>NC_138310.1:32330000-33007500 GCF_965601325.2 Salmo salar | reverse complement strand
TGTAGGGATCCATATTTTGCAGCTCTTTCAGAACGTCAGCTCTCTGGATTTGGGTGAAGGAGAAGCGGGGGGGGGGGGGGGGGGGGGGCTTGGGTAAGTTGCTGCAGGGGATGCTGAGATGTTGGCCGGGGTAGGGGTAGCCAGGTGGAAAGCATGGCCAGCCATAGAAAAATGCTTATTGAAATGATCGATTATTGTAGATTTATTGGTGGTGACAGTGTTTCCAATCCTCAGTGCAGCGGGCAGCTGGGAGGAGGTGCTCTTATTCTCCATGGACTTTACAGTGTCCCAAAACTTTTTGGAATTAGTGTTACAGAATGCAAATTTCTGTTTGTAAAAGATATCCTTGGCTTTCCTAACTGACTGATTATATTGGTTCCTGACTTGCCTGAAAAGTTGCATATCGCGGGGGCAATTCTATGCAAATGCAGAATGCCACAGGATGTTTTTGTGCTGGTCAAGGGCAGTCAAGTCTGGGGTGAACTAATGGCTATATCTGTTCTTAGTTCTACATTGTTTGAATGGGGCATGCTTATTTAAGATGGTGAGGAAAGCACTTTTGAAGAGCAACCAGGTTTTCTCTACTGATGGGATGAGGTCAATATCCTTCCAGGATACCCGGGCCAGGTCGATTAGAAAGGCCTGCGCGCTGAAGTGTTTCAGGGAGCGTTTGACAGTGATGAGGGGTGGTTGTTTGACCGCGGACCCATTACGCACGCAGGCAATGAGGCAGTGATCGCTGAGATCCTGGTTGAAGACAGCAGAGGTGTATTTAGAGGGCAAGTTGGTCAGGATGATATCTCTGGTAGGTTGATTGATAATTTCTGTGAGATTGAGGGCATCTAGCTTAGATTGTAGGACGGCCGGGGTGTTAAGCATGTCCCAGTTTAGGTCACCTAACAGTACGTACTCTGAAGATAGATGGGGGGGCGATCAATTCACATATGGTGTCCAGGACACAGCTGGGGGCTGAAGGGGGTCTATAACAAGCAGCACGGTGAGGGACTTGTTTCTGGAAAGGTGGATTTTTAAAAGTCGAAGCTCGAATTGTTTGGGCACAGACCTGGATAGTATGACAGAACTCTGCAGGATATCTCTGCAGTAGATTGCAACTCCGCCCTCTTTGGCAGTTCTACCTTGTCGGAAAATGTTATAGTTAGGGATGGAAATGTCAGGATTTTTGGTGGCCTTCCTAAGCCAGGATTCAGACACGGCTAGGACATCCGGGTTGGCGGAGTGTGCTAAAGCATTGAATACAACAAACTTAGGGAGGAGGCTTCTAATGTTAACATGCATGAAACCACGGCTTTTACAGTTACAGAAGTCAACAAATGAGAGCGCCTGGGGAATGGGAGTGATGCTGGGGGCTGCAGGGCCTGGGTTAACCTCTACATCACCAGAGGAACAGAGGAGGAGTAGGGTAAGGGTACAGCTAAAGGCTATAAGAACTGGTCGTCTAGTGTATTCGGAACAGAGTGTAAAAGGAGCAGATTTCTGGGTGCGGAAGAATACCTTCAAGGCATAATGTACAGACAAGGGTATGGTAGGATGTGAGTACAGTGGAGGTAAACCTAGGCATTGAGTGACTATGAGAGAGGTTTTACCTCTAGAGGCAACATTTAAGCCAGGTGAGGTAACTGCATGTGTGGGGGGTGGAACAAAAGGGCTAGCTAAGGCATATTGAACAGGGCTGGAGGCTCTACAGTGAAATAAGACAATAATCACTAACCAAAACAGCAATAGACAAGGCATATTGACATTAGGGAGAGGCAAGTGTAGCCGAGTGATCATAGGGTCCAGTGAGTAGCTAGGCGAGCTAGAGACACGGCAATTCAGACAGCTAGCGGGCCGGGGCAAGCAGGCTAGCAGATGAGCCTCCGGGGGACGTCGCAAAGGAAGAGCCTGTTGAAACCCCCTCGGACGGTTACGTCGGCAGACCAGTCGCGATGGATCGGCGGGGCTCTGTGTCGGCAGTAAATTGTCCAGGCCAATTGGCAAAAGAGGTATTGTAGCCCAGGAATTGGCTGATGGATCTCTTCGGCTAGCCGGGAGAAGGGCCTAGCTCCAGGCTAACTGGTGCTTGCTTCGGGACATAGACGTTAGCCAGGAGTAGCCACTCGGATAGCAGCTAGCTAGCTGCGATGATCCGGTGTAAAGGTTCAGAGCTTGCGGTAAGAATCCAGAGATGTGGTAGAGAAATGTTCTGGGTTGATATCGCGCTGTGCAGACTGGCAGGAATTGACCGGGCTGAGGCTGGCTGATGTCTGAGTTAACGGTGATGACCGCTAGCAGTGGCTAACTGACTACTAGCTAGTAGCTAGTTAGCTGGCTAGCTCGTGATGGTGGTTCCGGTTCTAAAGAATAAAAACTAGCAGATCTGTACCACATTGGGAGAAGCGGGTTGCAGGAGAGTAAGTTCAGTCCGGAGATGTAAATTGAGATAAAAATATAAAAAATCTATACGAAATATATACAAAGAAATATATATACATGGGATGGGACAAGACATGACAAAACAGACGTCCGACTGCTACGCCATCTTGGTGTAGGGTTACTCCTTCCTGTACATCTTCATGTGCAGACTCTTCGCCATCATGGCGATATGCGTTTTATCAGAGCTTACACGGAACATGGTCTCACTCCCTAGTGTCTACATTATCTTACATTTTCTGGAACGGGCTAAAGTGCAGTAGACTCACCCACTTGACTGACTGTGCCTAATTATCTGTGGTCTATTTACCCAGGCCTGTAAATGAGGGCGCGTAAGAAAAGTCTAGAATGTGTCACATACAGTGGCTTCCGAAAGAATTCACACCCCTTTACTGTTTCCACATGTTGTTGTGTTACAGCCTGAATTTAAAATTGATTACATTGAGATGTTGTGTCACTGGCCTACACACAATACCCCATAATGTCAAAGTGGAATTATGTTTTTGGAATTATTTACTAATTAATTAAAAATTAAAAGCTGAAATGTCTTGCGTCAATAACTATTCAACCCCTGTGTTCTGTCTAGCCTAAATAAGTTCAGGAGTAAACATTTGCTTAACAAGTCACATAATAAGTTGCATGCACTCACTCTGTGCGCAATAACAGTGTTTAACATGATTTTGGAATGACTAGCTCATGTCTGTACCCCACACATACAATTATCTGTAAGATCCTTCAGTCGTGCAGTGAATTTCAAACAGATTCAAACAAAGTCCAGGAAGGTTTTCCAATGCCTTGCAAAGAAGGGCACCTACTGGTATATTGGTAAAAAAAAAGTTTAAAAAAGCAGACATTGCATCTCTCTTTGAGCATGGTGAATAATTAATTACACTTTGGATAGTGTATCAATACACCCAGTCACTACATAGATACAGGCGTCCTTTCTAACTCAGTTGCCGGAGAAGAAGGAAACCACTCAGGGATTTCATCATGAGGCCAATGGTGACTTTAAAACAGTTAGAGTTTAATGGCTGTGATAGGAGAAAACTGAGGATGGATCAACAACATTGTAGTTACTCTACAATACTAAAACCTAAATGACAGAGTGAAAAGAAAGAAGCCTGTACAGAATAAAAAATTGAATGTTCCCGAGTTACAGTTTTGACTTAAATTGGCTTGAAAATCTATAGCAAGACTTGAAAACGACTGTCTAGCAATGATCAACAACTAACTTGACAGAGCTTGAAGAATTAAATAAAAAATAATGTCAAATATTTAGGTATGCAAAGCTCTTAGAGACTTACCCAGAAAGACTCACAACTGTAATTACTGCCAAATGTGATTCTAACATGTATTGACTCAGGAGTGTGTACATTTGCAAAAAATTCTAAAAACATGTTCTCACTTTGTCATTATGGGACATTGTGTGTAGAACTTTGAATTCACGCTGTTACACAATACAAATATGGAAGAAGTCAGGGGGTATGAATACTTTCTGAAAGCACTGTACCATAGCCAGTGGAAAGTTTAGCCTCCATTTATTCCAGTGAAACAATATATAATTCTAGACTGTACAACTTCATTTATGATATATATATATAAATGTAATGGGTGCTGACAAACTAAATTTTCAGAGGCAACAGATAATTCTAACGTTATCAGGCCAGGAATTAAAGAGTTGGAGAGAAAGAGGAGGGAGAGAAAAAGGAGGGAGAGGAGAGAGAGGAAGGATAGAGAGAGAGAGAGAGAGAGGAAGAGAGAGAGAGAGAGAGAGAGAGAGAGAGAGGAAGGATAGAGAGAGAGAGGAAGGATAGAGAGAGACAGGCAATGTGCCCACTGCCCACAAACTGAGCTGCACTTTTTAACCTCCTGCCAAATGTATGACCATATTAGAGAAATATTTCCCTAGATTACACAAACCCGCAAAGAATTTGAATTTAATAAACTCCCATATCTATTACGTGAAATACCACAGCGTGCCATCACAGCAGCAAGATTTGTGACCTGTCACCACTAGAAAAGGGCAACCAGTGAAGCACAAACACCATAGTAAATACAACATATTTATGTTTATTAATTTTCCCTTTCGTACTTCAACATTTTACACATTGTTAAGACACTGTACATTAATATAACGTTTGAAATGTCTCTATTCTTCTGAAACTTGTGAGTGTAATGTTTACTGTACATTTTTTATTTCAATTATCTATTTCACTTGCTTTGGCAAGGTAAAGCCATTTGAATTGAAGAGAGCGAGAGAGAGCGCGGACTTCTGCGTGGTATACAGTGCAACAGCTAGCCCTCTCCCTATACTGGGGCCAGTTAATTGCGAACCTTGGGTGTTAATGTAATAGTGTTTTGTTTATTATGGGCTGGTGAGTGTCAGTGTCCTGCCATCTCCCAGCCTGATTCATCTGATGCCAGCTCTCTCTCGCTCTCTCTCTCTCTCACACACCCCCCCTCTCTCTAATGCTCGATCCTTCCACCCGCGCTCAAACACAGACAAAATAGTTTTTCAAATGAGAGCCCACCTGAAGCCACAGCGTTCACAGAGACAGACGCTCAAATGTCGATATCAGCCACTGTTTATCTGATGGCCGGGCCAGGATGGCATTGAAAGTCTGAATGCCAGAAGCTATTTACTGGGTTAGGATTAATTAGGAGCCTGTCTGAAATGGAATTGTGGAAAGTAATCAATGACATGTCTCTCTTCCCACATTGTTAGCCCAGCCTCACGTACAGTGCTGCTTTTATCCACTCAGGCCATTTGGAGGCTGTGGTCTGTGTCAGAGAGAGCGAGCGAGCGAGCGTGCGAGAGAGGGGAAGAGAGAAAGAGGCCAGAGATACAAATCAACACGGGCTCCTCCATGGTCTCCATCAGCAACAGATGCTAAACATCATTAGGGACGTCCATGCCTCTTCACACATGGCTGCAGGAATGATGCTACAAAGAGCAGAGGAGATGAGATGTGCTTTGGGACTGCTATCATGTCAGGCCACAGTGGACAACATATGCCATCCCTGTTGGTGACATGTCTGTTCTGCCTCTGCAGGTCTCCATTAGACAGACAGATGCAGAGTTGAGGGGAGAGCACAGCTGCCCTCTATGGGTGTAAATAAATCCAACATAAACACAAGGTGGATTATTCTCTACGACGTCGAGGCTTGCAGGACAAGAGGGGGGATGTTGTTAGGCTCAGGTGTGTGTGCAGCCCTAATTAGCCAGCTTATCTTGCTAATGTTGCAAAACCTCATTCTTGCCCAGTCATCAAAAACTGCTCACTCTTGCAGCACGAAAGGAGAATCAGTCATTTTTTATGCTGAATCTCACACAGTACAGTGAGGGGATGAAAGGCTGGGTATTTGGAATTCAACTTATTTTTCCCCCTTATAGAAAGCTCATCCCCCTGCAGGGTAGTCCAGATACTATTGGTGTCAAAATCCATTGCTTCTCGTGCCAAGTTCAACATAGAGAGACAGACAGGGAGACAGAGAGAGACAGAGAGGCTTTAGTTTATACTTTTGCATTCTCAGCTCTCACAAACAACCCCACATGCTGTGGACCTAAACCAATAAAAAAGAAGCAAGAGAGAACGAAAGAAAGAAATTGTAATATATTTGTGCAGTGGGCTAAACAAATAGTTGTGTGTGTACACTGAGCTTTATAAAGACTGGAGGACACTGCAGTTCATATTTCACTCTCAGTACAACACGGTTTCCTGAGCGAGTGGCTAGCCTTTTGTCAGCTATATATGAATCCCCCGGAGAGGATGAATAACACCGCTCTAGAGGAACGCTGAGATAGGAATCCACCCATTCATTTAAACCAGCTTCCCCTTCCTAATCATATAAACCATCATGCCAGTGTTTCTCCCAAGAGCCATGTTAAAAAACAATTGGCCTACATTTCAACCTCTAACCATCCACAAACAGAAATGACATGTTTTTATGTAAAACGTTGTTTAACACAAAGCAATTCAAAGAAATGGAAGACAAGTATCAGTGAACGGATAGATGGAAAATAAATAGCATTAGAGAGGAATTGCCCAGCAGTGAATATGAAACCCTGCAAGACAATACAGAACAATAATTACAGTTGAATATGAATATTTCTGTCAGTGGTCAGTGCATTAGTGCATAATTACCACAAGCTGTGTGGACATAAGCATCGCTAGACAGACTTCCTCTTCTTTCAGGAGAAATAGACGAAAAAAGACGAGAGGAGAAAATAGGAAGCAAATGTAAATAAGCCCAGACTGTTTTCCATATCGAGCCAAGCAGAGATGGAGCAAATTCCCCTTGTGTCAGGAAGACTGAATAAAACCCCCCATTAGAGGTCTGGGAATCAGCCCCCCACCAGCTTGTCCTGAACACCTCATCCATGGAGGAAAAGATCAATGAAATGAGCAGCTCTCAACAAGTGAATGTCTGTCCAGGGCACAATCACTGTAGCATGGAGTCTGAGTAGGGGTGCTACAACACCCAGGCCCTCACACACACACACACACACACACACACACACACACACACACACACACACACACACACACACACACACACACACACACACACACACACACACACACACACACACACACACACACACACACACACACACACACACACACACACCCTAGGGTCTCTTTCTCTCACACAAGCAAGCAGACACACACAAACCACACCATACACAGACTACCACACACAGTCATAACATGACACAGCTAAGAGGAACAGCGGTGCCAAAAACCCAGCTGTAATGCAGCTAGAACTGCAGCTGAGTCACACAACCCAAAGTCACAATTAAATCCAGTTATTATGAGTGGTCCGCCAGACATCAAAGGACTTTTTGAACCCTCTTAGAAGACCAAGTGCTCATGATATTTATATTTCATCTCTGACCACCTTGGACAGGAAACAGTCCCCCCCCCCATTTCCCCACTGGCGTACCTCACAGTGCACTTGATGGCTGTCATGTTGACCAGGGCCATTGGGTCGAGTGGAAGAGGGGGTTGTCCACTCCAGTACAGTACAGGCCATATGCAGTAGTGGAGGCAGGGTGTCCAATACAGTAGGTACATTTTTTCCCTTCGCCACAGCGGTAGCATGCCAAACCTTGGCTACTCTTTTTGTGCCAAACCTTGGCTACCAATGCTCCTTATAGGACACATCACTGCACTCTATACTCCTCTGTAATCTGGTCATCTCTGTATACCCGTTGCAAGACCCACTAGTTGTTGCTTATTTATAAAACCCTCTTAGGCCTCACTCCCCCCTATCTGAGAAATCTACTGCAGCCCTCATCCTCCACATACAACACCTGTTCTGCCAGTCACATTCTGTTAAAGGTCCACAAAGCACACACATCCCTGGGTCGCTCGTCTTTTTAGTTCGCTGCAGCAAGCAGCAACAAACACTCAAACTGGACAGTTTATCTCAATCTCCTCATTCAAAGACTCAATCATGGACCCTGTTAATGACAGTTGTAGATACTTTGCGTGATGTATTGCTGTCTCTACTTTCTTGCATGTTAGCAACACAACATAACAACAACATGGTTGCAACACAACATGGCAGCAGCACAACATGGTAGCCTTTTGTGCTGTTGTCTGTGCCCAACAATGTTTGTACCCTGTTTTGTGCTGCTACCATGTTGTGCTGCTGCCATGTTGTGTTGCAACCATGTTGTTGTCATGTTGTGTTGCTAACATGCTGTGTTATGTGTTACTGCCATGCTATGTTGTCGTCTTAGGTATCTCTTTATGTACAGTTGAAGTCGGAAGTTTACATACACTTAGGTTGGAGTCATTAAAACTCGTTTTTCAACCACTCCACAAATTTCTTGTTAACAAACTATAGTTTTGGCAAGTCGGTTAGGACATCTACTTTGTGCATGACACAAGTCATTTTTCCAACAATTGTTTACAGACAGATTATTTATAATTCACTGTATCACAATCCCAGTGGGTCAGAAGTTTACGTACACTGTCATGGCTTTAGATGCTTCTGATAGGCTAATTGACATCATTTGAGTCAATTGGAGGTGTACCAGTGCTTGACATCATGGGAAAATCAAAAGAAATCAGCCAAGACCTCAGAAAACAAATTGTAGACCTCCACAAGGCTGGTTCATCCTTGGGAGCAATTTCCAAAACACCTGAAGGTACCACGTTCATCTGTACAAACAATAGTATGTAAGTATAAACACGATGGGACCACGCAGCCGGCATACCGCTCAGGAATGAGACGCGTTCTGTCTCCTAGAGATGAACACACTTTGGTGCAAAAAGTGCAAATCAATCCCAGAACTAAAGCAAAGGACCTTGTGAAGATGCTGGAGGAAATGGGTACAAAAATAGCTATATCCACAGTAAAACTAGTCCTATATCGACATAACCTCAAAGGCCACTCAGCAAGGAAGAAGCAACTGCTCCAAAACCGCCATAGCAAAGGCAGACTACGCTTTGCAACTGCACATGGGGACAAAGATTGTACTTTTTGGAGAAATGTCCTCTGGTCTGATGAAACAAAAATAGAAGTTTTTGGCCATAATGATCATCGTTATGTTTGGAGAAAAAAGGGGGAGGCTTGCAAGCCGAAGAACACCATGCCAACCGTGAAGCATGGGGGTGGCAGCATCATGTTGTGGGGGTGCTTTGCTGCAGGAGGGGCTGGTGCACTTCACAAAATAGATGGCATCATGAGGGAGGAAAATTATGTGGATATATTGAAGCAACATCTCAAGTCATCAGTCAGGAAGTTAAAGCTTGGTTGCAAATGGGTCTTCCAAATGGACAATGACCTCAAGCATACTTCCAAAGTTGTGGCAAAATGGCTTAAGGACAACAAAGTCAAGGCATTGGAGTGGCCATCACAAAGCCCTGACCTCAATCTTATAGAAAATTTGTGGGCAGAACTGAAAAAGCGTGTGCGAGCAAGGAGGCCTACAAACCTGACTCAGTTACACCAGCTCTGTTAGGAGGAATGGGGCAAAATTCACCCAATTTATTGTGGGAAGCTTGTGGAAGGCTACCTGAAACGTTTGACCCAAGTTAAACAATTTAAAGGCAATGATACCAAATACTAATTGAGTGTATGTAAACTTCTGACCCACTGGGAATGCGATGAAAGAAATAAAAGCTCCAATAAATCATTCTCTTTACTATTATTCTGATATTTCACATTCTTAAAATAAAATGGTGATCCTAAATGACCTAAGACAGGGAATTTTTACTAGGATTAAATGTCAGGAATTGTGAAAAACTGAGTTTAAATGTATTTGGCTAAGGTGTATGTAAACTTCCGACTTCAACTGTAGTGCTGCAGTCTCTCTTGTTGTGATGTGTGTTTAGCCCTACATTTTTATTTAATTTATTTATATTTTTAATCCAAGCCCCCATCCCCGCAGGAGACCTTTTGCCTTTTGGTAGGCCATCATTGTAAATAACAATTTGTTCTTAACTGACTTGGCTAGTTAAATAAATACAATTCCATTCTGTAGGCTATTTTGTATTTTGAAACACTGATGATTTTTTCCCATCTCTGGGTGTAGTTGTCCAGTCAAGTTTAGCGCAGCCCAACACAGTACATTTAGTATTATGGGTTATATTTATCCTCGTCAGTCTGGAGACCACAGTGTTAGCCTGTCAAGCCCTGATCAGAGTCTCTTCCACAAACTGTCTGTCTGTAGGGTGGGTCAAAGAATCATTAATGACAACAAGAGAACTCAGCTCTGCCAGCACTCAACCCTGCCAATAACGAATGTCAGCATGAACAAGGCACCACAGCTTCACACTGTATGAGAGCAATGGGTTATAGTCTGTCTATCTTTGGGTGTATTCATATTTGCAGACATTTTACAGCTAAAGCTTGTTGAGCTAGCGCATATCCACTTACAGTATAGTAGGAGAGGTCATGATAACTACATTTCTGGTAGTAGGAGTGGTCATAACTACATTTCTGGTATGTTACTTGCCCTGAGATATGGCTGTAGACTCTCATGGCATCTAACGTTAAGAGTCTACAGCCATGTCTCAGTGCAAGTACTGTATGTCTAATGTTCTCATTGATGCACAACCAAACATACTATAAAAGAGCCTGACTGCAAATGTAGTGGATCATTTTCCTCAGAATAATGAACAGAGCTATAAAAGTAGTGGAAAACAAGAAATCAGTAACATGCGTCGTGACCACAGCAGAATCAACATGGCTATTTTTACAAATCGCCCTCAAAAGAAATGTAAACATGCCTTAGTATTATAGGCCGTATCTTAAAACAAATGTACAAACCACATTAAAGCCATGTATCCTGCGCTACAGCAAAATGATCTATGCTACATTACTTCAGGCCAAACATACATCTGACTGTGTTTGGTTTCCTCCAAATACGCTGTGCTCTTTTCCAAATTCAATAACTAAAGTATATATACATAGGAATAAAGACTGGGTGAAACAACATGCAGGGATAAAATGGGTGGTTTGGTTGGTGGAGATTAAAGATTGAGCCATTTCCTGGCCGCCTGGCCGAATTAAGGCTCCCTTTCAGACCATGAGCCAATGTGCATTCTTTGGACCTGAATTCTTTACATGCTGACTGTCTCCCAGTCTCCCACTGTCTCCCTATTAAAATAAAGAGTAAGCAAACCTCTCTGATTGGCCAGAATCATAGACCATCAAGTCCCCTTCACATTTCACAGACAAAGTAATAGTTTTCCAGTGTGCCTTGGTGTACGACTTCCAGATCCTAACATTGGTACAAATGTTACACTTTACAAAATAACAGCGGTTTAGACTTAGTTCTTCTGAATGGGAATGCCAGAAAGTATCTTATGTGAGGCCAACATCTGTTCTCATGTTTTCCTCCCCTCCCCATTAGTTACAGTAGTATGCCTGCCTGCCTGGTCCGCCTGCTGCCTGGCCTGTGCAGGTGACTGGGATCCTCCAGAGGACCGTGCTGTGACCATGGAGTGAGTTCTGATTAGCGGTCCATACTGCCATCTGAACGAGATGCTGAGGGATGAGTTCATTTGTCAGACCCCTGTCGTTTCCAGTGTGCAGCGGGCACGAGGAGTGGGACACAGGCCTCACTTTATCGGGATGCTGCACACAGGAACAGGTGCTTGGGACAGATGACAGAGGAGATGATTGGACTGACAGGTAGGCAGGCCAGGTACTGGATGATTGAGTTACAGGCTGCGTCTTAAATGTCACCCTACTCCCTATATAGTGCACTACTTTTGACCAGGGCCCATATGGCTTGGGTTAAAAGTAATGCACAATATGCTTAGTGGTAAGCCACACATGGATGAGCATATCTCTGCCTCCACAAAGTGGTAGGCCACACAAGCTCACAGAACGGGTCCGACGAGTGCTGAAGCGCGTAAAAATCATCTGTCTTCGGTTGCAACACACACTCCCTCTGGAAGCAACATCAGGACAAGAACTGTTTGTCGGGAGAATTCATGAAATGGGTTTCCATGGCCGAGCAGCCGCACACAAACCTAAGATCACCATGTGCAATGCCAAGTGTCGAGGAAGGAATAATGTTCTGGGGCTGTTTTTTATGGTTCAGGCTAGGCCCCTCAGTTCCAGTGAAGGGAAATCTTAACGCTTCAGCATACAACGACATTCTAGACCAGGGATCATCAACTAGATTCAGCCACGGGACGATTTTTTCTTGAGCGGATGGTCGGGGGCCGGAACATAATTACAAATAATTTGTAGACTGAAAATTGACTGCAAGAAGCCCAAACAGATATGTTTAAATAAAACAATAATTTCAAACCTTGCTTACATTTGTATATTATCTTGTGTCTCTCTATTATGTGTGGGAATACTTGGGAACAGACTTTTTAAATTCAAATAACTTGGAGTTAATTTCCTGGTATTTTTCCAGACTTTTATGTCCAACAATGAGATATATATATATATATATATATTTTTATATATATATATATATATATATATGTTTATTTTTTTATTTTTTTTGCTCAGAAAACTTTGCGGGCCAAATAAAACCAATTTAATCCATTTTAGAATAAGGCTGTAACGTACCAAAATGTGGTAAGAGGGAATGGGTCTGATTACTTTCCGAATGCACTGTATCTCCTTTGCATAGAGTTGATCAGGCTGTTGATTGTGGCCTGTGGAATGCTGTCCCACTCCTCTTCAATGCGTGTACAGCATTTTCGTGACGTTGTCATCCAACCCGTCTATAAGGAATAGGGTGCCATTTTGGACACAAAATAGTCTGCTCTGTGCTCTCCTCCAGCTCAGGAATTCCCCCTCATCTCCTGCTCTGATCATTATACATGGAAGAGGAATGGATGGAGAATCTGGATGGAGGGGCTGCGTAGCTATACCCGGTCTCGCTCATCAAATAGTACAAATTCTTCTTTAAAATCTGTCATGACATACGGTTGTGAGGTATTACAGCAAGACAGCTTGCCTTCTGAAAAACAAGCTTGAGATCATGCAAGAGAAATCATGTTTATAAACCATGCAAAGGAAATAATTCAGATCTCATGATATCACTGGTGATCCGTTATTCAGGGTTGGTGAGCCCCACAAACAATGAAATAATAGTAAAGAAATTGCCTCTTTTGCATGTTATTTTTGGCATTAATTGGTATTACATATCAGGTTGCAAACAATGTAAAAAATAATAACCCTATGTTAATAAAGCCGCATACAAACATAGTCTCTTTCTTGAGTAGTAAGGCAGCTCCAAAAAGCTCAGTGCTTTCTGTGGTGGAAGGGCAGCCAGCGAAAGCATAGAGCGTAGGCATTGGTAATCATCTCTAGTTGCGCCGTGATTGTGTGTGTGTTGTGTTGTAAGCTGTTAGTAGCCCATGTGTCTCACCCTGAGAATTGTGTCCCTTAGCCTACTGTTCTGACTTGGTGATGCACATATGTAGCCTATAGCCTGTTTTAGAAAAATGTCATCAAATATTGTAAGAGCTTTGATTGTCTGCTTATATGCTCCCGTTACTTATCCTACAGTTCTGACTTGGTGTAAAGAGAGAATACTGTAATAACGACCCATATTCTGAATATATTCTCATTAGTATCTTATTAATAATTTTAGGCAATGTTGGAATGATGCATTTCATTGTTTTTCTTACTTTGTGTATCATAATTAGCTCATGTGCTTTTCTCCATGAAAATAAATATAATGGTATTGGGTCTATAACCATGTTAGCCAGTTACTGTGACGGTCGTCAAAAGGAGTAAACCAAGGTGCAGCATGGTAAGTGCTAATATTTCTTTATTGTAACTCAGAACACTAAAACAAAACAATAAACAACGGAAAACGACCGTCACGTTCTGCAGGCTAACTGAGCTGTACAAAAACAAGATCCCACACTGAAGGAGGGAAAAAGGGCTGCCTAAGTATGATTCCCAATCAGAGACAACGATAGACAGCTTCCTCTGATTAGGAACCATACTCGGCAAATCAAAGGAAAAAACAACATAGAAATATAACACAGACTGCCCACCCCACACCCTGACCTAACAAAATAGAGAAATAAACCGTCTCTCTCAGGACAGTTACAGTCCCTTCCCATTCAAATATAATTTTTCCAACAAAAAGTTCAGTAATAGACCCTGTAATTCCAGTTGATATTGTGAGGGTTGTTTTGTTTGCACAATGTGCTGTTTGTGCATTGGTATATTGGCTATAAAAGTGAATCCTCGTGATTGTATTTTCCTTCCTCTTTAGACCACATAGGCCTAATAAAATACCTCAAATGGTAGGCTAACTGCGTCTATCTCTCTCGCCCTCTCTTTCTCTGTGGTGACTTAAAGTAAAGTCAAATGGATCTGTGCTAACGTCTGAATTTCTGTCAGTGTCCATTTTGAAAGTGCAGAACGAACGCCTACCTCGTCACAGCTCGTCTGCTTGCACTTGCTTATACTTAGCGCTAAGTGTTAATGATAAGAACAAACATGATGAATTTACTGAACATAAATGTAATAATGTTTGTATATGGTTCAAAAGTCTAAACTCATGTCGGTGTTTGTTATTATTGAAGGAGAATGCGGTTCTTATCGAGTTACACAAATCCACAAGCAGTCAGTAGAAACCATATTTAAGCAAGTCAGCCATATCAGCAATGGTTTTTAAAGAGGCTGAATAAACTGTTTGGCTGCCAGATGAGGCTCCGTTCATAGCCAGGTGTAGCAGTAGTCAGGATTTACTCCATGGTGCTGAAAGGAAAGCTCCGCTGTCAGGACAGCTTTATGCAGGCCCTAACAGTTTGTAGGCACCGTTTGTCACCGTTATAGTGCAATTAATGTTTTGTTTAGTGTTGTGTTGTGTAGTGGCTTTGCTGGCATGCATCAAAAGAAATTGGTTGTGTTTGCCCCACCAGACTTACATGCTAAAATCACCAGTGCAGGATATGTACTCACAGTACGTGGGAAAGGAAATTCTAACAGCATGATACCCTTTGGGAGTTAAACAACAGGGCCCTGCCAATACGCTGTTCCCATTATGCCTCTCCAGGTAACCTGACAGAGGTGGTGTCAAGCCTACATGTTCCCCCTGTCTGTCACCGCTAGCAACACAACAACCCCCTCACCCATCAATATCCTGTTACCGTGACGACTGTCTCCCTCATGTCAGAAGGAGAGGAAGTTGAGGATGGAGGGGGTAGGGGGATAGTAAACTTTCCACATCACAGAGGGAGAGGAGGAGAGGAGGGACTGGAGTGTACATCTTAAGAGATTCACATGGAACCACCAATTTCAGCGCGAAGCACAATGAAAATGCCTCCACTTCAGCTCCAAGAGTTAATTCAAATTATCTCTGGCTAGGCTCTCCTAAGTCCCTAACACCTGTCCACTTGGCCTGGTATCCAAGAGGGAGAGGGTCTTGGAGGCCAGACGTAGGGGACTTTGGCTTTCCTAAGATAATTTGTATTAACTGTTGTTCAGAGAGATGTTTGAGAGAGATGCTTGGAAATCCAATGAGGAGGTTGGAGAAGAGTTCAAGCCCCATGGTCAGCAGATTCAGCTCAACTGGCAGGAGTCATCTTGGTAATATTGACATTTAGAGGATAAGACAAATATCAAATACCAACCACATATATAAAGTAGAGGTCGACCGATTATGATTTTTCAACGCCAATACCGATTATTGGAGGACCAAAAAAAGCCGATACCGATTAACAGGACGATTTTTATTTATATTTATATATATATTTATATATAATAATGACAATTACAACAATACTGAATTAACAACGAAGACTTTTATTTTAACTTAATATAATACATTAATAAAATCAATTTAGTCTCAAATAAATAATGAAACATGTTCAATTTGGTTTAAATAATGCAAAAACAAAGTGCTGGAGAAAAAAGTAAAAGTGCAATATGTCCCATGTAAAAAAGCTAACGTTTAAGTTCCTTGCTCAGAACATGAGAACATATGAAAGCTGGTGGTTCCTTTTAACATGAGTCTTCAATATTCCCAGGTAAGAAGTTTTAGGTTGTAGTTATTATAGGACTATTTCTCTCTATACCATTTGTATTTCATATACCTTTGACTATTGGATGTTCTAATAGGTACTTTAGTATGTTTGCCTAATTTTGGGAGTTGATAGGCTTGAAGTCATAAACAGCGTTGAAGCACAGCGAAGAGCTGCTGGCAAACGCAGGAAAGTGCTGTTTGAATGAATGTTTACGAGCCTGCTGCTGCCTACCACCGCTCAGTCAGACTGCTCTATCAAATCATAGACTTAATTATAATATAATAACACACAGAAATACGAGGCTTAGGTCATTAATATGGTCAAATCCGGAAACCATCATTTAGAAAACAAAACGTTTATTCTTTCAGTGAAATTCGGAACCGTTCCGTATTTTATCTAACGGGTGGCATCCATAAGTCTAAATATTGCTGTTACATTGCACAACCTTCAATGTTATGTCATAATTATGTGAAATTCTGGCAAATTAATTCGCAACGAGCCAGGCAGCCCAAACTGTTGCATATACCCTGACTCTGCGTGCAATGAACGCAAGAGAAGTGACACAATTTGCCTAGTTAATATTGCCTGTTAACATGAATATCTTTTAACTAAATATGCAGGTTTAAAAAAATATACTTCTGTGTATTGATTTTACGAAAGGCATTGATGTTTATGGTTAGGTACATTCGTACAACAATTGTGCTTTTTTTGCAAATGCGCTTTTGTTAAATCATCCCCCATTTGGCGAAGTTGGCTGTCTTTGTTAGGAAGAAATGGTCTTCACACAGTTTGCAACGAGCCAGGCGGCCCAAACTGCTGCATATACCCTGACTCTGTTGCACAGAATGCAAGAGGAGTGACACAATTTCCTTAGTTAAAAGAAATTCATGTTAGCAGGCAATATTATCTAAATATGCAGGTTTAAAAAGATATACTTGTGTATTGATTTTAAGAAAGGCATTGATGTTTATGGTTAGATACACATTGGTGCAACGACAGTGCTTTTTTCGTGAATGTGCTTGTTAAATCATCACCCATTTGGCGAAGTAGGCTGTGATTCAATTATAAATTAACAGGCACCGCTTCGATTATATGCAACGCAGGGCAAGCTAGATAAACTAGTAATATCATCAACCATGTGTAGTTAACTTGTGATTATGTTAAGATTGATTGTTTTTTATAAGATAAGTTTAATGCTAGCTAGCACCTTACCTTGGCTCCTTGCTGCACTCGCATAACAGGTAGTCAGCCTGCCACGCAGTCTCCTCGTGGAGTGCAATGTAATCGGCCATAATCGGTGTCCAAAAATGCTGATTACCAACTGTTATGAAAACTTGAAATCGGCCCTAATTAAATCGTCCATTCCGATTAATCGGTCGACCTTCTCAAATAACACCTTTAGAAACATCCAAGGGATTCTTTCAAGAACAGGACAGATGACTAAAGAAAAATAGAAGAATTTACCTTTGTGACAAAAATGACAGAGACAAATATGAAATAGTAGCGCTGAGGGGATATAGACATTACACACAGACCGGTGGAGAAATCCTTATACTGTGTGATTCCATCTCAGCAGGACATAATTGCAAACCTGATCACCGTGTCTGCAGGCAGCTCTTCTTAAGTTGATTTTGTATATGGCAACAATCTAGGCAAGGGACGGAAGAGGGAGGGAGGGAGGGAGGAAGAGAGGGAGGGAGGGAATGAGAGAGAGACAAGGTAGGTGCAAAAGGTTGAGCGAGGGAGGTGGGGAGAGAAGAGAGGGAGGGAAAGAGGTAGGTGCAAAAGGTTGAGCAAGGGAGGTGGGGAGAGAAGAGAGGGAGACAATAGAGGGGGAAAAGATAGAATAAACAACAGATCCACAGTTTTTTTCTGGTATGTCAATCTGCCGATCCTTCACAGGTCCAGAGATCCACATCTACCGTACCACAAGAGGACAAAAAGAACCTTCCATCCATAGAACTATCAAGCTGCTCAATCTGTTTACTTCATTAAGAGCTCTGGAGGAAGAGGGGGATTATGGATCATTGTTTTATAGGGAGCTTTCTGTTAAATAAAAAGCTGGAATTTGCTACCATGACTAGTATTGATTTGTATGTAGCCTTTCACTGCGTGATAATACCCTGTGAGCCAGGCAGCCCCCATTAAACCATCCCAGCGCAGGCGTGATGTCCTCTAGGCTATTCTATCCTTTCTCCCCTATTCTCCCTTCAAACCCATCACAGATGACATTATATAAGTACAGTCCCAACACACTAAGAGGAAGAAAGAAAATGACAACATAAATTGTGGAAAAAAAGAAAAGAAAATTGCCCATGTTGTTAAATAACTACATAAAGCCTCTTATGTAAAATAAAAAATAAATGTCTGACTGAACAGGAGCACATGATGATGAAAAAAATAAACCTATCTGGTGTTATTTCAAAAGCGCAGCAGTGGTCTAAGGCACTGCACTTTGAGCCCAGGCTCTGTCGCAGCCGGCCGCGACCGGGAGAGTCCGTATTGGAGTTTCAGCGATGAGACAAGACTGAAACTACCAATTGGATACCATGAAATTGGGGAGAAAAAGGGGGTAAAAATACAACAACAAAAAACAATGCAGGGAAAGGGAGGCTAGGCCACCGAGGTCAGAAAGTCAGCTTGGAGATATGGAGCTTTAAAACTGCTGAATGACTCAGGTGGCTGATGCATGGATCTGAAGAGTGCTACGCGCTCTCTAACAGCCCGCCCGATTTCATTACAATGCACGTGGTAGCTGTCAAATAGCATTGTGAAAGGTCCAATCCCTCGGTGCTGCTTAACCACAGCCTTAAAAATATGATGTGTACCTACTACCGGCACCTAAATATGAAGAGTACCAGCACCCAAAATGATTTCAGCCCAGTTCAAGCACTGACCACAACTTCTCTACACTACAGGGATTTGGTTTCCCACCAACAGTGGTTGGAGAGTAGAGTAACCCACTTGAAGCAAAAATAGGTCTACTTTTTCTCTCTAGAATAGCCTATATCCCAGGCCTGGTTATCAGCCTGTGCTCTACACTAGTATTGATAGAAAAAACAGTGGTCTAAAGTACTTAAGTAAAAATACTTTATAGTACTACTTAAGTAGTTTTTTGGTGTATCTGTACTTTACTAGCTATATTTTTGACAACTTGTACTTTTACATCACAACATTCTTAAAGAAAATTATGTACTTACATTTTCCTTGACACCCAAAAGTACTCATTACATTTTGAATGCTTAGCAGGACAATAAAATGGTCTAATTCAAGAGAACATCCCTGGTCATCCCTACAGCCTCTTATCTGGAGGACATTAAACACATAATTCGTTCGTAAATGATGTCTGAGTGTTGGAGCGTGCCCCTGGCTACCCATGAATAAAATAAAAACAAGAAAAGGATGCCGTCTGGTTTTTAAGGACTTGGAAATCATTTCTACTTTTACTTTTGATACTTAAGTACATTTTATCAATTACATTTACTTTTTATACTTAAGTATATTTCAAACCAAATACTTTTAGACTTACTCAAGTAGTATTTTACTGGGTGACTTCCACTTTTACGTGAGTCATTTTCTATTAAGGTATCTGTACTTTTACTCAAGTGTGACAATTGGGTACTTTTTCCACCACTGAGAAAGAAAATGCTCTTCCATGTACATCGGAACTGGGGACAATGTGTTCAGTGGTGCTCCTCCTCTCTATAATTAGCACTCTTCTCACTAACCCAATTAATCCCTCACCTCTTGGACCTGGGCTGTCACAGACAAACAAACACACAGCTACAATATAACCACATGGCTACACTGCTACCCATACATACTTTTTCCACATTTTGTTCGGTTACAGCCTGAATTTAAAATAGATTAAATTGAGATGTTGTGTAAATTATCTACACACAATACCACATAATGTCAAAGTAGAATTATGTTTTTAGAAATATTTACAAATGAATGAAAAATGTAAAGCTGAGTATTCAATCCTTCTGTTATGGCAAGCCTAAATAAGTTCAGGAGTTCACATGGGACATAATACGTTGCATGGACTCACTCTGTGTGCCATAATACTGTTTAACATGCTTTTGAAATGACTACCCCATCTCTGTACCCCTGCATACAATTATCTGTAAGGTCCCTCAGTCGAGCAGTGAATTTCAAGCACAAAGACCAGTGTTCCAATGGTTTGCAAAGAAGGACACCGATTGGTAGATGGGTAAAAAAAATCCCTTTGAGTATGGTGCAGTTACACCGAGTCACTACAAAGATACAGGTGCCATTCTGAACTAAGTTGCCGGAGAAGAAGGTGATTTGGTGATTTTAAAACAGTTCCAGAGTTTAATGGCTGTGATAGGAGATAACTGAGGATGGATAAACATTGTAGTTAATCCACAATACTAACGTAAATGACAGAGTGAAAAGAAGGAAACCTGTACAGAATACAAATATTCCAAAACATGCATCCTGTTTGCAATAAAGGCACTAAAGTAATACTGCAAAAAAATTGGCAAGGATATTGAAGTTTTGTCCTGAATACAAAGCATTATGTTTGGGGAAAATCCAACACATCACGTTAAAAAAGACTGGAGGCCTCTTACACTTCAATGTTGTGATGTGAAAGTCCTGACAAAATGCATGGCACATAGAATAAAAAAGGTTTTACTAGATGTTGTTCATCCTGATCAGACAGGTATTTTACATAGACAATATACTGGAGATATGAAACATCAAATATGCCAGGTTTGGTCTTCATAGCATATTTCGAAAAGGCGTTTGATAAAGTATGACTAGAATTTATATATAAATGCCTGGATTGCTTTAACTTCGGTGAATCTCTTATACAATGGGTTAAAGTACAGCAACCCCAGGTGTAAAATAGTAAATAATGGTTACTTCTCAGAAAGTATTGAGCTTTTAAGAGTAAAACAAGGGTGTCCGTTGTCTCCATATCTATTTATTATGGCCATTGAAATGCTAGCTATTAAAATTAGATGCAACAAGAACATCAAGGGGTTAAAAATAAAAAAGTGTCAATGTATGCCGATGACAAAAGTTTTTTCTTAAGTCCGCAAGTCTTATTGAAGATCACCTTTCTAGACTCCCTGGACTAAAACCTAATTATGACAAGTGTAAAAAGTGTGACAAGTGTCAAAAGACAATGTTTACACTACCTTGTAGTTTATCAATACAATGGGTGGATGGTGAAGTAGACATACTTGGTATTCATATCTCCAAAAATATAAATGAACTTACCACAACCAATTTCAATAGAAAATGTGCAATAATTGGTAAGATTCTGAAACCATGGAGAGGTAAATACTTGTGTTTTCATGGAAAAAAATATAATTGATTAACTCTTTGGTCCTATCACAGTTTACTTACTAATAGCGCTGCATACTCCAGATTACTATTTCTTTTAAATCATATGAGCAAAAAAAGCACTTTATTTGGAATGCTAAGCCAGACATCATTAAACGTGCCTATTTATATAATGAATATGAGTTTGGGGGTCTAAAATGATTAAATATTAAGGCATCAAACCTCCAACTAAAAGCTTCACTCAAACATAAATTATACTTAAACCCAAAATAGTTCTCCAGTAGATTATTAAGAAAGGTTCATCCTTTGTTCAAAAATTGCCTTTTTGCTTTCATACAGATTACAACTTCTCATTTCCGACTAATTGTTTAAAGTATCCCCCTTTCTTAAACTAGCCATACAAAGATGGTTACAATTTAAATGTTATCCTCCTGAAAATATTTAAAAAATATATTAGAACAAATATCATAGTTAAACTCAAATATACTGATTGATAAAAACCAAAAAATCTTTATGGAATACATTTTTTAAAATTATATTTATTAATGATATTATGAATAGAAACAGTGGAGTTATGTCACATATGCAGCTATCAGAAATATATGGGATTGTCTGCTCAATCCAAAAGGTACAACCAACTGATTGCAGCATTATCACAAAAATGAAGGAGCCAAGAAGAAGAGGGAGAAAGTAGGGAACTTGTTTGTCTCTCATATAGTAAAGAAATAAATTAGCTTAATAGGATTGGCGTAAATAGAAAAATATACCAGATTCATTTGAGGACAAAAATTTGACAGATGCGGCATATAGGTTGCAAAATAAATGGGAAGAGATTTTCGATGCCCCGATTCCATGGCACATGGTATATGAACTGATACAAAAAACAACACTTGACTTAAGAGTTTTTCAATTTAAATTATTATACCAAATTCTTGCCACCAACAGAATGCCACCAACAGAATGATATATATATATATATATATATATATATGAGGCAAACACATTATTAAGCATCTCCAATCCAAAATTAAATCTAGAATCGGCTTCCTATTTCGCAACAAAGCCTCCTTCACTCATGCTGCCAAACATACCCTCGTAAAACTGACTATCCTACCGATCCTTGACTTCGGCGATGTCATTTACAAAATAGCCTCCAACACTCTACTCAGCAAATTGGATGCAGTCTATCACAGTGCCATCCGTTTTGTCACCAAAGCCCCATATACTACCCGCCACTGCGACTTGTATGCTTTCATTGGCTGGTCCTCGCTACACATTCGTCGCCAAACCCACTGGCTCCAGGTAATCTATAAGTCTTTGCTAGGTATAGCTCCGCCTTATCTCAGCTCACTGGTCACCATTGCAACACCCACCCGTAGCACACGCTGGTCATCCCCAAAGCCAACACTACGTTTGGCCGCCTTTCCTTCCAGTTCTCTGCTGCCAATGACTGGAACGAATTGAAAAAACGACTGAAGTTGGAGACTTATATCTCCCTCACTAACTTTAAGCGTCAGCTGTCAGAGCAGCTTACCGACCGCTGCAGCTGCACACAGCCCATCTGTAAATAGCCCATCCAACCAACTACCTACCTCATCCCCATATTTGTTTTTCTGCTCTTTTGCACACCAGTATTTCTACTTGCACATCCTCATCTGCACATATATCACTCCAGTGTATATGGCTAAATTGTAATTACTTCACCACTATTGGCCTATTTATTGCCTTACCTCCTTACTTCATCTGCACACACTGTATACCGATTTTTCTATTGTGTTATTGACTGTACGTTTGTTTATGTTCTTTTTGTCGCAGTGCTTTGCTTTATCTTGGCCAGGTCGCAGTTGTTCTCAACTGGCCTACCTGGTTAAATACATAAAAAAAAAACAATCTCAGCTCTGTAGATTTATACTTGTCTGAAAGGTTTTCATCTTTAGCTCACAATATGTAGATACTATGCGATTAGAAAAATTCATGTAAAACATCACAGCACAATTGAAAAATATATGGCACATGGAAACCAAATGAGGCTGGTCTATGGTGATAGGTGGGATTCAAGAGCTTGTGTTCGGTAATATATTACTGTTATGTGATTGCTGTATATAAAAGACCAACATGTATATGTAAAATGTATGTATATGTAGCAAAAAAGCTATAAAACAAAAACAATATGTGTCCTCCGAAGAGAGGGGCTGGTGGATGGGTTAATACAACATTTAAATACATTTAAAATAACATCATCCACTCTTCATATTTCAAGCATGGTGGTGGCTGCATCATGTTATGATATGCTTGTCATTGGCAAGGACTTATTTTTTTAAATAAAAAGAAACAGAATAGAGCTAAGCACAGACAAAATCCTAGAGGAATCAGTCTGCTTTCCACCAGACACTGTGAGCCAAATTCACCTTTTAGCAGGACAATTACCTAAAACACAAATACACTGGAGTTGCTTACCAAGACAACATTGAGTGTTCCTGAGTGGCATAGTTACAGTTTTGACTTAAATCTGCTTGAAAATCTATGGCAAGACTTGAAAACGGCTGTCTAGCAATGATCCACAACCAACTTGACAGAGCTTGAAGCATTTATTGAAGAATAATGGGGAAATATTGTACAATCCAGGTGTGCAAAGCTCTTAGAGACTTACCCAGAAAGACTCATTTGAATTTTTCTTTAACTTTGAGAGTATTTTATGCAGATCGCTGACAATTTTTTTTATATTTAAATCAATTTTAATCCCACTTTGTAACACAACAAAATGTGGAAAAAGTAAAGGGGTGTGAATATTTTCTGAAGGCACTGTACATGCATATGCACACACCTTTTGTGGCCCAAAACGCAAGTATGCCAAACATGAAATTGAGGGAAAATCTATTACTAAATACTATTATATAGTCTGTCCAACATTTTGTCCCCTGCTACAGTGGGTGAACACCCACCGTATTCCCCTGATTCCAGATTGACTCTGTCATGTGAGTGGGAGGGTGGGATGGTCCAGGACCCAACAGTCCATCTCTCCCCCCATGGTGGTTCCAGTTCCGTGGCCACTGGGGAAAATTAGGACTTCCAAAGGAATGCAAATCAAATTAAGTCAAAGTAAAAATTACACGCTTGCGTTCAAATACTGTCGTATCGTAATTTCTGAGCTCCGTCACTGTAAAATTCCCTTTCTGCACTCCTCTGGAAGATTCCCCTCAAGGATATTTCTCTCAATTTGCTGGTAGAATTTCCCTTTTTCTTTAACAGAGGGGGGGAAAATGATATGCTCAAAGTAAAACCATTACACACAGTGTTTCCCTGTCTCACTGACTGTAGCAGGCGGCCTATCCACTTTGTGATCTTTCAATGCATCATAGTGATTTATTATATGGATATTATAACTACCTATTATAATGCACCATACGTGTACCATAAGGCATTATAAATGAATTTATAAGGGATTATGTGTGTGTGTGTGTGTCTATTTGAAAGTGTTACCATGTCCACCTTGCTTCCAGAATCCACATGTCCATATAGGCTAGTCCCACTGACTCAGTAATAAACCGTGAATGGTACTACACACAAATCATCCTCTTCATTGGGACCAAGTGACCTCAATCACAGAGTCCAATAACATTCTTCCTCGGGAGCTCCTCCGGCTCACATAGGAAATGGCCTGTGATACATAACTAATTGGCTGCCCTTTTAAATGTCCTTATGTCACGAGAGAGAGCCTTTAAAGGAATCTAAATAAAGTGTCCCAAACCGCACACTATTCCCATTTTAGTGCACTGCTTTAAATGAGGATTTAAAATGTACGCATAGGCCATCCGGCCCTCTGAAAAACATGGCTGGACTGGATCTATAATAGTAGTGTGTTGCGTACAAGGAGAGAGAATTTTCAGACAGATAAGGGTGACTGATTATATTACTATCAACCTGATATAGAGCAAAACACCAAGCAGCAGCCAGGATTGTTACTGTCCATAAGAGGGCTGTTATAAGAGCAAATGACAAAAAACGAATTCACATAATGAATTCCACTCCATCTACTCCCATAATGACCTTGTGTCATCACTACCACCCAGGACAGCTGTATTCACCTGGTGTCTGATTTCAATAGTTAAAAGCTCATGTTGCACATTTTGCCATTAGGTCACCAAAATGCAAATGGTCTATATACAAAGAGTATACAACAAATTAGGAACAACTTCCAAATATTGAGTCTTTTGCCCTCAGAACAGCCTCAATTCGTTGGGGCATAGACTCTACAAGGTGTTGAAAGCGTCCCACAGTGATGCTAGCCCATGTTGACTCCAATGCTTCCCACAGTTGTGTCAAGTTGACTGGATGTCCTTTGGGTGGTGAACCATTCTTGATACACACGGGAAACTGTTGAGCGTGAAAAACCCAGTAGCTTTGCAGTTCTTGACACAAACCAGTGCGCCTGGCACCTACTACCATACCCCGTTCAAAGGCACACATACACAATCCATGTCACAATTGTCTCAAGGCTTAACAATCCTGTAACCTGTCTCCTCTACTTCAGCTACACTGATTGAAGTGGATTTAACAAGTGACATCAATAAGGGATCATAGCCTTCACCTCAATTCACCTGGCCAGTCTATATCATGGAAAGAACAGGTGCTTTGTATACTTGGTGTCTATTCAGAATGACCTAGCTAGAATGTAATGGTAACCTGCCATTTTCCTATAAAGTGGAAGAAAACTAAAAAAGGTAGGTCTATAATGCAACAATGAAATATGCATGAGAGCATCAGCTGTTCCGGACGACTGTGTGATCATTCTATCCGTAGCCGATGTGAGTAAGACCTTTAAAACAGGTTCACAAGGCCACAGGGCCAGACGGATTACCAGGATGTGTACTCTGAGCATGCGCTGACCAACTGGCAAGTGTCTTCAATGACATTTTCAACCTCTCCCTGTCTGAGTCTATAATACCAACATGTTTCAAGCAGATCACCATAGTCCCGGTGCCCAAGAGCACTAAGGTAACCTGCCAAAATTACTACCGACCCGTAGCACTCACGTCTGTAACCATGAACTGCTTTGAAAGGCTGGTCATGGATCACATCAACACCATTATCCCAGAAACCCTAGACCCACTCCAATTTGCATACCGCCCCCACAGATGATGCAATCTCTATTACACTCCACACTGCCCTTTCACACCTGGACAAAAGGAAAACCTACGTGAGCATGCTATTCATTGACTACAGCTCAGCGTTCAACACCATAGTGCCCTCAAAGCTCATCACTAAGCTAAGGACCCTGGGACTAAACACCTCCCTCTGCAACTGTATCCAGGACTTCCTGGCAGGCCGCCCCCAGGTGGTATGGGTAGGTAACAACACATCTGCCACGCTGATCCTCAAAACGGGGGCCCCTCAGGGGTGCGTGCTTAGTCCCCTCCTGTACTCCCTGTTCACTCATGACTGCATGGCCAGGCACGTCTCCAACACCATCATTAAGTTTGCCGTTGACACAACAGTGGTAGGCCTGATCACCGACAACGACGAGAAAGCCTATAGGGAGGAGGTCAGAGACCTGGCCGTGTGGTGCCAGGACAACAACCTCTCCCTCAATGTGATCAAGACAAAGGAGATGATTGTGGACTACAGGAAAAGGAGGACCAAGCACGCCCCCATTCTCATCGACAGGGCTGTAGTGGAGCAGGTTGAGAGTCTCAAGTTCCTTGGTGTCCACATCACCAACAAACAAACATGGTCCAAGCACACCAAGACAGTTGTGAAGAGGGCACGACATAACCTATTCTCCTTCGGAGACTGAAAAGATTTGGCATGGGTCCTCAGATCCTCAAAAGGTTCTACAGCTGCAGCACCCTGACTGGTTGCATCACTGCCTGGTATAGCAACTGCTCGGACTCTGACCACAAGGCGCTACAGAGGGTAGTGCATACTGCCCAGTACGTCACTGGGGCCAAGCTTTCTGCCAACCAGGACCTCTATACCAGGTGGTGACAGAGGAAGGCCATAACAATTGTCAAAGACTCTAGCCACCCTAGTCATAGACTGTTCTCTCTGCTACCGCACGGCAAGCGGTACCGGAGCGCAAAGTCTAGGTCCAAGAGGCTTCTAAACAGCTTCTACCGCCAAGCCATAAGACTCCTTAACATTTAATCAAATGGCTACCCAGACTATTTGCGTCAACCCCCTCCTCTCTCTTTTAAGCTGCTGCTACTTTCTGGTTATCATCTATGCATAGTCACTTTAATAACTCTACTTACACTACCGGTCAAAAGTTTTACAACTTCTACTCATTCAAGGGTTTTTCTTTATTTTTACTATTTTCTATATTGTAGAATAATAGTGAAGACATCAAAACCATGAAATAACATATGGAACCATGTAGTAACCAAAAAAAATGTAAACAAATCAAAATATATTTTATATTTGAGATTCTTCAAATAGCCACCCTTTGCCTTGATGACAGCTTTGCACACACTTTACCAGCTGTTCTTTTATTGTCCTGTTAAAAAACAAATGATACTGGGACTAAGCACAAACCAGATGGGATGGCGTATCGCTGCAGAATACTGTGGTAGCCATTCTGGTTAAGTGTGCCTTGAATTGTAAATAAATCACAGACATTGTCACCAGCAAAGCACCCCCAGACCATAACACCTCCTCCTCCATGCTCTATGGTGGGAAATACACATGCGGAGTTCATCCGTTCATCCACACAGTGTCTCACAAAGACACAGCGGTTGGAGCCAAAAATCTCCACTTTGGACTCCAGACCAAACGACACATTTCCACTGGTCTAATGTCCATTGCTCGTGTTTCTTGGTCCAAGCAAGTCTATTCTTATTATTGGTGTCCTTTAGTAGTGTTTCTTTGCAGCAATTCAACCATGAAGGCCTGATTCATGCAGTCTCCTCTGAACAGTTGATGTTGAGATGTCAGTCGCAGGTCACAGTTGTAAATGAGAACTTGTTCTCAACTGGCCTACCTGGTTAAATAAAGGTGAAATAAATAATAAAATGTGTCTTACTTGAACTCTGTGAAGTATTTATTTGGGCTGCAATTCCTGAGGCTGGTAACTCCAATGAACTTATCCTCTGCACCAGAGGTAACTCTGGGTCTTCCAGTCCTGTGGCGGTCCTCATGAGAACCAGTTTCATCATAGCACTTGATGGTTTTTGAGACTGCACTTGAAGAAACATTCAAAGTTCTTGAAATGTTCCGTATTGACTGACCTTCATGTCTTAAAATAATATGGACTTGGTCTTTTACCAAATAGGGCTATCTTCTGTATACCCCTCCTAATTCCACAAATTAACTTTTAACAAGGCACACCTGTTCATTGAAATGAATTCCAGGTGACTACCTCATGAAGCTGGTTGAGAAAATGCCAAGAGTGTGCAAAGCTGTCATCAAGGCAAAGGATGGCTATTTGAAGAACCTCAAATCTAAAATATATTTTGATTTATTTAACACATTTTTGGTTACTACAAGATTCCATATGTGTTATTTCATAGTTTTGATGTATTCACTATCGTTTTACAATGTAGAAAATAGTACAAATAAAGAAAAACCCTTGAATGAGTAGGTATTCTAAAACATTTGACCGGTAGTGTACATATTACCTCAATTACCTCGACTAACCGGTGCCCCTGCACATTGACTCTGTACCGGTGCCCCCTGTATTTAGCCTCGCTACTGTTATTTTACTGCTGCTCTTTAATTATTTGTTACTTTTATTTCTTGTTTTCTTAGGTATTTTTCTTAAAACTGCATTGTTGGTTAAGGGTTAGTAAGTAAGCATTTCACTGTAAGGTCTACACCTGTTGTATTCGGCGCATGTGACAAATAAAATGTGATTTGATAACAACAGGTAGTTTGTATAGTGTGTTGGCCAGAGAGAGAGACATTTAATGAGTCCCTTAGAGAGGAGCAGATGGAACAAGCTTACTACCCCCTAATAAGCACTAATCTATTTTTGTACTCAGTGTAATAAAGGCTGAGAGGCTGGGAACTAGGGCTAAGGCAACAGGCAAGGGGATGGAAGTCTGCGTCCCAAATAGCTCCGTATAGGGTGCCATTTGAGGCACAGCTGAACAGAGGGGCTGTTTGTTAAGGGGACACAGTAGGGACAGATTAAACAGGTGGGGCATGGATAAAATGAAAGTATCACAACATCAGCTTGACTCTGTAACCTTGGCTGAGTCCCAAATGGCACCCTATTCTTTATATTAGTACAATAGAGATAGGGAGAACACAGAGACTTTTAGATACCTCAGAGTAGGCCAACTACTACATCAGAGAGAGACAACAAACAGTGTCACATAAGCTACAGGTCAATAGACACACACAAACACACACACCTCACCAGGTGCTCTATACCTGTCAGGTAGAGACCTGGCTGATAGTGTATAGTGACATTGGCAGGCAGGTAACATTGCATGGGTAAAACCCCACATGTTCTGCCTATATGAATATTCTCAGGGGCGGTAAGGAGATTGAAACACCCAGCACGGCCTCAGATAGTCATGTGACTCTTAATCCATCCTGCATTCAGAAGAGGTGTGGTATGTCACAGACAACGACCCCTCTCTCGTTTGATACTGTAATAACCCAGCTGCATTATGAACACACACAGACACTGTAAAGCCTCACGGAAGCCTGTGATATCGCCCTGGCTTACAACTATAATGAGACTATTTCAACTGGTATAATATAAAAGCGATTGAGATGGACATGTAGAAAGACAATCCCAAATATTGCAAACAAACCACTTGTGTGGAACTGATGTTAGTTTAGCTGATGCTGACTGAGAATAATCCATCATCCATCTAAACTCTCTCTCTCCCTCTAAACGATGTCATGGTCATGGAATGGAATTTTGGATGACGGTTATTGGCCAGCCAAATGACTCCGGTCACCGTAATATCCATTGGAATAGCATTTTCTTTTTTAAATAAACACCCAGATTTTCTCCTCTCCTCCGGTCCTGACTGCATGCCTAGGCAACCGAAGACTAATTTGCTACAACACCTTGTTTGTTTCAGCAAGGAGCAACATAGTTTCATCATGTTGTAGAGTCCATGTTATTCTAGAGTTTATGTTACAGCAAAAACGGACTCAACCGCACGAATGCCCGGCTGTCCGGTCTTCAGCCAGCTGTTCTTTCCACACACAAATATATACAGTGCCTTCAGAAAGCATTCATACCCCTTGACTTATCCTACATTTTGTTGTGTTACTGCCTGAATTCAACTTTTTTTTTTTTTCACCCATCTACACATTACAACCCATAATGACAAAGTGGAAACATGTTTTTAAACATTTTTGCAAGGTTAAACATTACAGGTTAAACTCAAATAAAGCATACTATTTAAATGGCAAATAAACCGGGTAAACACCAAACCAGTTATAATTTTAAAAGATAAGGATACGCATGCTTTAATTAGAAACAACAACGCTATTAATAGCAATTTTAAAAGCTTCTATGAAAATCTATATAAATCAGAATGAATTAACCGTTGGACTGATCCTTCAGCCTTCTTGGACTCAATAACCCTGAAACAACTATCAGCAGATAAATAAAATGGAAAAATACAAATGGAAATCAAGCAAAAATAAATAATAGACACTTAAAATATTTGCGCAGAGAAAAGCACCAGGGCTGGACGGCTTTCCCATTGAATTTTATTTGATATTATGGGACAAAGTAGCGTCCCTATTTACTCAAATGACAACACACGTCACTCAATTCAGTGCTTCCTAGTTCCATGTATCAGTTATTTCAGTTATATTAAAACCAGGAAAATCTGGAGAGTCCCGTGCAGATTACAGACCTATAAATGTAATAAATTACGACAAAATAATGACAGAATTCATAAGCAACAGAAAGACAAATGTATTTATTACCAGACTTGATACATATTAATCAAACAAATACAAGAACATGTTTCAGTATAATACAATATGCTAAAAAACAATATGTACATTTATCAATAATGGCTGTTGATGCCAAAAAGGCTTTTGACCATGTTGAGTGGCCTTTTATATTGAAAACTTTGGAAGCATTCAACTTTCCAGCTGAAATAATATATTTCATAAAAATATTATATACCATGCTACCCCTTGACTTGTTCCACATTTTGTTGTGTTACAGCCTGATTTTTTGTCACTGGCATACACAGAATGTCAAATTAATAAAAATGAAAAGCTGAAATGTTTTGACTCAATAAGAATTCATCCTCTTTGTTATAGCAAGCCTAAGTAAGTTCAGGAGTAAAAATTACCTTAATAAGTCACATAATAAGTTGTGTGGACTCTGTGTGAAATAATAGGGTTTAACATGATTACTGAATGACTACCTCATCTCTGTTCCCCCACACATACAGATAATTGTAAGGTTGAGCACTGAATTTTAAACACAGACTCAATCACAAAGGCCAGGGAGGTTTTCCAATGCCTCGCAAAGAAGGGCACCTATTGGTAGATAGGTAAAATATTTTTAAAGCAGACATTGAGTATCCCTTTGAACATGGTGAAGTTATTAATTACACTTTGGGTGGTGTATCAATACACATTTTTCCTAACTCAGTTGCCGGATAGGAGGAAAAGCGCTCACAGATTTCACCTTTAGGCCAACGGTGACTTTAAAACAGTTAGAGTTTAACCGCTGTGATAGGAGAAAACTGAGGATGGATCAACAACATTGTAGTTATTCCACAATACTAACCTAGTTGACAGAGTGAAAAGAAGGAAGCCTGTATAGAATACATATATTCCAAAACATGCATCCTGTTTGCCAGGCACATCAATGTGTCAGAGGAAACACCGTGCACCTGGTGACCGTGTCAGCGTACACTGTGCCCGGACGCCACAGGAGTCACTAGTGCGCGATGGGACAAGGACATCCCTGCCGGCCAAACCCTCTCCTAACCCGATGACACTGGGCCAATTGTGCGCCGCCCCATGGGTCTCCCGGCTGCGACAGAGCCTGGACTCAAACCCAGAATCTCTAGTGGCACAGCTAGCACTGCCTTAGACCACTGCGCCACTAGGGAGGACATATATATATATATATATATATACATACATACATATATATATATATATACACTGCTCAAAAAAATAAAGGGAACACTAAAATAACACATCCTCGATCTGAATGAATGATATAATCTTATTAAATACTTTTTTCTTTACATAGTTGATTTTTTTTTTATTTATTTTTTTAAACAGTTATGATGGTTATATTATTTTCATGACGGTCTTCATCCATAACCATCGGTTCCAGGGTTATGGTAATTGTGCCAGCCCTAATTGCAGCTAGCAACCCTGACTGTTATTTTCTCTCTCACCCCTAACGGCAGCTAGCAGCCCTGAGTGTTCTCTTCTCTCTCACCCCTAACGGCAGCTAGCAGCCCTGAGTGTTCTCTCCATGCGCAGACTATGACATTTTCAATAGGTTTGACTTAAACAGTTCTGAGGAACATAAAACAGATCTAAGCAAGGGATCAATGGAAAGTCAAATGTAATACACAACCTGTCAACCATGGGAGGAATAAAATAGGCTGTTACCAGAGGATATGATGATAAATATGCCGAAATGTATTAGTGTAAATATGATACGGCCTTCAGGGGTTGTCTCCACAGTGCTTTGTGCTGTGTATTCATTTGCATTTGTCTATAGTGGCCGTTTGCATTACACATGCAGGAGGGTGTGGGCCTGTGGGTTCTGAGGTAAGTGACAGAGACAGGGTAGGCCAAGAGATGCTAGAGAGAGAGAGAGAGTGAACGTCAGAATAAGAGAGAGAGCAAGCGAGAAAGAGAGCAAGAGAGAGAGAGAGCACTAGAGAGAGAGCTAAGTGAGAGCGCTATCCCCTTAAACAGGTCCCTGCGTTTCCCTTGTAATACAAGGTCACGCGCGGGACATCCACCCTCATTCAATTTAGGTGTGTGGTGGTGTCCAGGCCATAAATTACACAGGTCTAATGAGAATTAGCAGGCTTTCCCCCCGAGTCTGGCCATCAGGTCGGACGGTCCTCGCTATCCGGAATCCTTGGGACATCCCTATCCCATTGGAGTTGACATTTAAAAATGGTAAGGCTTGAGGTTAGGGTTAGGTTATGGTCAAGGTTAGGGTAAGGGTAGGGGTTATGGTAGGGACATCGCAAGGATTCCGGATAGCACTAACCCAGGTAGGACCCATCTCACAACCACGACTGCCTCACAGATTTCACACTGGCTCAAATTTGTCCAGTCTAGCAGATCCATCCAAAGCTGCACTTTAGTTATATACTTGTGTGGGTGGGTTGAAATACATATCTGCATATCATAAAAGTACTACTAAGCCAATGCAGATATTTTATATAAAAAAAAACACAGCATAGTTAGCGGCGCTAAGCACTACTCTGCTGCTATCCAATCAAAGGAAATGGAGTCTTTCAAGCTCTTTGAAAAAAAGTTTATTCTCTTCTACCTGCAACCTTTTAAACAGAACTAGAAGCACAGACTCTCCCTAATACAACACCATTAGAGTTGGCAGCTAAGGAAAGTCACAGTATCTGGCCTGTCCAGTGGCGACCCGTCATTCAGGGCATCTGGAGCGGACCAATTTTTTTAATACTAAATCAAATTTAAAAAAATTGGGGGGGCTTATCTGTTTTGCATGTTATTTTGGCATTAATACGTGTCACATATCAGTTTGCAAACAATGTAAAATATATATATAATTGAGTTGATATAGCCGCATAAAAACATGGTCTCTATTTTGTTTTCTTGAGTAAGGCAGCTCCAAAATGCAGGTGTTTCAGCCCAGCCAGTGCTTTCTGTGGTGGTGGGGCAAGCCAGCAGAAAATACAGAGCGTTGCGCCGTGATTGGCTCAGTATTCTGTCACTCATGGGGACACTACGTCACCGCCAAGTCTAAGGGTAGAGCTAGAAAATTCTAGCCCCTTGGGTGCTGCCATAGCGTTACATTAGAAGTGCCCATCCAAGAAGGCTCAAGGTCAAAGGCCACAGATAAAATGACGTTAAATCACATTATATGTACAGCAGCTTTGATTGGACTGATCATGTCAACATCATACTTTCAAAATCTTAGCTAGCAGTCATTATCATGAATCAAGTCGACAATCTACTGGCAAATCCGTTTTAATCCTTGTCATTTGAAGAGAAATTATAGATAAAACGTATCGGTGCTCATCGGCCATTGGACAAACATTACACAACAAGTTGGAAATCGCAAATTCAACAATGAGTGGTTTGGAAGGAATCAGTGACAGTGGCTAACTGCAAGCATTGCAAAGCAATCACTAGCCTGATATTCAGTGGAGTGGCTGTGTGGTGCCAAATCTGGGATTAAGGGGCTCTTTTCAAAGTTTAAAATGATAAACACTGAACATTGGCTATGCTGTCAATGAAACATGATTTGTGCGCACACAAAACAACTGTTCACTCAGAAGTGCGAAAACTTGACTTCAGTGAGTTCAAGACAACTGGGAAGTTGGGAATAAACGAGCTCTGACTGGGAAAATACATTTTCAACGGTCATCCAACTCGGAATTGTAAATCCAGCCTCTTTCTAGAGCTATGAACTGAAGATCAACGACGTCATCATGATGATTCGACCTTGTTTTTTTCCGAGTTCCCAGTTGTTTTGAAAGCACCATTAATACAAAGAATTCCAGACTTTGATGACAAAACTTGCCCATGAAGGACCACCACGCCACCTTCCTGTTCAAGTGAGCACAGCACAACAAGGTGAGTCCAAAAATGTATTGTATGCTGCTGCATAAATGCTGTAATATGCCAGGGAGATATGTATACTGTAGCTAAGAAAGTAATACTAAGTGTATGTTGTGTAGTAAGATGTTAGTAGCCCATCTGCATCACCCTATTAATTTGGTCTATTTAACCATCTTAATTTCGCCTACTGTTCTGACTTGGTGGTACATGTAGCCTATAACCTGTTTTAGAGAAATGTAATCATTGAATATTGTAAGAGCTTTCATTGTCTGCTTATATTCCCCCTTTATTTATCCTACGGTTCTGACTTGGTGTACAGGGAGATTGACTCTTATCCACTTGTCTTCCCCTTATGCCATAGTTTGTACATCTCAATTGTTATTAGAAACCACATTTGTTTAAGCAAGTCAGCCATATCAGCTATGTTTTTTTAAAAGGCAGTAAATGAGGCCGAATGAACTGTTTCGCTGACAGACAAGGCTCCGCTGATTGCCAGGTGTAGCAGTGGTAAGATGTTGGGACTGCTGTTGGGACAGCTTGATGTAGGCTCTAACAGTTTGTGGGCACCGTTTATCACCGTTATAGTGCAATTACTGTATTGTTTAGTGGTGTGTTGTGTTGTGTAGTGTAGTGGCTTTGCTGGCATGCATCCTACTTTCTTTGTTTTTGCTCCACCAAGATGTACATGCTAAAATCACCACTGGGCCTGTCTGAATGGACAATCTGCTCAGATACCCACAGACTTCCAGTCAATGCGCAAACGCTAGATAGCATTGGCTTACAAAACTACCTCTAACTTCCTTCATACTGGACACAGAGACATAAAAAGGCCAAAATCCCAAAGGGTAGCTTTAGTGTAACTTAACTTCTTCGAGTGTGTAGTAAATTGGTAGCTTGGTAAACTATATATATATATATATATATATATATATATATATATATATATATATATATATATATATATATATATATTCAGAGCAGCTTCCCCAACACTGAATATAGAAGTGTATAGTATACTATAGAAACTCCCTAGTCGCCCACTGGTACACAACTCAACTGGGTTAGCTGGAGGACATGGCAGATCAATGAAACACTAGGAGGACCAGAGGGAAGGAGGGATGGAAAGAGGGATGTAGGCATGTGGGATTCCTCGGGGGTATAGAGGCTATTTGAATCTCTCTATACCTCCCTGTCTTCAGCAGCTGTTGGAGATGGAGGGGTTTAAGACCCAGAGAACCGATTAGGATGGGGGCGTAGGGAGGTGGGGTGCTGGTGTCTTTCATCGCCTCTAAATGGAACATGGGATGGGCCTGACTGTTGGGCCTGACTGTTCTGCAGATCTGGGTCTGTCCTTTTAATGCAGCAAAAAGACTCCCTTGGTAGAAGCACTGCATCGTGTACAACATGTAGTAGGCCTAGTCTCTGCCTGCCTGGCACCTGACAACCATCACCAGCCCCCTCCATCTAACAGCCTTTTCTAGTAAACAACACAATCAAGAGGGAGATAGTTTTTTCTTTAGCTGTGCTTTGTGCTGTATGCAAGGGAGTCGCTCAGATTCAGAATATTCATATGGTGCTCTTAACAGCTGAATGCACAATGACTCCGAGCCCATTGGGAGTCGTTGAATGAAAGAGATACAGGGGGAAGATACGCCATTTGGAATCTGCATCAGATGATGCAATTGGATGTTTTCTTCACTTGTGGGCCGCACGGGGAGAAAGAGCGAAAGAGAGAAAACAGATTAAGAGTCGACCCAACATGAACACTAGCAGTAAATACAAGTGATGATTTGCAACCAATTCCATCTTTGATCGTTCTTACTTCTTGAAATCGTATTCAAATCGATGTTTATTGGTCGCATACACAGTTATGCAGGTTATCGCAGGTGCAGAGAAATGCTTATGCTTTTAGCTCCAACAGTGCAGTAATATCTAGCAATAATATTCCACAGTAGACCGAGATATGTTGCTAGTCTGTCCTGTCAACACTGTTAGATTAAGGTAATTAGGGTTGTATCACTTGTCGAGGATTTTAATTATTTTCTGATCCACTTCCTGCATATTAAACAGCACCAACAGGAGACTTTAATAGCTGTAGATAGAAATGTATGTTGCATACAAGGCTGGCAAGATGGCAGCATATGGGCGAGGATTATTACAGAATGGCTGGGGAGCTTGCATTAATGAAGTCCCCAAGGTCGAACAAGTACTATAATGAAAATCAAGATTTTCCCTTTATTTCACGCTTTCAGATTTAGCAAGGCTTTTAAAAAGGTCAGCAATTGAGATTTCAGTTAAGATTATCATTCCAAGATAGAGAGGACTAATTGATAGCTAGTGGACAAAAGTCAGACATATTATACATTATTTTGGGAGTTTATCTTTTGATAGATACTTCAAATAAAAAGAACGTAGCTTTAAAAGAAAATGGACGTTTGCTATACACCACGGAGTGCATTCAAAATATTTCTGATCTTCCATCTTCCACATACTGTACATAGGCACCCACTACCTTTGCAGAATACATCATCAGTATATAATATTCAGTATAACAATTTGAATTAAGTTTGGCTCTGTATCATACTGCGATTAATCAACAACTTCTTGAAATATTTCCAATATCTGATAATTAAGTCAGCAAGTGCTGAGACATCTAGGCCTACCACAGACTAGGTCATACTCTGTTTATATTATCTACCAATTCCAAAAATGATATCTGAAATGGATATGGCATCTATGGGGTACAGAAAACAGCATCTTTCAGACGGACGCGCAGCCAGTAAAAATAAGCATTTTATCTCAAACCACAACAGAAAAATAATATCACATCTCAGTTCGCTTGCCAACATGAAAAGCAATTAAAAGTCCTATCAGACAAATACAGCACGCTAGAAAGCAGAAAGAACTGCCTTCGCATCCAATGCCCTTGAATAGCAGATGCTCCTGGTGTACTGAGGAGGGTAGTGTGTAGTGTTCTGTTCATCAGGTCTGAGGTAAAGAAGAAGAGGGGCCTCCCGAGTGGCGCCGTGGTCTAAGGCACTGCATCACAGTGCTAGCGGTACCAATAGAGGTTCTGGTTCAAATCCAGGCCCTGTCGCATCCAGGCCCTGTTGCATCCAGGCCCTGTCGCATCCAGGCCCTGTCGCATCCGGCCGCAACAGAGAGACCCATGGGGCGGTGCACAATTGGCCACAGTATCGTCCAGGTTAGGGGAGGGTTTGGCCTGCAGGGATGTCCTTGTCCCATCGCACACTAGCGATTCCTGTGGTGCTCGGGCGCAGTGCACGCTGATATGGTTGCCAGGTGTACAGTGTTTCCTCCGACACATTGGTGCTTCTGGGTTAAGTGGGCATTGTGTCAAGAAGCAGTGCAGTGTGGCTGGGTTGTGTTTCGGAGGACGCACGGCTCTCAGCCTTCACCTCTCCCGAGACCATACGGGAGTTGCAGCGATGAGACAAGACTGTAACTACTAATTGTTACAGTCCTGTCTCATCGCTGAAAGAAAAATAAAAAAAGAAAGTTGTGTTCTGTATAGAGCACCATAGCAAAACGTTTTGAAATGGAAAATTAAAATAAATATTTCTCATTGGGCAATCCCTCCTCACGGTTTCAGTCTTTTTTTCATTCATTAATATTCATTTTTCATTCACTAATAAACCCAACCCTGGAGTGACATGCAGCTCAGCCCTTTATCAATATACAGGACCTGGATTAGCCTGGTCTCAGATCTGTTTGTGCTTTCTGGCCATCTCCAGTGCTGTCAGTATTAAGCCAAACATAACAGGACAATGAGTGACAAGGAGTTGGCATAATAGCACAAACAGACTGGCACTCCCCCCACAAACAGGCTTGGTCTGGATGCCACGGTGGGGCCAGCCCAGCCCAGTCAGACATTCCATGGCTAGTTGAGAGACCAGGGTGTGCTGCTTTTCTCTGTGGGAGGAGGAAATGCTGAGAGCCAGGGCATGTGGAAATGCAGATCCTCCACCGTCCCCCCCAACACACACACACACACACACACACACACACACACACACACACACACACACACACACACACACACACACACACACACACACACCATCCTTTAAAAAGAACCCCATTACATTATTCAGCAGAATGTCACGGGTCACAATGGTAAAAGCTCTGAGGCTGGCTGACACCCAGAAAAGGGAGAGAGAAGAGGAGGGGGAAGATTTAATGGGCTATGCTGCTACGAACTGAGGGATCTGTCACTTACTATTCAATCCCTTTCAGCTAAACTCTTTCTTTGGGGACATTTGGTGAATTTGCGTTTGCACATCCCTACTCTGAGGCAGCGGCACAACATTCCTTCTCGATTTATTCAGCGTATTATACTCCATTTATGGTGACACCATCTGTTTGTTGGTGACTCAGTGAGAAAAATGGGGGCATGGCCATGGTGGTAAAGGAGAATTAGCAAGCAGATGATGCTATTAAACAACAACGTCTGTCTGGGAAGCTACACAAAAACTACTAAATGTCCTCAGACTAGCACTCTGTGTGAACTTCATATGAATGAACGGATCATGTCAATACCATACAGTACATATCTGTCATGGTCAGATTCCATGGCGGTTACTGTGTGCCGGAGCAGAGATGCACCAAGAATGTTTTGGATGTTACTGCCGCCCCGCCTCTTCCCTCATCAAGCGGAGCCCCTTTCCCAGGAGAGCCACCCCCGACTCACATGCTCTGAATGATGAAATCAATCCTAGCCACCATGACACCCGCACAGCGCTGCATGCCTGTCTGCCTTTCCCCTTCTCGCTCTCTCTCCCGCATCTCCCCCCTCCCCAGGGCCCACAGTAGTGGAGGGGTCCTGCTGGGTTTACGCGGCTGGCTTAGACTGAGCGTAGGGGTTTTCATGGCTACACCCCTCCCCCCCAAACCAAAGCCTCCTTTCCCACTCAGGCTTGCGCCACAATCAGTTCTGATTAAAACTGGGAAGGCTGTCTCTTTCTTTGGGGAGAGAACAGCTTAATCTGTGAGACTGGAATGGCTCATTTACATAGAGGAGTGGAGGAATGGAATGTGGCAGATAGATATATGCACACTGCTACAGATCGATGTAGCTAGCTGGAGTCCCATGGTTACAGGGCTGCTCTCGTCTGTAGCTCTACTGCTGTTGCAGGCAGCTCAGCTCTGCTGACATGGGCCTGCCTGCCTCTAGTTTGATCACTGAAGACCAGAGGCAGTACTACTGCTAACCCAACAGCTGCCCTCAGCAGAAATGGGAGCATGTAAAAACGAGCCTTGCTAAAGCCTGCCTGCGAATCCCTCTTCATTTACAGTGTGGATTCTGGAAACAGTGAAGAGCAGTCAGGGGTATTGTATGTATCAAAAAGCTATCAGACAGTCCCTCAAAGGCTAACTAATTGAAAAAGATACGAGGCCAGGTCACAACAATTGTGAGACATAAGCATTGAATTGTACTGCCTTAATTCAATTTGAGAAAAGTAGGGCCCAAAAAAAGGCTTATGTCGGGGTTTTCAGTTTCAGAATGATCATCCATTCAATTTAGGCTAATTAATACATGTAAATTCCAGTGCTGACTAAGCTCCAATTGTCCAACAGCCTAATTTAGCTTGTCTACTTTTATACAGGGTGGTGTGTGTGTGTGTGTGTGTGTGTGTGTGTGTGTGTGTGTGTGTGTGTGTGTGTGTGTGTGTGTGTGTGTGTGTGTGTGTGTGTGTGTGTGTGTGTGGCAGCATATCCAGTTTCATGGTTGAGGCAAAGACGCTCATAGACACTGCAGCACTGCCCTCTATGCTGCATAGCTCTGTAGTAACCACAATGCATTTCATCACAACCATAGCATAGGGAGGCACGGAGAAAAACGGATTTCCAGTGGAGTGCCAGACGCCTAAACACATACAGCAGTACCTGAACAAATATATACTAGAAAGCAAGAGACAAAAAAAGAAGAGTTCAGTTTAGTCTATTAGGATCCCCATTAGCTGTTGCACATGCAGCAGCAACTCATTCTGGTGTCCACACAAACAATTCAATATGTGACAGAGTACAGAACAGTTGTAGAAAAGAACATCATAAGATTTTACATTACATAAAAAATAAGAGTCATGAGACAACAACCATGAGACAACAAAAATACTTATTACACAGTATTCATATATACTGTACACATTCATATTGTTCTATATAATACAGTTAAATTAGATATTTAGAAAGAGGAGAGGTGCTGTCAAAAATATATTGTAAGAGAGAATGAAAGAGAAGAAGAAAGAGAGATAAGAGAAGGAGACAAATGATGAGCAAATCCATTGAAAGAGAGGACATATCCCAAATAACTAACACAGACTACAAAGGGAAGCACAGCCGCAAGCCGCCCAGTGACACGAGCCTACCAGACGAGCTAAATGACTTCTATGCCTATAGGCAGGAGGTCAGAGACCTGGCCGTGTGGTGCCAGGACAACAACCTCTCCCTCAACATGATCAAGACAAAGGAGATGATTGTGGACTACAGGAAAAGGAGGCCCTAGCACGCCCCCACTCTTATCGATGGGGCTGTAGTGGAGCAACAAACTAACATGGTCCAAACACACCAAGACAGTCGTGAAGAGGGCACGACAAAGCCTATTCCCCCTCAGGAGACTGAAAAGATTTGTCATGGGTCCTCAGATCCTCAAAAAGTTATACAGCTGCACCATCGAGAGAATCCTGACTGGTTGCATCACTGCCTGGTATGGCAACTGCTCGGCCTCCGACCACAAGGCACAACAGAGGGTAGTGTGTACGGCCCAGTACATCACTGGGGCCAAGCTTCCTGCCATCCAGTACCTCTATACCAGCTGGTGTCAGAGGAAAGCCCGAACAATTGTAAAAGACTCCAGCCACCCTAGTCATTGACTGTTCTCTCTGCTACCGCACAGCAAGCAGTACCGGAGCGCAAAGTCTAGGTCCAAGAGGCTTCTAAACAGCTTCTACCCCCAAGCCATAAGACTCCTGAACAGCTAATCAAATGGCTACCCAGACTATTTGCATTGTCCCCCCACCCACATGTACATATTACCTCAATTACCTCGACTAACCGGTGCCCCTGCACATTGACTCTGTACCAGTAGCCCCTGTATTTAGCCTCGCTACTGTTATTTTACTGCTGCTCTTTAATTATTTGTTATTTTTTACTTATCTATTTTTTTTACTTAACACTTATTTTTCTCAAAACTGAATTGTTGGTTAAGGGCTGGTAAGCATTTCACTGTAAGGTCTACACCGGTTGTATTCGGCGCATGTGACAAATAAAATTTGATTTGAATAACCTAACAGTGTCTAAAATCTAGCTACAGACAATGAAAACCACCATTCCTTTTACACTGGACAACATAATGTGCCATTCTCCGGTAATTTGTCCCCTTTCTCCTGGAGAAGAATTCCACGGCAGGTGTAATGGGGATCACGCTGCTTGCTTAGTGAGTACCGCTTCCTCCTGATTCGGCTCACACAGAGGCTCAAATCCAGGAACTGTGTTTTGCTAAAACACGTCACTGCCATCCATGACAATGTACCAACCGTTTGAGCTAGCTCCATCAGCGACATTTAAAGCTAGCTGTGGAGTGAGCTTACGGTACGTTCTTAACTCCGTTACACAGGCAGCTAATGCAGGCAGTCCAGACAGCAAAGGCAGCTTGCGCTCACTATCTATCATTCAGTCACAGCTGGTCGAGGCCCCTCGGTCTAACACTTGATCGAAACCCTCCCCAATACGAGCCTCCTTAATACCCTCCCTCCCACACATAAAGCCCTGATTGTTGCCTCTCCTGGCATCTCCTCTGTTCTGACACATTCATGTCCTGACAGTATCCCTTTATATTTCCTGCCAGCACTTAAGTAGAGGAAGATTTTTGTTCTTCCTGCCTTTATGCCATGGCTCCTTTATGAGGTGATGCTGCCTGACTGCCACATTAATCAGCTGTCACTTTACTGAACGGACACAGAAGAGCAGAGCAGAGGTACTGAGGACACGGACACACATCTTGTGTCCCAAATGGCAGCCTATTCCTTATATAGTGCACTATTCCACTATGGGCCCTGGTTAAAAGTAGTGCACTATAAAAGGGAATAAAGTGCCATTTGGGACACATTCACACGCAGCAGTAGTACATGCGTAGGAGTTACTATGACACTAGTCACTGCTCCACGTCATCTATAGTTCCATACACTGGATCTCTCTCTCGCTCTCTATCCCCCATTCAGAAGTGTTGCAGATCTATAAGATGAATTTCTATATGGATTATTGGAAACCACACTATGATGAATGAGTTTCACAATATGCTACCGTTTCTGACCATGAGGAGCTAAACTGAATCACTGTGTCTCTTCTCCAAATAGCCATTTTACAGGTTTCAGGGGATAAACATGGGGTGAACATCTTCCCTTTGCCCAAAATAACAAAAGTGTTATCTTATTTCTGCACAATGGGGGATGGAGTTCACAGGTTCTTGGTCTCTGAACCTCATTGTTCTCCAACTCATTTTTGGAGTGCTAGGTTTCTGAAATTCAAAACAGTCTTCTAAGCTCCCACTAATCCCCAGTCATTCTAGCAGCGCAGCCCCTGTGATTGAGAGAGACAGAGAGAGAGGGCTGCTCGCTCCACAATATAGTCATGAGCTTCCTTCCTGTGTATGCTAATGAAAAGCCCCTTTCAAAACTAATTTCTCTCCTGGTAATAGCATCAGTCCATTGTGTGAGAAAAGCCATCATAGAATGATTAGAAAAGTGGAATAAAGGAAGTCAGAGAGGTATAGGCTTCAGATGAAGGGGCTGACAATCAACAATATGACAACAACAAAAAACAAAGAACTAGACTATCTAGACCAACAAGACCACTTTCAGTAGACCAGCTTGACCAGTTCGATCAGCTTGGCTCAGCGGTTTTCCTATTTTATTTTGGAAGTATCTCTTGAAGTGTCTTTACTAGCTGATGTCCTTCAGGGCAAAGCAGAGATCAAGGTCCTACTCTCCAGAGGCCGGGGCCAGCAGGCCAACACTCTGACAGAGCAGTAGGGTTCATTAGGACAGGCCTTTCCCACAGCCCCTCTTTCTACATGCACAGAGCAGATGGAGATGGTAAAGCAGAGCATTAAAACAGACTTCTGAAGGCCCTCCCCTCCCCACTCTCGTTTACTTTTTTTATGAAGTCATACAAACAAAAAACAAATTAAAAAGGTTATTTTCTCCTTGAACCATTTAATGATTTCCCTACCTAATTTCACACTTTCAAGCTCCAGTGAAACTGCCAAATAGGAGATGCAAGCGTAAAAGCAAAGGCCACAGCCAAATCAACATTATTAAAATAAACAAAAATGCAATCTAATGGATAGCTGCTATATTCATTACTCACAAAAGGTCCATTTGCCATTTCATATTTAAAATCAACATCAACGCTATGGTTCCCTGTATGGCACTGTTGTGGCAGTCTAGTTAGCTCTTTACCTGTCCATGGCAGCCTCCCTGATCTCATGCAGGTTGGGACTGGGGAGGGGAACGGAGTCATTCCTAATTCATCTGTGGTGCAGTGTGGTGTCTGGGCTGACGTACAGACACACACCGCTCCACTGTTTAGCAACCCAGGATGGCACGGTAGGGATTAAAATGAAGCAGCTCTTATCCCTGAACATAATCAAGGTAGGACAGGGCCCAGCAGGGTTAATCCTCCATACAGCAGGGACCAGGAGGAGGAAGAGAGGAACCTCTAGCGGTTTGGTCATTGTCTCAGGTCAGGCGGCAACATAAACACAACAGGAAACACTTCCCTTTCCTGTGTCGAATTCATCAGGCACCAAATGGAAGAAAATGTAATAAAACAGACTAGTCCAAAAATAAACATCCATTTTAATTGTATGTTGCAACAGTGAGCCTTAATGAATACAACCATGGGCACTGAGGTGTTGACTGTGCTAAAGGTGTGCTGCTGCAATTTCAATCCACTGACTAGCAGGTCATAGAGGATGTGTTTAATATCAATCCAGGCCGCTGCCTGAAGTTGACAGCTGCAGAGTTCATCTTAGGCTAAGTCCCCAGGTAAAGGTGGAAAGGCACAGCGACTGGCTGCACTACATAACACTGCTGATTGTTTCCTGGTGAGAGACATAATCATCCTCAGATTGGGGAGGAGGGGATTAGCCAGGGAATTGACATTCTCTTGATGCACAGAGGGATTTCGGTACAATTGCTCTGTTTATGCAGTGTCCATGGGTTGCACTGTGGGGTAGGGTGGAGAAGGGAGGACAAGGGAGGTGGATTAACGGCCAGTCAACATGTCACAGTGTAATAGGCCCACTGGTATTCTGATAATGCATTACCACCCAAGTCCCTGCACGGAGGAAAATGATGCTGTGAAATCTTGTTTAAAACCAATTTCTGGCACAGAGGTCATCTTGGGTCTGACTGCAAAGACATGATTGAAAGCTTTTGAGGACATGCCATCAATATCACAAGGATATGGAAATACAAGAATAACAACAGATCAAATTATCTTGGCTGCTTTAGACTGAAGTAACTTTTTGTTCGTTTCCCTCTCAAATCCCAATACTAGACATATTGATGTTTATTCTCTTTGTTTTTATTAACTAGAGGGAATTTGTCAAATAAAATACAAAATTACATTTTCAACCAGCATCGGTTTTCCCAAATATGAGGCTGAAAATGGGATCTTTAGTGATCACAGAGAGTCAGGACACCCATTTAACATCCCATTCAAAGACAGCACCCTACACAGGGCAATGTCCCCAATCACTGCCCTGAGGAATTGAGATATTTTTTTAGACCAGAGGAAAGGGTGCCTCCTACTGGCCCTCCAACATCACTTCCAGCAGCATCTGGTCTCCCATCCAGGGACTGACCAGGACCAACACTGCTTAGCTTCATAGCTTCAGAAGCAAGCCAGCAGTGGGATGCAGGGTGGTATGCTGCTATTTAACCCGAGACAGCTAACAATTAATAAAACCTTAACCCCTTACACTGATGGGAAATGGCCAAAATGGATAGGGCTAAATTTACATGTTTCTTACAGATGAAATATGAAAAGCATAAGAATAACGATGGTAGCAATTAAAAGGGAACAGTTTAGAGATTACGGGGAAATTAGACTAAAAGGTGAGGACAACAGTTCCCCTGAAAAGACTGAATCCAAACATTACGCTGCTGATTTTATGTGCATTTTACATTCACTGTACTTTTCGCTGCATTTGTTGACAACAAAATCTGAAAAATACTCTGGATACATTCAGTGACATGATAATTTAGGGTAGGTTCAACAGAAAACAAAAACATGATAAGGGTTTGAGTGCTAGGTGTAACTGGTGTTTCCAAGTGGCCACACACACCTCTCCAAAGTGTACACAATTCCTAAGTAATTGTCAATGCACTTTCATGACTCATATAGTCTTAAACTATAAGGTGCTTTTTTAGATCTCCTAGCTGTGCCGTTGAGGAACTAGAGCAAGCACACTTGTAGTTGTTTTGTTTGGAACACAACCCTGCATCCCCACCTTTACACAATTACTGTTGTTGTTTAAGAAATTCAAAAACAGTCCATTATAAATTGCAATCTGGGTCAGATGGGCATACTTTCAACGGCTGTTCTATTGCTAACATGACTAGCTAAGTTATAAAATACAATCTTACAGTGTTAAGCTTTCACAAGGCAATTCAGAGAAGTAGATCGTAATGAGTTTATTCAGTAATGAGTGCATTCAGACGTGTGGTCCGCGGCACATTTTCTTCATAATACAACAAACATATGCTCATTGTGTCCAGGACAAACCAGGGTATAACGCCATGTCATTCTGTAACTTTACATGAAACATAGTGATAAACATTGACACGGTATATGACAGTAGTGTTATGATGTGGAAATGTGAAGTGCACATCTGGACTCACAGGTGTTTGGTTGTCTTGTATTACATCATAGCAGTATTTATTATTATCCTCAAAATCCATCATTCGGACTCCCGAGTGGCACAGCGGTCTAAGGCACTGCATCTCAGTGCTAGAGGCGTCACTACAGACACTCTGGTTTGAATCCAGGCTGTATCACAACCAGCTGTGATTGGGAGTCCCATAGGGCAGCGCACAATTGGCCCAGCGTCGTCCGGGATTGGACGGTGTAGGCCGTCATAGTAAATAAGAATTTGTTCTTAGCTGACTTGCCCAGATAAACAAAAATAGAAACATCTCATCTTTCAAAATACATAAAGTCTTCTTAATTTTCTTCATTCCTGGGACTGTGTGTTGGGGCTGGCCAGACAGACAAAGACCTAGAGAGTTATTTCCCTTGGCAGGAGGGAGAGGAGAGGAGAGGCGATGGCCAGCACCAGGGGTGGATTGAAGGAGCAAACAGCACAGAGGGAAGAAACACAGCTCTGTCCCCCAGCCCAGCAGGTGTCAGCCAGAACCATAAAGAGTCATTCACTCTTGACCTGGCCTGCCTCTCTCACTACACAGGAAGTCAGTTTAGCCCACAGTACTGAGTGCACTGACTAATACAGCTTCATCTCCCCAATAAGATACTATGATCAATCCATCAAACTACCAAAACAGCCAAGTGTGATGTTAGTTTATTCATTGATGAAAATGTTCATGCAAGTTGAGGGAGTTTAATGTCAACATGATTTCTCTGGAAGGTATCAGCTTGACTGATCCGTGCAATATTATCATCCGAGTTGATGAGCTGCTAGATTAGACTTGTTCTCCCTCTGTCATAGCATTAGGTGGCTTTTCTTCTAATCATGTTTTGCAGATGAAGGTCTTGAGGGGCAGTCCCCTTATAACATCAAGTGCTAAAACATACTCACTAGCCTTGTTGCAGGAGGCATTCCATTGTACTGCACAAATCGTTTCCATTTCACTGATTCTATTAGCTAATAAAAATATCCACAATGAATCCTATCAAACATAGTCGCTGTTTGGCATGACAATTTTCCCGGGCATGACATGTATTACAATACTGCACTTAACATTAAGCAATAACCACAGAAGCATACAAAATGACGATGCAGAGTTAATGCGACTAGTCTACATTTGCTGCATACTTGAACACACATACATGTTAGAGTAGGATTCATATAAGCTATTCACCACAGCATCCACAATCATAGAATATAACGCTGTACAACTTAGGCTAAATAAATGGAGAGACTACATAAATTGAACACAAATCTTGCATAAAACAAATCATAATCCACTAATTTGAACAAGGGCCAATCTCTTTTTCAAAGATCACATCCTGGTTGGAGTTGGCACTTCTGGTTCAGGCTCTCTGTGTTAGTCCACTCTAATCAATTCTACAACCTCAATTGAAGGAAAGAGAAAGCCTGACATTCTACGTACACTTAATTAACATGTGAAATCAGGTACTGACTGATTAACATTCCACAGTTCATTGTTCTAGAAGATTAAATAGACTAGAATGAATGGTCAAGGCCAAGTCTGTAGACTGCCTAGAGTAGACAAAGAAAGCATGTGAACACCAGAGAAGTTTGTGTAAATTTCACACAAGTGAGACTTTGATTTTGGAAAACCCAATACATTTGAGCAATTTTGCAAAACCAGTTGCTTTCAGGTCAATCTTGATGCAAGTCCAAAAACTGAAGCTGTAGTTCCAACCAATCAATTGTGTCAGGTGAAATGCATCTGCAACATGTTGTAGAGAAAAATAACTGTTTCTTATACAGTATGTTCATTCCTATCCACTGAATTTGTGAGTAGCCTACATCTACCTTGACACGTTCCATTAAAACTACATCACTGATGAAAGATTACGTGTCTGTCTGTCGTAGGCCATGGTCTCTGTCATGCTGGTTGCATTATCTAGGCTAACATGCATAATACTGAACACTGCTGTGCTCAGAACTCCTTTCCCACTCAACATCCACTGCTGTACTTTAACCTAGCATCCATATAGTGTATAATAATAATGCTAGTTTCAAAGTTTATTAGCCATGTGCACAGGATACAACAGGTGTAAAAAAGTACAGAGAAATTCTTACTTGAGAGTTCTTTCTCAACAATGCAGTGATGACAATAAATAAAACATCAAAATAATCAGTCAAAGGTTGGTTCCCACTGAACAGCATAAAGCCTATAGAAACCCAAAGAAGCTACATTCAGGGAGTCAGGGATGTTACAATGGACGGCTGCAACAATGGAGTACATATTCACGGACTAGGGTAGATCTATGTAGCCTCATAGCCTGGTTCCTCTCTAGGCTTCTTCCTAGGTTCCGGCATTTCTAGGGAGTTTTTCCTAGACACCGTGCTTCTACACCTGCATTGCTTGCTGTTTGGGGTTTTAGGCTGGGTTTCTGTACAGCACTTTGTGACATCAGCTGATGTAAGAAGGGCTTTATAAATACATTTGATTGATTGATATGTGGGATGAAAAATCATTGGGTCACAAATGGCAGCAGAGTCAGTTCAGTGTTTTCTACTCAGCTGAATACTGACAGATTCCTGGACAGGGCCTAGGCATTGTGTTGTCAAATCTAGCGGACTTAGGAACCATTGTGGCCAAGGTCCTAGGATACCATATGGAGCATTTTCAGTGCCAACATAAATTGTATTTGAATTCCATAATTTATCATTTGTATTACGATATTGAATTTGAATGTAATATTTTTCAATTTGTAATGCACAAATTGAATAATTGAATTCATACATTAAACTTGTATTTCATGATTTGAAACTGAATTGAATGAATATTGCATTCAGTTTTAAAATGCAATTGAATATTCACATTCAATATTTATATATTCAGTTTCAATATGGTAGATATTACATTTGTCTGTGTATCAAGTTTACAAACTATAACTTCAAGCTTATCAAAGTTTAATATATTAAACTTCTCAGATTCATTCAGATTGACTTATCAAATTCAGTTCCAAAACCAGAGGCAACATCTTGGTACTTTGCCAGCCAGGAAAGGTAAAGGTTGAGGAGAACATATGCTCTCTGTGGTAAAACAAAGCTTCTGCCGTTTTTTGAAGCCAATGTGGGTTGTTGAATTTATTTTCTTCCTTTGAATTTGGCTCTAGCGTTTGAACCATTTTGGCTAAAAGCTATTACCCCCATTCCTGAAAGCTAAGACTATCTTCTGTGTACCACCCATACCTTGTCACAACACAACTGATTGGCTCAAAATCATTAAGGAAAGAAATTCCACAAATTAACAAGGCACACCTGTTAATTGAAATGCATTCCAGGTGGCTGCCTCATGAAGCTGGTTGAGAGAACGCCAAGAGTGTGAAAAGCTGTCAAGGCAGAGGGTGGCGACTTTGAAGAAACTCAAATATATTTTGATTTTGGGTACTACATGATTCCATATGCGTTATTAGTTGATGTCTTCACTATTATTCTACAATGTAGAAAATAGTAAAAAATTAAGAAAAACCCTGGAATGAGTAGGTGTGTCCAAACTTTTATTCAGACCACTTGACTTTTTCCCACATTTGGTCCTTTACAGACTTTTTCTAAAATGGATTAAATAATGTTTTGTTCCTCATCAATCTACACAAAGCAAAAACAGGTTTTTACCTCATTTACAAATTGTATTTTAATTCCATAATTTTTAATTTCTGTTGGCACTGAAATCACTCCATAATATTGTCACTCAATTCTAGAAATATGGCAAACAAACACATTCATCAATTAGCTGATGGGGCCTGAGGGCCACAGTGGCCTTTCAGATAAATGATTAGTGTAGCACATGCTTATCTATAAAATAAATAGGCGGCACTCAAAAGGGAAAACACTTGAACCAATAACATCCATGGTTGGTTACATATGATTCCTGTACTTTCAGGGCTTGACTTGGAGTACCCGCACCTTAAATGTTCTACTGCTTGGGCTCCTGTTCCTCTTATAAAATATTAGCTCAAAACTATTGTGAAGCTCCTGCACCTAAATATAAACAGTACCAGCACAGAAAACGAGTACCGCCACCCATTTCAGTCCAAGTCAAGAATGTCAATGTGAAGAACTTGCACACAAACAAATACAAACAGAAAATACGTTATTTCCATGCATTCGGAGTAGTAGCACATATAGCAATCTAAAATATGATTTCCTACATTTGAAAGTAGAATAAAAACTGCCAACTGGGCAGAAGCTGTGGCAGCAGCTCTCCAGTGCATGACCTTGTGACTGACTGCAACAGCTATTTATATTCAGTCATACATGTCAATCACATCCAACCGAATCTATTTTCGCAGGTTGGCATTTATTGGGATGACTCAGCTCTGCGGAGTGGTCACTACCTGGCACAGTCAAAGTCATTAAATCTTATTTTTAACAAACGTCAACCTGCTCACACAGCCGTCACGTCAACTAAATTTAACACATCAAATGGCCCTATGGCGATACGTACGCATTTCATTATATTGGGCCTATCGGAGTGGGAACATCATTTTTGCATTTATTTAACTAGGCACGTTAGTTAAGAACAAATTATTATTTACAATGACGCCCAGTGGGTTAACTGCCTTGTTCAGGGGTAGAACGACAGATTTTTACCTTGTCAGCTCAGGAATTAGATCCAACAACCTTTCGGTTACTGGCCCAACGCTACCTGCCGCCCCAACACATAAAGGGTGTTCAGGCTTCAAGAGGAAAACCACATAAGAAGGAAGGTACCCGTCATCCAAATAATTCCAGCAGCAACTCGCAAATGCCCCCTTTTCCAAACTGGGTATGTTACAAGGGGAGAACCCGGAAGGCAAAACAAAAGCTATAGCCCATCTAGACATGACCATGTCACTCACTCAGCAACAGGGAAAAACAAAGAGGAAAATGATTGATAGGTCACGCCACAGCAAAAAGAACATCTTCACAGTCATTTGTTACATCTTGGAAAAAAACTGTCTAAAAAAATATTCTAATGTATTCACATTTATTACTAAAGAATATTTAACTATTCTGCATTGCCTGGGGTTTGCACTTAAATATCATAATTATTTTTGAAGTATTGCAAAGATGCTGCAGGTAGGTAGCCTATTGTAGGTGCCCCGTGCAGACAGAGGCACTTCCCTTTGACACAATCGATGACCATTTGTGTGCTCTTAGATCTGCAGAATCAGGAGGCAGTGTACGACACATCCATTGTTGTATATATTCAGTAAACACGCGACATGGGTTTGGAAATGTCATATTATGAAACAGAACTATAACGTAAGAGGACCAAAAAAAATATCCTGTCATATTCTACAATCTCTGTGGCGACTCTATTGCAATTGATATATGTCGTTACGCATAAAATGGCATGAGATAAGCAATCTACACTTGATAATAGGCTGGAATGATTATTTAATCGAATGCAATTTCGTTTCATTCAAATATTAATTCTACTGTTCTACAATTGAGTTCCATAAATGAACAACTCCGCGTAAAATCCCCACAGCAGTCCCCCACTGGCTCACACATCCTTCAATCTCCATGACAATCGCAAAGCATTGTATCGTGTACGACTACGTAGGAATAATAGATTGTTTGTTCGGCTGCTAAAATGAAAACGATACTCTTGAATCAAATTTCGACGTTTTATATATAACCAGGAACATTATAGCACATTTCTTACCTTCTACTCCTCCCTTCCACTGGAGTTTAGGGATAGTACGTACGCGCACGCAGGAGCGGTGTAAACTTGGCGATGCAATCACCAGATGGTTCCTCGCGCTGGTTAAATAAATCACCCCACACTCCTAGCCTATTCTTCTTAGTTTATGAATTGCACCTCAGAAACGTGACCAAAACTGAATAATGATTTCTCCTCTTTTCAATGTTTTTGTTGCAAACGACAGCGCTACTGTTATTCTCGTACAGTGCCGGAGAATAGCAGTGTAGTCCGTGATTGGCTTAGCCAATGTTTTATTTGCTCAATTATATGGAGGGTTAAGAGAGAGGACAAATCAAAGGTTGCCTGTGTTGAAATTATTCCTTACTTTAAAAAGTCCATGATTCATTCAATATAAAAATCAAATTAAGTTATTTTTAACTAGGCTATTTATAGTCTAAGTTTGTCCCATGTCCAAAAACAAAACAAAAAGCACCGTGAGGTCGCAAATTCTTCAATAGCGTCAAATACAAATTGACAGCAAATTGTTGTAAAAAAAAAATGTAAAAATAGCCTGTCACTGACCCAAACCTGTGGCCCCAACTGACGGTTTCAAACTCCTCTCTTACACAAACAGCGCTAGAGCAACAAAACTGTCAGAGCAAACATCACTTGAATCCCACCCCTATCGCGGAGCGTTCGAGGAAATATTTATTTTGATTGGGTGAACCTACTTTCAATTAAAGCAGAGAGAGAATATCTCTTACTTGATTGGATTAAAAGCTGTCAATCTTTGCATACAACGTACAATTTGCAATCTACTTTGAAACAAATCAGCTCACCTGCACATGTTCGAATATATAATTTGTAATGTTATCCTTAAAAATATAAACGCAACATGTAAAGTGTTGGTCCCATGTTTCATGAGCTGAAATAAAATACATTTTCAATAAGCTTCTCTCAAATTCCGTGCACATATTTTTTACCTCCCTGTTGGTGAGCATTTCTCATTTGCCAAGGAAATCCAGCCACCTGATATCAAGAAGCTAATTAAACAGCACGGTCATTACACAGGTGCACCTCGTGTGGGGACAATAAAAGTCCACTCAAATACACTACATGACCAAATGTATGTGGACACCTGCTTGTTGAACATCTCATTCCAAAATCATGGGCATTAATATGGAGTTGGTCCCCCCTTTGCTGCTATAACAGCCTCCACACTTCTGGGAAGGCTTTCCACTAGATGTTGGAACATAGCTGCAGAGACTTGCTTCCATACAGCCACAAGAGCATTAGTGAGGGCAGCACGGATGTTGGGCGATTAGGCCTGGCTCGCAGTTGGCATTCCAATTCATCCCAAAAGTGTTAGATGTGGTTGAGGTCAGGGCTCTGTGCAGACCATTCAAGTTCCTTCACACCAATCTTGACAAACCATTTCTGTATAGACCTCGCTTTATGCACAGGGGCATTGTCATGCTGAAACGGGAAAGGGCCTTTCCCAAACTGTTGCAACAAAGTTGGAGGCACAGAATCGTCTAGAATGTCATTGTATGCTATAGCATTAAGATTTCCCTTCACTGGAATTAAGGGGCCTAACCCAAACCATGAAAAACAGGAGTCCAATAGCAGCGAGCTTTACAATATACCAGCTGATGCTTGGAATTGCGTATGGTGATCTCAGACCTGTGTGCAGCTGCTCGGCCATGGAAATCCATTTCGTGAAGCTCCCGATGAACAGTTCTTGTGCTGACGTTGCTTCCAGAGGCAGTTTGGAACTCAGTGTTGCAACCGTGGAAAGACGATTTTTTTACACGCTACGTGCTTCAGCACTTGGCGGTCTCGCTCTGTGAGCTTGTGTCCTACCACTTCACAGCTGAGTCGTTGTTGCTCCTAGAAGTTTCCACTTCACAATAATAGCACTTAGTTGACCAGGGCAGCTCTAGCAGGGCAGAAATTTGTTTAACTGACTTGTAAATGTGGCATCCTAAGACAGAATTTCTGCACAAACTGTCAGAAACTAACCCCTGCACCAAGGAGATTTGATGAATATTATGGGGGAAAAGTATACTGTATCAAAACATCAATTCTGCTTTTCATTGCTGACCAGCAGATGTCACTAATGTGCATTGTGATAAAAGCTCCAACTAATTTAACTGTTTTTCAGCACAATTTAGTAAACGCCCCGAACGCTTCAGAAAGCCTTGGCTTCCCATCACAAGTTTCAATTGACTGCTTGGTGCCCTAAAGGCTCTCCAAACACATGGAATCTTCTCAGTAGCCTTAGTCAATCAACCATGCGCCAAACATTAATTCTCAAACAGCTTGCGCCCAAAGCAGCAGAGACCAGCCATCACTCTCAAATGCTGATAGGGTTTAAGAAGGGGCGGTTTTATACCTTTTACATGTTTCGCACTAATTTTGGTTCCACAGGAAACACTGACCAAAACTGTCGTTCCTAACCAGTCACGCTTGCATTACAAATAAATACTTAGATCAACTAATTTAAATGCTCTATCATCTAACTTAAAGTATTACATTTACATAAAATGCCAAACGTAGCTAATAGTGAAATGAGAAATCTTAAAAATATCCATAGAACCTTCACTCAGGGTTAGTATCGGCCAATCATAGTGTATGTTGCTAGACGGTTACGCCTACTATGTTTGCTTAGGGTGCACGCGATTTACGCCTGGAACATTCTGGAACTTCAACGGGGTGAGCGCAGTTCACATTCGTGTAATGACATTGACCTGAAAGTGCCGGTCTAGCCTACCCGCAAGATAAATCAAATGCACACACTACGACGAAGGGTTTGTTTGTTTTGTTGTAATGTTAGCCAACCGAATGAATAGATCTTTAGCAGCAAGTGGAAGGAATAGTGAGTACTTTTGGCAATGTAACGTTAGCTAGGTAGCCAGGCAGATGAATGATAAAATATTCTTACTTATTTTGTAATGTGTCACAAAACAGACCGGTAGCAAAGTGTTGTCACTTGCCTGTTTTGTCCTTGTTGTTAGTGTGACATCTAGCTAAGGTTAGTTAGCTAGCGCAAGACTGCTGCATCTAGCTAGCTAACGTGATAGTTTGCTAACTAACTGCAATCTGTGCTCGTTCAAAGTTGCTAACTATATAGCTAGCTAGCTGGCTATAATATACATTTTGTTGTCCTGGTTATCATATTTCATATTTTTGTTCACCATTGCTATAGCTAGCTAGCTAGCTAACGTTAGATCTCTAATAATTGTAACGAATGTTGTTTGCTTGTAGCTGTTAAAGGGGGCTAGAAACTAGAAAGGAGAACTCACCAGCAAGCTGTCTGCTCAGCTCCTCTATGTCACTTCATAAAAATACCCTTTATTAGTTGAATCAGGTGTGTTGTTGTAGTGCTGGTTTGGAACAAAAGCCTGCACACTTTAGTTATGTGGTCACCAGGTGCTGACCTCTTTTGTAATGTCATTTGAGTTTTAAGAATCAGCTGATGGTTAAAATAAAATAAAAAATCTAATCATTTGGCCTAACCTAATCACTTCTCTATCAGGCTACACTAAGGTGTGAGGACACATGAGGGTTTGTCAACAGTATTGCTGTCCTGTATTGAATAGGTATTTCAATCAGGATTAGGCTACCACTTGGATAAGGTAAGGGGCTTGGTACAGCTGTGGCTACCTGTACAGTCCTGTAGGATTTAGGCGGTTTGTCTCCTTTGTAAATTGAACCTCGCCCATGCTATAGTGTAGGGTGGTCAAGACCACCCTTTTCCTTTACTCACTTGACTATCATTTATTCTAGCCCTTGTCAACATGTCCAAGCTTTGAAAGTTACTGTTCCCAGTGTGAGAGAGCGTCCCCAACCACTAACACCCCCATGTGTATCATCTTCTTCAAGTTTGACCCTCGACCTGCATCCAAAAATGCCTACAGGTAAGGCCTCTCCTCTCTCTGTGTACTATTACCACACTTTTCATGTAGACTAGTCTGGACGGCTCTCATTTTGGTCATCAACTGGAGGCCTATATTCAGATGATGGTTTAAAAAGATGCACACTTCCAGATGTTGAGCAAATCTGAATCATAAAGGAATCAAAGCATCATTGCGTTTGACGCAGGGGACATTCTTCTCATCTCCTGATACATACTGAAAAGAATTATAAACTTAACATGTAAAGTGCTGGTCCCATGTTTCATGAACAAAAATAAAAGTTCCCATAAATTTTTCTTATACCCAAAAAGCTTGTTTCTCTCAAATTTGGTGCACAAATGTGTTTACATTCCTGTTAGTGAGCCTTTGCCAAGATAATCCATCCACCTGAAAGGTATGGCAAATCAAGACGCTGATAAAAAAAAAGCATAATTATTACACAGGTGCACCTTGTGTTGGGGACAATAAAAGACATCTCTAAAATGTGCAGTTTTGTCACACAACACAATGCCACAGATGTCTCAAGTTTTGAGGGAGAGTGCAATTGGCATGTTGTCTGCGGGAATGTCCAACAGAGCTGTTGCCAGAGAATTGAATGTTAATTTCTCTATCATAAGTCGCCTCTAACGTTGTTCAAGAGAATTTGGCAGTACAATCGGCCTCAAAACCGCAGATCACATGTATGGCATTGTGTGGGCAAACGGTTTGCTGATGTCAACAGAGTGCCCCATGGTGGGGTTATGGTATGGGCAGGCATAAGCTATGGACAACGAACACAATTACATTTTATTGATGGGAATTTAAATGCACAGAAATACAGTGATGAGATCCTGAGACCCATATATATTTTTTATTTATAAAAATAAATAAAAGTTTTTTGTTATCTGTGACCAACAGATGCATATCTATATTCCCAGTCATGTGAATTCCAAACATTAGGGCACAATTAATTTATTTCAATTGACTGATTTCCTCATATGAACTCTTAACTTGTTGCGTTTTACATTTATGTTCAGTATAATTGTGAATAAATTCCCTTTGTCCTTCAAAGATGTGTTAGGGTAGTGCTGAAGTGTAGCAACTCCAATCTAATTAAGCACCCAAAGCAGTGATAAGAACCTGAGAGAATCTGTGGTGCTGTCTCTCACTGGAAGTATGAAAAGCTAGGCAGTATTCAAACTGAATTGCTCCGTTTCACTTCCCGATTTCAATGAAACTGAACATTTCAGTTTGGTTCCAAGCTAATTCAAAGCCTCCAAAACCAAGCACAGTGAAACACCATGTACCATCCGCTAACCTTTCCTACAGTCACTGCTGGTTTCTCTCAGTAAAGGTCCTTTGTGGGCAGACGCCAGTGGTAGAGGAGCAGTCAATGCAATTTAAAGCCCTGCTTGTAATAATCCCCTGGGCTCTGTGGAGCTCTCTCTCTACCTGGCCAGGATCTAACTCTGCCTTTGCCTCTGGGAGATTACACTAGCCTAAGGCGATCAGTGGATGTGTGTGGGCAATGACTCACTCTGGACCCATGGGATATGTGTAACCTACAGGCCTAGCTAGCATCCTCACAGTGGTTGAATTGAATGCATGTAGGCCTACGTTATCAGTGAGCGGAATGGCAAAATAACTACAAGAATGTTAAGTAAATCTCTTGTGTAAGTGGTTTTTCACCATACACCCAATTCCGCCAACATCCCTGCCTGCCAACAATGTTGTGTTCTGAATTCCCATTATGCCCATGTATTGCCTCACCATCAAATTATTAGTACTTTCCTTTACAATACAGAATGAATGGAATGTATCTTGCTGAAATATTAGCCTTCCCATTGACCTTGTCTCAAACATAGTATTTATTTTGTAAGGAATAAGTGACAAATTATAGAATTCTCTAAAATGGCGCACTCTACGCATAGCTGGGCCCTGTTAATTTTCTTGTTTCTCTCCTAGTGATTCCCACAGTCTCCGATAATGCATGAATGCCCTGCTCTCTCTCCTGTGAAAAATCATTAGTGTTTGCTTTGTTTCTGGGCCAGTGTCGTCGACTCTTGGGGAACAAGTGTCACTGCAACCAGCTTTTGCATCATGAGCCTTTGATGTACGGAGGTTGACACAATTAGGTCAATTTGCTTTATTTGTTCTTAAAGAAATCCACCTGCCTCTGAACAAGGTTAATGGGATTGGGAGCCGCTGGCAAGATACAATTATTGCGGAGGTCATCATAGTTCAGTGGCCTAATCTCTCTTGTGTAACTGTGCACCACGAATAAACGCCTCTCAGTGGAACTATTTAATCCTCAACATTTGACCTGTGACACCGGCATGACAACCAATACGTCTCAGGTAGTTGGCTTCGAAAAGGGACGTGGGTGAAACAACAAACATGCGTGTTCTGTGTGTCTAATTGATAATGAGCGAGTAATGGCGATGCACCACTTAGAATTTTATTTTTTATTTTTTTTATTTCACCTTTATTTAACCAGGTAGGCTAGTTGAGAACAAGTTCTCATTTTCAACTGCGACCTGGCCAAGATAAAGCAAAGCAGTGTGACACAAACAACAACACAGAGTTACACATGGAATAAACAAACATACAGTCAATAACTCAATAATGCACATTATTATCTGGGAACAGTGTGTACCAGTAGAATTTTGAACAGGATGCAATTATAAATTGTAGACTACATGGAATATTCTAGGTTGACCGTTTTACTTGACTGGATATTGCTGTTAGGCCTATCTCAGGTTAGATACTGTTACAACTATATGTTACATTATAGGCCCACACATTTTGTATACATAAATTGAGCCCACATGTCTCGTTGAGCCAGCACAAGAAGTAAGTGTGGATAGAAATGGCCTACAGTTTTTAACGGCCCCGGCGAAATTCAATATAGGCTACTTCTACAAACTACAGAATGTTTACTTTGATACCAGGTTTAGTGTCACTACTGTATACCAAAACAATATCACAGCATGGTCATTTTTTTGCCAAAATGTTTCATGTTTTCGCTCTCAATCACACTTTTTAATAGAACATCCAATTTTGTTGTTCACAACAATGCTTAAACCACATCAGGAGACCACTTTTGAGGTCTGGGAAAAATCAAACTAATTTAGATTTTTGTTGTTATGTGTAGTTACCCTTTAGTTCAAGAGTGCATACAAACTCAAATCAGTCACAAAGGGCCCACAGGTGGCTCTGTGCAATTCCACCTCTCGCCCAAATCCACATCTATGGCAGCTTCTGCTGCCTCAGCACACTAATATAGGGAAGCCAAAAGGGGAGGGAAAAACTCAGCGTGCGTGCAAGGCTAGCGGATGATTCATGGGACAGTAGCTGAACAGTAATGTGAAGTCACTAAGTCATGCACTGTTGCCTTGCTAAATAAGTGACAGTTGTGCAGTGGTAGTAAAAAGTCACCAGAAATGAATGTCAAATGTAGCATTAGCAACAACAGTGATTAAGTCTGTTAGTGTGGTGAGTGGCACATTAAGTCCCATTTGTAATTGGATAACTACTGAAAATGCCAGTAAGTTGTACTGGTGCTAGCTCAGCATAGGCCTAGGTTTCACTCAAGTACTAGACTGCACTAGGTTATTTAATTTCAAGTTTTTGTAGAAATGCTTATGTTTATATTCCTATTCGCTGAGTTCCTTTTTCCTATGTGTGCTGTCTGACAGGTTCCCCCCCCCCCCCCCAAATCTTCCGTATCTTTCTATCTCTTTTGGAGATTCTCTGTTTGAAGGCTTGCTGGCAGGCTCCACTACCTCGACGGAAACAGGGAGACTGCAGCATAGCCAGGGGATTAATACACCAGATGTCACTGGCATCAGGAATCAATTCAAGGCTATACGCCAATACATGCTCTTAATGAGCTACTGTTGGTCCAGTCTCTGGAATGGAGAACTGGTCAGTGTGAGGGGGCATTTCTGTAGCCAAGGACTTGGCATAGCCTAATCATTAACGTCATTGTCCAAACGTTGGTCTGATTGGGAAGTGAATTCTGTGGCCAAACACTTGTCGTAGTAATTTATGTTGTCAATGTTAGTTTGATGTCTGAGAGAGCTGCCACTGGATTTGGCTCTAGAAGGCTGTTAGAAGGCAGGATACTTTTAAGGGTCACACACATCGCACCGAATATGGATCTCCCGTTCATCTACCGATTGTTCAGTGCACTGTTGACTGCTGACATTTTTGTGCAATCCTACATGTTTTCACTTGGTTCGCAAGTAGTCTTGGCAGGCAAAGGCTATTGGTGTGTTCGAGCCCTTATTCCGTATCCAGCCATCCACTGCACTGGATCAATCTGATACAGCATCTCCCGCTGGCCTTAGCCTCAGCCCGCTGGCCGTAGCCTCAGCCTCTTGCTGACATGGTCCTTTTGGACCTCTGAAGGTAGACTTTTTGTCGCTGATGCATTATGGATTTGATGTGACGTTTGCAGTGGTGTGGTGCCTGGAAAACCCCATCTCTTAGTGATCCATGTAAACTGCAGCAGTCCAAGGTGGGTGGAGAAAGTCAGCAGGGGTTGTAATGTTATTGCGGTAAGGTAATCGAGGTACATGGAGAGGTATGGGCTGCATCCCAAATGACACTATATTCCCTATGTAGTGCACTACTTCTGACCACAGTCTTATGTGCCCTGGCCTAAAGTCGTGCACTATGTAGGGAATAAGGTTCCATTTGGGATGCATCCATGGTGTTGGATAGTGACAGCACAGCAGCTTTCTTCTGCTGCTGCAGCTGATGGGGAACTGGGGTGCGGAACTTTACTGTGTCCTGAGGGGAGGAATAGTGCACACCCAGACAATCAGGAAACATGCAACCTCAGTCAGGAGCTCAGTTAGGTCTGCTACACGGCACGGCATGGCATTTCTCTCACACTTATTCACTCATGGGTGCAGAATGCAGCCTGGCAAAAGAGCACACAGTCTGCTTCCTAAATGGCACCCTATTCCCTTCATAATGCACCACTTTTATATGGGCCCTGGTCAAACGTAGTGCATTATATAGGAAATATGGGTGCCATTAGGGCCACAGACACAAAGTCCCAGGGCTCAGTCTCTTCGATTAAGGACATGAGACCTGGAGAACATCAATATATCAAGATGGATACCACCACTAGGTTATTGTGTTAAAGAACATTACCTTAAGTGGTCTACCATGGTCTCCCTCGTAACTCTATTTTTTTCTCTTTTCCCCTCAGGCTAATTTTGGCTGCAAACAGAGATGAGTTCTACAACAGGCCAACCAAAGCTGCAGACTTTTGGGTGAGCAACAGTGAAATCCTCAGCGGTAAGTATCTGCACTTAATGTTGAAGTGACAGAAAAACATTGGTGACAGAAATCATTCTGGAGAGGACTCCACTCTGTTTCCCCTTCTCTCTCTCTCTCTCTGAGAGCCTTTTTTTCCCACCACAACCCATTTCAGCTCAGCTGGAATGCCTTCATGAGCCAGATATTGGATTCCATGTCAACAAACCAATTCTGAGAGGAATTTAATGTGTCCCAAGGAATCATTCCATTCTTTATTAAGAGCATAGCCCTACTACGGCAAATTGACTGGGAGAACAAATACATCTCCTTGAGTTAAAACTGTTTAAAAAAACAAACAGGGTGGAAGGCTAAGAAGTCAAATTAGAATGAGGGTCCTGTCATGGAGCAAGGGCTTTGCTTCTTCTGTTTGAGTGATTCCTTTCATTTCCTCACAACAGACTAGGAAGTTGTTTTGTTCAACAGGCTCTTTTTAGTATTTTCACATTTTCTGAGTGAAGTCTAGAGTGGCAGAGTAATTGAGGTTTGTGAGGGATTAGGGTATAGGATTGGTTTGAAAATTAGGGCCTAAAAGGGTCAGGTTTTATGTTGGCTTGGGATTGAGTCCTAAAAATTGTATTAGTTTTATTCAAGGTTAGTTACTCACTGATAAGTCTTTTGAAATTCACTGACTTGTCTCTTCCGATTGCCTTTGAGTCACCTTGTACCGTACAGGCGCAAGGGCATTCCTGGACCCTGCAGTAAACTACCTTTAATTGACTGATGTCTCCCGGTCAGATACACAATACAGCCCAGCTAGGAAATCAATCATCCTTCATCCCGTCTACCGGCCGGTTGGCAAAAGAAACACAGAGCAATGCCCTTAGTTGTTCATCCGTCTCCTTTCCCTCTAATCGGGGATGTCAGACTCCAGTAGCCGCCGTTTAATTGATGGATGCTTTTATGTGGCGTGGCAGAAATGAATAAGTGTGGCCGGTGAGGCTCTTATGTGGTGCTGGGGTGAAGGGACAGCGGTAGGCCTCTGATCTGATGTGGAGGGACGGCGGTAGGGCTCTGATCTGGCGTGGAGGGACGGCGGTAGGGCTCTGATCTGGTGTGGAGGGACGGCGGTAGGGCTCTGATCTGGTGTGGAGGGACGGCGGTAGGGCTTTGATCTGGTGTGGAGGGACGGTGGTAGGGCTCTGATCTGGTGTGGAGGGACGGCGGTAGGGCTCTGATCTGGCATGGAGGGACGGCGGTAGGGCTTTGATCTGGCGTGGAGGGACGGCGGTAGGGCTCTGATCTGGCGTGGAGGGACGGCGATGGGGCTCTGATCTGGGGGTGGAGGGACGGCGATGGGGCTCTGATCTCGGGGTGGAGGGACAGCAGTGGGGCTCTGATCTGGTGGTGGCGGGATGGCGGTAGGAATCTGGGGGTGGAGGGACGGCCGTAGGGCTCTGATCTGGGGGTGGAGGGATGGCCATAGGGCTCTGATCTGGGGGTGGAGGGACGGTGGTAGGGCTCTGATCTGGTTCGAGGGGTGGAGGGACGGCGGTAGGCCTCTGATCTGGTGTGGAGGGACGGCGGTAGGCCTCTGATCTGGTGTGGAGGGACGGCGGTAGGGCTCTGATCTGGTGTGGAGGGACGGCGGTAGGGCTCTGATCTGGTGTGGAGGGACGGCGGTAGGCCTCTGATCTGGTGTGGAGGGACGGCGGTAGGCCTCTGATCTGGTGTGGAGGGACGGCGGTAGGGCTCTGATGGAGGGTGATGGATTATGCTGCATGTGGATGTTTGTCCACACAACCATCTCAGCCTTATCTTACAGTTACAACATACGAGGGTATGTTTGGCAGCATGAGTGAAGGAGGCTCTGTTGCAAATGTAATGATGCTCATTGCCTATTTAATTCATATTTTGCCTCATCGGGAAAGGAGAACTGAGTGAATTCAGAATACTTTTTCAGGAACAGCACACGCATAGTGGCACCGACTGTCTTAATGTTTGTCTGCTTTAACCCAACTCTAGGGGAGTTTTTAATTTCACCTTTATTTAACCAGGTAGGCCAGTTGAGAACAACTTCTCATTTACAACTGCGACTTGGCCAAGATAAAGCAAAGCAGTGCAACAAAAACAAGTTACACACAAACAAACCTACAGTCAAAAGCACATTAGAAAAATCTATATACAGTGTGTGCAAATGTAGAAGAGTAGGGAGGTAAGGTAATAAATAGGCCATAGAGGCGAAATAATTACAATTTAGCATTAACACTGGAGTGATAGATGTGCAGATGATGATGTGCAAGTAGAGATACTGGGGTGCAAAAGAGCAAGAGGATAAATAACAATGGGGATGAGGTAGTTGTGTGTGCTATTTACAGATTGGCTGTGTACAGGTACAGTGATCGGTAAGCTGCTCTGACAGCTGATGCTTAAAGTTACAGAGGAAGATATAAGACTCCAGCTTCAGTGATTTTTGCAATTCGTTCCAGTCATTGGCAGCAGAGAACTGGAAGGAAATGTGGCCAAAGGAAGTGTTGGCTTTGGGGATGACCAGTGAAATATACCTGCTGGAGCGCGTGATACGGGTGGGTGTTGCTTTGGTGACCAGTGAGCTGAGATAAGGCGGAGCTTTACCTAGCAAAGACTTATAGATGACCTGGAGCCAGTGGGTTTGGCGACGAATATGTAGTGAGGGCCAGCCAACGAGAGCATCCAGGTCGCAGTGGTGGGTAGTATATGGGCCTTTGGTGACAAAACGGATGGCACTGTGATAGACTACATTCAATTTGCTGAGTAGAGTGTTGGAGGCTATTTTGTAAATGACAACGCCGAAGTCAAGGATCGGTAGGATAGTCAGTTTTACGAGGGTATGTTTGACAGCATGAGTGAAGGAGGCTTTGTTGCAAAATAGGAAGCCGATTCTAGATTTAATTTTGGATCTGAGATGCTTATTTTGAGTCTGGAAGGAGAGTTTACAGTCTAACCAAACACCTAGGTATTTGTAGTTGTCCACATATTCTAAGTCAGAACCATCCAGAGTAGTGATGCTAGTCGGGCGGGTGGGTGCGGGCAACAATCGGTTGAAGATGTATAGATGCCAGATGTATACAGAATGGTGTCGTCTGCATAGAGGTGGATCAGAGAATCACCAGCAGCAAGAGTGACATCATTGATATACAGAGAAAAGGGTCGGCCCGAGAATTGAACCCTGTGGCACCCCCATAGAGACTGCCAGAGGTCCGGACAACAGGCCCTCCGATTTGACACACTGAACTCTATCTGAGAAGTAGTTGGTGAACCAGGCGAGGCAGTCATTTGAGAAACCAAGGCTATTGAGTCTGCCGATAAGAATGCGTTTTTTGACCGAGTCGAAAGCCTTGGCCAGGTTGATGAAGACGGCTGCACAGTGCTGTTTTTTATCGATGACGGTTATGATATAATTTAGGACCTTGAGTGTGTCTGAGGTGCACCCAACCAGATTGCATAGCGGAAAAGGTACGGTGGGATTCGAAATGGTCGGTGATCTGTTTAACTTGGCTTTCGAAGATTTTAGAAAGGCAGGGCAGGATGGATATAGGTCTATAACAGTTTGGGTCTAGAGTGTCTCCCCCTTTGAAGAGGGGGATGACCGCGGCAGCTTTCCAATCTTTGGAGATCTCAGACGATACGAAAGAGAGGTTGAACAGGCTAGTAATAGGGGTTACAACATTTTGGCGGATAATTTCAGAAGAGAGGGTCCAGATTTTCTAGCACAGCTGATTTGTAGGGATCCAGATTTTGCAGCTCTTTCACAACATCAGCTGTCTGGATTTGAGTGAAGGAGAAGCAGGGGGGCTTGGGCAAGTTGCTGTAGGGGGTGCTGAGCTGTGGGCCGGGGTTGGGGTAGGCAGGTGAAAAGCATGGCCAGCCATAGACAAATGCTTATTGAAATGATCTAGTATCGTAGATTTATCGGTGGTGACAGTGTTTCCTAGCCTCAGTGCAGTGGGCAGTTGGGAGGAGGAGTAAACTCTGGGATTCCTCCAGCTCCCTCTCTACCCATCCCCAGGGGCGACAGGCCATGGCTGGGTTTCTCTGTTCCCTGGCTGTCTCAGTGGACCCATATTGATCATGTGGAAGTGTAGACTTACACTACATGACCAAAAGTATGTGGACACCTGCTCGTCGAACGTCTAATTCCGAAATCACGGGCATTAATATGGAGTTGGTCCCTTTTGCTGCTATAACAGCCTCCACTCTTCTGTGAAGGCTTTCCACTAGATGTTGGAACATTGCTGCGGGGACTTGCTTCCATTCAGCCACAAGCATTAGTGAGGTCGGGCACTGATGTTGGGAAATTAGGCCTGGCTCGCAGCCGGCGTTCCAATTCATCCCAAAGGTGTTCGATGGGGTTGAGATCAGGGCTTTTTGCAGCCAGCTAAGTTCTTCCACACCGATCTCGACAAACCATTTCTCTATGGACCTCGCTTTGTGCAGAGGGGCATTGTCATGCTGAAACATGAAAGGGCCTTCCCCAAACTGTTACTACAAAGTTGGAAGCACAGAATTGTCTGGAATGTCATTGTATGCTGAAGCGCTAAGATTTCCCTTCACTAGAACTAAGGGGCCTAGCCCAAACCATGAAAAACAACCCAAGACCATTATTCCTCCTCCACCAAACTTTACAGTTGGCACTATGCTTTGGGGCAGGTAGTGTTTTCCTAGCATCTGCTAAAACCAGATTCGTCCGTCAGACTGCCAGATGGAGAAACGTGATTCATCACTCCAGAGAACGAGTTTCCAGAGTCCAACGAGCTTTACACCACTCCAGCCGATGCTTGGCATGGCACATGGTGATCTTAGGCTTGTGTGTGGCAGCTCGGCCATGGAAACCCATTTCATGAAGCTCCCAATAGACAGTTCTTGTGCTGACATTGCTTCCAGAGGCAGTTTTGAACTCGGTAGAAAGTATTGCAACCGAGGACAGACTAGTTTTACACACTTCAGCACTCGGTGGTCCCGTTCTGTGAGCTTGTGTGGCCTACCATTTTGTGGCTGAGCTGTTGTTGCTCCTAGACATTTCAGCTTCACAATAACAGCACTTACAGTTGACCGGGGCAGCTCTAGCAGGGCAGAACTGAGTTGTTGGAAAGGTGGCATCCTATGATGGTGCCACATTGAAAGTCACTGAGCTCTTCAGTAAGTTCATTGTTTGCCAATGTTTGTCTATGGAGATTGCATGGTTGTGTGCTCAATTTTATACACCTGTCAGCAATGGGTGTGGCTGAAATAGCCGAATCCACAAATTTTAATGGTTGTCCACATACTTTTGTATGTATGTGTATCATCCTGCCTCTGCACTTAGTTACCTTCTCTCTCATAGAAACACACATCTCTGAGAGAAGTGATTTGTAGTCGTAAGTGACATTTTAGGTCAAGATTAACAGCCTGTGTCGTATGGCTCTTTGCCTCTCTCTAAGTTTATTCAAGTTCTTGTACAGTGCAATACAAGGTCAAAACGGCAAGAGTCTAGCAAATCACACCAGCTGTAGTAAAACAATCCATATTTCTCTTAACGCTGTACTGATTTACTTATTCCCTGTGTAAGGGTATCACCTCAATCCACGTCCAGACAAATAGAATGTATGAGTAATCTATTCAGCGTTTTCAGAGTTCTGTGCTCTACATTCTAATGATCTGCCAGGCTCACATGATAATGAATGCAAGGCAGAGGCCTCTGTCTTTGTCTCTGTCTGTCTGCTTATCAGAAACCCACTGCTCAGCCTTAACCTGATTTTAAATTAAATTAAGTACAAAATCACCTCTGCTTTGAATGCTGTTTTTTTTTTGGCACTCCATAGTTATGATATTTATTTTTTGACCACTTGGAGAGAAGTCAAACTAAGCAATCAGTGATGGCTTGGAGGAGTGTGAAACATTTGTTCTTGATTTGCTTCTTCTAGAATTAAGAAATGATTATAAGCAAACTATATTCGCCTCATTTGAGTAAAGACCTGCAGCATTATTGTCAGCAGTACGTGAACGCCATTATTGATTCACAGTGCATTCAGAAAGTATTCAGACCCCATCCCTTTTTCTACATTTTAAGTTACAGCCTTATGCTAAAATTGATTAAATCATTTTTCTCCGCATCAAGTTACACACAATATCACATAATGACAAAGCGAAAACATTTATTTAATTTTTATAAATGTATAAAAAATAAACTTAAATACCTTATTTACATAAGTATTCAGATCCTTTGCTATGAGACTTGAAGTTGCGCTCAGGTGCATCCTGTTTCCATTGGTCATCCTTGATGTTTCTACAACTTGATTGGAGTCTACCTGTGGTAAATTTAATTGATTGGACATGACTTGAATAGGCACACACCTGTCTATATAAGATCCCACAGTTGACAGTGCATATCAGAGCAAAAACCAAGCCATGAGGTCGAAGGAATTGTCCGCAGAGCTCCGAGACAGGATTGTGTCGAGGCACAGATCTGGAGAAGGGTACGAAAACATTTCTGCTGCATTGAAGGTCCCCAAGAACACAGTGGTCTCCATCATTCTTAATTGGAAGAAGTTTGGAACCATCAAGACCCTGCCCAGCCAAACTGAGCAATCGGGGGAAAAGGGCATTGGTCAGGGAGATGACCAAGAACCCGATGGTTACTCTGACAGAGCTCTAGAGTTCCTCTGTGGAGATGGGAGAACTTTCCAGAAGGACAACCATCTTCACAGCACTCCACCAATCAGGCCTTTAGGGTAGAGTGGCCAGACGGAAGCCATTCCTCAGTAAAAGGCACATGACAGCCCGCTTTGAGTTTGCCAAAAGGTATGAATACTTCTGTAAATGTGATATTTCAAAAAAACAGTTTTTGCTTTGTCATTATGGGATAATGTGTGTAGATTGGTGAGGGGGAAAAAACTGTAATCCATTTTAGAATAAGGCTGTAGCGTAACAAAATGTGGGAAAAGTCAAGGGGTCTGAGTAGTTTCCGAATGCACTGTAGCATTCAATCTCACTAGTCAGTTACACCTGTTGTTCTATTTTCAGTCACGGAGGTGTTAAAATGTGAAGGTTAATGTGGGAGTTATGTGATAACGTGGAGTGTGATGTGGTTGTCTTGTGTTGTCAGGGCTAGACCTGGAGGAGGGGAAGGAAGGCGGGTCATGGCTGGGGATCAACAAGAGGGGCAAGCTGGCCGCACTGACCAATTACCTGGAGGGAAGGCCCAATCCAGACGCACAAGGAAGAGGTGAGGACCAATCAGGAAGAGAATAATGTCCACTGAACAGTTTGATATGTGCATGCATCTTTAACAGACAGTCGTGTTTTAATATTTCATTCCTAATAAAGCCTTTGTTCCTAGAAAGCCGACGCTAACGTGAAACTGGTATGGTCAACTGCCTTTTTTAAGGATTCATTCACTAGCATTAGCACCACAATAAGTGAATAGTAGTGTCAGTGTGTTCTCCAGTAGCCAGCTGTTCCTCACTACAGATGCTCAGCCCCCTGAGGGAAACACCTCTTAGTGTAATAGCAGCTTTCTAATTAGTTTATTTTCTTTAAGGCCAGATGTCAGGTGTTTTCCTGACACTTAACCGATGTAGTGCAGTTCCCCCCTATTCGCTAGCAGCCTGTCCTTCTAACACCCAACAAATCAAATAAACGTTTATTGGTTGAGTACACCGTTTAGCAGATGTTGTAGTGGGTGCAGTGAAATGCTTATGTTACTAGCTCCTAACAATGTAGTAAAATGTCAAACAAGTACACAAATAAATATATATATATATATATATATATATATATTTTTTTTTTTTTTTTTTTTAAAGTACAGAACAAAACAAGAACGTCTGGGCGACTCCAATTAACAGCCCAAATAGCACTGTAATAGTAATCCAAATGCAATCTATAAGTATCTACACCAGAAGAATTTACACAAGATATACTAAAAGATATGTACAGCAGTAGATATAATCGGAGTGAGCCATGTCAAGAATCCAGTATATATTAAATATGCGGTGTGTATAAACAGTGTAACTATGTAATTACAGATACAGTAGCAGAGATATTAGAATGAGCTATGTTGGGAATACAGTATTTAAATACTCAGTGTGATACAGGAAGTGTCCAGTGGTTCAATGTCTCTATGACGTGGGACGGCAGCATTGGATTGTGAGTATGAGGTGTGTGTGTGTGTCATAGCTTGTGGTTTTTGTGTGAGTGAGTGTGCATCACCTAATAGACGGCTAGTGATGGCTAGCCGCAATGCCACTAGAGATCCTGGTTCGAGTCCAGCCTCTGTCGCAGCCGGCCGCGACCGGGAGACCCTTAGGGCGGCGCACAATTGGCCCAGTGTTGTCCGGGTTAAGGGAGGGTTTGGCCGGCAGGGATGTCCCTGTCCCATCGCTCACCTGCGATTCCTGTGGCGCCCGGGCGCAGTGCACGCTGATACGGTCGCCAGGTGCACAGTGTTTCCTCCGACACATTGGTGTGACTGGCTTCTGGGTTAAGGGGGCATTGTGTCAAGAAGCTGTGTGGCTTAGTTGGGTTGTGTTTTGGAGGACGCACGGCTCTCAACCTTCACCTCTCCCAAGTCCGTACTGGAGTTGCAGCGATGAGACAAGACTGTAACTACCAATTGGATACCACGAAATTGGGGAGAAAAGAGTTAAAACATTAATTAAAACTGTCTGATGGCCTGGCAATAGAAGCAATTGTTTTGTCTCTCGGTCTTGGCACTGATGCACCTGTACTGACTCCGTAAATAGACAGTAGCCGAGTAAAGTCAATGGCTCGGTTGACTGAGGACCTTAATGATCTTCTTGGCTTTCCTTTAACACCGAGTGCTGTAGATGTCATAGAGAACAGGCAGCAAGCCCCCGGTGATGCGTTAGGCTGACCGCACCACAGTGCTAAATAACGTGGAAACAGATCTCAGATGTCACCCAGTCCAAGACCTATGTTACATATTTTACCTCGAATGTCCTCATCTTAACTGCATCACATTTTGCTTAATAACCAGTGTTGTGAAGATTAATTAGGATGGTATGACTAAATCTGTGTGTTGTTACAAAACCAACTAGGCAGCCTACTGATAAGTCTGCTCTTGCTATGTGTAGGGGTCCTGGGCTTGCCTGACTGGTCTGCAACCTCTCTGAATGTGTGCATTTAGTGTGAAAAGTAAGAATAATGTTGATTCTTTGTGTTGAAGGGTTCTTGGTGTCTAACTTCCTGACGGATCAGAGCCAGGACAGCTACTCCTACCTGAAGAGGGTGTCATCTGAGAGACATCTCTACAACGGCTTCAACCTCCTCACAGCTGAGTTCAAGTGAGTCAAGGGTTTGGGCAGACTGATCAAAACTAGAGAACATGGGATGGGTTGATGAATATTTTTGCTGAGGTTTGGCCTTACCAATCAATGCCCACTTCCTTATAGGACTCTGATCGACAATGCTGTCTCAATTATTTCATTTCCTAAGGTACAGCCAAGACATGCAATTCGAGCTCTAGCCCAAGGCACATAGTTCTCAGAGGATTTTCCACCTAGCCTGTCAGACGTTAACGTGTAGCTATTTCTAAACTGTTATACCTGTCTATTCCTTTCCAAACCTCCATGACATGTCTAGGGCTAGGAGTGGATTTGACACTGGGTATAATAAGTCTCTGTACACGTGTTCTCTCTGAATAAATGGCATAAGCTATAGCCGCCCACTCTCTCACACTCTCTCACACACACACACACACACACACACACACACCCCCCCCCCCCCCTACACACACAAAGTTTTATCAGTCTCCCTATCTTCACACACAGAATAAATCTTGAGCTGAAGGGACCATCATTAGAATTCTGAGAGAACACATGTTAATTTTTTTTCTTTACCAGCCTGACTTATGAGGGTGAGTCAAAAGCTCTGAGATTTTAGAAAAAGGGAAACCAGACAATATTAAAAGTAGCTAACTTTGTCCCCTCCCTCTGTTTTCTCTCTGCAGCAGACAGGCGTGATTTAATTTGATGGACTTGCTTCGTAGACTAGAGAAAAAACCTAACTGGAACCTGCTGAAACTAAGACAGCTGTCATGAACGGGGATTTATAGACATGCCATTGGCATGGCAACCGGGTTCTAGGTCTCATTTTGGAGGTCAGGGGGTTTAGGAACAACTTTTCCCACTTCCTGCTGGGGGATGCAGAGTTCTCCCTGTAGACAAGGGGTCCTGCGCCATATATCCTGCTAACATGGCCTAGGGCAGGAACGGCACGGAATGAGAGCAACTCTCCCCTTTAATCCCCCTCCTCCGTTGTTTTCAGGTATTGTTCTTTTCTCTCCACCTATAAGCTTCTCTCCATTCTCTAAATGCATTGCGCTTATTATAGTAGGTAGATCTCAGCAGGTTTTGTTGTGTCGTAACAGAAAAGCTATTCAGGAATGCAAATTACCTCATTAAGACCAGGAGTTACGGTGCCTTCGGAAAGTATTCAGACCCCTTGACTTTCTCGACATTTTGTTCGATTACAGCCTTATTCAAAATGTATTAAATTGTTTTTTTCCCTCATCAATCTACACACAATACCCCATAATAACAAAGCAAAAAAAGTTCAACCCAAAATAACTGAAATAGCACATTTACATAATTATTCAGACCCTTTACTCAGTACTTTGTTAAAGCAACTTTGGCAGTGATTACAGCCTCGAGTCTTGGGTATGACGCTACAAGCTTGGCACACCTGTATTTGGGGTGTTTCTCCCATTCTCAGGTTGAATGGGGAGCGCTGCAGCTATTTTCAAGTCTCTCCAGAGATGTTCGTTCGGGTTCAAGTCCGGGCTCTGGCTGGGCCACTCAAGGACATTGAGGCTTGTCCCGAAGCCACTCCTGCGTTGTCTTGGCTGTGTCCTTGGGTCGTTGTCCTGTTGGAAGGTTAACCTTTCCCCCAGTCTGAGGTCCTGAGTGCTCTGGAGCAGGTTTCCATCAATGATCTCTCTGCGCTCTGTTCATCTTTGCCTCAATCCAGACTAGTCTCCCAGTCCCTGCCGCTGAAAACATCCCCACAGCATGATGCTTCCACCACCATGCTTCACCGTAGGGATGGTGCCTGGTTTCCTCCAGGCATGATGCTTGGCATTCAGGCCAAATAGTTCAATCTTGGTTTCATCAGACCAGAGAATCTTGTTTCATGGTCTGAGAGTCTTTAGGTGCTTTTGGCAAACTCCAAGATGGTGGTCATGTGCCTTTTACTGAGGAGTGGCTTACCTCTGGTCACTCTACCATAAAGGCCTGATTGGTAGAGTGCTGCAGAGATGGTTGTCCTTCTGGAAGGTTTCTTCCATCTCCACAGAGGAACTCTAGAGCTCTGTCAGTGACCATCAGGTTCTTGGTCACCTCCCTGACCAAGGCCCTTCTCCCCTGATTGCTCAGCTTGGCCTGGCGGCCAGCTCTAGGAAGAGTCTCTTGGTGGTTCCAAACTTCTTCCATTTAAGAATGATGGAGGCCACTGTGTTCTTGGGGACCTTCAATGCTGCAGACATTTTTTGGTACCCTTCTCCAGATCTGTGCCTCGACACAATCCTGTCTCGGCTCTCTTCAGACAATTCCTTTTACCTCATGGCTTGGTTTTTGCTCTGACATGCACTGTCAACTGTGGGACCTTATATAGACAGGTGTGTGCCTATTCAAGTCATGCCCAATCAATTAAATTTACCACAGGTGGAATCCAATCAAGTTGTAGAAACATCTCAAGGATGATCAATGGGAACAGGATGCACCTGAGCTCAATTTCGAGTCCCATAGCAAAGGGTCTGAATACTTATGTAAATAAGGTTTTTCTGTTTTTTTTATTTTTAATATAATTTGCAAAAACCTGTCATTATGGCGTATTGTGTGTAGATTGCTGAGCATTTTTTTTATTCAATCCATTTTAGAATAACGCTGTAATGTAACAATGTGGAAAAAGTCAAGGGGTCTGAATACTTTCCAAAGGCACTGTTTGTCCATGTTTGGCTGCTGACCCTGCGGTAAGAGACTTAACCAAAGGAGACATCACTGCCACTATAAATGTACATGCACTTACACACACACACACACACACGAGATGAGATGTCAGCTGAGAGAGAGCAACAAGCAATATGTGTTTATTTGATGATGCATGGTCTGGCCCAGTCAGTCATCTGGGTCTGAAATCACTCCATCCCTCTGTCTGCCTGGGCCTATGGAGCCTCCTGTAGACCCACAACTAGATGTATGGATGCTGACAGATGGGACACCACGGTACGCAATGCCATAATAAAACAGACAAGGGATGGCAGCTGCTGTGACTGTCATGTATTTGTTTGTAGACCTTTTTAATAAAGGCTCATTATAGAGCTATTAGTTTCCCCCCTCTGCACAGTGAAACAGCAGTGATGTGTGTTGGTTAGAGACAACCCAGAGGAAATACTGTCTGTCTGTGGCTGCTCTTTTTCTGAAACGATAGATGCGTCTTGTCTCTTGCATACAGAGAAGGTACTATATTACAATCAGTGGATTTGTCATCCATCCTTAACCAATGACGTGACGATTTATGATTTGGGGGTGAATGGCGATGTGGGACAAGATGTGTGGCGGACATTTTAAACATCATCTCTATATCTTCCTCTTGTATAATGTTTATACTCATCGTCATGGGGATGCACTAATAGGAAAGGCTTATACTTGTATATTTATCACCCAACTGAATAAAAATGTTAATCTCTCAACTTCAAATCTGTATTGGCATGATTTATATTACACCTTCCCTTAATTATGTTGCTTGTAAAACCAATATTGCCTTGATTAATAATCCATAGCTCTGTCGATTGGTTTGCATTCTTTCAAATGACTTGATTTCTTTGCATGCATTTGTTTCCTCTCTGACTGAGCCTTGGCGGAACTAAAGAAGTATATTTCAAATGTATCAATGTTTTTTTCAACTTTTTATCTCAATTGCCCTCAATTTAATGTTGTTAGCACTGACCCTGAAGAAGGCACATTGATGCCGAAATGTTGGTGTTTTTTTACCTAGTACTGGGAGGTTATATTTATGGAGTGTGCGACTCTTTGTTTTTATAGCACTGACAGCCAAGCAGCTGTCATATTTATTCATTCAAGACTGTGGTGGTAGAAGATTATCCCTTTATTCAGGAGCAAAGACTCCGTCAGACTCTTAACTGTCATCTCATGACATCCCACAATGCAATTCCAGCGTTCCTGAGCCTTCCTAATAACCAGCCGAATTCAGAATACATTTAAAGTATACAGTGAGGGAAAAAAGTATTTGATCCCCTGCTGATTTTGTACGTTTGCCCACTGACAAAGAAATGATCAGTCTATAATTTTAATGGTAGGTTTATTTGAACATTGAGCGACAGAATAACAACAAGAAAATCCTGAAAAACGCATGTCAAAAATGTTATAAAATGATTTGCATTTTAATGAGGGAAATAAGTATTTGACCCCCTCTCAATCAGAAAGATTTCTGGCTCCCAGGTGTCTTTTATACAGGTAACGAGCTGAGATTAGGAGCACACTCTTAAAGGGAGCGCTCCTAATCTCAGTTTGTTACCTGTATAAAAGACACCTGTCCATAGAAGCAATCAATCAATCAGATTCCAAACTCTCCACCATGGCCAAGACCAAAGAGCTCTCCAAGGATGCCAGGGACAAGATTGTAGACCTACACAAGGCTGGAATGGGCTACAAGACCATCGCCAAGCAGCTTGGTGAGAAGGTGACAACAGTTGGTGCGTTTATTCGCAAATGGAAGAAACACAAAAGAACTGTCAATCTCCCTCGGCCTGGGGCTCCATGCAAGATCTCACCTCGTGGAGTTGCAATGATCATGAGAACGGTGAGGAATCAGCCCAGAACTACACGGGAGGAATCTTGTCAATGATCTCAAGGCAGCTGGGACCATAGTCACCAAGAAAACAATTGGTAACACACTGCGCCGTGAAGGACTGAAATACTGCAGCGCCCGCAAGGTCCCCCTGCTCAAGAAAGCACATATACATGCCCGTCTGAAGGTTGCCAATGAACATCTGAATGATTCAGAGGACAACTGGGTGAAAGTGTTGTTTTCAGATGAGACCAAAATAGAGCTCTTTGGCATCAACTCAACTCGCCGTGTTTGGAGGAGGAGAAATGCTGCCTATGACCCCAAGAATACCATCCCCACCGTCAAACATGGAGGTGGAAACATTATGCTTTGGGGGTGTTTTTCTGCTAAGGGGACAGGACAACTTCACCGCATCAAAGGGACGATGGACGGGGCCATGTACCGTCAAATCTTGGGTGAGAACCTCCTTCCCTCAGCCAGGGCATTGAAAATGGGTCGTGGATGGGTATTCCAGCATGACAATGACCCAAAACACACGGCCAAGGCAACAAAGGAGTGGCTCAAGAAGAAGCACATTAAGGTCCTGGAGTGGCCTAGCCAGTCTCCAGACCTTAATCCCATAGAAAATCTGTGGAGGGAGCTGAAGGTTTGAGTTGCCAAACGTCAGCCTCGAAACCTTAATGACTTGGAGAAGATCTGCAAAGAGGAGTGGGACAAAATCCCTCCTGAGATGTGTGCAAACCTGGTGGCCAACTACAAGAAACGTCTGACCTCTGTGATTGCCAACAAGGGTTTTGCCACCAAGTACTAAGTCATGTTTTGCAGAGGGGTCAAATACTTATTTCCGTCATTAAAATGCAAATCATTTTCTAACATTTTTGACATGTGTTTTTCTGGATTTTTTGTTGTCGTTATTCTGTCTCTCACTGTTCAAATAAACCTACCATTAAAATGATAGACTGATCATTTCTTTGTAAGTGGGCAAACGTACAAAATCAGCAGGGGATCAAATACTTTTTTCCCTCACTGTACATTCTCCAACACTTTTTAGAAATTGGGTTGTTGGTGTGGTTCTTTCCTTAACACAGCTGAAGTTGACTGGCTTTTCTTTGTTCACAGAGGAACTAGGTATGGCTGTTCACAGAGTAACTAGGACGTGACGGTCAGATCAGATGTTGCTATGGGTGGTCTTGCTGTTGGGATTAGAGCTGCTTTCTTTCTGTTGGGATTAGAGCTGCTGGCTAAACAGTCAGATGTTTAGCTCTGTGGCTCAACTTGCATCATGAAATTGTCTACCCTTGGACTTGCCAAGATACCTCCCACCCCCGACCCCACTGATGGTTATAAATGCCCATTCAACCAATGTCAAAAACATCAGCAAGCTCGGCACAGCAGCAAGGAGCAAAATAAGGCACTACTTAAACACTTCCGAATAATGGACTGCATTCTATTTAAAAACATATACTATCCTGCATGGGGATTATCATTCTGGCCAGCTAGATCTTCAAAGTGCTGTTTCTAAAGCTTCACAGAGAACTTTCTCTTCCCGTTGGTTTGTTCACACTGCCCAGTGCTAGCTTCCACCTCCCATGGTTTCCTCATCTCAGCTCAAATCTCCATGCAGCAGAAATGATGAGGTTTTGATATCCACACACACTGGCAAGAATATCAGAAATACTTCTTTCCATTGTGCTTTTGGGTGAGACTATTAAGCTTAGACCTCAATGTGTTCAAACAGTATGTGAGTGTTTGTCTGGGTTGGGACCGAGAGTAATCTTCACAAATAGCTCCATCTCTCCTCAGCCCAATGAGCCCAAAGCACCATTTGGCCACCTCTCTGTAGGTTTGCAGTTTTATATACATATCAAGAGAGGGGTTATTTGTGAAGAAGAGTATAAAAACCGAGTCAACAAGGAAGGAAGCTACAAGACGATAATATGCAACAAAGTAACAAATTTTTTTCTGTCATTACTGTAGTTACCAGCAGTTACATTGCCAAAAGTTTTTGTATCATTCTGGTTTGGCTTTAATCAGCTAGACTTTGATATCGTTTGGTTTGAAGATGGGTAATGTTAAAATGGCTTTCATCATTTTCCCACAGCCGTTTTACTAGCACACTGACTTACCGGCCTTTTTAAAATTCCTCTGCCCTAGGACATTTACACCAGATGAGAAATGGTAACACAAACAGATACCCTTTGCAAAGGAGCAAGGTCTACTCTTTTCCCGGCTTAATTGCTTATTGCGGCATAAACAAATTTACAAGCTCGGACAGGCTAATTAGCTTCTAATTAATTGGAAGGGATACGTATTTAGCAGACAGCGGAGCCCCTCATGTCAGATATTTGATTTTGTCAGTCCCTCTGTCCGTGGCAATTTGTAGATGTTATTATCAAACAAGTCTCAATCTCATGCTGGGAGAGTAATCTTCTCTCTTCTCATATAGCTCTTTAGAAGAAGCGCAGCTCAGGGATGGAAACAGGAAACAGTTAAGACTTTGATGTATTTAACTTTTGACCCTGGCCACTGACTCCACAGATCAGCGCCATAGCAGGTATCTGGATATGTTCTAGTCTGGAGGTTAGATATTGATGCAGTGTTGCACCAGTCTACACATTTGACTGATGATGCTACTGATGGCTGTCAAACAACTGACAAGGCAATTAATTCACTTTCAACACTTGTTTTGGTTGTGATTCATTCATTCATTTTCCTGTACTGCAGTTGAAAAGACTTTAATGTCGGAGAGGCGTTCCAAATAGAAGTAGGATCTCTTTTTCAGCCAGGGCAGGAGAGATGTTAACAGACTCAAGGTCTAGTTAGACTGGAGGACGATTTGCAACGGCCTACTGTTTAATTTATTTTTGTATTTTTTTAAATCACCTCATCTGCTTGCCATCTAATGCTACAATTTACCATTGTCTAGTTTTTATTTGGCATTTCAATTGCCTTTACAAATGCAGTGGCTCCATTAATCGCTGCTAAGCAAAGCTGAGCAGGAAATCATAGCAAATTGTATAAAGGATGACCCTCACAATTAAACAGAACTTTAATCAGTCGCCAACTTGCATGTGTAATTTCCTCTCATGGTGTCCAATGCAGGGCCAAAGAAGACACTATGTGTTACTATGGAAACAGAGGCAACACCGAACCCATCCATCTAAATCCAGGTCTGCATTTCTTTCATGTGGAATATCTTTTGCATTAATATACGTGTGTGTGTGTGTGTGTGTGTGTGTGTGTGTGTGTGTGTGTGTGTGTGTGTGTGTGTGTGTGTGTGTGTGTGTGTAATTATACTATATTATATCATTGCACCATACAAGCATGCAGGATTTTGACTATGAGCCTATGCCTCTGTATGTGAGTGCATGTTTTGGGGGATAACATGCACGTTTTGTAGGAGTCTCTGTTCTCTAGCAATGCTGTGTGTCTGCTCCAGCAGGAATCTATGGTTTGAGTAACTCCCTGTTGGAGACCCCGTGGAGGAAGCTGCAGCATGGGAAGAGACTGTTCACCAGTGTAGTGAACCAGCCCTTGCCCTGTGACGGTCTGGTCCAGGACCTGCTCAACGTCCTCAACAACGAGGAGCTGTGAGTTTACCACACACTCTCTATCAATAATACAGTTAATGTAACACAGTAAATTCTTCATCAATACCTGTACATGCACACTCAAAACACTACACATGAAGACACACACCTGCACAATGTGCAGTTCAGTTTACATTTTGAAGCAGTCAATATGACATGGCATAATCTACATTAAAACATATACCTACAGTACCAGTCAAAAGTTTGGACACGCCTACTCATTCAATTTTTTTATTTTTTTTAAACTATTTTCTACATTGTAGAATAATAGTGAAGACATCAAAACTATGAAATAACACATGGAATCATGTCGTAATCAAAAAATATAATATATCATATTTGAGATTCTTCAAAGTAGCCACCCTTTGCCTTGATGACAGCTTTGCGCACTCTTGGCATTCTCTCAACCAGTTTCATGAGGTAGTCACCTGGAATGCATTTCAATTAACAGGTGTTCATTTGTGGAATTTCTTTCCTTCTTAATGTGTTTGAGCCTATCAGTTGTGTTGTGACAAGGTAGGGGGGGTACCTTGGGCTCCCGAGTAGTGCAGCGGCCTAAGGCACTGCATCTCAGTGCTAGAGGCATCACTACAGACTCTGGTTTGATTCCAGGCTATATCACAATTGGCCCAGCGTCGTTAGGGTTTGGCCGGGGTAGGCCGTCATTGTAAATAAGAATTTGTTCTTAACTGACTTGCTTAGATAAATAAACGTTAAATAAAAAAATTAAAAATACAGAAGATAGCCCTATTTGGTAAAAGACCAAGTCCATATTATGGCAAGAACAGCTCAAATATACAAAGAGAAACAACAGTTCATCATTACTTAAAGATATTTTGAAACTTTGAAAGTTTCTTCAAGTGCAGTTGCAAAACCATCAAGCGCTGATGAAACTGGCTCTCATGAGGACCGCCACAGGAAAGGAAGACACAGAGTTACCTCTGCTGCAGAGGATAAGTTCATTAGAGTTAACTGCACCTCTGATTGCAGCCCAAGTAAATGCTTCATAGAGTTCAAGTAACAGACACATCTCAAAATCAACTGTTCAGAGGAGACTGAGTGAATCTGGCTTTCAACCACTACTAAAGGACACTAATAAGAAGAGACTTGACTTGGGCCAAGTCTTTGTGAGACGCAGAGTAGGTGAACGGATGATCTCCGCATGTGTGGTTCCCACCGTGAAGCATGGAGGAGGTGGTGTGGGGGTGCTTTGCTGGTGACACTGTCTGTGATTTATGTAGAATTCAAGGCACGCTCAACCAGCATGGCTACCACAGCATTTTGCAGCGATACGCCGCCCCATCTGGTTTGTGTTTAGAGGGACTATCATTTGTTTTTCAACAGGACATTGACCCAAAACACTCCCCCAGGCTGTGTAAGGGCTATTTAACCAAGAAGAAGAGGGATGGAGTGCTGCATCAGATGACCTGGCCTCCACAATCCCCCAATCTCAACCCAATTAAGATGGTTTGGGGTGAGTTGGACCGCAGAGTGAAGGAAAAGCAGCCAACAAGTGCTCAGCATATGTGGGAACTCCTTCAAGACTGTTGTGAAAGCATTCCAGGTGAAGCTGGTTGAGAGAATGCCAAGAGTGTGCAAAGCTGTCATCAAGGCAAAGGGTGGCTACTTTGAAGAATCACAAATATAAAATATATTTGGATTTGTTTAACACTTTTTTTGGTTACTACATGATTCCATATGTGTAATTTCATAGTTTTGATGTCTTCACTCTTATTCTACAATGTAGAAAATAGTAAAAATAAAGAAAAACCCTTGAATGAGTATGTGTGTCCAAACCTTTGACTGGTACTATACATACTCACTATCACTCGTAAGATATTTGGGAGTAACTTACAAGGACATGTAAATGTGTCTAAGGATAACACTTCTTCACATTTACTAAGGCTATAAATATGCTTACTCATTATTGGTTTGCGAGTACCACAGGTGGACATTCAACATGGCTACATGGGGATCAAACGTGAACACTACTTAACTAAGAGAACATGTAGTCCTGCACACATTACATGAATGTGCAATTAGGAAAATAGTACACTGCTGTTGTTGGAATCTTGCGCTTTTATGTTGAATTAATTGCAAAGCTTTTAATCAGTTAACTTTTGCTCTCCACAGACTACACTTACCTTACTCTTTTATAGGTTTATCAGCTCCACAATGTGCATTATGTAGTGCTGAAATGTATGTCCTATTATATAAATCGTTTTTGAAACTTTCAGTTCAGTAGAAACGTTCTGTTTTTCTCCATGCACCTGGTAACACTGAAGTTGGGTAAATAGTTGTACTTTTTCCAATTGGTTCCAATCCAAAACTCTTAAGTCAGGAGGTTTGAGGGAGAAGTTGAGAACTGTGTCTTTTCTGAAGGTACGCCCCTTTCTGTTCCAAATCTCTGTGACAGTCTGAGGAGGTTTGAGTGAGAACGGTTTCTGTTTTTATTCTTTAGGAACACTCCTGACCCGGCTCAGGAGAGCCAGGGTGAAGGGTACAGCAGCCCCATGCTGCGGGTCCTGTCCTCCGTGTGTGTTCGATCCCCGCATTATGGCACAAGGTCAGAGTCCTCCCAGTCCATGACACCAATTAGCTAGGCCAGACTCCTAGAGATACAATATAATACCAGAGTGTCTTTTGTGATAAACCTTGCCAATGTTCAACCTAGTGTTCTTATTTAATTCTGTGGTCCCAGTCCCACCAATTGGCTCTCCCATTTGTCATGCGGTGCCTGCCATCAGAGGTGAGGGCTGTGCTTGTGGGGTTTAAAAGCAGGGACATATTCATAGGGCACCAAGGAAAATGAAAACAATTGGTTCTTATTTGACAAATCCATGGTCGTCTTCATTAGTGCGCACCGTAGCAAACGGCAGACGTTTTGCAACAAATTATTTTCTTATTGGACAAATCCAGTTAGTACCTCTCTGTTTCAGTCCGTTTAGCTCTGTTGCTGCATAATAATTACGCACCATACATCATACAGCCCCTCGTGCATATAATCTCATCTATAACCAGCATGCCCCTGGCCTCCAGTCTAGTGTGATAATGAAAGGTGATTATGGAGCTCTTCCCCAGCATCACAATATGCGTTTTCCCCGTATTTAACATGCATACGCCCCTGATCTCGTTTCACCCCTCTATTTATCTGATGTTTTGTGTCTCTGCCGTTTTCAGGACCAATACCATTATCCTCATAGACTCATCAGGGAATGTCACCTTCACAGAGCGCACCATGCTCAACTGTGACATCAGCCAATGGAGCACAAGCTCTTTCCAGTTCAAACTTAAGGACTGAAGATGGCTATATGGGAATTACACTGTGCCTTTCTGCATCCATCCTCCCACAGCAAGCTCTGGCTACACCGAAGTGGAATGAACATTTTCCTTTTTCCATTTAAAATGGTGGTGGGAGAGAGTGAAATTATGGCACTTGTTTGGAAAGAGTTTGATTTGCATTTGTCAAGTAGTTGTCTTTGGAAAATATATTTTAGCATGGCTTAGACATACAAATGTGTGAATTTATCAAATCATACATTATGGGTGTTATTTCATCTTAAATTATATCAAAGAACTTGCTATTCTCATTAAAATATTTTGATTTGTGTACTTAAAAAGTGGTTTTATTGCCAAAGGACAAATGTAATATAACAAACTAAAAGACATTTTTTACATTTGACATTGCATCTATTTACTCAGCACTGGATTGCTGAGGAAGACGAGAACTAAAAGGTTGATAAGTAATTTCTGGCTTCGTGCCTCAGACTGCCATCTTCTAGGCGACTTGGTTTGTATCTCAAGAGTGTAAAATGGTAACACTCATAGAAGCAGCCATCACCATCCGTATAAAAAACTGTAAAAATGACAGTTTTGATTTCCTAAATGTTCATCTCAGGTGTTATAACCTTCATTTACATTTACATTTAAGTCATTTAGCAGACGCTCTTATCCAGAGCGACTTACAAATAGGTGCATTCACCTTATGATATCCAGTGGAACAACCACTTTACAATAGTGCATCTAAATCTTTTAGGGGGGGGGGGGGTTAGAAGGATTACTTTATCCTATCCTAGGTATTCCTTAAAGAGGTGGGGTTTCAGGTGTCTCCGGAAGGTGGTGATTGACTCCGCTGTCCTGGCGTCGTGAGGGAGCTTGTTCCACCATTGGGGTGCCAGAGCAGCGAACAGTTTTGACTGGGCTGAGCGGGAACTGTGCTTCCTCAGAGGTAGGGGGGCCAGCAGGCCAGAGGTGGATGAACGCAGTGCCCTTGTTTGGGTGTAGGGCCTGATCAGAGCCTTTCCTTTGACATAATTATGAAGGCATATTACGACAGCCTGCCTTGTACTATAATAATTATCATTGCACCAGATTTTGACCCAGGTTTGCTAGTTACAAGTAAAACACAGAGGAAAGCACTTGAAATGTTTTTTCTAAATGGTAAGCAAAGTGTTTTTTCTTTTTATATTTTCTGCCTTGTTCCACATACTGCATAGGAGAACAGATTGCCTTGCTGTGAAATAACTGAAAGGATTCCTTTTGTCACTCACACCTTCAGTGTTCTGTGTTTTTTTTCCACTTTTTCTCCATGTATAACAGTCCGTTACTCTCACAAATTGTAATGACCGTTTCAAATGTTGTGTGTTGATGTGTACCATTGAGGATCCCAGTGGTTTTATGTAACTGACCTCAGGTATCCATAGAAGTATAGAAACCCCTGTTTATCATGTCACTGTTGTCTTGATATAAATTGTGAATAAAGGACTTTTTCATCTGTATTATAAACTCAATCTATATTGCAAATGTATAGTATTCTTTCAAGAATATATCTAATCAGCCAATTTTATTAGACAATCACAAGCTTATTAAAGCTTGTGGGGCTCCCGAGTGGTGCAGCGGTCAAAGGCACTGCATCTCAGTGCAAGAGGTGTCACTGCAGTCCCTGGTTCAAATCCAGGCTGCGTCACATCCAGCTGTGATTGGGAGTCCCAGCGTCGTCCTGGGTTGGCCGTCATTGTAAATAAGAATTTGTTCTTAACTGAATTGCCTAGTTAAATAAAGGTAAAAAATAATAATATATACATAAAAAAAGCAATGTTTATGTATGGTTGGTAGCTGAATAAGCTGTGGTCATTGCAATTTTGATGTTTATATACTGAACAACAATATAAACACACATGCAACAATTTCATAGATTTTACTGAGTTACAGTTCACATGAGGAAATCGGTTAATTTAAATGAATTCATAAGGCCCTTATCTATGGATTTCACTAATATGCATCTGTTGGTCACGTATACAGTGCCTTCAGAAAGTATTCAGACCCCTTGACTTTTTCCATATTTTATTATGTTACAGCCTTATTCTAAAATGGATCAAATAAAAAATAAAAAATGGCAAATGTTATTAAATATTAAAAAAAAACATATACCTTATTTACATAAGTATTCAGACTCTTTGCTATGAGACTCGAAATTGAGCTCATGTGCATCCTGTTTCCATTGGTCATCCTTGAGATGTTTCTACAACTTCACTGGAGTCTACCTGTGGTAAATTCAATTGATTGGACATGATTTGGAAAGGCATATAAGGTCCCACAGTTGACAGTGCATGTCAGAGCAAAAACCAAGCCATGAGGTCGAAGGAATTGTCCATAGAGCTCCGAGACAGGATTGTGTCGAGGCACAGATCTGGGGAAGGGTACCAAAACATGTCTGCAGCATTAAAGGTACCCAAGAACACAGTGGCCTCCATTATTCTTAAATGGAAGAAGTTTAGAACCACCAAAACTCTTCTTAGAGCTGGCCGGCCGGCCAAACTAAGCAATCGGGGGAGAAGGGTCTTGGTCAGGGAGGTGACCAAGAACCCGATGCTCACTCTGACAGAGCTCTAGAGTTCATCTGTGGAGATGGAAGAACTTTCCAGAAAGACAACCATCTCTGCAGCACTCAAACAATCAGGCATTTATGGTAGAGTGGCCAGACGGAAGCCACTCCTCAGTAAAAGGCACACAACAGCCCACTAGGAGTTTGCCAAAAGGCACCTAAAGACTCTCAGACCATGAGAAACAAGATTCTCTGGTCTGATGAAACCAAGATTGAACTCTTTGACCTGAATGCCATGCATCACGTCCAGAGGAAACCTGGTACCATCCCTTTGGTGAAGCATGGTGGTGGTAGCATCATGCTGTGGGGAAGTTTTTCAGCGGCAGGGACTGAAAGATTAGTCAGGATCGAAGCAAAGATGAACGGAGCAAAGTACAGAGAGATCCTTGATGAAAACCTGCTCCCTTGAGTGGTCAAGCCAGAGCCCGGACTTGAACCCAATCTAACATGTCTGGAGAGACCTGAATCAAATGAAATCTAATTTTATTGGTCACATACACGTGATTAGCAGATGTTATTGCGGGTGTAGCGAAATGCTTGTGCTTCTAGCTCCGACAGTAAAGTAGTATCAAATCAAATCAAATTGTATTGGTCACTTACACATGGTTAGCAGATGTTAATGCGAGTGTTGCAAAATGCTTGTGCTTCTAGTTCCGACCATGCAGTAATATCTAACAAGTAATCTAACAATTTCACAACAACTACCTTGTACACACAAGTTTAAGGAATGAATAAGAATATGTACATATAAATATATGGATGACCGATGGCCGAATGGCATAGGCAAGATGCAGTAGATGGTATAGAGTACAGTATATACATATGAGATGAGTAATGTAGGGTATGTAAACATTATATAAAGTGGCATTGTTTAAAGTGACTAGTGATACATTTATTACATCCAATTTTTAATTATTAAAGTGGCTAGAGAATTGAGTCAGAATGTTGGCAGCAGCCACTCAATGTTAGTGATGGCTGTTTAACAGTCTGATGGCCTTGAGATAGAAGCTGTTTTTAAGTCTCTCTGTCCCAGCTTTGATGCACCTGTACTAACCTCGCCTTCTGGATAATAGCGGGGTGAACAGGCAGTGGCACGGGTGGTTGTTGTCCTTGATGATCTTTTTGGCCTTCCTGTGACATCAGGTGGTGTAGGTGTCTTGGAGGGCAGGTAGTTTGCCCCCGGTGATGCGTTGTGCAGACCTCACTACCCTCTGGAGAGCCTTGCGGTCGTGGGCGGAGCAGTTGCCGACAGGATGCTCTCGATTGTGCATCTGTAAAAGTTTGTGAGTGTTTTTGGTTACAAGACAAATTTCTTCAGCCTCCTGAGGTTGAAGAGGCACTGTTGCGCCTTCTTCACCACGCTGTTTGCGTGGGTGGACCATTTCAGTTTGTCCGTGATGTGTACGCCGAGCAACTTAAAACTTTCCACCTTCTTCACTACTGTCCCATCGATGTGGATAGGGGGGTGCTCCCTCTGCTGTTTCCTGAAGTCCACGATCATCTCCTTTGTTTGATGTTGACTGTGAGGTTGTTTTCCTGACACCATACTCCGAGGGCCCTCACCTCCTCCCTATAGGCTGTCTCGCCGTTGTTGGTAATCAAGCCTACCACTGTGGTGTCGTCTGCAAACTTGATGATTGAGTTGGAGGCGTGCATGGCCATGCAGTCATGGGTGAACAGGGAGTACAGGAGAGGGCTGAGAACGCACCCTTGTGGGGCCCCAGTGTTGAGGATCAGCGGGGTGGAGATGTTGTTTCCTACCCTCACCACCTGGGGGCGGCCCGTCAAAGTCCAGGACCCAGTTGCGCAGGGCGGGGTCGAGACCCAGGGTCTCGAGCTTAATGACAAGTTTGGAGGGTACTATGGTGTTAAATGCTGAGCTGTAGTCGATGAACATCATTCTTACATAGGTATTCCTCTTTTCCAGATGGGTTAGGGCAGTGTGATTGCGATTGCGTCGTCTGTGGACCTATTGGGGCGGTAAGCAAATTGGAGTGGGTCTAGGGTGTCAGGTAGGGTGGAGGTGATATGATCCTTGACTAATCTTTCAAAGCACTTCATGATGACGGAAGTGAGTGCTACGGGGCGATAGTCGTTTAGCTCAGTTACCTTAGCTTTCTTGGGAACAGGAACAAGGGTGGCCCTCTTGAAGCATGTGGGAACAGCAGACTGGGATAGGGATTGATTGAATATTTCCGTAAACACACCAGCCAGCTGGTCTGCGCATGCTCTGAAGACGCGGCTTGGGATGCCGTCTGGGCCGGCAGCCTTGCGAGAGTTAAAACGTTTACATTTTTTACTCACGTTGGCTGCGGTGAAGGAGAGTCTGCAGGTTTTGGTAGCAGGCGGTGTCGGTGGCACTGTATTGTCCTCAAAGCGAGCGAACAAGTTGTTTAGTTTGTCTGGGAGCAAGACATCGGCATCCACGACGGGGCTGGTTTTCTTTTTGTAGTCCGTGATTGACTGTAGACCCTACCACATTCCTCTCGTGTCTGAGCCGTTGAATTGCGACTCTACTTTGTCTCTATACTGACGCTTAACTTGTTTGATTGCCTTGCGGAGGGAATAGCTACACTGTTTGTTTCCGGTCGCCTTGCCTAACAAGTAATGTCTAACAAATTACACAACATATGCACACAAATCTAAGTTGGAATGAATTCAAACTTTATACTGTAACGACCCGGTATTGTGTTCTGTGTTTGTGGGTGTGTTATGGTTCTCATGGCTACTAGCAGGGGTTAAATATGTCAGGACAGAGGGAAAGGTTGGGGGGTTTATGATGGGTAATCCCGCGGGATTTGGAAATGCATAAATAGGGATTACTGTCTCATCTTTCTTTCTTTCTGTTCGGGGCCTTGCTCTGTTCCTATGGGAGTGACCCTTAACTCGACATGGTATAATTGTGTACGTTCGGCATTTAGCGGCGTGGGCTGTGGCCTGAACAATAGCCCAGTTTAGGAATAAACCTGTGTTCTGACCTGCACACCTAGAGTCCGTCTCTTTTCCCTTTATGACCCAGCCGGGTCATTACAATACAGTTGAAGTTGTAGGTTTACATACACTTAGGTTGGAGTCATTAAAACTCGTTTTTCAACCACAATTGTTTTGTTAACAAACTATAGGTTTGGCAAGTCGGTTAGGACATCTACTTTGTGCATGACACAAGTCGTTTTCCAACAATTGTTTACAGATAGATTATTTCACTTATAATTCACTGTATCAATTCCAGTGGGTCAGAAGTTTGCATACACTAAGTTCACTGTACCTTTAAACAGCTTGGAAAATTCCAGAAAATTATGTCATGGCTTTAGAAGCTTCTGATAGCCTAATTGACATAATTTGAATCAGTTGGAGGTGTACCTTAAAACTCAGTGCCTCTTTGCTTGACATCATGGGAAAATCAAAAGAAATCAGCCAAGACCTCAGAAAAAAATTTGTAGACCTCCACAAGTCTGGTTCATCCTTGGGAGCAATTTCCAAATGCCAGAAGGTACCACGTTCATCTGTACAAACAATAGTACGCAAGTATAAACACCATGGGACCACGCAGCCGTCATACCGCTCAGGAAGGAGACTCGTCCTGTCTCCTAGAGATGAACGTACTTTGGTGCGAAAGTGCAAATCAATCCCAGAACAACAGCTAAGGACCTTGTGAAGATGCTGGTGAAAACAGGTACAAAAGTATCTATATCCGCAGTAAAACGAGTCCTATATCGACATAACCTGAAAGGCCGCTCAGCAAGGAAGAAGCCACTGCTCCAAAACCGCCATAAAAAAGCAAGACTACAGTTTGCAACTGCTCATGGGGACAAAGATCGTACTTTTTGGAGAAATGTCCTCTGGTCTGATGAAACAAAAATAGAACTGTTTAGCCATAATGACCATCGTTATGTTTGGAGGGAAAAGGGGGAGGCTTGCAAGCCGAAGAACACCATCCCAACCGTGAAGCACGGGGGTGGCAGCATGATGTTGTGGGGGTGCTTTGCTGCAGGAGGGGCTGGTGCACTTCATAAAATAGATGGCATCATGACACAGGAAAATGATGTGGATATATTGAAGCAACATCCCAAAACATCAGTCAGGAAGGTAAAGCTTGGTCGCAAATGGGTCTTCCAAATGGACAATGGCTTAAGGACATCAAAGTCAAGGTATTGGAGTGGCCATCACAAGCCCTGATCTCAATCCTATAGAAAATGTGTGGGCAGAACTGAAAAATCCTGTGTGAGCAAGGAGGCCTACAATCCTGACTCAGTTACACCAGCTCTGTCAGGAGGAATGGGCCAAAATTCACCCAACTTATTGTGGGAAGCTTGTGGAAGGCTACCTGAAATGTTTGACCCAAGTTCAACAATTTAAAGGCAATGCAACCAAATACTAATTGAGTGTATGTAAACTTCTGACCCACTGGGAATGTGATGAAAGAAATAAAAGCTGAAATAAATCATTCTCTCTACTATTATTCTACATTTCACATTCTTAAAATAAAGTGGTGATCCTAACTGACCAAAGACAGGGAATTTTTGCTAGGATTAAATGTCAGAAATTTAGAAAAACTGAGTTTAAATGTATTTGGCTAAGGTGTATCTAAACTTCCGACTTCAACTGTACATATGGACAAGCGATGTCGGAGCGGAATGGACTAAGATACAGTAGAATAGTATAGAATACAGTTTTTACATATGAGATGAGTAATGCAAGATATGTAAACATTAAGTGAATGAGATACCGTAGAATGGTATAGAAAACAGTATATACATATGAGATGAAAAATGCCAGATATGTAAATATTAAGTGACTAAGATACCGTAGAATAGAATACAGTATATACATGAGATGAGTAATGCAAGATATGTAAAAACTAAGTGACTAAGATACCATAGAACAGTAAAGAATACAGTATATACATATGAGATTAGTAATGCATTATTAAAGTGACTAGTGTTCCGTTCCTTGAAGTGGCCAGTGATTTCTAGTCTATGCCTATAGGCAGCAGCCTCTAATGTGCTAGTGATGGCTGTTTAACAGTCTGATGGCCTTGAGATAGAAGTTTAAAATAGCTGTGCAGCAACGCTCCCCATCCAACCTGACATAGCTTGAGAGGATCTGCAGAAAAGAATGGGAGAAACTCCCCAAAACAGGTGTGCCAACCTTGTGGCGTCATACCCAAGAAGAATCTAGGCTGTAATCGCTGCCAAAGGTGCTTCAACAAAGTACTGAGTAAAGGGTCTGAATACTTATGTAAAAATGATATTTCATTTGTATTATTTAAAGATTAGGAAACATTTCTAAGAACCTGTTTTTGCTCTGTCATTATGGGATAATGTGTGTAAAAACAATTTAATACATTTTAGAATAGGGCTGTAACCTAACAAAATGTGGAAAAAGTCAATGGGTCTGAATACTTTCCGAAGGCACTGTACCTTAAAAAAAAAAGAGCCTTGCAATGGGCCTCAGGATCTCATCACGGTATTTTTGTGCGTTCAAATTGACATCGATAAAATGCAATTGTAGCTTATATCTGCCCATACCATAACCCCACCGCTACCATGGGGCACTCTGTTCACAATGTTGAGATCAGCAAATCGCTCGCCCACACGATGCCATACTCGTGGTCTCCGGTTGTGAGGCCGGTTGGACGTACTGCCAAATTCTCTAAACAAAGTTGGAGGTGGCTTATGGTAGAGAAATGAACATTCAATTATCTGGCAACTGCTCTGGTAGAAATTCCTGCAGTCAGCATGCCAATTACATAATCCCTGAAAACTTGAGACATCTGTGGCATTGTGTTGTGTGACAAAACGGCACATTTTAGAGTGTATTTTTATTGCCCCCAGCACAAGGTGCACCTGTGTAATGATCATGCTATTTAATCAGTTTTTAGATATGCCACATCTGTCAGGTGTATGGATTATCTTGCCAAGGAGAAATGCTCACCAACAGGGATGTAAAGAAATTTGTGCACAACATTTTAGAGAAATATAGTTTTTGTGCATTTGGACAATTTCTGGGATCTTTTATTTCAGCTCATGAAACATGGGACCAACACTATGTTGCATTTATATTTTGGTTCAGTGTTGTATATTGATTCTGATTTAACTCGCAGACACTTTTGGTTCTTCAGTAAACATGATGGCTATGTCTGTACATTGTATTCATGCTGATTATAAACAGCAGGGTTGTAATCTAATCAGTGGATTGATTATCCATCAAAACAAAGATCTCATCAATTCTAAAATATATATGTTGATGAATGATAGCTACTTTGCATACAATGTTACTGTTGAAGATGATTGCCACCTATCGACAGTATGCGGCCACTGCACTTCTCAACCCAACTGTTCCTACGGTTCTGAATTGTCAACTGAAATCTATTCTAATGTTTGATTGGTCTATTTATAAAGACAGTATTCCGTCCTGGTGAAAGGTCTGCCTTTGTCGGTTGGTGATTGGTGTGCTCATCTGGAACTAAATGGTGAATGGACACATGAGCGGTCAATCTTAAAAAAGCCGGTATTGGGGGTGGAACTTCCGAAGCAGTCTGCAGTAGTCGGCAAGATGGCGGAACGGGGAAGGTATCTGTCTGGCCTCGTCAGAAGGATAACATAATTTATATTAGCTAGCAAAGAAAATAAAATTGAGTAAATAAAATATAGGTGAGTGATCAAATGTGGTCATTGTTTCTGTGGTTAGTGTTTTGTCGAGTCATTTTGACACCTGATTGTGTAGCTAAATCGCTTAGCTTCAAGTTTTAGCTAAGCTAGCCAGGTAGTTAAAGTTTACTAGCTAGGCTCGTGCGGAGAAGGACAATACAAATTGTCATCTTTACATGTCGTTCAGTTTGGAAGTCGCCCCATATTGTTAACCAGTAGCTAAAGTTTCTGCATTACTTGACATTGCAGGGTGAATCGAGTTTGCCAACTATCTTGCACAGGCAGCAAGCTAACGTTAGCATTCGGCAATCAAGCAAGGATTGCAAAGACTCACACACATCTGTCTGTGTTAGTTATCCATCTTAAAAGTGATTCATAATGTGCATAGTTGCCACATTCTACAAGGCATACAGTAACGTATGTCAAAATCATTGCATCTTACTGTTTCTCTCTTGGTTTCAGTCATTGACTGTGTTATCTTGCTTTTTCTAGCTCTGACAGAGGATTCGCCAGTGGAGGATGAATAGTGCCTAGATCTGAGCAATATAAGCTGAATGCATTGTGATTTCCAATAATTGAGACAGTGATTCTAAAAAACTGTCTACATTAATGAAAAGAACAATGTAGTCATCTTAGCATATTCAACACTGGTACATGGTCAATACAGGGATTTTTTTATTATTCTAAATATTGTGTGCAATGTGCTTCTGCATGCCTTTTAGCTGAAAGCTTATGATAAATAGTTGCCAAAACAGTCAGGGTGACCCATAAGAGCAGTTGTATTTAGTAATTCATAAGACACAGTCAACATGGAGATGGATGGCATATTACCCCCCTTACCGTTGGAGCCACCTGATGATTTGAACTCGGAGGGCCTTAATGGTAAAGCGCAGCCTCCAACACCCCCCCTGCAAACGTCCAGTGACGCAGAGGAAATGGACGTTAGCTCTGGTGGTGATGGACACACACACACCCCAGCAGGGGACCAGGGCCTCCAAACCAAGGGCTCCATAACCTTCATTAATAACCTGTCAGATGAGGCCGAACCTAGCACCTTGTGCCCTAGAACAGCCCGCCACGCACCCCCTGTCACCAAGTTCCTGCCAGACCTCAAATTACTCAGAGACATTAAGATTAGTGTCAGTGTCGTAGATACCAGCAGGAGCAAAGATAGGAAGGTGCTGTACACAGGGATAGGTCAGGAGGGTGGTGGTGAAGGGGAGACCAGCTCAGAGGGCCTTAATGGTGAGTTTTATGATACTGATACAGAGCCAGGGGCTGTGGATGGTAGCTCAGGGCTTGGGGTGGTCGGTGTCAGTGCAGGGAGGAGAGGGGAGGAGGCAGAGGCTGACCTGGAGAACAAAGTGGAGTTTGCAGTCCTAGATGAGCTGGAAGACTTCAGTCATGACTTCCTGGACACGGAGGATGTGCAGCAGGGGGGGTTCAGGTCAGAGGTCATAGTTCAACAGGATCATGCTGACGAAGAGAACCTAAATATCTCCTATGAGGTACGTAACCAAAGGGGCCCTGTCTTTGCCTCTGCAGAGCCTCGTCATCACCCACTCACTGATCTTTTGTGCACGTTTCACACTAAAGGGCTATCCCAAACCGTACTGTGCTGGCTTGAATATTTTCTAGCACAGTTCCAGCAATTGGAGGATGCGCTACAATGCCAGCCCAGTACGATTTGTCTCACCAATGAAAATGTTAATGGTTTATAGTCAGCCATTCATTCTGACAGTATTTTCCAATGTCACCAGCAAAATGTCAGCTTGTGCATCCTTTTGATTCTTGATGGAAGCAGCAGAAGTTTCATATCTTTACTACTGGAAATTGACATAGTTGGTATGCTAAAAGTGTGTTCAAATGTACTCTCTTAACCATAAAGTGCTGACAAGATGGCATAGCGCTAGCTAAATGGAAAACATGAGTCATGACCGGTTAGGGCTTCCCCCCACCCTCAACGAATGTCTTTTCCAGGAGGACTTTGACAATGATGTAGACGCTCTGCTGGAGGAGGGCATGCCCGTGCCCAAAAAGATGCGCCTGGCAGAGGGGGCTGTTGAGTATGCAGGGGACAGTGATCACGCATCCGACAGGGATGTGGAGGGAGGTGTTCAGCCCATGATGACCAAAATTAAGACAGTCCTGAAGAGTGAGTGGTCGATGTCTGGCACTGATCTGCCTTGTGTAACGGCGTATCTGAGCCTGGCACATATTGATGTTGTGCGTTCATATCATATCTTATACCGAGTGGCACATGTTGGTGAGAGGACATTGATGGTGTGAGATGTGTAGTAGTTTCTCTGTCTAGTTTCAGATTGTGTGTATATGTGGTGCAGATGTGTTTCATGTGTAGCGTGTGTGTGTGGTTGCAGATGTTTGTGTGTATTGATGTGTGTGTGTTTCCTAGGTCGTGGGCGTCCACCCACTGAGCCACTACCTGACGGATGGATCATGACATTCCATAACTCTGGCATTCCAGTCTACCTGCACAGAGAGACCAGAGTGGTGACCTGGTCCAGACCTTACTTTCTGGGGTCCGGGAGCATCAGGGTAGGACGTAGAATACATAAGACAGATAGAAACCTGTTACTGCTGTACATTTTAAACCTTTTTTTGGTTTATTTATTTTTTTGGTTTAGTAACATGCCAGGAACCCCATTGTTATACACTCTATACTGGTGTATAATTTGTGTTTTAGAAGGAATGGTCAAACTAAAGGAATATTTTGCTCTTCTCAAACAACTGTAACAATTGGCTTCTAACCATGACCAAACCTCTCTTGCCCCTTGTGTACAGAAACACGACCCTCCCACCAGTAGCATCCCCTGCCTGCACTATAGGAAGATGAAGGATCACGAGGAGAGGGAACAGAACGGAGAGGTGACGCCCAACGCTGAAGTGTCTCCGGTGAAGCCTGGAGAGGAGGCAGACTCCGTGGAGAGACCAGACGAGCCTGACTCCACTGCCCAGGAGGACCCTACCACTGTGGGCCTGGGGGAGGGAGAGGTGGAGGCGGAGATAGAGACAGGCCTGGTCACAGAGGGGACCATAAAGGGGTGCCCTGTCCTGCATGGCAAGATGCCCCACTCCTGTGAGATGGCCCAGGGGGCTCTGGGACAGGTCAGGGCCAAGGTGGAGGTGTGCAAAGATGAATCGATAGGTGAGGGTGAACACACGCAATTGACTTGCCAGCAGGTAGTAGTTTTGAATGCCATGGCTGATGATATGTTTAATTTCTTGTAAACATAGGGGATGACAGTGTGTTGGTGGGCGTGGGTCTTGACATTTTCTAGACTTCTTGCAATAAAAATGTATAGGACACATCATATGAAGAATATCTATACATGTTAATTAAAGCAACAATATAACCTATACCCCTCCCTTATTGACACCCCGCCAGAAATGGAGGAGTTCCGCAGCTACCTGGAGAAGTGCTTTGACTTTGAACAAGTGACCGTGAAGAAGTTCCGTACCTGGGCAGAGCGCAGGCAGTTCAACAGGGACATCAAGAGGAAGCAGGCTGAGTCAGAGAGACCCATTCTGCCTGCCAACCAGAAACTCATCACTCTGTCTGTATCAGATACCCCCACCAAGAAAGGTACCGGATGCATAAGAACAACCATAGGCTACATCTGAATTGGAATCTTATTCACAGGTCCTATAGGGCTCTGGTCAAAAGTAGTACACTATATAGGGAATTAGGGTGCCATTGTGGATGCATCCATAGTCTAATAACTATTTCAGTGAGGAGTACTGAGGTAATCTCAACTCTTTCCTTCTTTCTTTTTCTCAGAGTTTGTCATTAACCCAAATGGGAAATCTGAAGTTTGCATCCTACATGAATATATGCAACGTGTCTTAAAGGTCCGACCTGTTTACAACTTTTTTGAATGTGGTAAGTCCCTCTGTTTTTCCCCCTTCATGATGATTTCCACTAGCTTGTACAAGTGACGTGCTTTTCTTCGAACAAAACAAATCGCCAAAAGCTCCGGCCGGAGAAAGGGCCTTTATGCAGTTAACACCAAATGCATCCTGTCTTTTCTATATCCCCAGAGAACCCAAGTGAACCCTTTGGAGCCTCCGTCATAATAGAGGGAGTGACATATGGCACAGGAACTGCAAGCAGTAAAAAACTTGCCAAGAATAAAGCTGGTACAGTACTCTTATCTCCCATCATTATTTTAATTTGTATCTTCTGAAGCCGCAGCAAAGGCTGTCTGGAAACTATAAGATGTGTTTAAGTCATAATAGCAGACCATTTGGCTTGTTGTTTCACTGATTTCCCTGTAGCTCGAGCCACACTGGAGATTCTCATCCCTGACTTTGTGAAGCAGACGTCTGAGGAGAAGCTTGTAGAAGGGGATGAACTGGAGGTATCGGCCTGTCAATCATTGGAAAGCCGTTTAATTCAATGTCATGCTTCTGTGTTTGGTCTGATAACATGTCTCTTTTATAACATTGAACTTTACCAGCGGGTTGGTAAGCTGGATGAATACTAATGTCCATTCATGCGTTTTTGTTTCCTGCAGTATTTTAATCATATCAGTATTGAAGATTCAAGGGTGTACGAACTGACCAATAAAGCAGGCTTACTCTCGCCATATCAGATTCTACACGAGTGCCTTAAGAGGTAAGACTCATGACATGAGGTGTAAGAATACTTGAAATTCCTTGATCTGATTAATCTATTAACCTTGAATTTCAACCATATCTTGTGCCCTGCAGAAACCATGGAATGGGTGACACCAGCATCAAGTTTGAGGTGATCCCAGGAAAGAACCAGAAGAGTGAATATGTGATGACGTGTGGAAAGCACACCGTGCGCGGATGGTGTATGTTACCCCCACACTGACCCTCCAGTCACCACAGCAAGTCCCAGACCTAACATGCTCCATGCCACTCTGTGTTAATGTAGTGTAAAAGCAGCATTACAAGTGCTCTGTTTTTTGTCAGAGCCATGTATAGAGAATTTAGCCAACCTTCACACTGGACACTTTGTTTGTGCCTTTGTATATACAGGATTATTGGTCTGATTTGTCCTGCTCAAAGCCGCTCTGTCGTGTAAATGTGTTAGCATTACAAATGGGAGTAATCAATGTTTTGTTTTATTTTTCAGGCAAAAATAAACGTGTGGGGAAGCAGCTGGCGTCTCAGAAGATCCTACAGATGCTGCACCCTCACGTGAAGAACTGGGGGTCACTGCTCCGCATGTACGGCAGAGAGAGCAATAAGATGGTAAAAAAGGTAAATACTACCAGTACACTGGGGTTTCTGTTAGGAAAATGTGGCGCCATCCATTTGACCAGCAGCATTTTAATTTACCGGACGAAGTACATTTTATTAAATTGCCAAAATTATATAGCCAAAATAGTTTACTCCTGTCTATACACAAATAAATAAAATAATTCAAAATCGGCTACTACACCAGAAAGCATGGTTTGGCCAGTGGATCATTAGCTTTTTTTTTTAAGCTGTGGATTGTTTTATATTGGATAGCCTACAGTCGGAAGGGCCCGCAATTAAGGCAGAGCACGCAGCAAATACCAAACAGATGATTGTTGAGTTGCGACTGTCAGTGAAAAACAGAGACCCAGCCAGGCATATTGTAATATTTAAAAATACACTCATGGAAAAACTGTTTGGAAAGCAAAATGGTTATTTCTGTAAATAGAAGACAATGAAAGGACACTCCAATCTGTCTTTTATTTATCAGAATTCTTTACCTTAATTAGCACCAGCGGAGAACATCGGCCATATCGCTGGTGAGTGTGCATATTCACTGTCTTTATCATTGGGTTAGTGCCACTTTTGTTTGTTTTTGGACAATAATTTCTTCCTCGAGGTTAGATGGACATCATATTGTATTCGTCTCCCCTTTTCATAGGCTCAGAGTAGACTAACCTGTAATTTTTGTCGTATTAAAGAAGATTTTGCTAATGTCTCCAGTCATATAAAATGTAGTAGAATTGCATGAAATGTGTTTATGGAAGGCCAACATTTTCCTGTGTTATAGCCACTACGGTCTTTTCTTTTTTGGTGGGGTGGATCAGCTTAATATTGCGGAAAGAATATTGCTTCCATGAATGTAATTGTCTGCATCATTTCCAATCCTCCATATATTTTTGGGATATATATATATATATATATGCATGCATGCATATATATATATACATACGCATACCTATATAGACATACATACTTTTTTAAAGAATATACCTTTATTATTATTCCCTGCAAACCCTACCACCGATCGCCCAATTGGAGTAAACTAATAAACACTTCGGCTTTTATCTTCAATTTATTCATCTTATACACATTTTACAGACACAGTCTATTTTACAATAGTTATTTTTTGTTTGTTTTTAGTCCTTCCTCTATTTCTGATGTCCATCCAGTTTGATTTCTATTTGTAACTGTGCTATTTCACAAAAGTTCTGAACCTATATACATTTTACAGACCCCGTATGTTTTACATTGTTTCTTGTTATTAGTCCCACCCTTCAGCTCCATTCAACCCCTCCCATCTATCTCTCAAATCCATTTCGGATTTCTATTTGCCATATATTTTTCAACTGTGCTGTGATGCTTCACAAAACAATTGAACCTTTATATTCTCATAGCTTTTACAGATTGTAAATTAAAAATAAAACATTTTGCTAAAATAATTATTATATTATCGATTGATTGACTATGGCTATTCAAATCACCCAGTATTGCTATCTGCAGCGTTAGTTCTAGGCAAATCTTGCAATTCTTCAGCCATTCCTGGGCCTGTGACCAAAAACGAGCTACATATGGACAATACCAAAATAAATGATGTAATGACTCTGCCTCCTCACAGCAGAATCTGCAGAGCTGGGAAGATTGTATCCCCCATATATATAACATTGTTTTGGTTGCAAGAATTTTGTATAGTAATATAAATTGAAAAATTTGAAGTTTTGAATCCGGCGTTGTTTTGCGTATCAATTCATAAACCATGTGCCATGGAATGGGTACATCAAAAATCTCTTCCCAACTATTTTGCAATTTATATGAAACAGCTGTCAGTTTTTTGGTCCTTAAATAAAAACGTATACCAATTTCATTTATCACACTTTTCTTTAACCATTTATGTTCTTTAATACAGGGCCGACATACAAGTTCCTTACTTTTTTCCCCTTCTACTTGCCTCTTCCATTTATGTGGTAATGCTGCAATTAATTGGTTGTAATTTTGGGTAGAGCAGACATTTCCATATGTCTGTGTTAGCTGCATGTGTGACATCACTCCACCAGTCCTATTTCTAATATAATTCACTAACATTATACCTTTTTTTTTGAACATTTCTTTCGAAAAATAGTTTTTTTTAATCAATTACTATATTTGAATTTAACCACAATATTTGTTGTATTATTTGTTCTGTCTTTTCAGGTGGATTAAACTGAAATTGCAACCAACTTTCTAAGGCTTGTTTAAAAAATAAAGATATTTTGGAGATTATTTCCTTTTCAAACAACCGAAAGTGGGCAGGTGTAATCTGAATAAATGGAAAAAGGCCCTTCTTGAACATAGGATGAGATATTCGTACCAATTTACTAGAAAACCAGTTTGGATTTAAGTATAACTTTGCTATGACTGATGCCTTTAGTGAGGGGTCTAATGCTTTAATATTTAATCATTTCTGCCCTCCGAATTCATATTCGTTATATAAATAGGCCCTTTTAATTTTATCTGGCGTGCCGTTCCAAATAAAATGGAATATGTTTTGTTCATATAATTTAAAAAGCAGGTCACTTGGTGTAGGCAAAACCATAAGCAAATAGGTAAACTGTGATATGACTAAACGGTCAACGGTCTTTTTTGCGAACAGTGATTGAGTTGTATTATTAGCCTAAATTATGACCCCAATCTAATCTTCACATTATGAATGGTAGGCTATCTTACATCAGTCTGCAAATAAGGATGCATGGAAGGGGCATTTTTATGGTGAAAATTAGCTTCCCCAAACTTGAAACCCACACTCCGCTTATGTTAGAATAACTGTCCACATTTACTTTTCCTCAAGCAACAAGATGTACTCAAAGGCCAACAAACAGCAAAATCACTAGCCTACGTCAATCTACTAACCCCCATATTCGAAAAGTTGACCTATTCTATTGGTCAGCTTGTGGAGAAAGAAATATCCCAAACAGACTCTGGGACAGTTGTGGGACTATAGATCCCAAATTCATACAACCAGTAGGCCTAGGCTACATATTTTTTTTTTTTTTAAACATTCAAAATCAATGAGGCTCATGTAACAGATCAGAAGGTTTAGCTTAAAATGTTGATAAACTGTTATTTCTTCACGTTCTAAGCGCAGCAATGCACACAAGGCAGTAGGCTACCCACCAATGTTAGTTCCATAATGCAATTAGCGGGAAAACACCATTGTGAGTGATTTCATTTGACAGACTAAAATATCTGTTAGAAATTTAGAAAGAGGGGATATCTAAATATGCAATAAGTAGCATGGGTTGCTAATATGACTAGGATTGTTCCTTTGGCTACTGGACAATGAAAGAAAGTTGATTTGAAAACCAATATGACATGAGAGAAAAGGCTACTTGTTTCAATGGCATATGCTGCTCCTCTTTTAACCAGATGTGTATCTCTCATTTCTATTGATGTTGTTTTTTTAATGTTCTCTGCAGGAAAATTCAGACAAGAGTGTGATTGAACTTCAGCAGTATGCCAAAAAGAACAGGCCAAATCTTCACATCCTGAACAAACTGCAAGAGGAGATGAGGAAACTGGCTAAGGAGAGGGTAAGGGTTACCTGTAGGAGCTCCAACTAGATCTTGGGTCTCTGGTGTTAACCTCTGCGTTTGGCCTGGTCAGGGAGTTTCTTTCTAGAGCAGGGCTCTGCGACCCTGTTCCTGGAGAGCTACCCTCCTGTAGCTGTTGACTATTACCCCAGTTGTAACTAACCTGATTCTGCTTATCAAGTAGAATCTGGTGTGATAGATTAGGGTTGGAGCAAAAACCTACAGGATGGTAGCTCTCCAGGAACAGGGTTGGAGAGCCCTGTTTTAGAGGGTTCTACCTTTCACTCGAACCCTGTCAGGCTGTCTAAGCTGCACGGACTCCAGTGTTGGACATAGTGGAACCTAGTAGGATTGTTCTGATATATGATTAAATCCAATATCGTGATATTTGACATTGACGATATATCGTGATGTGCAAGGCTATACTCTATTTGAACTTTACAAATCAAAACTGCAGTTTTATCGTATCAATATGTTGAATATCAAGTCTAAATTAACTTAGCCTTATTTATTTGCCATAAGATTATTTAATGATAATGCGACTATAATATTGTAAATAAGCACAAATGGCACAGTGTGGAATTATCTAGCCATTACCGGCACAAAACTATTATATTGTGATATTTGGAGTAGCATAGTCGCCCCAAATATCTTCTGGCCTTTGCTCTATTTGCCATGTCTCTGCACTGTCATGTTCCTAATTGTTCCTATGGTTACTCCATCCTTATCTTATATTTCAAAGACACTAAGGAGATTTGGTAAGTCATGTTTGGTTGTAAATGTACCCTGGATTATGATCTTGAATCATTTTTTCCCCGGGTAAGTTTCTCACAGGTTGGTGCAGCAGTTCAAACTATTCTGACATTTTCTGGGGTTTATTCATTAGGCACCAAACATTAGGAAACTGACTGAAACAGTGAGGAACTACCTGCACTTGTCCAATAAGAAATGCTTGTTTTTGTTTTCTGGTGCAAAACATTATGCTACTGTGTGCCCTAATGAATACAACCCTGATGTGTTTTTATGTTGTGTTCAGGAGGAAACCAGGAAGAAGCCCAAGATGACCATAATGGAGTCAGCCCAGCCTGGTAGTCAGCCCCTCTGCACTGTTGACGTCTAGGAACCATCACTGCAACCAATCTAACATGGCACTGACCAATGGTAGCCATAGTCACTGTCTGATTTTAAAAGCCACTCCACCAATCTATCATCCAATTATGCATCATTGTAAAATGGCAATACAACTGGACATTTCTAGTATAGCAGTGGTCATCTTTTGTGTCTCCAAGCTGTTTATTATTTTACTCCAAAGGTGTTTTTGATTCATTGTTAGTGGATAGGGTAGGTATAGGCACTAACAGACACATGCACTAACAGACAGTAGAGTTAACACCATCTACCTCTAGATGCAATCTCTACACAGTGGCACTTCTATAAATTGAACCATAAGGGTTGCAGACAGATCGGTTGACATGACTTGACATGCATCTATGAACCACAAGAAATTGTCAGCCTGTTTACTGTGTGTAGTAATAACTGCTGACAACTACTAGACCCCTCACCCCTCCATTTAAATTGCATTGATTGAATTTATAATACTCTCCAAATATAACCTAACGTACCTGATACTTTACAGAGACTGAACATTTCTAACAGGTTTCCTTGTATGCTTAAAGCATTGCCTATTATCACGGATTAGTTTGCTCTTTCTGCTTTTGCTATACAGGTACGCTGTGGGAAACTAATTTATATGCTGTTGTCATTGGAAATTATTGATAATTAATGTTGTGTATAATTTGGATGGTGATTTGAGTATGCTTCGGCTAAAGAAAGGCCAACTTACGTTTTCATTTGCTTGTGAACCTGTTAAGAAAAAAGTTATATATTCAAATGCATCGTTTGCTGTCCAGTCATATACTTGGTTTTGGGGTTTATTTATTTTTTGTTATTTTCTTACTTTTAACCTTTTTTCTACCCAATTTCGTGGGATCCAATTGGTAGTTATAGTCTTGTCTCATCGCTGCAACTCCAGTACGGACTTGGGAGAGGTGAAGGTCGAGAGCCATGCGTCCTCCGAAACATGAACCAACCAAGCCGCACTGCTTCTTGACACAATGCCCCCTTAACCCGGAAGCCAGCCGCACCAATGTGTCGGAGGAAACGCTGTGTCAGAGTGCATGCGCCCGGCCCGCCACAGGAGTCGCTAGAGCGCGATGGGACAAGGACATCCTTGTCGGCCAAACCCTCCCATAACCCAGACGACGCAGGGCCAATTACGCGCCGCCCCATGGGTCTCCCGGTCGCGGCCGGCTGCGACAAGAGCCTGGATTCAAATCAGGATCTCTAGTGGCACAGCTGGCAACTGCAATGCAGTGCCTTAGACCACTGCGACAGAGCCTGGACTTAGACCACTGTGCCACTCTGGAGGCCCCAGTCATATAGTTGTTACATGCTCATGGTCTTTAGTACGAGAAATGCATTTTGAATTGATTAGGGAACGGACGTTCATCTCGAGACCTATTAGGCGGGACTAATGAATTTAATTGCCTTTTTGTTTTGGAAACACAGGATGAAACATATCAATGGACAGCTGACAACAAGGCTGATCCGTCTAGCTAAGATCCTGTTGCCATGTTAGCACTGCAGACAGAACACAAGCGCCAGGGCTTGGAGTACTGTAGTCATTGAGAAGATATACAAGGTAGTTACATATTTAAGAAGACCTATTTTTTTTGTTTCTGTGTTTAGGTGTTAGCCGCTTAATTATTTTTTGACTATTTAAAGCAAAACAATACAACATGCAGACCATCTTACTATTTGGTACAGTTCAGCTGCTGTGATAGACATTTTGCATCATGATTATGTGGCCAGTGGCACTTTGCTTCTTGAAAGTCCAATATCTTAACTTGACTGCAAACCTGCAAAACATTAAAGGACTTTAACAACAGTGGACTAATGAAAAGAAAATACCAAATGACTTTGGATTTTCCCTTTAAGGACCCATAAACAGATAGGAAAACAATTGGCTACCTGTTGCCTTAGTTCACCCATTTCATGTAGGGCCCAGGTCCCCCTTAAAGGGAAATGGATAGACCAAGCCTCTCTTACTTGATACAGCATTTGTTTAGCGTGTTTGTAATAATATGACAAGACAGTAATATTGATATTTTGAAAGAATTGTCTTTAGCATATATGGATTTTAAATAAGAATTGTTTAAGGTTTTGTGTACATTTGTTTGCAATCATTGTGACAACTGATCAATCACATTTTCAAGCATTGATATGTAGAATGTGGAACTGCGATCCTCCTCAAAAGGCAACCTACGGAAATGAAGTTGGTACACTTTACCTCAACAAAATATGATCATGACATTATTATTAAATCTGATAGCTAAAGGAGCAGTGTGAACCAAAGCGTAGCCTTATGCATTTTCATAGAATACTGTAGGTTGCTGCACACAATACATGAAAGGAAAAAAAAGGTGCAATACCTGCTAGAACAAAATATAAATTGCTGTGCATTCATTGTGTGAAGTATTTGGTTTGTGTGGCTTTTCCTGAATGTCTACTGCACCTTAACACTTCATTGTATATGGGCACAAGGCTGCTGTGTTAGAGTAGATTGCTTTACGAATGTGCTTCCCCCTGTGTGTTCTGTCTTACCAAGTGTGTGTGAAAATGCTTTTTACACTTGAAGTTATTTGCTAGATATTGCTGCCTAGAAAATGATGTAACTGCGACTTGGGATAGCTGACTTTCAGTGAAATTCATTTATGCAAATAAAGTTTAATGACTAACTTTGGCTGGCTCCTGCTTTGAAATGACCCCTGCTTGTATTAGTCATCAACAAGGGCTTATTTTACTGGGATCTTTTTATTTTTAAGTTGTAAAGCAATATTACACAGCAAGGCCGTATTTAAAAAAAAAAAAAAAAAAAAAAAAACATCTGAAATGTAGTGTTATCCTGCACCTAATGGTACAGTATAAGAACTACAGAATCCATATGGAAAATGTTGATTACATATTAATGTGTAGAAAACAGTTGAACTTAATGAGCAGATAGTGAGACTGCAAAGGTTCGTGCTATTAAGTTGTGGTGGTTGTCTCTTCTGGCTTCTCACTAGTGCCCTGGGTCATTTCTTCAGGTTTCTCAATGCTGTTCTTGGAGCTGTAATCCACCCTCTCAAAGAGCAGCAGCATCTCACAGTGCATGGTCTGGGGGAAGAGGTCCACAGCCATCGCCCGCACTGGACGGAACGGAGCTCCACGTACACGGTTGGAGGGAGCCCTGCACAGACTACACAGAGATTGAATTTAGAACCAGAAGAACCCCCATGGAGATGACATACTGAATGTTTGGCCTGCACGTGCAGAACAAAAAAGATAGGGTATTGTACTCACTCTATGAAGTTGTTCATGGCTGCCTTGGCATTGCATGCCACATAAACCAGCCTTTTCAGATGCTCTGCTCTTCTGATTGCCAGAATGACCTTTGAATCTAGATGGTAGACAATCAATTACTGTCACTCAATTGAAATATACAGTGCATGGACAAACTGATTCAGTATATTTTGTAACATACGTAAGCCCGCTCTGGGTGGGTCCACGATGGCTGTGATGCTGGGGGATACGACAGAGTTGAGCACCATCTGGAACACGTCTTCAGCCTTTCCGCAGTGGAACTCAATATTACTCAGCCCTGAAATATTTCAGTCACAGTCAGGTTCTCTCTCATAGCACTAGAGCAAATGTATTGGGGATTGATTAGGCAGAGGGTCGGGAATATTCAAAAGAGTTAGATATTAGATATTATGTATGATTTTAGATTTGAACATGTATTGTATGTCAGGCTTAACTCTTTCTGGCCTCATTGGTCAAGTGGCAGTAGATGCCAGGCACCAATATGATTAAGCCTCTTACCATTGATCTTCGCGTTGACTTTGGCATCCTTCACTGCTTCCTGACACATCTCTATCCCAATCACCTTCCTCACCCTCTGGAGGACACAGGGTGCAGCTCATAGTGTCAACAGAGAAAGGGACTATTCCCTTTCCAGACAGATTGATCCATAGTTGTAATCAGGGTTGTGTTAAATACCATTTCAGTTACTTCCTTAACTGAAATGCGATTGACCCCCAACCCTGCTTGTTATGTATGTAGGATGCCATTTCTCTTGTTCTCTATAGTACCTTAGCCAGGGAGATGCCAATGGTTCCTGTCCCGCAGCATACGTCCAGCACAGTGCTGTCCTTGTCCAGCTGGGCCCATTCTCCTACAGCTGAGTACAGCACCTCTGCTGCCCCTGTGTTCACCTGGTCAATGACATACAGTGAGTATAATAAGTATTCATCCCCCTTGGATTTTTTTTCGCTGTTTCAACATGGGATTGAAATATAATTGTGATTTTTGTGGGTCAATGGATAGGATACGCAATAATGTCAAAAGGGAAAACAAAATTAATAAAATTGTAGTATAAGTATTCATCCCCTTTGTTGAGCAAAAGCCTAAATTAGTTCAGGAGTAAAATGTGGCTTTACAAATCACATAAAAAGTTACACTGAACAAAAATATAAAATGTAAAGTGTTGGTTCCATGTTTCATGAGCCGAAATAAAAGATCCCAGAGATTTTCCATGTGCACATAATGCTTATTTCTCTAAAATTTGTTACATCCCTGTTAGTGTGCATTTCTCCTTTGCCAAGATGATCCATCCACCTGACAGGTGTGGCATATCAAGAAGCTGATGAAACAGCATGATCATTACACAGGTACACTTTGTGCTGGGGACAATAAAAGGCCTCTTTAAAATGTGCAGCTGTCACACAACATAATGCCACAGATGTCTCAAATTGAGGGAGAATGCAATTGACATGCTGACTGCAGGAATGTCCACCAGAGCAGTTGACAGAGAATTGAATGTTCATTTCTCGTCCATAAGCCGCTTCCAACATAATTTTAGAGAATTTGGCAGTACGTGCAACCGGACTCACAACCGCAGACAACGTGTAACTACGCCAGACCAGGACCTCCACATCCGGCTTCTTCACCTGCCGGATTGTCTGAGACCAGCCATCCAGACAGCTGATGAAACTGTGGGTTTGCACAACCAAAGAATTTCTGCACAAAACGTGTCAGAAACAGTATAAGGGAAGATCATCTGTGTGCTTGTCGTCCTCACCAGGGTCTTGACCTGACTGCAGTTCGGCGTCGTAACAGACTTCATTGGGCAAATGCTCATATTTGATGGCCACTGGCACGCTGGAGAAGTGTGGTCTTCAAGGATTAATCCCGGTTTCAACTGTCACCGGGCAGATGGCAGACAGCGTGTATGGCGTTGTGTGGGCGAGTGGTTTGCTGACGTTGTCAACGTTGTGAACAGAGTGCCCCATGGTGGCGATGAGGTTATGGTATGGGCAGGCTACGGACAACGAACATAACTGCATTATATCAATGGCAATTTGAATGCAGAGATACCGTGACAAGATCCTGAAGGCCCATTGTTGTGCCATTCACCCATCGCCATCACCTCATGTTTCAGCATGATAATGCATGGCCCCATGTCGCAAGGATCTGTACACAATTCCTGGAAGCTGAAAATGTCCCAGCTCTTCCATGGCCTGCATACTCACCAGACATGTCACCCATTGAGCATGTTTGGGATGCTCTGGATCGACATCCAGTTCCCGCCAATAACCAGCAACTTCGCACAGCCATTGAAGAGTGGGACAACATTTCACAGGCCACAATCAACAGCCTGATCAACTCTTTGCAAAGGATATGTCGCGCTGCATGAGGCAAATGGTGGTCACAGAATACTGACTGGTTTTCTAATCCAAGTCCCTACCTTTATTTTAAGGTATCTGTGACCAACAGATGTATGTCTGTATTCCCAGTAATGCGAAATCCATAGACTAGGGCCTAATGAACTTGTTTCAATTAACTGATTTCCTTATATGAACTGTAACTCAGTACAATTTTTGAAATTGATGCATGTTGCTTAATATTTTTGTTCAGTGTACATGGACTCACTATGTCAAACAATAGGGGTTTACATGATTTTAGAATGACTACCTCTTCCTCTGTCCCCCATACATACAACATCTATAAGGTGCCTCAGTCAAGTATTGCATTTCAAACACAGATTCAACTACAAAGACCAGGAAGCTTTTCAAAAACCTCATAAAAGAAGGGCAGTGATTGGAATATGGGTGACAATAACAAATCAGACATTGAATATCTCTTTAAAGATGGTCAGGTTAATAATTATGCTGTGGATGACGTATTAAACCACACAGAAACATTGAAGATAGTCATCCTTCTGAGCTGCAGCACAGGAAGGAAACTGCTTAGGATGTCACTATGAGGCCATTGGAGTTCAATTGCTATGACCCCTTGACTTTTCCCACATTTTGTTACATTACAGCCTTATTCTAAAATTGATTCAATTGACCCCCCCTCTCATCAATACACACACACACACACACACACAATACCCCCTGATGACAAAGGAAAAAATATTTTTGGGGCATTTATGCAAATGTCAAAGGATTACCATCTGAAATATCACATTTACATAAGTATTCATACCCCTTTACTCATGACTTTGTTGAAGCACCTTTGGCAGCGATTACAGCCTGGAGTCTTCTTGGGTATGACGGTACAAGCTTGGCACACCTGTATTTGGGGAGTTTCTCCCATTCTTGTCTGCAGATGATCTCAAGCTCTGTCAGGTTGGATGGGGAAGAGACGCTGTTGCGCCTTCTTCACCACACTGTCTGTATGGGTGGACCATTTCAGATTGTCTGTGATATGTACACCTAGGAACTTAAAAACTTTCCACCTTCTCCACTGCTGTCCCTTCGATGTAGATAGGGGGGTGCTCGCTCTGCTGTTTCCTGAAGTCTACGATCATCTCCTTTGTTTTGTTGACATTGAGTGAGAGGTTGTTTTCCAGACACCACACTCCATGTGCCCTCACCTCCTCCCTGTAGGCTGTCTCGTGGTTGTTGGTAATCAAGCCCACTACTGTTTTCTCATCTGCAAACTTGATGACTGGCTACGCAGTCATGGGTGAACAGGGAGTTTGGAGGGGGCTGAGCACACACCCTTGTGGGGCCCCAGTGTTGAGGGTAAGCGAAGTGCAGATGTTGTTTCCTACCTTCACCACTGGGGGCGGCCCGTCAGAAAGTCCAGGGCCCAATTGCACAGGGCGGGGTTGAGACCCAAGGCCTCCAGCTTGATGATGAGCTTGGAGGGTACTATGGTGTTGAATGCTGAGCTGTTGTCAATGAACAGCATTCTTACATTGATATTCCATTTGGGATAGGGCAGTGTGCAGGCGATTGATTCGTCTGTGGACCTGTTGGAGCGGTATGCAAACTGAAGTGGGTCTAGGGTGGCAGGTAAGGTGTAGGTGATATGATCCTTGACTAGTCTCTCAAAGCACTTCATGATGACAGAAGTGAGTGCTACGGGGCGGTAGTCATTTAGTTCAGTTACCTTTGTCTTCTTGGGTACAGGAACAATGGTGGCCAGCTTCAAGCATGTGGGGACAGCAGACTGCGATAGGGAGTGATTGAATATGTCCGTAAACACACCAGCCAGCTGGTCTGCGCATGCTCTGAGTATGCGGCTAGGGATGTCGTCTGGGCCAGCAGCCTTGCGAGGGTTAACACGTTTAAATGTTTTACTCACGTTGGCCATGGAGAAGGAGGGGGGGAGCAGTCCTTGTTAAAGGGCTGCGACGGTGGCACTGTACTATCCTCAAAGCGGGCATAGGTGTTTAGTTTGTCTGGAAGCGTGACGTCGATGTCCGTGACGTGGCTCGTTTTCTTTTTGTCGTGGTCGGATTTGCCAAAGGAAGGGTGGGGGAGGGCTTTGTATGCATCGCGGAAGTTAGAGTAGCAGTGATCGAGTGTATTACCACCGCGTGTATTGCAATCAATATCATGATAGAATTTAGGTATCCTTGTCATCAAATGTGCTTTGTTAAAATCCCCAGCTACAATAAATGCAGCCTCAGGATATATGGTTTCCAGTTTACGTAGAGTCCAGTGAAGTTCCTTGAGGGCCGACTTGGTGTCTGCTTGAGGAGGAATGTACACAGTTGTGATGATAACTGACGAGAATTCTCTTGGGCGATAATATGGACGGCATTTGAATGTAAGGAATTCTAGGTTGGGTGAGCAGAAGGACTTGAGTTCCTGTATGTTGTTATGATTACACCATGAGTCGTTAATCATGATGCATACACCCCCACCATTCCTCTTCCCAGAGAGGTTTTTATCTCTGTCGGCACGATGCATGGAGAAGCCCGGTGGCTGAACCGATTCCGACAACATATCCAGAGAGAGCCGTGTTTTCGGGAAACAGAGAATGTTACAATCGCTGATGTCTCTCAGGAAGGCAACCCTTGCTCGAATTTCATCTACCTTGTTGGCAAGAGACTGGACATTGGCGAGTAGTATAAATCGGGAGCGGTGGGCGATGTGCACGTCTACGGAGCCTGACCAGGAGGCCGCTCCATCTGCGGCGCTGTTATTATTGTTCGGCTTCTGGAATTAGATCCATTGTCCTGGGTGGTGGTCCAAACAGAGGATGGCGCCGACAGAGATGGTCGCCTCGCTTCGAGTCCTTAGTAAACTATGCAGTATTTATTTTTATTATTTTTTTATTACATTGTTACCCCAGGAAATCTTAAGTCTTTGGGAAAGTCGTATTCCTGGTCGTAATGTTGGTAAGTTGACGTTGCTCTTATATCCAGTAGTTATTCTCGGCTGTATGTAATAAGACTAGAGGTCGACCGATTAATCGGAATGGCCGATTAATTAGGGCCGATTTCAAGTTTTCATAACAATCGGTAATTGGTATTTTTGGGCACCGATTTGCCGATTTTTTTTTATATAAATATTTTTTAACTAGGCAAGTCAGTAAAGAACACATTCTTATTTTCAATGACGGCCTAGGAACGGTAGGTTAACTGCCTTGTTCAGGGGCAGAACGACAGATTTTTACCTTGTCAGCTTGGGGATGCAACCTTACGGTTAACTAGTCCAACGCTCTAACCACCTGCTTTACATTGCACTCCACGAGGAGCCTGCCTGTTACGCGAATGCAGTAAGAAGCCAAGGTAAGTTGCTATCTAGCATTAAACTTACCTTATAAAAACAATCAATCAATCAATCATAATCACTAGTTAACTACACATGGTTGATGATATTACTAGTTTATCTAGCCTGTCCTGCGTTGCATATAATCGATGCGGTGCGCATTCGCGAAAAAGGTCTGTCGTTGCTCCAACTTGTACCTAACCATGAACATCAATGTCTTTCTTAAAATCAATACACAAGTATATATTTTAAACCTGCATCTTTAGTTAATATTGCCTGCTAACATGAATTTATTTTAACTAGGGAAAATGTGTCACCTCTGCAACAGAGTCAGGGTATATTCTGCAGTTTGGGCCGCCTGGCTCATTGCGAACTGTGAAGACTATTTCTTCCTAACAAAGACAGCCGACTTCGCCAAACGGGGGATGATTTAACCTCCCTGGGCAAGGTGGGACGTTTGCAAGCGTCCCACCTAGTCAACAGCCAGTGGAATCGTGTGGCGCGAAATACAAATACCTCATAAATGCTATAACTTCCACTTTCTCCCTAAAGACAAGACTCTCGTTAATCTAACCACACTGTCCGATTTCAAAAAGGCTTTACAGCGAAAGCAAAACATTAGATTATGTCAGGAGAGTACCCTGCCAAAAATAATCACACAGCCATTTTCAAAGCATGCATATATGTCACAAAAACCAAAACCACAGCTAAATGCAGCACTAACCTTTGATGATCTTCATCAGATGACACTCCTAGGACATTGTTATACAATACATGCATGTTTTGTTCAATCAAGTTCATATTTATATCAAAAACCAGCTTTTTACATTAGCATGTGATGTTCAGAACTAGCATACCCACCGCAAACTTCCGGTGAATTTACTTAATTACTCACGATTAACGTTCACAAAATACATAAATTACTTTAAGAATTATAGATACAGAACTCCTTCATGCAATCGCGGTGTCAGATTTTAAAATAGCTTTTCGGCGAAAGCACATTTTGCAATATTCTGAGTAGATAGCCCGGCCATCACGGCTAGCTAATTTGACACCCACCAAGTTTGGCCCTCACCAAACTCAGATTTACTATAAGAAAAATTGGATTACCTTTGCTGTTCTTCGTCAGAATGCACTCCCAGGACTTCTTCTTCAACAACAAATGTTGTTCTGGTTCGAAATAATCCATAGTTATATTGAAATAGCTCCGTTTTGTTCGTGCGTTGAGGTCAGTATCAGAAGGGTGACGCGCAGGCGCATTTCGTGACAAAAAAATGCAAAATATTCCATTACCGTACTTCGGACCATGTCAAAGGCTGTTTAAAAATGTATTTTTATGCGATGTTTCTCGTCACCGACACCATTCAAACAGTGTTAGAAACTTTAGAGTGTTTTCTATCCAAATCTACTAATTATATGCATATTCTCGTTTCTGGGTAAGAGTAGTAACCAGTTTAAATCGGGTACGTTTTTTATCCGGCCGTGAAAATACTGCCCCCTAGCCCCAACAGGTTTTAACAAAAGCGCATTTGCGAAAAAAGCACAATTGTTGCACGACTGTACCTAACTATAAACATCAATGCCTTTCTTAAAATCAATATACAGAAGTATATATTTTTAAACCTGCATATTTAGCTAAAAGAAATCCAGGTTAGCAGGCAATATTAACCAGGTGAAATTGTCACAATTGTCCGTTCATTGCACGCAGTCAGGGTATATGTAACAGTTTGGGCCGCCTGGCTCGTTGCGAACTAATTGTCCAGAATTTTACGTAATTATGACATAACATTGAACGTTGTGCAATGTAACAGGAACATTTAGACTTACGGTTCCGTATTTCACTGAAAGAATAAATGTGATAGTTTCCGGATTCGACCATATTAATGACCTAAGGCTCGTGTTTCTGTGTGTTATTATGTTATAATTAAGTCCATGATTTGATAGAGCAGTCTGACTGAGCGATGGTAGGCACCAGCAGGCTCGTAAGCATTCATTCAAACAGCACCTTCGTACATTTTGCCAGCAGCCCTTCGCAATGCATTGCGCTGTTTATGACTTCAAGCCTGTCAACTCCAAAGATGAGGCTGATGTAACCGATGTGAAATGGCTAGCTAGTTAGCCGGGTGCGCGCTAATAGCGTTTCAAACGTCACTCGCTCTGAGACTTGGAGTAGTTGTTCCCCTTGCTCTACATGGGTAACGCTGCTTCGAGGGTGGCTGTTGTCGATGTGTTCCTGGTTCAAGCCCAGGTAGGAGCGAGGAGAGGGACGGAAGCTTTACTGTTACACTGGCAATACTAAAGTGCCTATAAGAACATCCAATAGTCAAAGGTATATGAAATACAAATCGTATAGAGAGATATAGTCTATAATTCCTATAATAACTACAACCTAAAACTTCTTACCTGGGAATATTGAAGACTCATGTTAAAAGGAACCACCAGCTTTCATATGTTCTCATGTTCTGAGCAAGGAACTTAAACGTTAGCTTTCTTACATGGCACATAATGCACTTTTACTTTCTTCTCCAACACTTTGTTTTTGCATTACTTAAACCAAATTGAACATGTTTCATTATTTATTTGAGGCTAAATTGATTTTATTGATGTATTATATTAAGTTAAAATAAGTGTTCATTCAGTATTGTTGTAATTGTCATTATTACAAATAAATAAATACATTCAACCAAAAAAATTGGCATCGGCTTTTTTTGGTCCTCCAATAATCTGTATCGGTGTTGAAAAATCATAATCGGTCGACCTCTAAATAAGACTTAAGATTTCCTGGGGTAACAATGTAATAAATAAAAAAAACAAAATACTGCATAGTTTCCTAAGGACACGAAGCAAGGCGACCATCTCTGTCGGCGCCATCTTCCTTCGACCTCATGGCTTGGTCTTCCTTCGACCTCATGATAAGCACTGTCAACTATGGGACCTTTACATAGACAGGTCTATGCCTTTCCAAATAATATCCAATCAATTGAATTTACCATAGGTGGACTCCAATCAAGTGGTAGAAACATCTCAAGGATGATCAATGGAAACAGGATGCACCTGAGCTCAATTTTGAGTCTCATATCATACTTATGTAAATAAGGCATTTCAGTTTTTTTTATGTAATACATTTGTAAAAACCTGTTTTCACTTTGTCATTATGGGGTATTGTGTGTAGATTGAGGATGTATGTATTTATTTAATCCATTTTAGAATAAGGCTGTAACATAACAAAATGTGGAAAAGGTCAAAGGGTCTGAATACACTGTAAATGACATAGTGAAAATATTACAAAACATGCATCCTGTATGGAACAAGGCACTAAAATAACACAGAAAAAAAACACTGCAAAGGAACACACTTTTTGGCCTAAAAGCAAAGCCTTATGTTTGGGGAAAATCCAACTACACATCACTGAGTAAATGCCTCCTATTTTCAAGCATGTTGGTGGCTGAATCATGGTATGGTTATGCTTGACATCGGCAAAGACCGGCGAGTTTTCAGGATAAAAATAAACTATATGGAGCTAAGCACAGGCAAAATCCTAGAGAAAAACCTGCTTCACACCATACACTGTGAGAGGATTTCCCCTTTCAGCAGGACAACAACCTACAACACAAGGCCAAATCTACACTGGAGTTGCTTACCAGGAAGACAGTAAATTTTCCTGAGAGGCCAAGTTACAGTTTTGACTTAAATCTTTACATAAATCTGCTTTTTGAGTTAAAATTGCTGGCTATGCCCACCAACATCTTGAATTTGTTTTATATTGTAAAATCCAGGTATGCAAAGCTCTTAGAGACTTAAAAAAAAGACTCACAGCGGTAATCGCTGCCAAATGTGTTTCTAACATGTATTGACTCAGGGGGGTGAATCCTTATCTAATCAATCAAGTGTTTTATTTTTCATTAATCTTTAAAAAGTTAGAATTTGTCTTTTGTGTAGATCGTTGACAAAAAATTACAATTAAATCATTTTTATTCCCACTTTGAAACAATAAAATGTGAAGAAATCCAAGGGGATGAATACTTATGATACCCACTGTATTTTACAGCTATAGAGCAGAGTTCATAGTGCTGTACCTCAGAGACACTAACTTGGGACTTAAAATGGAGGAGGAAATACAACATACAGTATCTCAATATAATGAAATATAATTTAAAAAACAATGCCAAACGGACCGAAGATGGTAAGTAAATAGGATGAAGACTACAGCTACGATACGTGACATGGAATACTCACCTGGAAGAAAGAATGGGGGGATATCCTGAACTTCAGGCCAAGAAGCTCCTCGTGAATACACTCCTCTCCAGCTACCAGCTCACACGGCAAGTCCTCCGGGTTAGGGGATTGCCTTATTGAATACAACATTATCTGTCAATCACAACATTTCCATGTGCATTCTCACACTGTTAAATTGTTGTTTTTCTAATGATCTTACCTTTGTCCCTCTGACACAAAGTACAGAGCGGTTACACCACTCTCTTTCCCGTCACCCTCTGTGAAATACTCTTTCATAGAGCTCTTCAGGACATTTAATTCTTTTTCCTCAAGTTTCTGCAAAGTAGAAAAGGCGAGAATTAATGACAGGATTTGAAAGGAGAGTCACTACACTTATATTGTTCAGCTAAAGAATCCAGTGATGAATGTAGTGATTCTTAGATCAGAACGCATAATATGTAAATTTGTGTACCACAGCCCAAGCTTATATTTTTTATTTAAGCAATAAGGCCCGAGAACGTGTGGTATATGGCCAATATACCACAGCTAAGGGCTGTTCTTTTGCACGACATAACGCCTTATTGCTATTATAAAATGGTTACCAACGTAATTAGAGCAGTTAAAATAAATATTTTGTCATACTTGTGCTATATACGATCTGATATCACAGCTTTCAGACAATCAGCATGCAGGGCTTGAACCACCCAGTTTATGATATATTATTAACCACATTGAAGAATGTTTTATTTGTACCTGTGGGTTAAAGAACACCATAGCCATGGCCTGCTTGGTCCTTGTGGTTCGCACTGTTAGCTGCTTCCAGTGGCCCTCGTATGTCTCAGGGCTGTACACTGAGTATGGGGTTGTCCTGTGTAGATAAACAAATTATGCGTCAAAAGAAGGTGATAACATTATTTACATCTAGCACCCCCATTTTTCTAGCCCGGTGGTCCTAGAGCTGTTGAAGCTATATAGTTGACAACCAGAAAAGTTGTCTATTCAGCAGAAACAGATCTGAGGCCACCAGGCTATTGTAAATTGCTGTGTGCAGCAATTATTTTGGATTCCTTCTTGTTGCATGCTAAAACCAGTATATAGGTCAAATAGTGTATATAGGGCAGATCTGATACAGTGGCCCAAATATTTAACTGAGACGTGACATTGAGTCCTGTAATCAGGGCGGGATCAGTGCAGGACAGAGATGAGGCCTCCCTCTCAGTAAGATGACATTAATACCTGATGAATTTCTGGAACTCACTGACCACTCTCTTGGCCTCAGTGGTGACGTGGATGCTGTCTGAGGGTCCCACCACGGCACAGGAGCCCCCTTTGTACTTCCCCAGTCTGAAGCCTATGGTTTTATCCTCTTCATTCGCTCCAATACCAATGACAAACTCACACTTGTTCCTGTATTCAACCTGCATGATAAGAGAGGGGAAAGAAGAAGAAGACTCTTTTCAAAGGGATGCTTAGGGTCAAAGTTCAGCATGTGCATACCCAGGCAGGTACTGCAGTCAGTGTATGTATTTCGTTAAGACACCAGGTTGTCAAACGCCTTGCTAGTAGCTGAGATACTCATTTTCAGCAGGATGATCAAAAGGCCAGAGTGCATCTGGACTTAGTTAAATCAACCCCACAACGAAAAAGCCATAATGATTTCAGGTTCTTGATGTAGTCACAGAAAACCTGTACAAGCTGCGACAGCCAGTGTGGCAAAGTAATTACAATTTAGCAATTAAACACTGGAATGGTAGATGTGCAAGTAGAGATACTGGGGTGCAAAGGAGCAAGATAAATAAATAAATACAGTATGGGGATGAGGTAGTTGGATGGGCTAATTACAGATGGGCTATGTACAGGTGCAGTGATCTGCTCTGACATATCGGCCATATACCACACCCCCTCGGGCCTTATTGCTTAAATATAACATCCTGGGGGTCTCAAAACAACAGCACTCTGAGAGGTTTCTACAGTATTGCATTGTACCTGTGACGGAGATGGGCGAATTTCTTCCAGAGGGCAACACATTCTCTTGTACTTCTCCTTCTGCACAAACAGCCAGGGCAGCATTGCTTTGTTGGTGTTGCCTATTTCTCTGAACAGAAAATGGGAGGACATAATAACATGATGTACAGTCAGTTTTCCTTTGTGTAGTTTGAGTAACACACTTCTCTGTAGGCAATTGTTATTAAAGACATACTCAAATAAAGACATCCAATTGTTCTGTTCATTAGAGCAAAGGAAGGACCAGATAAAGGCCTTAAAGTCATCTATAAACTATGAAGTCATCTCATTAGTACATTTCTGTGGTGTCTTTCATGGCAGGATATAATAATACAGGATATAATGCAATAGACTGCAGTAATCCTATCGATGCCCCACTTGCGGTTATTCTTGTTAAGTGAACCAGAAGCCACACATGGCATGGGCCTATACACATCACTGTACCTGGCCAGCCTCTGCAGCACCCCCTCCACCTCCTGCTCCTTCCTCCTCAGCTGCTCCTCATAAGGCACATTCCACAGGGGCGTCACCACGTTGGCGATCTGTATGCTGAGGGGCGCCTCATCCTCCTCTGCCTCCTGCCGCTTGGAGGGGGGCTGCCCGGCACCCCCGGCCTCATCCCGCCCCCTCTTCCTGAGCATAGGGTCCGCCTTGGGCTTGGCCAGGCGCACACTAAGCACCCGGCCCTTCCACTGCATGCCGTGCACCATCTTCATGGCCTTGTCCCTCTCCTCTTCATTCTTGAAGGTGACGAAGGCAAACGTCTGCTTCCCGAACAGTTTGATCTTGTGCGGGTTAAGGCGATGCTTCTCCAGGAACTTCTTCAGGTCGTTGAAACCGATGAATTTGGGAAGGTTCTGGATCTCCACTTTGAAGATCTCAGAGGTGAAGAGGTCCGCTTGGACATAGCGGTACAGATTATTAGGGTCAGAAGAAGCTGCTTCTTCTCCTCCTCCACCTTCAGCTTTGGGTTCATCTGTTTTCACCCCATCTACTGCATCTTCTTTGGGGTCAGATGTCTTCTCCTCTTTCAGTGATGGAGAACCTACCACTGGGATGTCACCAACATCTGTCATGTTCTGTTTGAGGGGGATAGTTGACATCATTAACAAAAGTGTGCTTCATCTGGACTATCAGTCTGCATTTCATAAGTGACATTTGAAAATACACATATCAGACATGCACTATTTCTGCGCTTTCTTTAGGTATGCAGATCTTACAGAGTTGTTACAGTTACAGTGAGTGTAGCAAAGCGGCTGAGATTTAGCAAAGCAAATGACCAAAAGCACGAGAATAATTTAGCACTGAAAATAACGGCTAGCCTAGGACTTACTATACAGAAGAGCAAACAATAAAATCACCTTCACTTTTGCTCTTACAGCTCTGACAAATAATATTTGCTTATGGGCAATTCACTTCTGACTATAATGACCTGCGGGCTGCCATGTTGTGGGACACGTGGAAAATATGAACTTTGACATGAGGCGTTAAAAATAATACGTCACTATATATTTCCACTGACAATTTATTAAATGCATTCTGCATGATTCCTGCTAATTGTGTTATAGTAGAATTATAAATCTAGAAAAACAATAATAAATAATGTTTCGACACAGATAGTGACGAACCTTCTATATCTACACATAAACCAATGACCCCGATATTTCACCGGATATATAAATATGAAGCATCCGGTTGGCGTTTCCACTCATTACCAAATGTGGTAATGAGAGGAAGCCCAGTGACCGGCAGTAGATGGAACGATATTGATTTTTGCCGATATTCTGCAAATTTTCTCATCGATTAAATATTTGATCTCGATACAGTTTTCTGTTTTCAAAACTACAATATGTATCAAACAGAGTGGACTGCATTTTGTAGACTTTACCCTTTGCCAAAGTTTCAAAAAATAGCGTTGTTTAGAAGGAGAATTGAGTTATTGCACACGCGCACTTCACACAGTAGGCGTTACCTAATGGAAATATGCTAATAAATGCTAGAACGCGCCAATAGGATCTCACTAGCTCGTGCTTGGCTCGGCCCACCTCCTTGCTTGCTCTGCCCACTAAGATTTATTTGCTCCCATTGGAAACGACAGGCTCTGGTCTATCTTGGGTTAGTTATAAAAACTCTTTGGTAGCAATGTATCAGGTTGTTACTTTTGTTGATATTTTAGCTAGCTACGTATTTATCCAACGTTTCAAACACACATGCCAGTTTTGAAGATATGTAGCAACCTTTCACATAGTTATGAAATGCGTAGAGTAGACTTTGAAGTGCACTGCAAGCAAATAACCATATTTAATAAAGAAAACAATAATACACCGAGTGTAAACATGTTCGTAATTATTGTATTTGGTAAAGAGCATTTTATACGTTTAAAAGTTATTTTATGGCTCAATGTAAAGCCCTTTAAAATAGTGTCGAAAGTGGAGGGGTGCCGGGATGGGGAAAACGCGAGTAGGACATTTCGGCGCGCGAAATATACAGCAGGAAGAGAGGAACGGCGAGTTTTTGGTTTTGAATCAATCAAACTAAATTCCATAATCTACAAACATCTATATTAATATGGCAGATCCGAAGGTGAGGTTATGAGTTTTTAACATATCTATGTGTCGTGCATTTAATTAAATGTACATTTTATTTCAATTGTAATGTTTTGGTTGGCATTCTCAAAGTTTTATGTTGCTAGGGTTGTACCCAGGAAGATAAAAATGCCGGGTAGGGATGCTGATTTTTTATTTTTTTTTAACAACCTTGTTAAACATCAATATTGGGGATACAAAGTGTAAATCGGCCTCAAAACAACATTTTCCAGATAATGGTCAATCAGTTATGCTTTTTGTTGTATGTGTCAAAAGTGGCAACTCAATAGTTTTGCCGCCCTTCTTTATACCTTGTCCAAAGCTAGCTAACGTTAACTAGCTAGCCTAAGGCAAGCTAGCCAGCCATATAGCTAGCTAACAAGTGTATATACTCGTGCCGCCACTACTTTCAAATGTATTATTTAAACCTAATATGTATTTGTCTACGATATCACTTGGATATCACAATATTTGGCGTTGGTAAGAGTTGTCTAATGTTACCCCTACTGTACAGTAATTGCTACTGTTAGCCAGCCAGTTGGCAACAGAAGCCAGTTCCTCAGACAATACAATAGCTACAGTAGTTAGATAGTATATCGCTTTATTCATTGTGTCCTAAGTTTACACTGTTTGCATTGATTTAACAGAGCTAGGTAAATGCAGTTACCCACTGTGTCATTTACACAATAGCCAAACCTTTGTTTCATCTCTAGCTAGCTAACCTACTACTGTACTAGCTGGTCTAGTGCTTTCTCAGTGGCCTAGCAAACGTTAGCTAGCTAGCTGGCTGGCTAACTCCAGGCCGAAAGAAACTAGCGTTAACTTTATCAGTACTTGTTTATCCATTTAGTTAAGTAGCTAGCTATGATGACAACACTGACATGCTATCTAAGTTATGACAGTTATATAATAAAAGCGGATAACTTCATTAACGCAAAAAAAGACAATGATTGATTGAAGCAGGTGGACAATCACAAACGTAACATTTCTGTTAACGTTACCTAGGTAACTAACGTTAACGTACTGTAAGTAGCTAACGTTACTGTTTGTACATGAGAGGTAGCCAAATGTGCAGTCCGTTACCAAAACACTAGCTTGACAAGCATGCAAGCCAACTACTGTTAGCAAGCTGCAGTACTGCCGTAGGATTTATTTATTAGCTGCCTGAACCAAATGTATAAAATGGGCCCATGTTGCTCCATGTTTTGGAGTACTACTGTAATGTCTAGCTACAGTAGCTAGCAACATCCCATAGTCTTATATGGATCCATGTTGTTAGCTAAGTTGAAGCTAGCCGTTACATTACACTCGAAAACATGGAGCCACACGTGTCCCTTTAATACATTTGGTTCAGGCAGCTAGTAAATAAATCCTATGGCAGAAGCTAAGCTTTCTAGGTGTCATGCTGATATATTGTCAGATTCGTTTTTTAGTAGCTGACTGCAAATTTGGCTAGATCACATGTAACTACTTAAGTTACTAACTAGCTAAAGTTTATTGTCCAGGAAACAAAAACATTGTCCATCTGCTTCACCTTTCTTCCTCTTGTAAGGAGTGTTTGTCTGAGTATTATCTCTGATTATGTAATGTTAGGCCACATTACAAGTTATGTAGTAAGTGTGAGATCATATGGATTCGCAAGGCCTTTTGTAAAGTCAACCAGCAGCAGAGGTGCTTGGCTCAGCACCAGTGACACTAAGTTTAGTTGCCACAGCAAATTGCACACAAAGGAGGACCTCCAAAGCCTGATCTCTCAAATCCCTCTATTCACATCCCTCTGCAGTTAGTTGGTGGAGCCTACTGTTTTTACAGTCTGAAACACTGACTTGTAAAGTACATTTCACTAACTTGAAGTGAGATGACAAGCCCACTCAATCTTTTGAAGAGGATTTTTACTCTCAATTGGTCAATTTGAATGCCAAATGCTGTCCTTAACATGTTTTCCTTTTTTTTTTATATAGGAAACACCAGAAGAGCAGGAGACTTCAACAGAAAATGCAGAAGAATCAAACCACGATCCCCATTATGAGCCCATCGTGTCTCTTCCAGAGCAGGATGTGAAGACGCTAGAGGAGGACGAGGAGGAACTGTTCAAAATGTAAGCTGATGCTGAAAGATTTCGCTTTGAATAGCCTAACTCATTGAGCTATACACAATTTGTAATTCATTTATGGCTGAATCCTAACATCAAATTGGTAAATTCATCACATTTTTCCTTAGTCGTGCACTGTCAAATGGAGACTAAGTGAACTGTTAACCTAAGTAGAAGTTAGGATTTGTCTCAAGTGTAATAATGCAACTATCCAGCCCTCTGTCACCCAAGTATTGTTACTGATTCCCTCCAAAGCCTCAGTATTTTACCCATATTCTCTCTCCCCTCAGGCGGGCGAAGCTCTACCGCTTTGCCTCTGAGAATGACCCACCAGAGTGGAAGGAGCGCGGCACAGGCGACGTCAAGCTCCTGAAACACAAAGAGAAGGGCACCATCCGCCTATTGATGAGGCGAGACCGGACCTTAAAGATCTGTGCCAATCACAACAGTGAGTCATGGAACACTTCCTGTCTAAGGCAGTAGCATTTATCACTGCAGTGCTGTCTTGTGTCGAACATAAACCTGTCCATTAACCCATGCATTGATGTTGCCGTTCCACTGAATTGTTATTTTGAGTATGAGATGATGGTGAGGTATAAGCAAAACAAGTCATTGTATAGATATGTGATTCTATGGGTCAGGGGCCTAAATCCTTTTCATCTTTCTGCTCTTCCAGTTTTCCCTGTGATGGAGCTGAAGCCCAACGCCGGCAGCGACAGGGCCTGGGTATGGAACACACTCGCCGACTTCGCTGATGAGCATCCCAAACCTGAACTCCTGGCAATCCGTTTCCTCAATGCAGAAAGTGAGTGTGACAACACGTCTATTTCCGTCACTGCATTTAGCTTTTTACAATTCAGTCGACTTCCCATGTAAAAAGTGTGATCTGTCAATGTGTGGATGGGGTTTAAAATAATTATTCTGTCCTTTTCAGATGCTCAGAAATTTAAGGTGAAGTTCGATGAATGCAAGGAGGAAGTCCGAAAATCTCAAGATGGATCAGGTTTGTGTACAATTTATTTTTTATCACATTTTTCATAACCAGTATGCAGACAATACTCTGTTCTCTGCCGCTCACTCCAGCCTGGAACTTTTTATGTCTGCTAAATTAACATGGAGAATTCAACAACTCGCTGGCCTACTATTAGGCTTGTGTTGGTATGTTCTGCCACACTTACAATTGTTCTCGCTGCAGTGTTAATTACAAAGAACCACCATGGTTCATAAGGTCACATGTTAATCACTACCCAGTTTAGATGAATCTTATGTATCAGTGGAACGAAAAAGATGTGTGAAACACTCAAGATGGAATACTCTGTCATTCAAATGGTGGACATCCCCAATGCCCCAAAACAAGCTCTTAGATGAAGACACTGTTGATGTAGTTTGGAGCCTCATCTTGGCCAACCTGTTTGCTCAGTCATTGGGCCACCATGACACATCACAGTTAATATCATCTTTCTGTTCTCTGCAGGAGAAAACACTGACAGTGCAAACAAAGTGGCAGAGAAACTGGAGGAACTATCTGTAAAAGACAAGACCAAGACAGAGGAAAAGAGGGAGGAGGGAAAGGAGAAAGCGGCAGCAGAAGAGAAGAAATGAAACCAAGAACTTGCTTTATTGATCTTCAACTTGTCATTTTCTACAATAGACTCTAAAGAAACTGAATTTGGACACTTGCATATTGATTTATTTAGTTTTTTTTAATGATTTGTTTACTTCGAGATCACAAGACCTTGGTGCCGCAAAAAAATTATCCATTCATTAAAATGTGCCCCTCCCCACCCGCCCTCTGCTTTTTCCGTCATGGAAAACCAAGTTGTCTGTTCTGCGCATCTGTCACTCATACTCATTTCAGACAGAAGATGTGGTGTATTACCTGTTTTTTTTTTTTAAACAGCCCCTTTATTTACTGCTTTCAAACTGAGAGGGATGGGGAGTGTTAAACCATGGGGGCTGTTTGCATTACAAATTAGGGAGGTATTAAACAATGGATGTGTTTTAATGAATTTACCTGCAAAAAAAAACAGCACCACGGGGTGGATTCGATTATGCTTGCCTGGGGGGCACTGGTCTATGGCACGTAACGTGAACGGGCAAAAGCGGTGAGGGAGGAGCGCCCTTCTCAAATATAACAGTAATCTGTGCTGTTTAGTCATGTTGTCAACAAGGCAGCATGGCGCATCGTCCAGAAACATATTTTTCCATAAAATGTTAGTTTTCAAATTAGATTTCATTGGGAAGGAAGATAAGTAATCACTTTTGCATGTGAACACAGAATCCTACTCATTATACCACGTGCTTAATTACGTCACTTGTTTTGAGCCGGCTTTCACTTCGTGCAAAACACACCTACTCCCTGATTCACACAGACCCGATACCTGTATTTTGGTTACAGCAGGGTTTCCAAAATTCTGTCCTCAGGACCCCAAGGGGTGCATGTTTTTGCCCTAGCGCTACACAGCTGATTCAAATCAACTAATCATCGAGCTTTGAATTAGCTGTGTAGTGTTAGGGCAAAAAACAATGTACACCCTTTGGTTCTTGAGGACAGAGTTTGGGAAATGCAGTAGTCATGACTAGGTCTTTAGGTGGCTTTTAATTTGCCATGTTTTTATACCCTACCCCTTAAAGATATACCAAAAAGCAGGTCGTGGTACGTTGGTGGAATCTTTGTATATGAAAGCGGTATCAGTGTCAATTTACCATGTGAAATGAGGCTTGTGATATTGGTAATTCCCACATTGGGTAAGTCTTTTGTTATTCTGAAGCAAAGTTAGTTCATATGGAACAGGACTGCTTGTTAGCGCCACAAGTATGGAAAATGGGCAGAAAGTACATGTGAGGAGCAGTAATGTCTTTGGCGCGAATCTCAATATGGAGGCTTCCTCTTTGTATCCTCTCCTTTGTCTTTACTGATCTTAATACAGGCAGGAATTTGCCTTCACCTGTCCACTTAGTTCAGGGATTGGCAACTCCAGCCCTTGGGAGCCAAATTGGTGTCACACTTTTGCCCAGGAAACACACTTGACTCAATCAACTAATCATGATCTTCTGTTTAGAATGCAATTCATTTAATCAGCTGTGTTCGCTACAGATTGGGGAAAAGTGTGACCGCTCCAGCCTCTGAGGACTGGAGTTGGCCATCCCAGGTGTAGGAGAGGAAATTAGGAAGACACTTTGGACCATTGAGACGCAGCCGTAGCTTGGTAAAATCAGGTGTACTCTGGGAACTGTAGTCTGCTGCTCGCTCAGAGGTCCTACTGCAGATTCTCATTCGCATAATTCAGAAAGGTGTTTTTGATTTAGTTTCATTTTGTTGTTGAAGACTGATCACACCTAGTCAAAATGAAAGACAACGGGTTATCAGAATTAAGCGTAGGCTACAGTATGTTCTGGCTCAGGTCTCCTTCCCGGTGGCTCAAGTTTGTTTTTAGGCCGTACTACATTCCCTCAAAGTGAAACTAAAGCATGTAGACAATGTATAGTGGAAGAGTGTATTGATGCGGTATTAGGTGTGCTCACCATCCTAACCTGTCCCCACTAACTGCGTTGACCCTGCATCGAAGTGCCAGTGCATCTGTAAATACATGTACATGGATGGAATGTTGCTTTTCATTTGCACTCAAATGGTTTAAGATGTTTCCTCCACCTTCCAATAAAAGCTCTCAAAGACCATTTTGTCTGTCTTTGCTATTTTATGTGGAGTGAGGAATAGGGAGGGCTGTGACGGTCATGGATTTTTGAATGATGGTTATTGGTCAGCCAAATGACCGTGGTCACTGAATTTTTAGTAAAATCTGGACATTTTCTCCTGTCCTCGACTCCTGCCTGCATGTGCTGCTGCAGGGGGCATTGCCTAGGCAACCAAAGACTTGTTTGCTACAACACCTTGCTTGTTTCAGCAAAGAGCAACAAAGTTGTCACGTTGTAGAGTCCATTACAGCAGAAACGAACTGAACCGCACAAATGGCCGGCTGTCCCGTCTTCAGTAAACTCTTCGTTCCACACAATTTTTTAAACAGCTATGACAGTTGTTTTATTTTCATGACGGTCTTCATCCATAACTGTTGGTTATGTGGTTATACGGTAATTGTACCAGCCCTAGTGAGGAATTCCTATGCGCATCAGTCAGTTTGGTATGGAAAGTCAATGCTGTCTGCCTTGCAAGATGGTCTGGATTAAAATGTTTATACACACGTCCAGTAAGATACTAACACTTTCATCTTGGCCATGTATTGTTATAATCTCCATCCGGCACAGCCAGAAGAGGACTGGCCACCCCTCAGAGCCTGGTTCCTCTCTAGGTTTCTTCCTAGGTTCCTGCCTTTCTTAGGGAGATTTTCCTAACCACTGTGCTACATCTGCATTGCTTGATGTTTGGGGTTTTAGACTGGGTTTCTGTACAGCACTTTGTGACATCGGCTGATGTAAAAAGGGCTTTATAAATACATTTGGTTGATTACTTTTTTGGGGTAATTGATGCTTATTCACCAACCTTTTAAGTGATGTAACTGTGATGTGGTGCCAAGTGAAATGCATTCCACCAGATATAACTGAAATCTCATTGAACAAATAGAAACATTTCGATCTGTGTCACTGAAATGTTCAACGTCAATCTAGTGAATGCATAGGCTTGACAAACATTTCTTTATTCTAATTCTGTCATCAAGTGGCATATTTCCTTTCAACAAAAATAATTAATAATGTACATTAACAGTATTTCCAATACACTGTCTACATTTATTTTTCTATTCATATAACAAATGTTACAAAATACTACATCTGATTATGATAAGCAAGACACAGCAACAGGTATTCTGCAATAGTTCATATTGTTCAGGTGAGGTGACTTGGGACTCGAATCAAACTTCAGTGTTACGGATTGAATCGAGCCCTTGGTTAAATATCCATCAGACAGCAAAAAACAAAAGTGGCAGTAATCTAAAGGAAGAATAACAACAATCACTTTTGTCATATGTGTATCTGTGCTTGAAGGGGAAGATTCAAGTATGTATCAACAATGTTGGGTCGGTCACCTGCAAGGAACACAGGTGAATTTGAGTTAAATATGAGACAAGTGACCCAATACTGTACATTCAGCTGAAAATAGTATGGCATATTAACCTAACTAGCTCCCTTTGCCATGTTTAATATAATACAATTAGGGTCTGCTATGGGGTTGGACCAGTTATCAATGTGTGTTGTCATATTTTAAGCTTATGGTCTGCAATTGAACCGATAAGATGATAAGATGGAGAAATGGAATGGTATGTGCCACAAATAACAGGCTAAAAAAACAATACATGGCAAGGGGTATTCTCTTCTCTACTATCTCCAATGTGAGGGTCACATCTTTCTGTGTACTCTGATAAATGTATATGTTCCCAATATATACATCTATTATACGATATCTACAATTATGGTACTTTCAGTTAAAGTGAGTATCACAATGAATAGGTACAATAAGTAAAAAAAAGTGTCTACTATCCATAAGTGGGACCATTCAGCTATAAGCATGATTAGAATTATTGGTGGCATTTCATAGGTGGAGGTCCCACAGTGCAACCTGGTTACCCGTCATATCAGATTTCTTTGTGCAGTAAACATCATTGTTCTCTTGAAAAGGCCACAATGGTCATTTAATGGATGCAGTGTGTAGTTGCAAACAAATAGGGTCCTTTACATCCATGTAAATTCTGTCTTCAACGCTTAGAACGTGCAAATGACCAGGTGACATTTCTCACCTCAAATGTTCAGAGCCTTTTACAAACAAGAAAAGTTACAAAACAGAGGGAAACTTTCAAGCTACATTTAATCAGTGTTTCTTTTAAGAAAAAAAAAATAGATGTACCGATCAAACTATATCTTCTTTTCATTAGTGAACAACAAAAAAACAACAGTCCCATAGTTTTATCTTTGACTTTCCTCATGTCTTGTAATGAATTAAAGTTTGCTGTGCCAGACAGCTGCTGAAAGTGGATGGATTTCAGGAGTATCCAGAGCTTTAAACAGGATCAGGGTTAGTAGCCACCTTTGGTACTTTTTATCCCAACTTTTTAAAATGACATCCGCTAAATATAACTTTACATTGCTTCATCACAGTTTAATCAATAACATTTTTTACACTGTAGCATACAACAAACTAGCATACCCCCTTCCCTATATCGGTTATGGTACTTATTCATTAATTCACTTAGGTTATAAATTATCAACAAAATCCACTCAAAATGCAAACATCCATTCCAAGCTTGAGTATCTGTATAAAAAGCAAGATGTATCAAACATTTTCGAAAGGTTGGAAATAATAAAAATAAATCTATAAAAAAACGACTAAATAACAATGGGTGACAGGTTTTCATGTTGTAACACAGGTGAAGACTTTTTCCACTCTTGATATGAATCATATCAAAACAATTATACATGGCTTTAACATAACTTATTATGGGTAGACCTATTTTACTAAAAATACTAAGTCACAAAAGTAATAAATTGCCTTTCAGATGTTTTGGCGGTGCATGGCTGACTGGCTAGCTGGTGGGAATTGTCCTGAATATGGGGAGGACCGTTTTGTTGGGGTATTCAGGATAGATCACAGATAACAGCCACCTCTGTGACACTCAGTAGCAGAGGCTTTTGTGTATCTTCTTAGCACTGGTCTGTGTCGGGGGTCACTAACATGACATTGAAATCAGTAGATAGGATGTAGCTTATGGTATACTTAAGCAATAAGGCACGAGGGGATGTGGTATATGGCCAATATACCATGGCTAAGGGCTGTTCATGCTCACAACGCGGAGCGCCTGGATACAGCCCTTAGCCGTGGTATATTGGCCGTATACCACAAACCCGAGGTGTCTTTTTGCTATTATAAACTGGCTATCAACGTAATTAGAACAGTAAAAATAAATGTTTTGTCATACCTGTGCTATTGGGTGTGATATACTACGACTTTCAGCCAATCAGCATTCAGGGCTCGACCCCCCAGTTTATAAAGGGAAATAAATACGGGAGCTCAGATAGAGTTGAGATGAATATGCTCCTGTACTGTAAGCCCTAAAACACCACCTCAAAACTCAGAGGATAAATGGAGAGTTGGAGAAATTCAAGACCTGTTGTATTGCCATTTAACAGTTTGATATCCATTCAGCCCATCTTGTGACGGTATTAGAACTGTATTAAAGATTGCATTGATCTAACAATGACTGGTGCGTTGTGATCTTTTCTCTGTGCTGCTCAGTAATGGCCAACATGTTGTTGATGGACAAGACAGACACGGTCAGCACCTTGAAAGCACCTTGAATTCATAAGAGGTATGTGTATGCTTGAATCCAATGGATTGACGCTGTATGCTTGAATCAAATGGAGGGACGCTGTATGCTTGAATCAAATGGAGGGACGCTGTATGCTTGAATCCAATGGAGTGATGTTGTATGCTTGAATCAAATGGATTGACGCTGTATGCTTGAATCCAATGGAGGGACGCTGTATGCTTGAATCCAATGGAGGGACGCTGTATGCTTGAATCCAATGGAGTGATGCTGTATGCTTGAATCCAATGGAGTGATGCTGTATGCTTGAATCCAATGGAGTGATGCTGTATGCTTGAATCCAATGGAGTGATGCTGTATGCTTGAATCCAATGGAGTGATGCTGTATGCTTGAATCTAATGGACTGTTACTGTGTGCTTGAATCAAATGGATTGGTGCTGTATGCATGACTTATTGGGTTAGAGGTGGCTCGCCATACCATTGCTATTTCAGAGAATGTGACTGAACAGACATGTGGCATCATCTGTATGTGTAAGGGGTGTCTGTGTGTTAACCTCTCGTGGCCTGGGTGGGTAGTTAGTGAGTGTGATCATACAGAACAGCACCTAGACCGCAACTGAGATGCTGTAAACGACAAATGTAAGATCTCATTCAGACTGTCCACTGATGACCAACGCAACAAGCCACAAAATTCAACAAAACACTCAGTAAGAACATCAGCCCTCTTTAGGTTGAAGTTTCTCTTTTCACATCAAACACACACTTATCACGGTGCACTCCTCCAGTACAGACACAGAGACCAAGGGCTAGGCCCGGAAAGAGGTCCGCCAATAATTCCCAAGTAGGACATGCTATGCGTCCCTGATTGGTCAATATCGAATAAAAAAAGATCAAAGGAAGAAGAGAACCCTCTCTGTGTAGCACAGTTGTTGTTGTCATTGGATGTGGAGGCCATGAGAATGCTGCCTCTTCCCTCAAGGTTTGGCGCCCTGGGCCCCAGCCCTTTCACACAGATATCTCATAGGTTGTGCCACCCACCCCAGTCACCTTTTTGACATTACTGTGGCGGCTAGGGCTGAGAGTGGTGCCCTGGGCACTGGAGCGGTTGGGCCCTAGATGGCAGTCTGTTTGCCCATTCACTTTACTTTGCATCATGGCCTCTCTGAATGGGGAGAAAAAAAACAAGAGGGCATAGTTATTTGAAGTGAGAACTAACTTAGCTTTAGATATACATGCACATGCAGTATAAACACAGATTACATGGAAAGATAATTCAGTTCTCATACCAGAAAATATGTGTATTGTTCTCACATGCATGTTCTGGTGGTGTTAGTAGTTGGTCTTGTGTGGCTGGTCCCAAGAGCATGCAGTATGTAAATGACCATGACACTAGTTAGAGGAGTAATGAAACACATGCCAGTGTACCTGCTGGTGCTAGCATAAATTACCATGAGTGGTGTATTCATGACCCAGAAATCGGAATGACATTTTATGAAATAAAGGGTAAAACCACAGTGTGTTGTCCGTGATAATCTAGGTTTGTACGGAGTTTCTGTAGGTGCTAAAACATGCAGAGAGATGTAGATGTTGATATTCCCAGATGGAAGTGAGTGACAGGAGGGAGATAAGCATGCAAACAGAAGGAAATGATAGTGGGGTAATGCAACTTTATTCATCATGACAGACAACTTAGAAAAATACAAAAGTTTTTTTCTTCCTATGAAAGCAAAACATTAAAATCCAGTGACAAACACCATGCACAGTACTTAATTGGATAAAAGGGTATAATATTGAAGGAAACTGTATGTATACAGATGCTACATGTTAACACCTAGCCTAAGCTCTCTCAGGCTCACTACTCATCCTGTGTGGGGGACTAGAGCCCATCCACCGCTGGTTTCTAACCAGTCAGCCAGCAGGGCTTCAGGGCTTCCTGTGGGGGGTGAGTTCTGTTCCCTCCCCAGCACCTCAGCTCATTTCATGCACCCCAGGAGACGTTAGGGGTATGTTAGGATTCGTACCTTGGGCCACCCAGGCGGGATGAGTCTGTTCTCTCCAGGGCGTGGATGAAGGAGAGTTTCTTGTGGGTGTAGGAGGGGGATTGGGGCATGGCAGGGGAGTGGTGGGGCGGGGAGCGGCAGGGGGGCTCAGGGACCCTGCCTCCCTGCATGCTGCTGTCAGTGTGCAGGGAGCTGGAGGAAGTCCTGGGGGCACGTGCCAGAGAGGAGCCACCAGAGGAGCGCAGCACGGGGGTCCGAGGCCCGTAGCTCACCACCCCCATCACGTTGTCCCTAGAGCCTCCGTAGGCTGGAGGCGTGGGGCCTCTGGAGCTAGGGTCCCGGGGACTATCCGGGTAGCAGGCGCTGGGAGGCAGGCCGTACCCTCCAGAGCTGTCGAACATGCCTGAGTCCTGAGCCTGGGCATAGGACTGAGCCTGGGAGCACCCCCCATGGTGCAGCAGCTGCAGCTTCTCCCTCTCCTCCATCTCCTTACGCTCCTGGATGGAGGCCATGATGGTTTTGGAAAGGTTGTCGTAGCGCACCGGGGACAGGTCCCGGTCCTGGGGGGACTGCCTGCCCCTGCTCATCCCCATCCCCCTGGAGCCCAACGCCGGGGACAGATCCCGGTCCTGGGGGGACTGCCTGCCCTTGCTCATCCCCATCCCCCTGGAGCCCAACGCCGGAGACAGATCCCGGTCCTGGGGGGACTGCCTGCCCTTGCTCATCCCCATACCCCTGGAGCCCAACACTGGGGACAGATCCCGGTCCTGGGGGGACTGCCTGCCCCTGCTCATCCCCATCCCCCTGGAGCCCAACACCGGGCTGAAGCTGGGGGGGACCTGCTGCCTCTGGATCTGAGGTTCAGGCCGCCGCACGTGGCACATTTTGGTTGGCAGGTAGGGTGAGTGCGAGCCCATAGAGGGCATGCCGGGGTGGGCCATGCACTCGGCTGCGGTGGCTGGGGAAATGCTGGGGTTGAGCAGGCTGTCGTAGGAGAGGCTGCTGTTGCGGTTGGACAGTGGGGAGAAGACGCTCTTGTAGGGGGTGGAGGTGACTGTCTCAGGCTGGAGGACAGGCAGCTGGCCCTTGTCCCTGCGCTGGTGGGCCTGCTTCAGGCTGAGGGAGCTGGAGTTGATGGGGTAGGAGTCCAGTTGCAGTGGGGAGGACTGGAAGGAGCGGTGGAGAGGGGCGTTGCGATAGTCAGGCAGGTCCAGGTTGGGCTCTGAGCGGTAGTCGACATGGCAACGGCCCTCCTCCAAGATGGCTGACGCCTTACGGTGGTCATCTGGCATTACAATCTGACAAGACAAAACAACACAGAAGTAGTGAGAAATATGGACTATTATTTTGACTAGCCATACTATAATGACATTTTTGTTTTACCCCCTTTTTCTCCCCAATTTCAATTTTGTCTCATCGCTGCTACTCCCCAACGGGCTCAGGAGGTGAAAGTCGAGTCAATGCGTCCTCTGAAACATGACCCGCCAAACCGCGCATCCTAACATCCACTCGCTTAACCCGGAAGCCAGACGTACCAATGTGTCAGAACACCGTTTAACTGACAACCGAGGTCAGCCTGCAGGCACCCGGCCCGCCGCAAGGAGTCGCTAGAGTGCGATGAGCCAAGTAAATCCCCCCGGCCAAACCTTCCCCTAACCCGGACGTCGCTGGGCCAATTGTGCGCCACCCTATGGGACTCCCGATCACGTCCGGTTGTGATACAGCCCGGGCTCGAACCCGGGTCTGTAGTGACGCCTCTAGCACTGCGATGCAGTGCCTTAGACCGGTGCGCCACTCGGGAGGCCGTAATGAGAAAAGTTTTATAAAAAATTGAAACAGCTGTTCATTTATATGCAGTCACACTCGCAACTGTGCAGGAATACAGTAAAATATTGGGTAAGCCTGTTTGCAATTACTATTAGAATTTAGTCATTTAGTCTGACCTTCTCTCCTGCCGCATGGTAATGGACTTTAGGGATGGTGCCGAACGAGGGCCGGTACTTGTACATGGCCGGGGTGGAGGGATGGGTCTTGCCGGACAGGGAACTATCTGGAAGTGGAAGACAGAGAACAATGTTACTGTGAGAGACAGACTATTATCTGGTGTAAGGATGTAAGCATCCATTTTATGGTGTGTTAGAATTGATAGTGCTGTCATCATCAGAGCCTTTCATGGCTCATTATGTTGTTGTCTTCACCTCAAGCTAAAAAAGAAAAGCAAACTGAGAAAATAAGATTCAAAAGCTAACATATAAAGACAATCATAAGAAATTCTCCTTGCATTGAAATCTTTGCTTTGACTTTTTCAGCACAACAGACACTGGACATGTCCTAGCAATGTTGTTAGGTAAATCTTGTGGTGCTGTATTGATTTTGTCATTTCAAATAATGCAGTAACATAAAACACCACCAAGTGGCAGTAGAGATGGAAAAAACAGTCAGGAAGGAGCTCCAGACATAATGCACCATGACACAATAGATAAGGAATGGAGGTGGGGGCCACAAAAAATCTGAACTCATCCTGAGGGGCCACAGTGGCTTGCGGGTCTGCGTACCCTCATCGAGTCCATAACAAATCTGGAGCAGATTGACTGAACCAGGCCACTCATGACAAAGGACACTACATTTCTCCTCGCTGATGAAGAGCGATAGAGGACTGCCATGCTGGAGTTCATTCATCAAGCCTAACTAGTTATAAGTCACTAACTAGCACTGAGATGGAGCGCTTTTAGGAGGCCAGAGAGAGCAGTTCGGTGCAATACACCAGAGAGGGAAAGAAACAGAAAGAGACAGAAAGAGAAACACAGAGAGAGAGATACACACTAGTGATTTGCGGGTTGACTCATAACCCGCAGTCCCCGTGGGTTTAGGGTCATGAAATATTATGTGGATGAAGAGCGGGTGGGTGGCGGGCAGGTTGAACATAGAGAAAACAATGCATAAAAAAATCCATACATGTATAATTCTTGTGCAATTCATATCTATAGGCTACACTGAGGTTTATCTTTCATAATTTTTTTTATCTGCCATTATAAACTGGGTGGTTTGAGCCCTGAAAGCTGATTGTCTGACAGACATGGTATATCAGACCACATACCATGGGTATGACAAAACATTTATTTTTCCTGCTCTAATTACATTGGTACCAGTTTATAATAGCAATAAGGCACCTCGGGTGTTTGTGATATATGGCCAATATATTACAGCTAAGGGCTACATCCAGGCACTCCGCTTTGCGTCGTGCATAAGAACAGCCCTTATCCATGGTATATTGGCCATATACCACACCTCCTCTGGCCTTATTGCTTAATTAGAGCGTAAGCCAAAGCTTTAGGGCCTTACTGTAACTGCGCCAAATGCTATCGGGAAGTTGGGCAGAAAACATTGATCCACTGAGACAAAAAGGACAATGTTGTTGTTGAATTCAATAAGAGAAAAGCTGCAAAATAGAGAGTTGAAAATAAAGAAAAGGGAGGGCCAGAATAGTAACGTTTTGGAAAGATTTTGTGAAGTGGTTAAAGAGGTTGATAGCAGTGGGAAGTGTGATGTTACAGTGGCTTGCGAAAGTATTCACCCCCTTGGCATTTTCCCTATTTTGTTGCCTTACAACCTGGAATTAAAACAGATTTTTGGGGGGTTTGTATCATTTGATTTACACAACATGCCTACCACTTTGAAGATGCAAAATATTTTTTTTTGTGAAACAAACAAGAAATAAGACAAAAAAAACAGAAAACCTGAGCGTGCATAACTAATCACCCCCCCCCCCCCCTCCAAAGTCAATACTTTGTAGAGCCACCTTTTGCAGCAATTACAGCTGCAAGTCTCTTGGGTTATGTCTCTATAAGTTTGGCACTTCTAGCCACTGGGATTTTTGTCCATTCTTCAAGGCAAAACTACTCCAGCTCCTTCAATTTGGATAGGTTCCGCTGGTGTACAGCAATATTTAAGTCATACCACGGATTCTCAATTGGATTGAGGTCTGGGCTTTGACTAGGCCATTCCAAGACATTTAAATGTTTCCTCTTAAACCACTCGAGTGTTGCTTTAGCAGTCATTGTCCTGCTGGAAGGGGAACCTCCGTCCCAGTCTCAAATCTCTGGAAGACTGAAACAGGTTTCCCTCAAGAATTTCCCTGTATTTAGTGTCATCCATCATTCCTTCAATTCTGACCAGTTTCCCAGTCCCTGCCGATGAAAAACATCCCCACAGCATGGATGGCGTTCGGGGTGTTGGGTTTCCATCAGACATAGCGTTTTCCTTGATGGCCAAAAAGCTCAATTTTAGTCTCATCTGACCAGAGAACCTTCTTCCATATTTTTGGGGAGTCTCCCACATGCCTTTTGGCGAACACCAGACGTATTTGTTTATTTTTTTCCTTTAATTAAGCAAGGGCTTTTTTTCTGGCCACTCTTCCGTAAAGCCCAGCTCTGTGGAGTATACGGCTTAAAGTGGTCCTATGGTCAGATACTCCAATCTCCGCTATGGAGCTTTGCAGCTCCTTCAGGGTTATCTTTGGTCTCTTTGTTGCCTCTCTGATTAATGCCGTCCTTGCCTGGTCCGCGAGTTTTGGTGGGCGGCCCTCTCTTGGCAGGTTTGTTGTGGTGCCATATTTTCTCCATTTTTTAATAACGGATTTAATGGTGCTTTGTGGGATGTTCAAAGTTTCAGATATTTTTTATATAACCCAACCCTGATCTGTACATCTCCACAACTTTGTCCCTAACCTGTTTGGAGAGCTCCTTGGTCTTCATGGTGCCGCTTGCTTGGTGGTGCCCCTTGCTTAGTGGTGTTGCAGACTCTGGGGGATCTTATTTGGGGGCTTCATAGAAAAGGGGGTGAATACATATGCAGGCACCAATTTTCAAATATAATTTTTTTTTTAGAATTTTTTGAAACTAGTTATTTTTTTAATTTCACTTCACCAATTTGGACTATTTTGTGTATGTCCATTACATGAAATCCAAATAAAAATCAATTTAAATTACAAGTTGTAATGCAACAAAATAGGGAAAACGCCAAGGGGGATGAATTATTTTGCAAGGCATTGTATGTGTGATGATTGAGGCAATATACAAATTTGAATGTCACAAAACTGGGACTTCAAATATGGCACGTCAAGGGCTGTAGTCTACTGTTTAGAAGGGTTAAATGGAATAGTTATTGAAATCTGGGCACTGGCTTTAGGTCTATACAGTGCCTTCAGAAAGTATTCATTCCCCTTGACTTATTCCACATTTTGGTGTGTTATACCCTGAATTCAAAATGTAAAATGTATGTGTGTAGATGGACTTCTCATCCATCTACACACAATGCCAAATAATGAGAAAGTGAAAACATGTTTTAAGAAATGTTTGCTAATGTATTGAAAATGAAATACAGATATATATAATTTACATAAGTATTCACACCCCTGACTCAATACTTTGTAGAAGCACCTTTGGCAGCGATTACAGCTTTGTGTCGTCTGTATCAGCTTTGCACATCTGTATTTGCTGATTTTCTCCCATTCTTCCTCGCAGATTTTCTCAAGCTCTGTTAAGTTAGATGAGGACCAGTGGTGAACAGTAATCTTCATCTTTCTACAGATTTTCAATGGGATTCAAATCTAGGCTTTGGCTGGGCCACACAAGGACTTTCACGGGCCAATTGTGCGCCGCCCTATGGGACTCCCGGTCACAGCCGGTTGTGACACAGCCCGGGATCGAACCTGGGTCTGTAGTGATGCATTAGACCGCTGCGCCACTCGGGAGGCCCCAAACTGATAATATTTCAACCGCATAAAATATGCATCCAAGCCAAACTGAAATCTTTTCAGAAACATGTTAGGTCGTCTTCACTGCTTTTCCTTTCCTTAATTAAACAAGTCAAGTTGACTAGCTGACCAAAATGTTGGAAATTATAAGCAGAAACTTATCTAAATTAGGCTTTAAAAAAAACTCCGGCACCTCTTCTCAAAAAATCGTTCCTCTGTCTCTGACTGTACATGGCATTTTCAATCGCCCTACTGTATTTGCAGGTCAGGGTCGTTCACGAAAATGGATCGCTCCAACAGACAGCGAGTCCTGTGGCTTGCTATATAAAGTAGGCAAACAGGAATTGAGGCATTCAGTTACTTTTCTATTGAACGTTAGAATTTGCAAAACGTGTGACCTAAGCAACTTTGAGCATGGTATGATCGTCGGTGCCAGGTGCGCCAGATCCAGTATCTCAGAAACGGCCGCACTCTGTTAACCGAGAATGGTGCGACAAACAAAAAACATCCAGTCAGCGGTAGGCCTGTGGGCAAGAACAGCTCGTTGATGAGAGAGATCAAAGGAGAATGTCAAGAATTATGCAAGCTAACAGGCGGGCCACAAACTGATAATGGTGCAGTACAACAGTGGTGTGAAGAACAGCATCTCGGAACGCACAACTCGTTGATCGTTGTCACAGAGGGCTATTGCAACAGATAACTACACCGGGTTCCATTCATATCAGTTAAAAACAAGAAAAAGCGGCCCCAGTGAGCACACGATCAACAACACTGGAGAATTAAGGAGTGGAAAAACATTGCCTGGAACATGACAGCGAGTTCAGTTTACTTGAGTGGCCTGCGAAGTCCCAAGACCTCAACCCAAAAGAGCATCTTTGCGATAAGATGGAATGGGCCGCCGTCCAATCTGCAGCAAGTGTGTGATGCCATCGCGCCACCATGGACCAACATCACTGTGGAAAGTTTCCACACACACAGAGAGACAGAGAGAGAGGATTTTTTGTCAGGAACATATACAGGATACTACCCTCTACAACATAACCTTCACTCCAAATCAAAACTCAAAAACTGATTTTGGACGGAATTACGGAAGCACCTGGAAGGCTTACAACTACCAAAGATTATTATTCCAACGCTATACAGCAAATGCTCTGGAAAACAAAAGAAACCTGAAAACACCATCCTACCTGGAACTGAGTGAGTAATGTTTAGTCTGAAGCTATATTTTATTTCCAAAAGCCAAGAAGCAAAATACATTACATTACTTTATAAGGACTGAATGCTAAATTAAGGCTGCCAAGCTTGATACAACTTCAATTAGCACATATGTGTCAAGTGAGAAGTGTCAAAGCCCTTTAGCCCAACAATGGCAGGAGAGTCGCACAGTCTACTCCAACCAAATGGAGAGGCCTTAGAAGCTGCCTCCCGCTGTTTAGAGGTAATTAAAATACATACCCTGTGTATGTAAAGAATGATAAGATCACAAAATTAAGCTCCTTATGGAAAATCAAGAGACACTTTTTGTTGACTATTATAAAAATGGGAACATCTGCAACCTCATCTTCCACACAAACCATCCCCTGGCATGGCACAGTGCTATATTAACCAGACCATCCCCTGGCATGGCACAGTGCTATATTAACCAGACCATCCCCTGGCATGGCACAGTGCTATATTAACCAGACCATCCCCTGGCATGGCACAGTGCTATATTAACCAGACCATCCCCTGGCATGGCACAGTGCTATATTAACCAGACCATCCCCTGGCATGGCACAGTGCTATATTAACCAGACCATCCCCTGGCATGGCACAGTGCTATATTAACCAGACCATCCCCTGGCATGGCACAGTGCTATATTAACCAGACCATCCCCTGGCATGGCACAGTGCTATATTAACCAGACCATCCTCTGGCATGGCACAGTGCTATATTAACCAGACCATCCCCTGGCATGGCACAGTGCTATATTAACCAGACCATCCCCTGGCATGGCACAGTGCTATATTAACCAGACCATCCCCTGGCATGGCACAGTGCTATATTAACCAGACCATCCCCTGGCATGGCACAGTGCTATATTAACCAGACCATCCCCTGGCATGGCACAGTGCTATATTAACCAGACCATCCCCTGGCATGGCACAGTGCTATATTAAACAGACCATCCCCTGGCATGGCACAGTGCTATATTAACCAGACCATCCCCTGGCATGGCACAGTGCTATATTAACCAGACCATCCCCTGGCATGGCACAGTGCTATATTAAACAGACCATCCCCTGGCATGGCACAGTGCTATATTAACCAGACCATCCCCTGGCATGGCCCAGTGCTATATTAACCAGACCATCCCCTGGCATGGCACAGTGCTATATTAACCAGACCATCCCCTGGCATGGCACAGTGCTATATTAGCACACTACCCCTCTGTTAAGAGAGGTGGTGTAAACAAGAGGTGGAAACTCAGGATACTAGACAACGAGGACTCTGAGTCAGCTAATATAAATCTCTATAAGTCTGGAACAGTAATGGTACAGGGCAACCCCAAACAGTTTCAGCTGGACTTTCACCTAATCAAAGAATCAGGAGAAGCTCTCCCTTGAGAAAGATACCCCCACCCCGAGCAGGTCAGACCAGACCTCTTCATTATATAACCCCACAGACGAGCAACCCCAAGCGGAAAGTCAACCTCCCAGCACAGAGTACTACCAGATTGTACTCCTTATGGACTCAAATGGGAAATATATACAAGAAAAAAATACACTGTGTTTGGTGAAAAAGTGTCTAAACTCTGGTGTCCAAACACCCAGCGCGCCCTAGACCTTCTGTCTGAGGACCAACTAGGTTCACCTAGCCACATAATAATACACACAGGCACCAACGACCTGAGAGCCCAGCAGGAAAGGGTGGCCACAACACTGAAGGGAGTGATTGAAAAAGCTTCTTCTACTTTCCCCAATGCGCAAGTGGTTATCTCCACCCTGCTACCACGAAAAGACTTCCACCCTGCTACCATACAGTGGGTAAACGCAAGTATTTCCCATGACTGTGCCTCAAAACCAAAAATTTTCCTGGCCCACCACTCCACCCTGGACTTGAACAGCCTCTATGACCAGGTCCACCTATACAAGGCAGCAGTGCCCATCCTTTGCCCGGACTCTAAAGGACAGCGCTCTTAAACGCAGCCCCAACACTTCACACAGAAGCAACAGATCAATAGACACCCCGCCCAGACCAGCGAGACACTCTCCCAGACCTGCAGGACCTACTCAATCATGAGGCATCAAAGCCAAAGGAACTGAGTAATATTAAGAAATGCTGTAGATGGAAGGAATGTAGTTTGGAAACCTACCCCCAAAAAATTAGGCAACAACACATTCAATCCCTTTTAGACAACTTCCTTGATAAAACGTTCCACTGTAATAGTGAAGGTGTAAACTTGGCAGTAGAAAATCTTAACAGTATATTTGACCTCTCAGCTTCCCTATCAAATCTAAAAATCTCAAATAGAAAACCAAAGAAAATGAACAACAATGACAAAATCTAAGAAAGAAATTGAGAAACCTGTCCAACCAAAAACATAGAGACCTGGAAAACCTGAGTCTACGCCTTCACTATGGTGAATCACTAAAACAATACAGAAATACACTACGGAAAAAGAAGGAACAGCACGTCAGAAATCAGCTCAATGTTATTGAAGAATCCATAGACTAACCACTTCTGGGAAAATTGCAAAACACTAAACAAACAACAACACAAAGAATTATCTATCCAAAATGGAGATGTATGGGTAAACCACTTCTCCAATCTTTTTGGCTCTATAACAAAGAACAAACAGCAAAAACAAATACATGATCAAATACAAATCTTAGAATCAACTATTAAAGACTACCAGAACACACTGAATTCTCCAATTACCTTGAATGAGCTACAGGACAAAATAAAAACCATCCAACCCAAAAAGGCATGTGGTGTTGATGGTATCCTCAATGAAATGATCAAATATACAGACAACAAATTCCAATTGGCTATACTAAAACTCTTTAACATCATCCTTAGCTCTGGCATCTTCCCCAATATTTGGAACCAAGGACTGATCACCCCAATCCACAAAAATGGAGACAAATTTGACCCCAATAACTACCGTAGGATATGAATCAACAGCAACCTTGGGAAAATCCTCTGCATTATCATTAACAACAGACTTGTACATTTCCTAAGTGAAAACAATGTACTGAGCAAATGTCAAATTGGCTTTTTACCAAATTATCGTATGACAGACCACGTATTCACAAACTAGAATGCTATTTGGCCCTAAACAGAGAGTACACAGTGGCAGAATACCTGACCACTGTGACTGACCCAAACTTAAGGAAAGCTTTGACTATGTACAGACTCAGTGAGCATAGCCTTGCTATTGAGAAAGGCCACCGTAGGCAGACCTGGCTCTCAAGAGAAGACAGGCTATGTGCACACTTCCCACAAAATGAGGTGGAAACTGAGCTGCACTTCCTAACCTCCTGCCCAATGTATGACCATATTAGAGACACATATTTCCCTCAGATTACACAGATCCACGAAATATTCGAAAACAAACCCGATTTTGATAAACTCCCATATCTACTGGGTGAAATACCACAGTGTGCCATCACAGCAGCAAGATTTGTGACCTGTTGCCACAACAAAAGGTCAACCAGTGAAGAACAAACACCATTGTAAATATAACCCATATTTATGCTTATTATTTTCCCTTTTGTACTTTAACCATTTGTACATCGTTACAACACTATATATATACATAATATGACATTAGTAATGTCTTTATTCTTTTGGAACTTATGTGAGTGTAATGTTTACTGTTCATTTTTATTGTTTATTTCACTTTTGTATATTATCTACTTCACTTGCTTTGGCAATGTTAACATATGTTTCCCATGCCAATAAAGCCCCTTGGATTGAATTGAGAGAGAGAGAGAGAAGAGAGAGGAGAGAGAGAGGAGGAACGCAATGATTTTGCATAGATTGCCCATTATTACCTTCGCCGGACGTCAGCTGGCTCTTCAGCTGGTTGTAACGGTCTGCTTTGGGAGGTAGAGGAGGCTGGGTGTCTAGGCCTTTGTCATCCACGGCCAGGCCATCCAGACTGATCTTGGACTGGACAGGGGAGATGACGAGGGGTTAAAAGTGGTCTTAAAAGGAACAGCAGGTGGAGGAACAGAACCAGGGATAGGCCAAGGGATATGACTGGGGGACAGGGTTAGGTAAAGGGACTGGCTGGGAATAGTACAGTTGAAGAGGACTAGAAAGATGGCTAGGTGAAATATAGATAACAGGACTGGGAATAAAACCAGGAATAGGACATGGAACTAGAAATATGACTGTTGTATCTACTGAATGTACCGAAGCTTACTTTAGACTGGAGGATACTGGTGTGGATCCCGTTGTTGCTGACCTTGATGCTGATCTGTCTGTCAGAGAGGTCTGGTCTGATGAAGGGGGGCTGGATAGAGACAGGGGGCTTCTTCCTGGGGTCTACACCATTGTACCTGTATAGAGGAGAGGAGAGACGACTCATCGTATGAGAGTTAGCCTGAGTCCCAGATCTGTTTGTACTGTCTTGCCAACTCCTGTGTTATTGTCAGGTGACAATGACATAGGATTTGGCAAGACTGCACAAACAGATCTAGGACTCAGGCTATATGGGAATATGGGGCAAATTCAGTGGTGGATGATGACTATAATAAAACCGTTTCAGTCCCCACCTGGGTATTGTCTATCTGTGGCTATGTATACTGTTAATTTTAGCAGTGTATTATCTCCCAAAAGGTCTCTTTAAAATCAGGCTCTGGGGTCTGGCTGCTGAATGTGTTTGTGCTGTGCTTGATTTCCCCTTAACTGTTGTGTGATTCAGTTCTCCCAGCCATCTGCCTTCCTCTGGGGGTATAGGTGGCTTCCTTCAGGCAGAACACACCCACCCACCCACTTGGACATTGCTGCAGTTCTATCTCAGCAGTCTACTCAGAATGACTACAGCAGAACAGGTACCATGGCAACCCCCTCAGTCTTGGTTACCGCTGAGCTTTTTTAAAAACATTTATATTTTTCTCCCCAATTTCATGATTACGATCTTGTCTCATTGCTGCAACTCCCTAACAGGCTCGGGAGAGGTGAAGGTCTAGTCATGTGTCCTCCTGCTCACTTAACCCGGAAGCTAGACGCACCAATGTGTCGGAGGAAACACCGTTCAACTGACGACCGAAGTCAGACTGCAGGCACCCGGCCCGCAAGAAGGAGTCGCTAGAGCGTGATGAGCCAAGTAAAGTACCCCCGGCCAAACCATCCCCTAACCCGGACGACGCTGGGCCAATTGTGACCGCTGAGTTTTTATTGCCCGTCTATCCGGCTCCCACCACACACACCCCCTGACCTACAGTAGGAAACCATGTCCTCCTTACCTGGGCGCCAGGGGAGCACACAGGACATACTTGATGTTGCCACAGCAACCACGCGTGAAGGGATTTACTCCTCCACGGAACTTGCCCGTCACCTGAGGAACAGAAGGCTTTGTTAGAATGGGGGAAGACGCAAGGTCTGAACACACACACAGCTAGAACTAGCTAGCAGATTTGAGTTGGCAAGTGAAGCTGCAATGCTGATATTGTGTCCTGTGTGATACATGATAGAATGTACTGTATGTTTGTGAGTGTGTGTGTGTGTGTGTGTGTGTCTGGTTAAGCCGCTCTTAGCTGGGCCCCTTCTCACCTGTTCGTTAGTGGTGCGACCTCTGGCGACAAGGACCATATGGAAGCCTGTCAGGCCCATGACTGGAATGAAGAAGAGCCCTGCTATACACATCACCACTAGACTTGATATACGTAGTAAAGGAGAGCGCAACGTTGTTAGGAGCCATTTTTGCAGCTGCAAACCAACCAGCGCTGCCACCAACAACGTTATGGCTGCCACGGAGCCATTCAGACAACTATTTTATTTTCTCTATACAACAATCAAACATTATCAACAATCATTATCAGGATTGTCAACCCATAGAAAATGAGCGGGGTCCATTCTGGTGGTCCATTTTAATGCTCAGACACACTTTTCCCCAGGGCCTTCAGAACAGAACACAAAAGGCCCTAGTTTTGATACAATAGAAGGTGAAATGAGACCCGGCTGGCGTCAGTGTGGAAGGATACGTGACGGTGGTGTGCAGCGTGCCCAGCTGCTCCATGTGGTGCAGCACGAACAGCAGGCCGAAGGAGAACACGCCCACCATGTGGATGCTTAGCGACAGCAGGAACAGAAAGAAGTAACGGTAGTTCCTGCGTCCGATACAGTTGTTCACCCAGGGGCAGTGGTGGTCAAAGTCCTGAGGAGAGAGTGACAGATGGGTGTTTAGGATGGTGGAGAGATACAGTTGTTCACCCCGGGGCAGTGCTGGTCAAAGTCCTGGGAAGGGACAGAGAGAGAGAGGGTGTTAGGAGATGGTCATCGGGTAGAGTGGAGATCAACAGGATCATACTACATGATAAAAGCTTTTCAGTGTATTCACACACTCCACAGAGATGTTTCAATCAATTCCATCATCTCTAATTGCATATGTCAGATTTCTAGAGTTTTTAGAAACATCTACTGTACTTTAGCTGACTGTTTTTGATTGTGGTTGAGCGTCTACTGAAGAACACAGAACCAGCGTAAGTAGTTTGACTGAAATATAGGAGGCTGCCTCACAACCTTCAGTTCAAAGTCAGATTTCAACTCTTTCATGGAGAGATAGACTGTACATGAAAGAGCGGTAGGCACAGCCGCATCAGTAGGCTACTGGGAGAGCAACACAGCTGGAGAGTGGGGCTTCAAATGGGAAAAACAAAGTTATGAAACCAATCTTCTGTTTTACTGAATGTTGCTTGGATGTGGTGTAAAACATGATTGCAATCCAATAAGGAATAACATTGTTCACAGTATGTTGACAGGTCTTATCTGTGAACACATACCATCAGTCAACCGTAGAGGTCACACATAGAAACAAGGCTAACACCACATTGAAATGTCAACAGCTGACAAATGGACTAGAGTGTGGTGTCTGTCGGTCTGTGTCTGTCAGTGTCAGTCTTACCTCCACACAGTTGTCACACACACTGCAGTGAGAGCAGCGGGGCGGTCTGTAGAAGTGACAGGTAGCACACCATTTCATCCGGACCTGAATTCCTTTGATCTCTACATTCTTGTAGAGAGGTGCCCGGAAATCATCGTCCTTGTCCTCATCCTCATCCGCTGTCACAAGGGGAGAGATCACGTTAGCAGGCAAGTACACACACACACACACACACACACACACAATCTAATTTATGATTCCATTTGACAGGGGCAACAGGAGGTAGACTTAAATTAAGCTAACTCCCATGGTTAGCTGTCTGTACAAATTTACATTTTATAAACAATATGCATTTTGTAGCCCACATCTTTGGCATCAAATCTACATTAAATACACAGTTTACAGCAGGTATAAAGGTGCTAGCTCCCTCAACAATGCAGAACATGAATCAATAATAACAATGAAAAGAGTCAAGTGAAAAATAACAAGTAGAAGAAGTGATAGAAGAAGTAGTATGCATAGTAATAATGGACTGGATTTACAAATATAAAATGGGCAGTGGAATCAATAGTATATAATAGAACAGCAGTGTTGACTGTGTGTGTGTATGCATGCATGCATGCATGCATGCATGCATTTCTGTATGTATGTATGTATGTATGTATGCATGTATATATACAGTGAGGGAAAAAAGTATTTGATCCCCTGCTGATTTTGTACGTTTGCCCACTGACAAAGAAATGATCAGTCTATAATTTTAATGGTAGGTTTATTTGAACAGTGAGACAGAATAACAACAAAAAAATCCAGAAAAACGCATGTCGTGGATGGGTATTCCAGCATGACAATGACCCAAAACACACGGCCAAGGCAACAAAGGAGTGGCTCAAGAAGAAGCACATTAAGGTCCTGGAGTAGCCTAGCCAGTCTCCAGACCTTAATCCCATAGAAAATAAGTGGAGGGAGCTGAAGGTTCGAGTTGCCAAACGTCAGCCTCGAAACCTTAATGACTTGGAGAAGATCTGCAAAGAGGAGTGGGACAAAATCCCTCATGAAATGTGTGCAAACCTGGTGGCCAACTACAAGAAACGTCTGACCTCTGTGATTGCCGACAAGGGTTTTGCCATCAAGTGCTAAGTCATGTTTTGCAGAGGGGTCAAATACTTATTTCCCTCGTTAAAATGCAAATCATTTTATAACATTTTTGACATGCGTTTTTTCTGGATTTTTTTGTTGTTATTCTGTCTCTCACTGTTCAAATAAACCTACCATTAAAATTATAGTGGGCAAACGTACAAAATCAGCAGGGGATCAAATAATTGTTTCCCTCACTGTGTGTATATATGTGTGTGTGTGTGTGTGTGTATATATATATATTATGTGTGTGTGTGTGTGTATTAATATATATATATATATATATATATATATATATATACACACACACGTAAGTTTGAGTGTAAGGGTTGGTTGGATGTGTTTAAACCATTACACAGTAATGGTTAAAGCCCAGAGGGCCTGCATTTGGATGGATGACAAAAAAATGATCACATCAACTGCACACCCTACTCATTGGACGAGTACATTTCCAGAGTTTTTGTAGATCTTTGCACAATGGGCCACTTGACAATATTTCTATGTGAAGTGTATTGCTCTGGAGCAAGATAGGAAATAAAATGTGATGTCTTTCAGTTCATCAAAGAGCCCATTCAACCTGAAGGATGATCGTCATGGGATTCGTACACTTGGAACAACCACACACACACAACCACACACACACACACACACACACACACACACACACACACACACACACACCTACTGAGAGACTTCACGGTTGTTATGAGTTTTCAGACTCTTCAAATAGATTTAAAAGGTAACTGACTGGGAAACTGAATGTAAACATCTCCCCTGCAGTCTGCTCTTTAAAAACAATCCTCAGCAGACAAATTAATGAGAGGCTTTATCATCCAATACACAATATACGCCTTTACATTTCAAGGCTGTCAAGACTTTACATTACAGAACAATAGAAGCCTTTACATTTGAACCTGGTAGTCACATTCACTGTATATACAGTACCAGTCAAAAGTATGGACACACCTACTCATTCAAGGGTTTTTCTTTATTTTTACTATTTTCTACATTGTAGAACAATTGTTTAACACTTTTTTTGGTTACTACATGATTCCATATGTGTTATTTCATAGTTTTCATGTCTTCACTATTATTCTACAATATAGAAAATAGTAAAAATAAAGAAGAACCCTGGAATGAGTAGGTGTGTCCATACTTTTGACTGGTACTGTACGTCATACACAGATTTACACCAATTGAAGAGAAAGGAATAAACTGTCAGATACAGCCTAGCTCTCTACAGCAGCGATGACAGCTCATGAGGATTGTATTGACAGGGTAGGATCTAGGAAATATACCCCTGAGCCCATACCGCTCTTAGAAGCAGGGATTTAACTGCAGTTTGTTTCTCCCCACACAGATACAGTGTGTGGAGGCAGGAGCAGTAGGATTATCCATGTGGCCACAGGCATCTCAATATAGTGGGCATGCATTTCCCTCTGTAACACTCTCTCTCTATAAAACTACAGCAAATTAAAACTATAAAACTACTGCAGCTCTCCACTCCATCTCCACAACAACCACAATAAGGAGAGACCACTTCGGGAAGATACATGAACCTGGCTGTGTCATATGTGTTGTAACGATTATTACCTGTTTATGGGGGGACAAGTAGTTCTTAAAGTCCGGAGCTTATTATGTTACAAGCATGTTACAACCATAAGGTGTAAATGGACCACATTCAACAATCATTACTAAACATAGGGGCCGGGCCATCCCCCAGGAGCGTGAATGACACACACACAGCTTTTCCCTTTCTTTACCGTTACTAACAGCTGACTAACATCAAGTACTGCCAGTCTTTTTTCTAAGGCAGCAGCAGTTGGCCTCGTAACCTCGACCAGGGCTTGGTCGCCTGGTCACAGGCCTGTAAGTCATGCATAGCATGGTGCAGAGAGGGCCCAGTTATTAGCTAAAACAGGCGTTGTGGGCTAATGGGTACTGAAAAGACCCGGACAGAGAGAGAGAGAGTGAGAGACAGACAGAGACCCATTCATCTCATACAGACACTTTCAGTAGTAAAAGGGAACTGACCTTTGGGGAAGACTCCAGGGTCCATGAAGGTAGCCATGCTGAAGTTGGCCAGCACAAAGAGGAAGACGACGCCATTGTAGAAAGGCACGGCGGGGGAGATCGTGTTGGTCAGCCAGGGGCACCTGGAGAGGAGAGAGGACAGCAGTTAGGAAACTCCATTCATAGTCCTTTCATACATAGTGATATCTGAGGATTCAGAGATAGGAGGCACGCAATGAATGACACACAAATGCACAATTGGATGCGCACATATCTTACTTAGAATATGTGGACAACTACAAATACCTGGGTGTCTGGTTAGACTGTAAGCTCTCCTTCCAGACTCACATCAAACATCTCCAATCCAAAGTTAAATCTAGAATTGGTTTCCTATTTCGCAACAAAGCATCCTTCACTCATGCTGCCAAACATACCCTCGTAAAACTGACCATCCTACCAATCCTCGACTTCGGCAATGTCATTTACAAAATAGCCTCCAATACCCTACTCAATAAACTGGATGCAGTCTATCACAGTGCCATCCGTTTTGTCACCAAAGCCCCATATACTACCCACCACTGCGACCTGTACACTCTCGTTGGCTGGCCCTCGCTTCATACTCGTCACCAAACCCACTGGCTCCAGGTCATCTACAAGACCCTGCTAGGTAAAGTCCCCCCTTATCTCAGCTCACTGGTCACCATAGCAGCACCCACCTGTAGCACGCGCTCCAGCAGGTATATCTCTCTGGTCACCCCCAAAGCCAATTCCTCCTTTGGCCGCCTCTCCTTCCAGTTCTCTGCTGCCAATGACTGGAACGAACTACAAAAATATCTAAAACTGGAAACACTTATCTCCCTCACTAGCTTTAAGCACCAGCTGTCAGAGCAGCTCACAGATCACTGCACCTGTAGATAGCCCATCTATAATATAGCCCAAACCACTACCTCTTCCCCTACTGTATTTATTTATTTTGCTCCTTTGCACCCCATTATTTCTACTTTGCACTTTCTTCCACTACAAATCTACCATTCAAGTGTTTTACTTGCTATATTGTATTTACTTTGCCACCATGGCCTTTTTTTGCCTTTACCTCCCTTATCTCACCTCATTTGCTCACATTGTATATAGACTTATTTTTCTACTGTATTATTGACTGTATGTTTGTTTATCTCCATGTGTAACTCTGTGTTGTTGTATGTGTCGAACTGCTTTGCTTTATCTTGGCCAGGTCGCAATTGTAAATGAGAACTTGTTCTCAACTTGCCTACCTGGTTAAATAAAGGTGAAATAAAAAAATTATAAAAAAATATGCACCTATAAACTCAGCAAAAAAAGAAACGTCCTCTCACTGTCAACTGCGTATATTGTCAGCAAACATAACAAGTGTAAATATTTGTATGAACATAAGATTGAACAACTGAGACATAAACTGAACAAGTTTCACAGACATGTGACTAACAGAAATGTATTAATGTGTCCCTGAACAAAGTTGGTGGTGACACCTGCAAGTTCCCGGACATTTCTGGGGGGAATGGCCCTAGCCCTCACCCTCCAATCCAACAGGTCCCAGATGTGCTCAATGGGATTGAGATCCGGGCTCTTCGCTGGCCATGGCAGAACACTGACATTCCTGTCTTGCAGGAAATCATGCACAGAACGAGCAGTATGGCTGGTAGCACTGTCATCCTGGAGGGTCATGTCAGGATGAGCCTTCAGGAAGGGTAGCACATGAGGGAGGAGGATGTCTTCCCTGTAACGCACAGTGTTGAGATTGCCTGTAATGACAACAAGCTCAGTCCGATGACGCTGTGACACACCGCCCCAGACCATGACGGACCCTCCACCTCCAAATCGACCCCGCTCCAGAGTACAGGCCTCGGTGTAGCGCTCATTCCTTCGACGGTAAACGCGACTCCGACCATCACCCCTGGTGAGACAAAACCGCGACTCGTCAGGGAAGAGCACTTTTTGCCAGTCCTGTCTGGTCCAGCGACAGTGGGTTTGTGAAACTCAAACAGTTGTTGTTGCCATCCTGTACCTGTCCCATAGGTGTGATGTTTGGATGTACCGATCCTGTGCAGGTGTTGTTACACGTGGTCTGCCACTGCGAGGACGATCAGCTGTCCGTCCTGTCTCCCTGCAGCGCTGTCTTAGGCGTCTCACAGTACAGACATTGCAATTTATTGCCCTAGCCAAATCTGCAGTCCTCATGCCTCCTTGCAGCATGCCTAAGGCACGTTCACGCAGATGAGCAGGGACCCTGGGCATCTTTCTTTTTTGGTGTTTTCAGAGTCAGTAGAAAGGCCTCTTTAGTGTCCTAAGTTTCCATAACTGTGACCTTAATTGCCTACCGTCTGTAAGCTGTTAGTGTCTTAACGTCCGTTCCCATGTGCAGGTTCATTAATTGTTTATGATTAATTGAACAAGCATGGGAAACAGTGTTTGAACCCTTTACAATGAAGATCTGTGAAGTTATTTGGATTTTTATTATCTTCGAAAGACAGGGTCCTGAAAAAGGGATGTTTCTTTTTTTGCTGAGTTTATATGTAAATATGTTGACAAATACTGATCCATACTGATAAGAGGATTGTAATCTGCCTATGAAATGAGGGATGGAGGGGAGATGCAAATAGGTTACTGCTGCACCCCCCTCTTCCTCCATACCCACAATCATCACCTCTACCACACACACACACACACACACACACACACACACACACACACACACACACACACACACACGCACAGCAACGGAAACAAGATTTTCAGTATCTTTAATCCTGCCAAATGGGAAAACTATGCAAAAAGGAGGACATGGTGTAAAGCTGGAATTGCTTCTTCGCCTCTTGAGATTCAGAAATAATAACAATGGCATCATCAGCTATACATGGGACAGACCAGATCTCCTCTCAGCCTCAGATATAAAAGTCAATGAGAGATGATGACACATGAGGAAAGGGCTATACTTGGGCGCAGGGCTGAGCTATATTACAATGTCTAACATTTCCTGGAATTAGAGAGGGAGTTGCAGACAGACCGGGCATGGAGACAGACAGACAGCTCGCATAGGCAGTGTGTTACCACTGTGGATGGTACACACTATCTCACTAAATCCTGGTTGAAAGATTCCTGGAATCAGGAGGGAATAAGCACAACATCTGTGAATCCACCTACTAGGAGTTCTGGAAAACCTAGTCCAGGACTAAAACAGAATCACTAAGACATTTTGTGTGTCAAGCTTGATCTTATCCACAGGCTTATTTATCGTCACATAGTGTGAAATATGCAAAGATACCTGGAAAATGCTGCAATCAAGAATACCAAGTAATCCAATTTTTATCACTGCACACATTTTAATTGGATCCGTAGGTAGAAATGTCAAGACATTGTATGAGCCCAAAAAAGTCTCTATGACTCATCGCTTCTACAGGGTCTCCTTCTAGAGGCCCACCTGAGCCACAATGCAGGGTGGTTAACGACAGACAGACAGACAGACAGACAGACAGACAGACAGACAGACAGACAGACAGACAGACAGACAGACAGACAGACAGACAGACAGACAGACAGACAGACAGACAGACAGACAGACAGACAGACAGACAGACAGACAGACAGACAGACAGACAGACAGACAGACAGACAGACAGACAGACAGACAGACAGACAGACAGACAGACAGACAGACAGACAGACAGACAGACAGACAGACAGACAGACAGACAGACAGACAGACAGACAGACAGACAGACAGACAGACAGACAGACAGACAGACAGACAGACAGACAGACAGACAGACAGACAGACAGACAGACAGACAGACAGACAGACAGACAGACAGACAGACAGACAGACAGACAGACAGACAGACAGACAGACAGACAGACAGACAGACAGACAGACAGACAGACAGACAGACAGACAGACAGACAGACAGACAGACAGACAGACAGACAGACAGACAGACAGACAGACAGACAGACAGACAGACAGACAGACAGACAGACAGACAGACAGACAGACAGACAGACAGACAGACAGACAGACAGACAGACAGACAGACAGACAGACAGACAGACAGACAGACAGACAGACAGACAGACAGACAGACAGACAGACAGACAGACAGACAGACAGACAGACAGACAGACAGACAGACAGACAGACAGACAGACAGACAGACAGACAGACAGACAGACAGACAGACAGACAGACAGACAGGGCTTTCTGTCGGTCTAAATGAGGGAGCGGTGTTAGTGTACACAACATGAATAAATTAAATGTCTCACGGGGAAGAGGCAGCGGTTTCGAGGAACCACTCTTCTTTGATCAGGCCCGCTCAATCAGTGTTACTGCTTTACACACACACAGTGCACACATACTGTATACACACGCACAGAGCACCAATTTCCTGGCATCTGTTAATGGAGGTGATCCTCTCTCCATCTTGCCTCTTCCTTCCCCCTCTGCTCTGTTCAATTATTCAGAGTGGAGGCTGTACTGTAGGTAGGAGAATGGGATACTGTGCTAGCAGGCCTGGGGGAGCATGGTGACTCACAGTGGTCCCCAGCACCCAGCCTCTGCTCTGGAGGAGGGCCAGTCAAATCAGCCTCTGCTCTGGAGGAGGGCCAGTCAACCAGCACCCAGCCTCTGCTCTGGAGGAGGGCCAGTCAACCAGCCTCTGCTCTGGAGGAGGGCCAGTCAACCAGCACCCAGCCTCTGCTCTGGAGATGGGCCAGTCAACCAGCCTCTGCTCTGGAGGAGGGCCAGTCAACCAGCACCCAGCCTCTGCTCTGGAGGAGGGCCAGTCAACCAGCCTCTGCTCTGGAGGAGGGCCAGTCAACCAGCCTCTGCTCTGGAGGAGGGCCAGTCAACCAGCACCCAGCCTCTGCTCTGGAGGAGGGCCAGTCAACCAGCACCCAGCCTCTGCTCTGGAGGAGGGCCAGTCAACCAGCACCCAGCCTCTGCTCTGGAGGAGGGCCAGTCAACCAGCACCCAGCCTCTGCTCTGGAGGAGAGCCAGTCAACCAGCCTCTGCTCTGGAGGAGGGCCAGTCAACCAGCATCCAGCCTCTGCTCTGGAGGAGGGCCAGTCAACCAGCACCCAGCCTCTGCTCTGGAGGAGGGCCAGTCAACCAGCCTCTGCTCTGGAGGAGGACCAGTCAACCAGCACCCAGCCTCTGCTCTGGAGGAGGGCCAGTCAACCAGTAACAGGGACCAGAAACACCACCTGTATCAGTGCCCATGTGGGTAGTCTGTTCCCACAGCTTCTGTGAGTATGGCAAAGCAAAGCTATATCATGTGGGTAATACCAAGAAGGTAGTGAAGGGAGAGAAAATCCTATAGGAGTACAGTCCACTGCGCGAATCTGCACTGCTTTCACCTAATAATCCCCCTTGCCAAGTAGATTAACAGCCAGTATTATACCTACCTACCTGCCAACCTACCTACAGTTGAAGTCGGAAGTTTACATACACCTTAGCCAAATACATTTAAACTCAGTTTTTCACAATTCCTGACATTTAATCCTAGAAAAATTCCCTGTTTTAGGTCAGTTAGGATCACCACTTTATTTTAAGAATGTGAAATGTCAGAATAATAGTAGAGAGAATTATTTATTTCAGCTTTTATTTCTTTCATCACATTCCCAGTGGGTCAGAAGTTTACATACACTTAATTACTATTTGGTAGCATTGCCTTTAAATTGTTTAACTTGGATCAAACATTTCAGGTAGCCTTCCACAAGCTTCCCACAATAAATTGGGTGAATTTTGGCCCATTTCTCCTGACAGAGCTGGTGTAACGGAGTCAGGTTTGTAGGCCTCCTTGCTCGCACGCGCTTTTTCAGTTCTGCCCACACATTTTCAATGGGATTGAGGTCAAGGCTTTGTGATGGCCTCTCCAATGCCTTGACTTTGCTGTCCTTAAGCCATTTTGCCACAACTTTGGAAGTATGCTTGGGATCATTGTCCGTTTGGATACCCATTTGCGACCAAGCTTTAACTTCCTGACTGATGTCTTGAGATGTTGCTTCAATATATCCACATCATTTTCCTTCCTCATGAGGCCATCTATTTTGTGAAGTGCACCAGTCCCTCCTGCAGCAAAGCACCCCCACAACAAGATGCTGCCACCCCCGTGCTTCACGGTTAAGATGGTGTTCTTCGGCTTGCAAGCCTCCCCCTTTTTCCTCCAAACATAACAATGGTCATTTTGGCCAAACAGTTCTATTTTTGTTTCATCAGACCAGAGGACATTTCTCCAAAAAGTACGATCTTTGTCCCCATGTGCGGTTGCAAACCGTAGTCTGGCTTTTTTATGGCGGTATTGGAGCAGTGGCTTCTTCCTTGCTGCGCGGACTTTCAGGTTATGTCGATATAGGACTCGTTTTACTGTGGATATAGATACTTTTGTACCCGTTTCCTCCAGCATCTTCACAAGGTCCTTTGCTGTTGTTCTGGGATTGATTTGCACTTTTCGCACCAAAGTACGTTAATCTCTAGGAGACAGAACGCATCTCCTTCCTGAGCAGCATGATGGCTGCGTGGTCCCATGGTGTTTATACTTGCGTACTATTGTTTGTACAGATGAACGTGGTACCTTCAGGCGTTCGGAAATTGCTCCCAAGGATGAACCAGACTTGCGGGGGTCTACACATGTGGCTGTGTGTGGCTGCATTAAGTACTGCAGTGCATCTCCTCCTCATGGACTGCACCAGATTTGCCAGATCTTGCTGTGAGATGTTACCCCACTCTTCCACCAAGGCACCTGCAAGTTCCTGGTCATTTCTGGGGGGAATGGCCCTAGCCCTCACCCTCCGATCCAACAGGTCCCAGACATGCTCTATGGGATTGAGATCCGGGCTCATCGCTGGCCATGGCAGAACACTGACATTCCTGTCTTGCAGGAAATCACACACAGAATGAGCAGTATGGCTGGTGGCATTGTCATGCTGGAGGGTCATGTCAGGATGAGCCTGCAGGAAAGGTAGCACATGAGGGAGGAGGATGTCTTCCCTGTAAAGCACAGCATTGAGATTGCCTGTGTAACGCTCATTCCTTCGGCGATAAACACGAATCCGACCATCATCCCTGGTGAGACAAAACTGCGACTCGTCAGTGAAGAGCACTTTTTGCTAGTCCTGTCTGGTCCAGCGACAGTGGGTTTGTGCCCATAGGCGACGTTGTTGCCGGTGATGTCTAGTGAGGACCTGCCTTACAACAGACCTACAAGCCCTCAGTCCAGCCTCTCTCAGCCTATTGCGGACAGTCTGAGCACTGATGGAGGGATTGTGCGTTCCTGGTGTAACTCGGGTAGTTGTTGTTGCCATCCTGTACCTGTCCCGCAGGTGTGATATTTGGATGTACCGATCCTGTGCAGGTGTTGTTACACGTGGTCTGTCACTGCGAAGATGATCAGCTGTCCATCCTGTCTCCCTGTAGCGCTGTCTTCGGCGTCTCACAGTACAGACATTGCAATTTATTGCCCTGGCCACATCTGCAGTCCTCATGCCTAAGACACGTTCACGCAGATGAGCAGTGACCCTGGGCATCTTTCTTTTGGTGTTTTTCAGAGTCAGTTGAAAGGCCTCTTTAGTGTCCTACATTTTCATAACTGTGACCTTAATTGCCTACCGTCTGTAAGCTGTTAGTGTCTTAATGACCGTTCCACAGGTGCATGTTCATTAATTGTTTATGGTTCATTGAACAAGCATGGGAAACAGTGTTTAAACCCTTTACAATGAAGATCTGTGAAGTTATTTGGATTTTTAAGAATTATATTTGAAAGACAGGGTCCTGAAAAAGGGACACACACAAAGTGCAGTCAGAAAATATTCAGACTCCTTGACTTTTTCCACATTTCATTACAGCCTTATTCTAAAATGGATTGAATAAAAAAAATCCTCAATCTACACATAATACCCCATAATAACAAAGTGAAAACAGGTTTTTAGAAATTTTAGCACATGTATTACAAATAAAAAACAGAAATACCTTATTTACATTAGTATTCAGACCTTTTGCTTTGAGACTCGAAATTGAGCTCAGGTGCATCCTGTTTCCATTGATCATCCTTGAGATGTTTCTACAACTTTATTGGAGTCCACCTGTGCTAAATTCAATTGATTGGACAAGATTAGGAAAGGCACACACCTGTCTATATAAAAGGTCCCACAGTTGACAGTGCATGTCAGAACAAAAACCAAGCCATGAAGGAATTGTTCCTTAGAGCTCCGAGACAGGATTGTGTTGAACACATATCTGGGGAAGGGTACCAAAAAATATCTGCAGTATTGAAGGTCCCCAAGAACACAGTGGCCTCCATCATTCTTAAAAGAAGTTTGGAACCACAAAGACTCTTCCTAGAGCTGGCCGCCCGGCCAAACTGGGGATTAGGGCCTTGGTTAGGGAGGTGGCCAAGAACCCGATGGTCACTCTGACAGAGCTCTAGAGTTCCTCTGTGGAGATGGTAGAACCTTCCAGAAGGTCAACCATCTCTGCAGCACTCCACCAATCAGGTGGTAGAATGGTAGAATGGCCAGACGGAAGCCACTCCTCAGTAAAAGGCACATAACAGCCCGCTTGGCACCTAAATGATTCTCAGACCATGAGAAACAAGATTCTCTGGTCTGATGAAACCAAGATTGAACTCTTTGTCCTGAATGCCAAGTGTCATGTCTGGAAGAAACCAGGCACCATCCCTACAGTGAAGCATGGTGGTGGCAGCATCAAGCTGTAGGGGATGTTTTCAGTGGCAGGGACTAGGAGACTAATTAGGATCGAGGGAAAGATGAACAGAGCAAAGTACCGAGAGATCCTTGATGAAAACCTGCTCCAGAGTGCTCAGGGCTTCACACTGGGGCGAAGGTTCACCTTCCAACAGGGCAACGACCCTAAGCACACAACCAAGACAATGCAGGAGTGGCTTCAGGATAAGTCTCTAAATGTCCTTGAGTGGCCCAGCCAGAGCCCGGACTTCAACCCGATCGAACATCTCTGGGGAGACCTGAAAATAGCTGTGCAACGAAGCTCACCATCCAACCTGATAGAGCTTGAGAGGATCTGCAGAGAATAAGAATTTGTTCTTAACTGACTTGCCTAGTTAAATAAAGGTTAAAAAAAGATAAGAATGGAAGAAACTCCCCAAATACAGGTGTGTGCCAAGCTTGTAGCGTCATACCCAAGACTCAAGGCTGTAATCCCTGCCAAAGGTGCTTCAAAAAAGTAGATTAAAGGGTCTGAGTACTTTTGTAAAAGTGATATTTAAAAATATATTTTATTTTTTGCAAAAAAAATCTAAAAACCTGTTTTTGCTTTGTCATTATGGGGTATTGTGTGTAGATTAAATAGGGAAAAAATATTTCATCCATTTTAGAATAAGGCTGTAACGTAACAAATGTTGAAAAAAAATCAAGCAGTCGGAATACTTTCTGAATGCACTGTACATACATAGCCAGGGGCTTTAACTCACTGTCCATGGTGTTGGTGTGTTTGATGCTAGGGCTGTGGCGGTCATGACATTTTGTCAGCCGGTTACGGTCATGCAAAAGTCTGCCTGTCTCATGGTAATTTTGCGTTAATTATCAAACATGTTTAGCAGCTTCAGGCCTCCACACATACAAGCTGCTGATGCGTGCCTTTGGAACATCTACATTTTAACAAGTCTAATAAATCCATTTAATATACACCATAACAATAAATCCATTATTTATTTTAGGTAAGTCTAAAGAAAATAAAATGTATTTCAGAATATGAGTCGGCCTACGTACTGCATGTTAGGCTATGCGGCATGCCATAGGCTGTAGGCTTGTTCATTTAGCAGACAAGATATGCTTATAATGTTACTATGTTATTTTATATGATTTTATAGTAAGAAGAATATAATTGAACTTCGCTGAATAAAATAGAAAGAATATTTTTCCCATTACGGAGAGAGTGCACATATGAAGTAGCTATGTTGAGTGTAAAAGTGATCAGTTGAAACAGATCCTATAGGGTACGTTAGATTTAGAGTTATTTGGCAACTTTAGTTGTTAATGATACAAACCTTAGAATGTCTTAGAAATCAGAACATACAGTATTTAGGCTGCATGATGTGACTATAGGCTATTAATAATTTGAGAACATCGCAAAACAAGCTTGCACACTGTTCCTTGCCTCAGGCTGCACAGCTGTTCTCTCATCAAGTGATCATATTATCATCCATCAGACTATTCTCAATGTAATATTGTCTTTACTAATACAGTACCAGTCAAAAGTTGTGACACACCTACTCATTCCAGGGTTTTATTTAGTTTTACTATTTTCTACATTGTAGAATAATAGCGAAGACATAAACTATGAAATAACACATATGGAATCATGTAGTAACCAAAAAAAGTGATAAACAAATCAAAATATATTTTATATTTAAGATTCTTCAAAGTAGACTCCCTTTGCCTTTATGACAGTTTGCACACTCTTGGCATTCGCTCAACCAGATTCATGAGGTAGTCACCTGGAATGCATTTCAATTAACACGTGTGCCTTGTTAAAAGTTAATTTGTGGTATTTCTTTCCTTCTTAATGTGTTTGAGACAATCAGTTGTGTTGTGACAAGGTAGGGGGGTATACAGAAGATAGCCCTATTTGGTAAAAGACCAAGTCCACAGCTCAAATAAGAAAAGAGAAACAACAGTCCATCAATACGTTAAGACATGAAGGTCAGTCAATATAAAACATTCCCTATTACTACGCTATTCAAAATCAAATACAAATGCACTACTGTAGGCTAACTCTAAGCTGCCCGACACAATCAATGAATCAACAGCGTCGTCTAGGCCTATACATTCTTTCCCAGTATGCATAATAATACAGTCCACACTCAAAGGTGATCACTAGAATTTGTTTAATTTTAGAATATAGGCTAGACTAATTAAAGATATCTTAAATAAAAAAAAACAGAACAGAGATCAACTAAGTTCTACAATGGTAGTTTGGGTGACAGTTTGGCTTCAATTTGGCTTCTGGGAGATGTTAGTTCGGCTTAAAATAAATTATCACGGAAAACCAATACATTTTAGAAGCTGTTCCGCCTCCAATAAAATCCCAATTTCACCCTTGGTCTTTGAATGATGTGTTTTGCTCACAGTGATAAGAACAAGGAGTGAGCTACACAAAGCAGTCATTCCAGCTGAAAGAGGCCATTAAGAGTACAGGAGCAGACCATGCAGTGGGTGGAAAATGTGACTCAGTGAGTAGGATACATAATTCAGGCCACAGACATTTGTTAATTAAGTGGCAACAACAAATCACTATTGAACAATTATCAACGCCAATCACAAGTCTGTTTTACAGTAAACGTAAGCACAAAAGTTGTCAAAAGTTTAAACAATGTTTTCCCTGTTTGGCGATGAGCTGAACCAAAAGGCCCACAACACACTGCTGGTGCCAAAAGTGTTCTAATGTAATGAGTCTGGTTCTAGAACCTGGGCACTGGGGAGGAAGAAGGCCTGCTGCAATCACCATGGTAATGAACCAGCCAGCCGCCACAATGTGACTGGAAGGTAATGAGGAGCCAGGAGGCCGTTGGCCAGTCATCTGCATTCTACAGGACAGGCTGGCCAATCAGCCTTCAGCAGACAGGCTCATGGCTGGGTCCACAGGCCAGACCCGTAACCCAGACAACACACGGAACACAGATAAAACAGATGAATGGATCAGATGACAGGAATAAATGAAAATCATATTTTATCATCGCCCTGACTTCTGAATACATCCTGCCAGTGCCATGGGAGAAAAATAAGCAAGCAGTGAAGATGGAGAAATAAACCACACTTCCCCGGGCTAGCAGGCCCCGTTCATTACTAACACTCAGTCATATCGATCTATCAACAGCCTGCCAGCTAGTCTACAGGCAAGGGCAGCTCTCTCTGGCAGCAGACCTCACTTTATCTTCATATGGGATCTCTCTGTAATATCAGAAACACCATGAGGATGTGCTGTTGCTGAACCTCTGCTGCTCTGTTCCTCCTCCCCATGGGGAAAAATGGCTCACATTATTAGAAAGTAACTTCTGACCATGAGGTGAATCTTATTTTCCACTAAGTCAAACTTTCACTTAGTCTCCCATTGACATAAACCCTGGAATGAGTATGGGAGTTTATTTGACTATTTTCTACATTGTAGAATAATAGTGAATACATCAAAACTATGAAATAACACACATGGAATCATGTAGTAACCAAAAAAAGTGTTAAATAAATCTAAATATATTTTAGATTTGAGATTCTTCAAAGTAGCCACCTTTTGCCTTGATGACAGCTTTGCATCCTCTCAACCAGCTTACTGAGGTAGTCACCTGGAATGCATTTCAATTAACAGGTGTGCCCTGTTAAAAGTTAACTTGTGGACTTGTTTTCCTTAACGCGTTTGAGTCAAATCATTTTCGTTGTGACAAGGTAGGGGTGATGAAGATGATCTTTTACCAAATAGGGCTAAGTCCATATTATGGCAAGATTCTAAAGATTCAAGTATTCTAAATACCCCAATTCATTTTAAGTTCAAAAGAATACAAGATACAAATTGCTGACACCATTCAAACCAATGGGAGTTCGGGACTTTAAAGCCAATTATCTCAGAATCATATTTTTGCTGATAGAACCATTTAGTTCCAAGCTCTCGAGACGTTTAGATAGAGAGGATGGTCTGGCACTACTTCAGTCTTGTATAGTGTAACCCTGCAGCCTTACTCAAGACTCAGATCATGTCTACATCATGTTGTATTGATTGTAGCCAGATTCAATGCAATTGTTATTGGACGTTTCAGTCATAGCAGTGATTAGATAGTGAGCTTTTCAATGATTAGATAGTGAGCTTTTCGGTCATCTGTGATGAAGTGTACGAACAATGCTCAAGGGATGAGCACCACACCACTAACATGCTCTAAATTCCATCGATGGGTGTTGGTTAAAATGTGGGGTTTCTGACAGCAAGCAATAGCTTCATCCTTACAAATGCTTGATTCCTCAGAGTCCCTACCCATTGTGAGTATTACTGTACCTCCCATATCCTGTCAGGCCTCACCTTTCTCCAGGAGGGGAACAATGCCCCTATTGAGGTCTACCCAAGGACATATCCTCATATCATCATCATCACAAGCCTCACCCAGTGTCAGTTTAGGGACAATAAAGATATTCACATAATATAATCATCCCCATCTTAGCTCAGGGACATAGATATTCACATGATAGAACCTCTTCAACTATACACTGGCAGACTCCAGTTGGTGTTTGTTAGTATCGTTCTTGCATATTAAGATTGAGTCTATACAATTATAAAATCCTGTCAACTGCGAACTGGCACGTCAGCCAAAGCACAGAACAATCCCTGCTTTGAAAACTCAGCTGATCATGAATAGAACACAGATCTTCAGCGTGATAGGTTTGAGTCAGTTGATAACGCTAAATGTGAAAGAACATTTCCAACCAATCTAACTGAAATCTTTTCTCACAGTAATGGAAAACATATAAGTGGGAAAAAAACAAGATTTGAGCGGAAAGCTGCTGGCTTTGAAGCTGCTTTTATCTGCTGGAGTGGTTCTGGGAGGGGGAAATGTGCGAGGGCAACGTCTGAGAAACCATCAAAGGGAATCGAGAATCAATCTGGAGTGCTTTCTTTATGCTTCATCTGAAATAAAACTAGAAACAGAAACAGCGGCAGCCAGGTATGACTTGGCACCTCAGACCAAACACTGAGGACGAAACGATAGACATATTAACTACGTTTGGCTCTATTGTGACAAGATTAATCAGAAAACAATCATCAAATCACAAATTGAAATGCATAGTAACACCCCTTCCCCATTGTTAGTGAGGGCATTTTTGAGGGTGGTGCTACTCTTGCATTGGACAGAGAGAGAAGAGCTTGTGGGGTTATTGCATGTTTCCACTCTTCCAGTCTGTCTGTCTGTGAGATTGTGCTCTCATTAATTAAAGTGTTAGTTAGGGTCATCCCAGTGAGCTGCAGATGGAGACCATGTGTTGCTCCAGACTACCCACTGATCCCTCATGTCCTGAGATGGCCAGGCTCAGGCCTCGCCACCCTACCAACCCACAGGGATAGTCAGGCTCAGACCTCCCCACCCTACCAACCCACAGGGATAGTCAGGCTCAGACCTCCCCACCCTACCAACCCACAGGGATAGTCAGGCTCAGACCTCACCACCCTACAGGGATATTCAGGCTCAGGCCTCGCCACCCTACCAACCCACAGGGATAGTCAGGCTCAGGCCTCCCCACCCTACCAACCCACAGGGATAGCCAGGCTCAGGCCTCCCCACCCTACCAACCCACAGGGATAGCCAGGCTCAGGCCTCCCCACCCTACCAACCCACAGGGATAGTCAGGCTCAGGCCTCCCCACCCTACCAACCCACAGGGATAGTCAGGCTCAGGCCTCGCCACCCTACCAACCCACAGGGATAGCCAGGCTCAGGCCTCGCCACCCTACCAACCCACAGGGATAGCCAGGTCTGAAGCTCAGCACTGATTATGTTATCTTTCTCTCATAATCAGGGACAGATTTAGACCTGAGCGATCAGGTGATTGAACTGAATCTTAGCCCAATCAAAAAGAAAACCAGCAGCCGCAGTACTAGGTACCACAAGCCGACTTTGAATACCCCTGAATATTCCCGAATACCCTTGGATACCCCTGAATACCCTTGGCTGCAATAGCGTCCTGCAATCTCAATCCCAGCTCTTTCAAATCATCAAACCTCTCTTTTTCATCAGTCTCATCTCCACAAACAGATCTTTTCCTACTATCAAGCAGGAAAAAAGAGAGAAAGAGAGAGCTTTTGCCTTATTGAAGTTATTTTCGCTAGTAGTCAAACTCTCACTAACTCTCAGTGGTCAGATAACTCAGTCTTCACATCACAGGGTGTAGGAGTAGCAGCGGCCCTGCTCACTGTGGTCCCGAGAGCTCGCTTTGCGTCTCTAATGTATGCACACTTCTGAGACAAACCACTCTGCGCTTATGCACTTCACTTAGTATTCCACACACACCAACAGGCCCGCTGTCAATGGAGACAGCATAGATGTTAAAACAGCCTGTAAAATAACTGGTGACAGCAGGTCATACAAGAAGCGATTTTGCTGAAGGTGGGATGGGTAGGTGAGGAGTAGGAGATGAGGCGAGGAGCAGAGTTTGTTTACTTGTGAGATAGCTAGGTATCTGAAGCTCGTTATTATGCTTGAAATGGCTTTCAGATGAATATAAATGACTGAACCTGAAGCCATTTGAGATACTATGACTGATTAAACTTCCACTTCAGCTATGTATACAAAAGACGGAAGAGAGAGAACGAGAGAGAACGAGAAAGCCTTGGCTAAAGGCTGTTGCTCTATGACTAAGAAGCTGAAATTGAGAACCGTGTACTGCTGTCGCTGCTAAAGAGAGCACACTGTATTCCATCTGAGGTAAAAGCAATCACATTTACATAATTACATAACAGACATATTTGAGACTAAATAAAATGCTTTGCACTGTTGATCTTTATGTCCTGTATTTGCATATTCATTACCAACTTTCATCAACAGTAAAGGAAAAAATAAAATACTGTAACTTGAGGCTATTTCAATACCCTTCAAACTCGTGTTTTTTTCATGTAATCTTAAACGAATTCTTCTCACACGATAACACACAGATGTATTATACATGAGATATTGTTGGCACTTCAGCTTGATGTAGCCTATAGGGAACATGTTTGTCATTTCCACAGTGGACAAGCACCTCAACCTGCTAATGTGTGTGTGTGTGTAGGCCTGCTGGACATGGTGAGCATCATGTGGAGACTCAAGTGTGTTAGCGCCACACTCACCACAGCACTGTGGCCCCTAGGGTCTCCACGTCTATAGGGACTGAGTCATCCATGATGAGAATATGGCAGCAGCAGTACGGGGGTGGAGGAGGAGGGTGAGGACACAGCACCCCCCCTCTGAGCCCCCTACCCACTCCCCTTAAGCTGCTCAGCTTTCCCCGGCCCACGACACAGTAAGCACCACAGGGGGGCTGGGACATAACCAGCCTTGCAAACACACGCACACACACACACACACACACCTTGTAGAGACATTCCACTGACCCTCTTCCGTAAGACACATAACAGCCCCTGTTTCCCTGATGAAATTAAACAAACAACATCCTCTTGTAAGTAATAAACATGGCAAACAATGTCACTTAACCTGATGAAAACCATATTACATTATCCTGAAGTCAACACACCTGACCATGTCAGACTGTGGCTTGGTTCCTGGTCTAATCTACCAAAGAGGGAATGACAAATGAGGGAATCTGTGGCATGTCCTCTATGTATGCGCTTTAGGATTCGGTTTGACCATGACCACAGCCAGCATCCCAAATGACACCCTATTCCCAGGGCCCGTAGGGCTTTGGTGAAAAGTAGTGCATAGGGTGCCATTATTGGATGCAGACACAGAAAACCAGAGCAGCACAGAGGCCAGCTGGAATAAAGAGAGCACTTAGGCAGAAGTCATTATGGCTTAGCCCCACTGGTAAATATGTGGAAGTATTTAGACCACAGTGGCAAGGTCAAATAGTATCCCTGCCAATACCACAAGTGTGCTGTAACCCCATCTATACACAACACACCGACGAGGGATTCTGCTAATAAGGAGACGTGGAGAGACCACCACACCATTTAATCCTCTCCCCATTTGCCTGGCTGGCAAGTAGGGAGTGTGAGTAACGCCCATTGTGCATATCTGAGTGGCAGAAGTTGGCTTACCCAACATCACATTCCTCATCTTATTCTAAGCTCAGACTGCAGGCAGTTGTTGGGGCCTGCTGCATGTGTGGCCACTGTGACATCCTGAAACAACCAATGGGCGGATTCCATAAATCTTGTATACTGCGCGTTTTTTAATTTAACACAAGGCCATGGTTTAAAAGAAAAAAACTAAGAAATTATAATGAAAATGTAAATCCAATTCTTGAGGCTGCCATCTTTACTCTGTCCTTCCCATGTCAAATTGTATTTTAAATCATCTAGCTGGCCAGAGTTCAACATATTTCAAAAATAGTTTCACCTCCACTAAATTAGAATATCCTGCTTCTTTCCTTCTCCTACTACTAGGTTGCCAGGACTCATCCCTGCAGCACACTGAGAGAACTGAGCTGAAACCTGAGGAGGAGACCCAGAAATACTAGACAACAACTCAGTCTCTGGGCCTTGCTGAGAGAGAGAAGTAGGGAGACGGAGACAGAGACCAGAGACAGAGACAGACAGACAGACAGACAGACAGACAGACAGACAGACAGACAGACAGCGATAGACAGGGAGAGACGAGCGGGAAAGAGAGTGAGAGAGTGTGCTATGAGGTGACCTGGGACCTGTCCATCCGTGTCTCTCCTTGACCTTGACTGCTACTCAGTGATGCTGTGCCCCATTGGCTGTGCGCATACCCCCCGCCTCCCTTACCCCTCCAACCGCTTGCCTCCTCTGACACAGTCATGACTGCTATGCCTTTAATCTCCCAGCGACATCTGCGAGCCATTCCGTGCGAACGAGCGAGGTCAGACCAATTCTCCAGTCACATCCTTTAGGAAGCTGAAGTTGAGCAGGACAGCCCCCACACGCTGTCCAACCTCTCTGACCGTTCTAACCTCCCTTCTCCTGGTTAGTAGCAGTCGGCAACAGAACAGAGAAGATCAGAACAAACTGTCCCTGCATGATAGGCACAACATGGTGTGTAGATGATATTAAGCCACTTTATTTTGAAACAAACAAACAAACAAACCCACTGCCATGATGACCATAACACAATGCTGTGTATTTCTCACTGTTGGCTGGTACAGCAGAGCTGGCAGGGATTTATTGTTCAGCCTGCCATGCCTTCTGGTAACATTGTATTTACAATGCAAGCAACAGATTTCCTAACACTGATTAAATGGACATAAGGCATGGTTTTCACAACACAATCCTCCCCCCCCTGCCAGGATGGGATCAAATCCTCTGGCTCCCAATCATCGTCACTAGAGCATCAAGAGCAACCACATATTTAACAAACACAATGAGATCAGTTGTACACGTGAATGTCTGATTCTCAAATTAATGTTTTTGATTTTTTTTGTTGGCATAATTAAACAATCAATTCTCAGTGCTTATCCTAAAATATTTTAGACAATGAGAGTGCACATAATACAATTCATATACTTCACAGTATATACAAGGTAAGGGACTAAAAAAGGACACTGGAAAATGTCTTCCTATTTTAAATCCAGTTGTGTTACAGTGTAGCTTTATGTATACAGCTTTATGTATACACATTAGTGATGCACCGATATGACATTTTTGGCCGATACGATATCCAATATTTTCCTTGCCCCAAAAAAAACCTATACAGATAACCGATATTGAACATTTTTGCTGCCTTTTAATCATTCTAGTACAGTTAAATAGTTAACACACCACACACACCCACACACACACACACACACACACACACACACACACACACACACACACACGCAGCAGTCTAAGACACTGCATCTCAGAGCAAGAGCCGTAACAGTCCCTGGTTCGAATCCAGGCAGTATCACACCCGGCCGTGATTGGGAGTCCCATAGGGAGGCGCACAATTGGCCCAGCGTCGTCCAGGCCATCAACTTACTTGCCTAGTTAAATAAAGGTCACACACACACACACACAAAAGTTATTTTGTTGGCATTTACGCGTGTCCCCATTGCCAGTAAAACATAATCAAAACCTATTTCTTTCACTTACTTGCTGTTTCGTTGTTCATTTGTTCAGTTGTTTCATTCTCAACCAGGATTTATATGGAACGCAGTTTGGGTCTTTGCGTGTAAACCCCCCCCCCCCCCCCAAAAAAAACACGTCACATAGTAATTTAACATCTTCATACATTTTTTACGTAGGTTATTACACATTGATTACACCATCACTCGTATTTCATGTCACAGCGATTCATCGATACGCATGCTATGATGCTGGTAAAGTTGTCTCGCGCACCTACAGTGCTGGTCAGAAAAGAAAGCTAGCTAGCTCATGGATGCAAACAATGTTCTTCCCCAAAAACATAGCAAAACGACAATCTGTTTCAGTAGCTATAGTTAGCTAGCTAACTATATGGCTAGGTGTCATAAAATAACCCTAATTTACAAGACAGTTCTTATTTGATTAATGGTAGTCGGACCCATCTATGTGAAGCTCGCCACAATAAGAATTAGCCACAATAGTGGACTTTGCGCTTAGCCTTCAAAATAAAAGTATAGCATAATTATACTATTTGTATTCATTTTCACCACTGTCAAGGACATACTTTTATTTTGAAGGAAAATCGATAATTCCACTATTGTGCCTAATCCTTATTGTGGCTAGCTTCACAACACATCACTAGCATTCACAATGCATCACTTGCCAGATGAAGCTAGCTGGCTGCTTATAACGCTGGCTTTGGGCAACAGGGTTAAGTAGCTGACTAGCTATTAATTTTCATGAACTAAAGTTTGATTTCTATAGGCGAACAACAAGTGGCAACCTTGCTAATACTCACAAGGATTCCTAAATCATTGCTAAGAATAATGAAAATGACTGCAGTTTCTACTGGTCATTGTTTTCAAGCTGGTTGTATATTGGTGCTAGCTAGGTACCAAGCTAAAGCTAGCTACCCCAGAAGTTGCGTTTGAACAAATTATGCTTTATTACCAACGCGGTATTGTAAACACATCGTTCGTGTCTGGGGTTTGCTTGTTTGCAGACTTTTGTGTACAGCTTTGACAGTGTTACTATATCTTTTTTGACACTCAAAGACCCAAACGGCGTTCTATAGTATGTATGTCGTGAAGCTAATAGCAGTGACGCTATTACTGTGTAACTCCGGTAGGGTAACATCTGAAAAATAGCGCACTTGGTAGTGTGTACCGGTGCTCGACCTGTCAGCAAAAGCCAACATCACCCACGACAGAGAACGGTTGATTGTCAAGGGCAATGAATTTAATGGATTTCACCTTTGAGTTGTCTCGCAGAAATGTTCTTACTCTTTCAAATGACTGCTCGACTTCTTGACTGCTCGATCCACACAGCAGACATTGTGTGGGCTAGGTTAGGATTGCTGTGTTGCACATGTAGCGCCAAATTTTACGTGGCATACATAGGTATGCACGGTAGCTTTGACATCGGTTTTTAACATCGGCGTTAAACTAGACATCGGCCGATTCCGATTTGTTCACCGATATATTGTGCATCCCTAAAACACATAGGAGAGGCCTTGGCCTGCCCGCAGCAGCAGACTAGAGAATACACAGGCTGAGGTTTGTCAAACAGACGAGTGAAGAGTCTGCCAGTAAAAATCACTGACGTTCACTCTTCCTGTCTCTCATTTCTCAAGCCAAGCTTCCTTGGTTAGCAGACATTGCTATAAGGTAACTGTGACGGATTCTCTGGCTAGATGAAGATAGTGGACATTGTGATGGAGAGCCAAGTCTCGGAGTGACAGGAGACAGCTCAATGCACGCACGCCGCACGCACACAGTGATGGAGGGCCAAGCGTATGAGACAGGAGACAGACATCTCGATGTAATACACAGTGCCTTCAGAAAGTATTCATACCCCTTGACACATTTTGCTGTGTTACAGCCTGAATTCAAAGTTGATTAAATATATATTTTTCTCACCCATCTACACACAATACCCCATCATGACAAAGTGAAAACATCTTTTTTGAAATATTGAAAAAGAAATCCAGAAATATTCCATTGACATAAATATTCACACCCCTGAGTCAGTACATGTAAGAATCATCTCTGGCAGCATTTACAGCTGTGAGTCTTTCTGGGTAAGTCTATTAGCACATTAGCACATTCTTTAAAACAAATTCTTCAAGCTCTGTCAAGTTGGTTGTTGATCATTTTCAATCCGATTTACACTACCACAGTGTCACTGTTCCCAGCCTGACCACTCACAAATTCTCCTGCTTCGCCCAGAGACTGCAGACACCCCATTCCACTTTCTTGCGCCTTCTGAGTGCCAATGGAAGCCTTAGAAAATGTCACGTTACAGCACAGATGCTGTATTTTCGATAGAGATGCTACAGAATGACAACAAATTGTCAGACAGGGCACTTCCTGTATGGAATCTTCTCAGGTTTTGGCCTGCCATATGAGTTCTGTTATACTCACAGACACCATTCAAACAGTTTTAGAAACTTTAGGGTGTTTTCTATCCAAATCTACTAATTATATGCATATTCTAGTTTCTGGGCAGGAGTAGTAACCAGATTAAATCGGGTACGTTTTTTATCCGGCTGTGAAAATACTGCCGCCTATCCCAAACAGGTTAATAAATGTATCGTATCTGTACTGATGGCGCAAAAGCCATGAAAGTGAGACATAGTGTGACAGGCTTACAATGATGGCAAAAAAACATTTGAGAGTGTGCTGACCCTGGTGCTAGAGGGGGTACGCAGCTGGAGGTTGAATGTTTGAAAGGGTAAGGGACTATAAAAAGTTTGAAAACCACTGCTCTACAGGATAATACCATTTTTAGGAGATGCTAGATCTTTGTTAAAGCTTTATTAATATCTAATGAATTTATCATAATTTGACATAATAGCGAAAAAGATTACCAATGTTTAATGGGAGATGCAGATTTAGCCCTGGATATTGAATCTAGCCTACAGTATAATATGAAGTGTTTACCATATGAAGCTAATAATACCATTCTTTCCAACCCCCTGCTGTAATCCTAGATGTGGATAACAGATTTAATTCAGTCTTAATGATACAGTACTGTGTAAAACTAATAATATCCTCACCACTCGCCACACTCCCACAATATAACACTAGACGTTGTACTAATGGTCTCTGGCAGGCCCAATACAGCCCTATAAATGTAGTGCATCACCTCTGGCCATTAGGAAAGGTTTCTAGGGTGCAGTGCTGGCTCCATATTCCAACCAAGCCCACATGCCTGGGCTGGAGGGAGCCTGGGTCTGGGCGTGAGACCAAAGAGCCTCTCCATCCCACCATCCATCCCTGCCCTCCTACCCACAACAATGCATCCAGATGTGCTTCGCTGTGGTCCACAGCTTCACACGTACTGCCACATCCTGGGGGCCATTATAAAAACCGCCAGAGGTATACTGTAGTGGAGGCAGTCTATAGGCCAAGCCTAAATGGTATTTACCTTGTATGTGTATTGAATATAGATCTAGCAAGGTGTAGTAGAAGAAGTACCCTCTGTAGCGTAGGGCAGGCTATAGGTGCTATTTACCTTGTATGTGTATTGAATATAGATCTAGTAAGGTGTAAATTAATAAATAGTAATTGCTTTAAGCTGGAAGCTCCACCCACTTTCCCCAGACCATTCCATGTTGGGCCTTGATCCATCATGAGTCCTGAGTTAAGGCAGGTGCATTTGCTGACCCTCCCCTGAGACTTTCCCCCACCTCCCTCTCTCTCTCCCATCACCATCCTCCATATCGCTCTGCACCCAACGCTCTCTCCTCCCTTTCTTTTTGAAATATTTTTTTAATTTAACTTTTTTTGCTGTTTACATAGGCAAAAACAATAAACAACTTAACATTTACATACATTTCCACAAATATTAATGACATCACACATGCTCAGATCCACGTTCCCACAGTATCCGCACTCAATGTTGTTTCTGATGCTTCTTGCTATATTTAAATAAAGCATTTGATTCTTCCATTCTCTTAATGTTAGAGTATAATTTGACTTCAGCATTTAAGTAATAGCTTCCTCAATATAAGTGACAAAAATAATATTGTCCAACCCATTGGGTATCTCATCGTACCCCCATATGCCATATCTCGAAATATGCAGATAGATGGATTAAAAGTCAACTTACATTGTAAAACTTCTGACAGACAACTTTTTAACTCTGCCCATACATTTTTGGATTTTATAGCACTCCCAGAAGGCAAGAATTATTGAGTCATTCGTTTTGACTCTGCCGTTGTACTGTAAAATGTGAATTTTGTCTCGTATAACAAATTCTATACATTAGTTTATACTGGATTAAGCGTACATTTTCATTAGCTGTAATTGCATTCGTTATGTTCCAACACTTCCTCCATCTTGTGTCGATATCAGTTATTTTTTAGTCTTGGTTCCAATAGATTTTCTAAGTGATTGTCAGTTGGGTAGGCTCTCTGCAAGGTTTTATATATCTTACGTATCATGGGAGTATATTTTTCTGACTCAAATAGGATGCCCTCAACATTGATGTCCAAAAGCATTCAGGTCTAAATTTCGTGATATAAAACTTTTAAGTTGCATACACTACCGTTCAAAAGTTTAGGGTCACTTAGAAATGTCCTTGTTTCTGAAAGAAAAGCACATTTTTGTCCATTAAAATAACATCAAATTGATCAGAAATACAGGGTAGACATTGTTAATGTTGGAAATGACTATTGTAGCTGGAAACGACTGCCTGGCCGGTTCCCCTCTCTCCACTGGGATTCTCTGCCTCAAACCCTATTATGGGGGCTGAGTCGCTGGTTTACTGGTGCTCTTCCATGCCGTCCCTAGGAGGGGTGCGTCACTTGAGTGGGTTGAGTCACTGACGTGATGTTCCTGTCCAGGTTGGCACCCTCCCTCGGGTTCGTGCCGTGGGGGAGATCTTTGTGGGCTATACTCGGCCTTGTCTCAGGATAGTAGGTTGGTAGTTGAAGATATCCCTCTAGTGGTGTGGGGGCTGTGCTTTGGCAAAGTGGGTGAGGTTATATCCTGCCTGTTTGGCCCTGTCCGGGGGTATCGTCGGACGGGGCCACAGTGTCTCCCGACCCATCCGGTCTCAGAAGAGGACTGGCCACCCCTCATAGCCTGGTTCCTCTCTAGGTTTATTCCTAGGTTCCGGCCTTTCTAGGGAGTGTTTCCTAGCCACCGTGGTTCTACACCTGCATTGCTTGCTGTTTGGGGTTTTAGGCTGGGTTTCTATACGTTACTTTGTGACATCAGCAGAGCTAATCCAATTCTATTATTTTAAAAGGCTAATTGATCATAAGAAAACCCTTTTGCAATTATGTTTGCACAGCTGAAAACTGTTGTACTGATTAAAGCAGCAATACAACTGTCCTTTAGACTAGTTGAGTATCTGGAGCATCAGCATTTGTGGGTTCAATTACAGGCTCAAATAACTAATCTAAGTTTGAGGTGTTCGGATCACAAAGAAGAACATTCGTGAGATGCTGAAAAAATTAAAAGATGCTGGAGTAGTGCTTGACACCATCTGTCAAGCATGGTGGAGGCAATGTGATGGTCTGGGGGTCTGGTGATGGTAAAGTGGGAGATGTGTACAGGGTAAAAGGGATCTTGAAGAAGGAAGGCTATCACTCCATTTTGCATTGCCATGCCATACCCTGTGGACGGCGCTTAATTGGAGCCAATTTCCTCCTACAACAGGACAATGACCCAAAGCACAGCTCCAAACTATGTAAGAACTATTTAAGGAAGAAGCAGTCAGTTGGCATTCTGTCTATAATGGAGTGGCCAGCACAGTCTCCGGATCTCAACCCTATTGAGCTGTTGTGGGAGCAGCTTGACTGTATAGTATGTACGAAGTGCCCATCAAGCCAATCCAATTTGTGGGAGGTGCTTCAGGAAGCATGGGGTGAAATCTCTTCAGATTACCTCAACAAATTGACAACTAGAATGCCAAAGGTCTGTAATTCCTGCAATGGAGGATTATTTGACGAAAGCAAAGTTAAGGACAAAATTATAATTTCAATTAAAGTCATTTCTAACCTTGTCAACGTCTTGACTATATTTCCTATTCATTTAGCAACTCATTTCATGTATGTTTTCATGGAAAACAAGGACATTTCTAAGTGACCCCAAACTTTTGAACGGTAGTGTTTATTTGAATATGTTTCCATTGGTCAGTCCAAAATTGCATTTTAATTCTGTTATGGATTGAAACGCTGCTGGGATCAAAATGAAATGTGACAATCTGGTATTTATTGTGTAGAGCTTTTTAGGGTCTCACTCTTAACACATATACAGACATAATCTGCTGTGTGGGCTGGTTCGGGCAAATGCCAGATGGACTACTGTCTGACTTATAATTATCTGGCAAATAATGTTCCCCTCAAAGAATAAAATGGGACGTTGCGGTTTCTTCACGGAAGAAAATGGGCTGTTGTGAGAGGCTCAAGGAAGATTTTTTTCCCAGTCCGCCCCTGGTGCGTGCTACATGGAAACCATCATCACACGTCAAAGTGGGGTTCCATCTTTCTGTGGCGGTCTAACGTGCTATTGAAGTAAGGGCCACATTGGGAAACAAAGGAGTCCTTTGACAGAGCGAGCTGCAACTAGACACAACAATGACTCTATTTAGCAATTAAGCCTGGCAGCGTTAGGTTGGGAGAGCTCCCAGGACTGCAATATTCCCTGATCTCTTACTTGGAATGCAGAGGAGAGGAGAGGTGAGGGGGTTTGTTTGGTGGCGGCTGAGGGAAATAAGGGGGGTTCAATAAACAGAGCTGGCACAAGGTATTCTCTCTGTACCCAAGAACCACACTCAGTTACATTGAGAAATGAAATGACAACACCGATATGACTAGGCATATTCACAGCGAAAGGAACCTCTTTAATCGTGGATAGTGTAACATCAATATATGAAATATTGATAGTGTCAATACGTTAAGTACTGTGTTGCATGTATTGAGTAGAGTGCATCACTCTACAGCGGTCAGAGAGACCCATCGAAAAGCAGAGGAGGTTAGTGGCACCTTAATTGGGGAGGACGGGCTCGTGGTAATGGCTGGAGCGGAATGAGTGGAATGGTATCAAATACATGGTTTCCATGTTTGATGCAATTCCACTCCCTCTGTTCCAGCCCTTATTATGAGCCGTCCTCCCCTCACCAGCCTCCACTGTTGAAAAGTGTCTTAGTCTGATCTGACCTGACCCCATTCAGGGGTCTAACAGGACAGAGCTGGATAGGTGGATGCAAATATTGGCCAGGAGTTAACACTCATCTATCCTGTCTGGCCTGGGTCAAGTTCCGAACCAAACCCCTAAAAAAAAGTGTCCCTCCACTTTAGCTCTGTGCGAGGCAACAGACTGTATATTAACCAGCCGTGTCGGTCTGTTGAAACATAAGAGGGATGGATTGCACAGAGGAGCCTAAATACATGGTGGTGGTAGTGGTGGTGGTGGCAAACAGGGAGGAGAAAGGATACCGTGTTAGCAGTAAGTCCCAATTTGTCCCCTACCCCTTGGCTCTAACCCTTCAATGTTTGCAGATCTGAAGAGTGGATATACACTCTTAGAAAAAAAGGGTTCCAAAAAGGTTCTTTGGCTATCTCCATAGGAGAACCCATTTTGGTTCCTGGTAGAATCCTTACGGAACTATTTTGGGTTCCATGTAGAACACTCTGTGTAAAGGGTTCTACCTGGAACTAAAAGGGGATCTTCAAATGGTTCTCCTACCTACGGGGACAGCCGAAGAACGCTTTTAGTTTGTAGATAACACCTTTTTTTCCGAAGAGTGTAGGTATAAGCTGGGTAGTGTTGGAGTTTCCACAATATTGCTTCCAACTTGCAAACCTGTAAACAGTGAAGGGTAAGGGCCAAGGGGAAGGGGTGGAGAGCAAACTGGAAATGGCTGGCCATGTTGTATGGGAGTTGGGGCGTGGGCTGGCCAAGCTTGCCTCTAAAAGTCTGGTTCCTTATTAAAAAGATTACTGTGGAAGACCTGTCTGGGTTTGATAGACACTTGGTTTCCACTATCTGGCCTGTGACTGCCTGTGAGTATTATTCCACTGACAGGCACGAGAAAAGTGACTCCTAATGAAATTGTGGCGCAATATGTAGCTAAGGACTTAGGCTGTGAGCTGCTTAGGGGCCGCCGGGGCCGCCACCACTCTCCAATTCACAGGCACGCCTGACTGGCTGGCAAGAGCATGGCTGTGTCTGAAATGGCACCCTATTCCCTATGTAGTGCACTGCTTTTGACCAGGGCTCTGGTCAAAATTTGTGCACTATATAGAGAATAGGGTGCCATTTGGGATGCATCCTAGGAGCTCTGAGGGGGTAGCCTGGCTGTGCTGCAGGATAAACGCTGATGTCAGTTAACAGTAAATTCAATCAGGGATCTACAACGCTCCTTAACCAAGCTTTTTACCAGAATAAAATATATGCCCTTAGTTAGCAGATCCCTTCATTAAATCGTTGAGTGATGCCTGGGCATGAATACTGCTGAATGTCTGCATGTAGTTTAAATGAATGCGCTGGAGTACATGACAGAATGAAGACTGATGATCTTCATCAAGATGGCTGTGTTTTTCTCAGAGAGTCAAGTTCCCTCTTATTTACCTGGGAGGAGAATCAATTCATAAATTAATGGCTGGATGGATGGAAAGAGGAATGAATGAACGGACAAGTCAATAGGAATGCAGCTAATATAAAAGCGCCATTCCATTGCCCAGCAGTATAGTAAATAATGTTATTTCCCCTCCACAGCATAGGGTTACAGTGTAAAATTTGGCCTCGATGAGAGGATTGTGAGTCCATGCATTTATTTGCTATGGGCGATGAGAGGTTTCAGAGTTGTTTGCTATGGGCGATGAGAGGTTTCAGAGTTATTTGCTATGGATGATGAGAAGTTTCAGCTGTTAAGTGAAGGTTAATGTGAGTAACCAACAATTGTTGCCGTTTAGCTGGAGCACCATGCAGACCATTCAGCATGAAAAACAGACCAACAATCCCCCCCAGGCAGCAGAGTGTAGTGTAGTCTGAAACACTCTGAAAACAATGTGGCTAGTAAACGTGTGTTTAGCCAAGGCCAAATACTATTTACGATATCAGTACTGTATAGTTAACTAGAGTCTCTGCTCTCTGCTTGGAGAGCACAGGACCTCTGACCACCGCATTGTCACCTATAACTCTCTCAGAGCAGAGCAGCTGTCCACACAGTATTACATAACAACACCATCTCTGCGTCCCAAATGGCACTCTATTCACTACATAGTGCACTGCTCTGGTCAAAAGTATTGCACTATATAAGGAATAGGGTGAATTTGGGATGCAGTCCTTGACTGTTATTACTGACTGGCTCATTATCCTGCCATGAAGCCTGATGGTGAATGTTCTTTCTAACCACACACCAGGGCCCTGCAGGTCAAATGTCTCTCTACTTTCTCCCTGTGTGTGTGTGTAAATGTTCTTTCTAACCACACACCAGGGCCCTGCAGGTCAAATGTCTCTCTACTTTCTCCCTGTGTGTGTGTGTGAATGTTCTTTCTAACCACACACCAGGGCCCTGCAGGTCAAATGTCTCTCTACTTTCTCCCTGTGTGTGTGTGTAAATGTTCTTTCTAACCACACACCAGGGCCCTGCAGGTCAAATGTCTCTCTACTTTCTCCCTGTGTGTGTGTGTAAATGTTCTTTCTAACCACACACCAGGGCCCTGCAGGTCAAATGTCTCTCTACTTTCTCCCTGTGTGTGTGTGTAAATGTTCTTTCTAACCACACACCAGGGCCCTGCAGGTCAAATGTCTCTCTACTTTCTCCCTGTGTGTGTGTGTAAATGTTCTTTCTAACCACACACCAGGGCCCTGCAGGTCAACCAGCTCTCTACTCTCACTGGGCCTACTGCTGGCCATGCTACCATACTAGCCCCTCTCCAACAGTCAGAGGCACACACACACACACACACACACACGGAGTGAAGTGAGCATATCCACCGGGTCCTAAAATATCCCCACAGCCTCCTGTTAATCCCACATGAACAGGTGCTTCTATTTAAAGGATCAAATCCTCACCAATCCACTCCTGGAATCCCAAACATTCCTGTTTCACTCACTATACCCTATACATGTTGCCGTCAGGCCAGGGAAACAATGCCCTTGATTCCAGGGTTGATTTAGGGTTAGCGGGGAAAGAAAAATCACTTAGGAAACCACCACCCTTCCAATAGAAAGCAAACAACTATAATGGTGATTAGTCTTAATGCTTTGACTGATCTCTGGTTCAAGGGGACACACCTGAATTGACTTAGAGTGCACAGCACCAGGTCAAGCCTGTGCTGTGGATGTTCAAAGGCAAGAATGGCTGAGCGCTGACACTGACATCCATTAAAGGCAGAAGTACTGTACAGTCAGTATTCAGCATTTCTCTTACTCACTGCCATTAACCATGCAAAATGTCCATCCTACATTATGGTGGCAAAGCTGGTCTTTTCCCATCGGTGTCAGCTTCCATCCAGCTTTTCTGTTATCCTCACTCTGTGGACAATGAATACTGTCATGAGTCACTGGACTCTGAAACAAATAACCAGTATCATCTTGCTCTAGGTTCTGTGAAAATAGAATTTCATATTTTTTGTCATATATTGTGAAAAATGTAAATGTTAGGATGTAAAACGCTCTTGCTATATTTGGGGGAAAACATGCAATTTGCATAAGAATTGGAATACTACATAAGCTCATCAAGTGTGCTATCACAGCATCATCATACTGAGCTTGTTGTCATTGCAGGCAATCTCAACACTGTGAGTTACAGGGAAGACATCCTCCTCCTACATGTGGTACCCTTCCTGCAGGCTCCTCCTGACATGACCCTCCAGCATGACAATGCCACCAGCCATATTGCTCGTTCTGTGCGTGATTTCCTGCAAGACAGGAATGTCAGTGTTCTGCCATGGCCAGCGAAGAGCCCGGATCTCAATCCCATTGAGCAGATCTGGGACCTATTGGATCTGAGGGTGAGGGCTAGGGCCATTCCCCCCAGAAATGTCCGGGAACTTGCAGGTGCCTTGGTGAAAGAGTGGGGTAACATCTCACAGCAAGAACTGGCAAATCTGGTGCAGTCCATGGCCACACCAGATACTGACTGTTACTTTTGATTTTGACCCCCCCCCTTTGTTCAGGGACACATTATTCCATTTCTGTTAGTCACATGTCTGTGGAACTTGTTCAGTTTATGTCTCAGTTGTTGAATCTTGTTATGTTCATACAAATATTTACACATGTTAAGTTTGCTGAAAATAAACGCAGTTGACAGTGAGAGGACTTTCTTTTTTTGCTGAGTTTATAACTAGTACTTTTGGGTGTCAGGGAAAATGTATGGAGTAATAAGTACTATATTTTCTTTAGGAATGTAGTGAAGTAAAAGTAGTCAAAAATATAAATAGTAAAGTAGAGACACCCCAAAAAACTACTTAAGTAGTACTTTCAAGTATTTTTACTTAAGAACTTTACACCACTGCTGATAACATCTACTGTACAGTACCATGCAGTGGAGTTAACAGCAGAAAGAGGATACAGCTTCGTCAGGATTACCTGCTCAAAGGGAAGCTTTAACAACCTTATCAGCACTGTCTGTACTTCTATTCTACTTTGTAAGAAAGATACAAGGGAATGCGTCTCAAATGTACACAACTTTTGACTAGAGCTCTGTCAAAAGTAGTTTACTATAAAGGGAATAGGGTGCCATTTGGGATGCACACAATGAGAAAGAAGAGTTCTATTCTGCACTGCAAGGCAGTCATTAAAAATGGGCAGCTAAGGGAGAGATTTCCTCTCATTCTCCTGTGAGGATGAGGAAACGTCTCAGGCAGGTTCACTCACAGTTCTAAGGTGACTTGGCTGACGCTCGCAAGGGAGGGAGAGAGAGGGAGGGGAGAAGGAGAGAGAGACAAAGTTTACTTTGGGTGTTCAACTGTTTTCTTTTGCCTTCAGGGCTCATGATGAAAAACAGAGAGCTGCCGACACCAACAGACCACCACCTAGCAGCCCAGCCATTGAGGAAAGGGCGATATGACGTGCAGGTTGGGGCTTTCGGCTTTGACAACCACATGAAGGAATGATCCTATTGACCTTCAAGTGGAGGGTTAGGGTAGTCATTGTAATAATTTAGTAAAGGGAAACAGGCTTCTAGGGTTGAGTGTGAAGCAGGGAGCATTTTAGGTCTTCACTAATTTAAATTAGGGGAATGGATAGAATGGCTCTGGGTGCCATTTCAAAAACCAAATTGCTGAAATAAAACAATTTCGTCCAAGAATGAGAGAGTGGTACTGATTCGACCTAGAAAGTAAATGTGCTTGGCGTAATCCCTTTTCTCCCCTCAGTGCCGATCTGCAGGGAGGTCAGAGAACAAACAGAAATTATATTTCAACAGTCTTCATTACCAATGAAAATAAGGTTAACAGCTTCCTCTGTCTGCTATTCACACAAGCAGAATGATGACCTTTCAAAATATGAATTCCGCACATACTGCCTGTGTGGTTGTCAGAGCACAATGGGACAGGCATGGGCTGCGTCAGCTCAACATCTGTCACAAAGGTGTGAGAAGTCCATAGTAAGAGAACTATGCCTTTATGGCTTTGTTAAAAAGCTGTGCACGTCCTCCATATCTCAACTTGGCCTGACCTGACATTAGCATCAGGATAGTTCACAGTGGACACACTCAAATCATAGCCAATAGATCCACAGCCTTGTCCATGACTCAAAGGTCTCCAACTGAAATACTGTAGAAAACAGACACCGAAAGACATTTAACATGTAAAATAGTGAGTTCAGTTTACACTCAACATTAGGTAGGCCTACACATTGGTGGCCCTGAGGGGTTCCCTTTGAGTCGATGCAGACATTTGATGGGTCTGACTTATTATGACTTATCCAGTCTAAACCTCAATCTCATCACTAGAGGCTGTAATGCTACTGTATCCTCTCAGAGCAGAGCTGGCAGTCAAACACTCACTACTTTATGCTCGGTTTCTCAGTCCTGAATCACTGAGTCAAACCCTGTAAATGAGTGTCTCCACTGAGAGGCAACAGACAGACAGACAAACGGGCAACACTGATGGAACAGAGACGTCTGGTGACATCAGTGAAGTTATCGTATACTTGTGGAGGAAGACACAAGAGGGTCTGTCACTGTCACTTGACATGAGGAGAGGTGGTGAGATTTCACCTCAGCCATCAGATGGGTAGTAACAATGCCATGCACTCAGTGCTACTCTCTGGCCACACACAGACCAATGATTTGGGAAATCCCTACGGACATGAAGAAAAGATTTTAAAAAACAGACAGGCTGCCAATTCAGAATTCAATCCACCGTTGAGACTGCAGAGTGCTCAGAAAATACTCTGGGAAAAACAGAGACAGAGATGCTCTAATCGGGTGTTGGATTGATACAAGAACCCACCAAAGGTCAACAAAAGAGCATAGTAGAACTGAAAAAAAGTCTGCCAAATAATGAAAGAGGCACTGTAGCAAATAACATATTTACTGCAGGTTTTCCCATGCACTAGCGGTTCTGTGTGTGTGTGTGGTGGGGGGGGGGGGGGGGGGGCGGCAGTGCCCCTGTGACAACAATTTTGGACCCCCTTGTGGCCCCCCCTAAATGTGGAGTATGAAATCATTTTTACTTAACAAATTTTGCTATCGTTCTTTTTTTTTACATCTGTTATTAGACAGTGGCAACGCGGAACATGGTCTTTTGCCTGCAATGTCTGCAATGCAGTGAAGAAAACAATATGACAACAATAACGTCTAATGTAACTGGCCCCTCTAGCAGTACAACTGGCCCCTGCTTGGCCCCCCAGCTGAAATGGTCTAGAACCGCTACTGATCCCATGCTGACCAGGCTTTGAATACACTGAGTGCACAAAACATTAAGAACACCTGCTCTTTCCATGACATAGACTGACCAGGTGAATCCAGGTGAAATCACTGATCCCTTATTGATGTCACTTGTTAAATCCACTTTAAATCAGTGTAGATGAAGGAGAGGAGACAGGTTAAAAGAAGGATTTTAAGACTTGAGACAATTTAGACATGGATTGTGAATGGGTGCCATTCACAGGGTGAATGGACAAGACAAAATATTTAAGTGCTTTTGAACGGGGTACGGTAGTAGGTGCCAGGCGTACCGGTTTGTGTCAAGAACTGCAATGCTGTTAGGTTTTCCACGCTCAACAGTTTCCTGTGTGCATCAAGAATAGTCCATCACCCAAAGGACATCCAGCCATCTTGACAGAACTGTGGGAAATATTGGAGTCAACATGGGCCAGCATCCCTGTGGAACGCTTTCGACACATTGTAGAGTCCATGCCCCAACGAATTGAGGCTATTCTCAAGGTAACTCAATATTAAGAAGGTGTTCCTGATGTTTGGTATACTCAATGTACAGTATATATAAATCTGCTCAGACAAAATATGTTTTTCCTGTTTGATGTAAAATGTCAAATGAAATATCCCCATCCAACTGTTCAAGGACACACAAACACATTAGGCTTCAATAGCACATAGATCAAGATACTGTTCAAGGACACACAAAGGTTGAGCCTCGATAGCACAGATTTTACAAGAATATTGTCGCTGTCTGATGAAAACTTTGTAACAATTTTTGCCAATTGTATATATTTGTTTTGTATTGAAACCTCAATGTACTCTGAACATTTGATGACTCTGACTAAATAGCTGTTTGTTAATGGTAAAACATGTCAGTTCCTTTTCAATTTCCTGAAAAGTGTCTGTTTGAGATAAGAGGTTTTCACCCGACAGCGACAATATTTTATCAACATGTATTTTGACCACCTTCCTCGTCCAGCATTTTGAATCACTGAGTGCTCTCCTTTGTTGTGAGGCAGATCATTGCTGTGGGGTCTTATGTAGATGTGTTGAGCTATGAAGTGTTAAGCAGCCCTTCAGCTAAACATTAATGAACTCCCCAAGGCTGCATGCATGGAAGAAATACATACCAATCTCTGACAGCGGGAGAAGAGGGGTGAAACATTTCCATTTAACAACATCTCGTATATCACACCACGACAACAGTGTTGCAGAGCAAATGTGAAACAATTATGTAAAAAATACTGTCTGGATAATTGAGGCTGGCCTGTGCTTCACCTCAGACCGCATCATAAACTCCCAATGGAGGTTCGACCTCAGGTGAGCCGACAATGCGCCTCGGAGTTACGGAACAGAGGAATTATTTGTGTCCACAGAGAATGGCCCCTTCAGGCACCCTTACTGCCTCTCACAGGGGCATGATGGGAGGAACTGGCCCTGGAATTGACCTGGCCTCAACTCACCCTGCTTCTGAGAATCCAACACCAATCACATGTATTCAAACATTCACAATGAGGGGGAACGAAAGGGAAATAAAATGAGGTTTTTAAAAAAAAAAAAAGTTAGCTAAACATGAACAAAGTTGAATCTACTCCTAGCGACTGGCTGGAGCTGAAATGCATGCGTCGGTCTGTCCTCCCCATGAACACGGTTGGATGCAACAGGACACAGAGGGCAAGTTTCTGATCCCACTTCCAAAGAAATCAGCCAGCCAGCCAAAAACCTCCACTCTCCACCGGACTTGGCAACTAACACAGGTTACAGCAAAGGGAGGCACCGCGGAGGAATGAGGGCCTTTTTAGCCTTTTCCTCCTCCATGAGTAAATGCACGTTTTATCTGACAACTCCCATCCTGCTGGCTGGCAGACCATGTGAAAAGTCTCTGTGCCAGTTAAAAGGCGTTAAATCAAAACTGGGATTCCTGAATGTGAAATGTTGCTTATCCTGTGTGAAGATGAGGCACAGCATATTTCTGCACAGACAGCTAGCTGCCTGAAGGAGGAGGAAGTTGGAGAGCCATCTCCGCTGTGATATTACAGCATTAGTTATGACTCTTCCACATCACAAAAAATATGGCCTCTGCCAAAGTAATGTCACTATTCATTGGATAGAGAAATGACTAAGACATTTAATTCTCTTTCTCAATTTAAGATGATGGCCGACTGCCAATTAGAGCAGGGGGGTACTGCAACAGTATGCCTATTCAGGTTTGGCAGGAGAGAGAGAGAGAGAGAGAGAGAGAGAGAGAGAGAGAGAGAGAGAGAGAGAGAGAGAGAGAGAGAGAGAGAGGGCAGGAGAGAGAGAGGGCAGGAGAGAGAGAGAGAGAGAGGGCAGGAGAGAGAGAGAGAGAGGGCAGGAGAGAGAGAGAGGGAGAGAGAGAGGAGAGAGAGAGAGGGCAGGAGAGAGAGAGAGAGGGCAGGAGAGAGAGAGAGAGAGGGCAGGAGAGAGAGAGAGAGAGAGGAGAGAGAGAGAGAGAGAGGGCAGGAGAGAGAGAGAGAGAGGGCAGGAGAGAGAGAGAGAGAGAGGGCAGGAGAGAGAGAGAGAGAGGGCAGGAGAGAGAGAGAGAGAGGGCAGGAGAGAGAGAGAGAGAGAGAGGGCAGGAGAGAGAGAGAGAGAGAGAGGGCAGGAGACAAAGAGAGAGAGAGAGGGCAGGAGAGAAGAGAGAGAGAGAGGGCAGGAGAGAGAGAGAGAGGGGGCAGGAGAGAGAGAGAGAGGGCAGGAGAGAGAGAGAGAGGGCAGGAGAGAGAGAGAGAGGGCAGGAGAGAGAGAGAGAGGGCAGGAGAGAGAGAGAGAGGGCAGGAGAGAGAGAGAGAGGGCAGGAGAGAGAGAGAGAGAGCAGGAGAGAGAGAGAGAGAGAGAGAGAGAGAGAGAGAGAGAGAGGGCAGGAGAGAGAGAGAGAGAGAGAGAGAGAGGGCAGGAGAGAGAGAGAGAGAGGGCAGGAGAGAGAGAGAGAGGGCAGGAGAGAGAGGGAGAGAGAGAGAGGGCAGGAGAGAAAGAGAGAGAGAGAGAGAGAGAGAGGGCAGGAGAGAAAGAGAGAGGGCAGGAGAGAGAGAGAGGGCAGGAGAGAGAGAGAGGGCAGGAGAGAGAGAGAGAGAGATAGAGAGAAAAGAGAGGAGAGGAGAAAAGAGTGGAGAGTGAAAAGGGAGAGCGTATGCGTATGCATGTGTGTGTGTGTGTGTGTGTGTGTGTGTGTGTGTGTGTGTGTGTGTGTGTGTGTGTGTGTGTGTGTGTGTGTGTGTCTCTGTGTGTGTGTGGTTAGAGAGGTTCTTTCCCAGTCATTATGTCTGAAAGAGGCAGAACTTCATGATTAAGGCAAAGCTTTGAAATGGAAATATGCTTCATCTGCTTCCTCAACCTGGCCATGCCTCAACCTGGTCATGCCTCAATCTGGCCCAGCCTGACTGTAAATAATCATAGGCACATTGTCAGATAACTGATTGTGAGTCGCTCTGCATAAGAGCATTTCTAAAATGACTAAAATGTAATGTAAATGTCCATCTTTCAGACCCAAAAAATATACAATTAGTGCATTACTTGTTCTTCTTCATAGTCCCTGTGATGTTCTGTTCTGCTGTTTGGTGTCAGTGCCTAGGAGCGGAGTGGACCGGGCCGGGTATGACCGGGCCTTTTAATTCTCAACAATAGCATCCCTCTTTTCAGCCAAGATCCCCAGGGTCCTGCATATTGTCAGTATACAGTGCATTCGGAAAGTATTCAGACCCCTTGACTTTTTCCATATTTTGATTGAAAAAAATGTTCCCCCCACCTCATCAATCTACACACAATACCCAATAAAGACAAAGCAGGTGTAGACCTTTCTGTTAAAAATAATAAACACATTTACATAAGTATTCAGACCCTTTACTCAGTACTTTGTTGAAAAACCTTTCGCAGGGATTACAGCCTTGAGTCTTCTTGGGTATGACGCTACAAACTTGGCACACCTGTATTTGGGGATTTTCTCCCATTCTTCTCTGCAGATCCTCTCAAGCTCTGTCAGGTTGGATGCGGAGCGTCCCTGCACAGCTATTTTCAGGTCTCTCCAGAGAGACTTGTCCCGAAGCCAATCCTACGTTGTCTTGGCTGTGTGCTTAGGGTGGTTGTCTTGTTGGAAGGTGAACCTTTGCTCCAGTCTGAGGGCTCTGCAGCAGGTTTTCACTAAGGATCTCTCTGTACTTTGCTCCGTTCATCATTCCCTCAATACTGACTAGTCTCCCAGTCCCTGCCTCTGAAAAACATCCTCACAGCATGATGCTGCCACCACCATGCTTCCCCTTAGCGATGGTGCTAGGTTTTCTCCAGATGTGACGCTTGGCATTCAGGCCAAAGAGTTCAATCTTGGTTTCATCAGACCAGAAAATCTTATTTCTCATGGTCTGAGAGTCTTTATGTGCATTTTGGAAAACTCAAAGCGGGCTGTAATGTGCCTTTTACTGAGGAGTGGCTTCTGTCTGGCCACTCTACCAAAAAGGCCTGATTGGTGGAGTGCTGCAGAGAGGGTTGTCCTTCTGGAAGGTTCTCCCATCTCCACAGAGGAACTCTGGAGCTCTGTCAGTGATCATCTGGTTCTTGGTCACCTCCCTGACTTAGGCCCTTCTCCCCCGATTTCTCAGTTTGGCCAGCTCTAGGAAGAGTCGGTGGTTCCAAACTTCTTCCATTTAAGAATGGAGGTCACGGTGTTCTTGGGGACCTTCAATGCTGCAGACATTTTTTGGTACCCTTCCCCTTACCTCGACAAAATCCTGTCTCGGAGCTCTACGGACAATTCCTTCGACCTAATGGCTTGGTTTTTGCTCTGACATGCACTGTCATGTTGGACCTTATATAGACAGGTGTGTGCCTTTCCAAATCATATCCAGTCAATTGAATTTACCACAGGTTGTAGAAACATCTCAAAGATGATCAATGGAAACAGGATGCACCTGAGCTGAATTTTGAGTCCTATAGCAAAGGGTCTGAATACTTATGTAAATAAGGTATTTCTGTTTTCTAAAAACCTGTTTTCATTTCGTCATTATGGGGTATCGTGTGTAGAATGATGAAGGTTTTCTCTTTTTTTTTTAATAACATTTTCGAATAAGGCTGTAAAGTAACAAAATGTGGAAAAAGTCAAGGGGTCTGAATACTTTCTGAACGCACTGTACACTAGTACTAAAATACAAATCTCTTAACAATGAATAAAAATGTACGCTAACAGTACCTAGGCTTCTTACATCTGCACCTTTACATCACACAGTCACAGCAGAGCCTGAAGCCATTTCAGTCACCGGCTCGCTCCTCCCTCCTTCCAGGTTTAGAGTTCAGTCAAGAATGAATGGGGCTCTATTGAGCCTGGGCCCAGGGCTGTCTGCTGCCTGCCTCAGCCCACAGTGGAAACTATGACCAGCCACCAGCAGGTGGAGAGAGAGAGAGAGAGCAGAGACAGAGACCGTTAGGCTGGGTTAGCACCAGCGTGGGAGGCAGGCCTGTAACACCAACCCTTCAAACATACAGCCATCTGCATTTCTCACACTGTATAATGAATCCTGTGTTAAGGTGCAGGGAATACATGTATGGTATTAACAGTGTTAGCACAGTGCTTATGACAACAGGAGCTGAGCTGGACCAGGTAATGAATACAGTGCCTTGCGAAAGTATTCGGCCCCCTTGAACTTTTCGACCTTTTGCCACATTTCAGGCTTCAAACATAAAGATATAAAACTGTATATTTTTGTGAAGAATCAACAACAAGTGGGACACAATCATGAAGTGGAACGAAATTTATTGGATATTTCAAACTTTTTTAACAAATAAAAAACTGAAGAATTGGGCGTGCAAAATTATTCAGCCCCCTTAAGTTAATACTTTGTAGCGCCACCTTTTGCTGCGATTACAGCTGTAAGTCGCTTGGGGTATGTCTCTATCAGTTTTGCACATCGAGAGACTGAAATTTTTGCCCATTCCTCCTTGCAAAACAGCTCGAGCTCAGTGAGGTTGGATGGAGAGCGTTTGTGAACAGCAGTTTTCAGTTCTTTCCACAGATTCTCAATTGGATTCAGGTCTGGACTTTGACTTGGCCATTCTAACACCTGGATATGTTTATTTGTGAACCATTCCATTGTAGATTTTGCTTTATGATTTGGATCATTGTCTTGTTGGAAGACAAATCTCCGTCCCAGTCTCAGGTCTTTTGCAGACTCCATCAGGTTTCCAGAATGGTCCTGTATTTGGCTCCATCCATCTTCCCATCAATTTTAACCATCTTCCCTGCCCCTGCTGAAGAAAAGCAGGCCCAAACCATGATGCTGCCACCACCATGTTTGACAGTGGGGATGGTGTGTTCAGGGTGATGAGCTGTGTTGCTTTTATGCCAAACATAACGTTTTGCATTGTTGCCAAAAAGTTCGATTTTGGTTTCATCTGACCAGAGCACCTTGTTCCACATGTTTGGTGTGTCTCCCAGGTGGCTAGTGGCAAACTTTAAACAACACTTTTTATGGATATCTTTAAGAAATGGCTTTCTTCTTGCCACTCTTCCATAAAGGCCAGATTTGTGCAGTATACGACTGATTGTTGTCCTATGGACAGAGTCTCCCACCTCAGCTGTAGATCTCTGCAGTTCATCCAGAGTGATCATGGGCCTCTTGGCTGCATCTCTGATCAAAAGCATCTCTGCATCTCTGAAAGTTTAGAGGGACGGCCGGGTCTTCGTAGATTTGCAGTGGTCTGATACTCCTTCCATTTCAATATTATCGCTTGCACAGTGCTCCTTGGGATGTTTAAAGCTTGGGAAATCTTTTTGTATCCAAATCCAGCTTTAAACTTCTCCACAACAGTATCTCGGACCTGCCTGGTGTGTTCCTTGTTCTTCATGATGCTCTCTGCGCTTTAAACGGACCTCTGAGACTATCACGGAGCATGTGCATTTATACAGAGACTTGATTACACACAGGTGGATTCTATTTATCATCATTAGTCATTTAGGTCAACATTGGATCATTCAGAGATCCTCACTGAACTTCTGGAGAGTTTGCTGCACTGAAAGTAAAGGGGCTGAATAATTTTGCACAGCCAATTTTTCAGTTTTTTATTTGTTAAAAAAGTTTGAAATATCCAATAAATTTTGTTCCACTTCATAATTGTGTCCCACTTGTTGTAGATTCTTCACAAAAAAATTACAGTTTTATATCTTTATGTTTGAAGCCTGAAATGTGGCAAAAGGTCGAAAAGTTCAAGGGGGCCGAATACTTTCGCAAGGCACTGTAGTCACATGCTCCAGTAATATGGCTCTCATGAGAGCAGAGCAGGCAGCCAGGGATTTCACTGGGGGTTTTGGCAGAGGAAAACATACTCCAGGGTTTAGGAGAGCCACGTTACTGCTGGCACATATAACTGAGCGTTTGTCCACATTGGAGACATACAGGGAGGATTTCATGAGAAATGTCTGACTGTTCTTGAATGAAATGACTATGACTGCTAAATAGTATTTTTGCAAAAGTAGAATTCAGTTCTAGAGGTGAAACTCAGTTTAATAAAATGTTTCCATGGTTTATTGAATGACACTCTGGAGGCTAGTGGATCTCCTGTCTTCAGCCTCCAATTCTGTATGCAACTGGATGTGCTGTGAGCTACATTTGAGGAAAGGGAAGGATGTTCAGAGAGACCCTTTCTCTCTGGTAATAAAAATGTATCCAGGGGAGCTGTTTTTCTCTTTCTAATACCGAGAATGTCACCACTCAGTACAACAAGTATATTTCAGTCAGTACAACACCCTGATGTACATTTGAGTTTTAACTTCCCAAAAGACATCTGTCTGACAAGTCAGTACAAAGTACAAATACAGACAACTGACTGGGGAAGTGAGACTAAAGAATGTCATGTTTATTTAAACCCACAAAACTCCATCATTACAAAATATATTTATTATGCAACCCCTAGCAATGTGTATATAGCCTACTATTGTCGGCGTCGGGCTCTCTGGCGTGAGCCACAGGAAAGAGCTTGTTCAGAGGGCACAGACATGGCACACATGCCCAGAAAAGGAAGCATCACTCACTGCCACAGAGGACCGCTACCCTACCCCCTGTCCTATGCCACCGTAAAATTCATACAGTACCATGAACCAAAATAGTATATTTTTGTAATTGTGCAGAAGGAAGACAAAATGAGCTGTGCAGTGAAGAGTGTTAAATATTGTGTGCGGTCCCTCCCGTCAGTGTTGTGGAGAGAAAGGGGCAAAAAGCTCTTATCAGAATCTGCAGGATGACTCCAGGTCAGCTCAGAGAAGCAGGTCTGAGAGAGAGAAAACTAGATATTCTTCTATTTTAGTCTCTCTGACAGGGCTATTTAACAACATGTAACTCATCTCAGCCAGGCCCCTCTAGGCCCTCCCAGTTGGCTTGTCTTTCGTGTGGTACTTCCTCCATCGGTCTCTGCTCTGTCCTTCCAGTGCACCATTACCTAGCCTTCTCTGTATGGAGCCAGGCAGGGAGCAATCATTGAAAAAGCATTTACTGATATTAAATTAAATTCCAACTGTGATAACATCCATATGGATAATTGGCTGTAAACCTTCACCTTCATCGTAACCTCCCTCTTCGCTTAACGCTGTTCAATGATTCATGGTCGTTGAAGTCCACTGACCTCAGTGACACACTTCACAATCCAGCAGGCACATACTATAGTACAAGGGCATCTCAGATAATGTCCAGGCTGGTTGATCCAGTACAGTGTGTGTAGGAGTGATGGAAATAGAAGGACCAATGAGAAAAGCGTAAAGTTTGGGCAGAGACACCAGCTGCAGTCTCCAGCCACCTAGTCAGCTGTTTCTCCTGGAATTCAAAGGCTGCTCTGTCGCCTGGCAACGCTGCTATTTATGGATCCCATTTAAATGTCATCTTGAATTTCATACAAACTTCTCTTGCCATCTTTTAAACTTCAAACATCAATTAAGCCAATTGCAGCAAACAATTCAGCAATCCATTCCTATAGTCTGATCATTTTAATAATATGATACAATTGAACAACGGCGACCATAATGGAAACTTGAGTGACTCAAATATCCTCTGGACACAGCGGGTGGTATCATTCTGTGTGGGAACCGTCTCTTTTTTTATTTTCTGAAACTATGAATCAATGACAAAACCTGACAAAACCACTGTTTCTGAACTGTTTCTAACTAGTGAGCAACGTATGATGATGTCAGGGGAAAACCAAACTGTAGACATACGATGTATTAAATGAAATGCCATTCCTGGCAGTGAAGGGCATAATAAACTGTGCTACTAGGGCAGGGTTCGGCAACAGGAGGCCCAAGGCCCAAAACCGGCCTGCGAGCGATCTTTTTTGCCTCCCAAGTTTATACCCCCCAAAATAATATCTATATATATTTTAGGCTTAGTTGTGGTCAATTTGCAGTGTACAAATTATTGTAATTATATTCCAGCCCCCCGACCATCTGCTCGACAAAAATCAAAAATAAAATAAAGTCGGCCTGCGGCTGAATCTAGTTGCCTACTCCTGTTATAGGGCATCATGGTGGCTTTGGCACCAGGCCAGCCAGAGGGCTACAATTAACCAGTGATTTCAGCTTGTAATGTGTGAAAATGGAGTTAGTTAATCATGAAGGAAGACCAAGGAAGAGAGGAACAAAAGACCACACTGGTAAGAACAGCATGTCTCTGTGGTTAGGTATAAAAAAATAAATGCACACTTACGCTCAAATCACACGTGCGAGAGTGCGAACACCTACTCACGCACACATGCACATACATTGCAGAGTTTTCCATGTTTTTTTCCCATGGTTTTAGTTAGTTAGTAGACCTTTATTACACAGTCACATAGGCTTCCACTCTGTTACCGCTTTCAGTAAGCTAATCAGAGGAGCGACCACACAAAAGGGAGGGAGAGAGAAGCACAATCACTAGGCTCAATGATATGTAGAGTTCTCTCTCTACTCTACTGTACTCTGCTGTTTGAATTGAGGCCTAGCTGCCCAGCCCCAGGGATTACCCAGAGAAAACTAGGCCTTTAGTTCAGAGTCACCTTGCAATTACTTCACTGTTTAGTCCCATTTATACCGCAGACAGGTCAGTTTGACTCACTAATACACACATTCAGTCACACATTCAACTCAAAACACAATGATGACAACATTAACACTTGGCACTTTGGGCCTAGTCTGACCCCTCATTGTGTCACTCTGGACTGAGAGTCCAGTTTGTTTTCTAAACCTGGCTGGTCATCCATTTGGGCTGGCTGTTCAAGTCTTTGCGAAGCGAGAAGAAAAGTAACCTGAACCTTTGTGTTTGAATTCCTGTGTTTGGAGTTCACACTGCAGCTGAATGGACTGACCGGTGTGTGTGGATGTGTGTGCCTTGTCTTCACACTGCTGACACAAGCTCTCTCTGTCTCGACACTCACTTCTGTCCCTCAGGGCCTACCTAGTAAAATAGGCCTGACATGACCCTTAAGCAGCACCACCATTCAAGGGATTACTCTATTTCTAAACCGGTGACATGTAAATACTGCTTGTAGTGCATTTTTTGCAGAGAATAGCGAGTTAAACACACATGTTTTAAATAGAATGGATGAAAACCATTTGGCTGAAATCCAACAATAGCAGACATGATCTGGTGGTGTTCTACAAATGGTCCCTGATGGGAAATACAACCTGTATCTTAAAGTGCTGACTTGCACACGTTACAGACTCCAGCACAATACAGCCCCAGGCAAGATTTGTACATACAATTCTACAAGTGTGTTACGTGTGGCAAGTAGCCTAGCAGTTAAGAGTGTTGGGCCAGTAAACTAAAGGTTGCTGGTTTGAATCCCGAACAACCTAGGTGAAAAATTTGTCGATGTACCCTTGAACAAGGCACTTAACCCTAATTGCTCCTGTAATTCGATCTGGATGAGAATACATGTTATTAAAATGTTGTGAAAGTGACAATGGTACACAAACAGAAGAAAGACTGAAAGTCACTGTATTGATTCAGCAACCCATCATGTCTTCTGTAGATGACATTGATTTGTAAAGTTAAAGCTGCAATATGTAACTTTTTGGGCGACCCAACCAGTTTGTCACAAACTGAAATTAGGCGAACTATTAGAATTTTAGCAACCAGGAAATGGTGGAGCGATTTCTGCATAGTGCTTCTTTAAGAGTTTAAGTGAAGCATTTTGTTGTTTTGTTGTCCAAGCTGAAAATCACATTACAGGCAAACAGTAACTTTTTAAAACAACATAACTTCCATGTGGAGTTCATCGTGAATGTGAGCGAATACACTGTGGTATCATCAAGTCTGCTGCAACACATCACCTACTTCAGTTCCAGACAAACAGGCAGCTGGTTAGGGAGCAGAGCAGGGACAAAGACAGAGTCACTCAGAGACCCATTTTACATGCCAACACAGAACACACATAATGACATCCCTGACTTTGGACCAGCCTTACTATAGACCTTGATTGGTCGATTTGTTACCTCCCTCATTTAACACCTCATTCCAGGCTCAGGGCCTCATCACATCCCCCCAGAGGGTATCAGGGCATAAGGGGAGCCATTTCATGTTAAGTGTCTGTAAAACACCATTACTACAAGATGGTTACAATAATTTAAGAACAAGGTGCTTGAAGTCATTTTGGAAGTGATATGTGTAACTGTGATTGTGTTTTTGAAGAAATCCCCTCAGCCCAGAGGAGGATGCAGGAAAGGACACCCGAAACCGAAAGCAACAGAGTCAAATCAAGCTTACTTACTTGTGGGCTGTGAGACAGGATGTAAAGTTTCATAAACCACTGCCTCTCAGTTCCCAGCATTAGGTGCCTCCTTACCGGTCTCCGGGTTCCTCCAGCTGCCACTGTTTTTACAGCGAGAGAATACAATGAATAAATGTATAACCAGAGTTGTGTGTATGTGCCGATCCAGGTCTGTGAGTATTCATAGCCAGGGTTGTGTGTATGTGCCGATCCATGTCTGTGAGTATTCATGGCCAGGGTTGTGTGTATGTGCCGATCCAGGTCTGTGAGTATTCATATCCAGTGCTGTGTGTATGTGCCGATCCAGGTCTGTGAGTATTCATATCCAGGGCTGTGTGTATGTGCCGATCCAGGTCTGAGTATTCATATCCAGGGCTGTGTGTATGTGCCGATCCAGGTCTGTGAGTATTCATATCCAGGGTTGTGTGTATGTGCCGATCCAGGTCTGTGAGTATTCATATCCAGGGTTGTGTGTATGTGCCGATCCAGGTCTGTGAGTATTCATATCCAGGGCTGTGTGTATGTGCCGATCCAGGTCTGTGAGTATTCATATCCAGGGCTGTGTGTGTATTCATAGCCAGTGCTGTGTGTCTGTGTGTGTGTGCACGCGCGCCTGCATGTGTGTGTGTGTGCGCGCGTTAACCTGGTAGCCCCACAGAGACATATGACAAGCCTTCCCAAAACAGCCAGAGCTCTTCTAGTAAGGACACTCCTCTCCTCTTTAACATAGGGACCAATCCCTGCCATAATACACGCTTCAATATGTCTTGTCATGAAGGGGACTGGCACAATCACAGCATCAGAGCAGCACTAAGACACTCCACTCCGTGTCATACTCAAAGAATTAAAAGAAAAAAGAAGACGGATAGCTCTAATGAAGAAACAGGATTGATACAGCCTGGAAATCTAAATGGTACTGTAACTCACTGCAGTCTCATGGCTTCTCACGAGATGCCACTATGATCCATTTACAGGTAGCTACCATAAGCCCATCAACTGAAGGCAAGAGGTTCACATGCAGTACATCAGTTTCAATGACCACTAACATATTGTTGTAGCTTCAGTATGACATAACATAACTATGTCAGTGCGATCAAACCATTTTGAGTTATTGATCACCGGAGTTAGAATACCTCATGATAAGCTGCAGACCATACTATTTTTCAGTTTCCCTGCATTATAATCCCCGCCCATGAGAAGCGCTGCCTTTGGATATGCATTTTGTTGTTTTCTTATGGTCCTATACAGCTATTTGAGTGTGGTCTTAGTGCTGGAACCGGTTTGTGGTGGTAAACAGACAGACAGCTAAACATATAGATGAAAACTTTCATCTGTAGCAGCAGTGTAAAAGAGGGAGGGGGGGGGGGCAACGCAAATAGTCTGGGTAGCCATTTGATTAGATGTTCAGGAGTCTTATGGCTTGGGGGTAGAAGCTGTTTAGAAGCCTCTTGGACCTAGACTTGGTGCTCCGGTACAGCTTGTCGTGCGGTAGCAGAGAGAACAGTCTATGACTAGGGTGGCTGGAGTCTTTGACAATTTTTAGTGCCTTCCTCTGACACCGCCTGGTATGGAGGTTCTGGATGGCAGGAAGCTGGTCCTCAGGGATGTACTGGGCCGTATGCCCAACCTTTTGAGGTTCTGAGGACCCATGCTAAATCTTTTCAGTCTCCTGAGGGGGAATAGGTTTTGTCGTGCCCTCTTCACTACTGTCTTGGAGTGTTTGGACCATGTTAGTTTGTTGGTGATGTGGACGCCAAAGAACTTGAAGCTCTCAACCTACTCCACTACAGCCCCGTCGATGAGAATGGGGGCGTGCTCGGTCCTCCTTTTCCTGTAGTCCACAATCATCTCCTTTGTCTTGATCACGTTGAGGGAGAGGTTGTTTCATGGCACCACACGGCCAGGTCTCTGGCCTCCTCCCTATATATGTCTCGTCGTTGTCAGTGATCAGTCCTATCACTGTTGTGTAATCAGAAAACTTAATGATGGTGTTGGAGTCATGCCTGGCCATGCAGTCATGAGTGAACAGGGAGTACAGGAGGGGACTGAGCACGCACCCTAGGGGCCCCCATGGTGAGGATCTGCATGGCGGATGTGTTGTTACCTACCCATACCACCTGGGGGCGGCCCATCAGGAAGTCCAGGATCCAGTTGCAGAGGGAGGTGTTTAGTCCCAGGTTCCTTAGCTTAGTGATGAGCTTTGAGGGCACCATGGTGTTGAATGCTGAGCTGTAGTCAATGAATAGCATTCTCACATAGGTGTTCATTTTGTCCAGGTGTGAAAGGGCAGTGTGGAGTGCAATAGAGATTGCATCATCTGTGGATCTGTTGGGGCGGTATTGTTCATACCATATTTACCACTACCTATATGTACAGTTGAAGTCGGAAGTTTACATACACTTAGGTTGGAGTCATTAAAACTTGCTTTTCAACCACTCCACAAATTTGTTGTTAACAAACTATAGTTTTGGCAAGTCGGTTAGGACATCTACTTTGTGCATGACACTTTTCCAACAATTGTTTACAGACAGATTATTTCACGTATAACTCACTGTATCACAATTCCAGTTGGTCAGAAGTTTACATACACTATGTTGACTGTGCCTTTAAACAGCTTGGAAAATTCCAGACAAAGATGTCATGGCTTTAGAAGTTTCTAATAGGCTAATTGACATCATTTGAGTCAATTGGAGATGTACCAGTGGATGTATTTCAATGCCTACCTTCAAACTCAGTGCCGCTTTGCTTGACATCATGGGAAAAACAAAAGAAATCAGACAAGACTTCACAAAAAAAAATTGTTGACCTCCACAAGTCTGGTTCATCCTTGGGAGCAATTTCCAAATGCCTGAAGGTACCACGCTCATCTGTAGAAACAATAGTATGCAAGTATAAACACCATGGGACCACGCAGCCATCATGCCGCTCAGGAAGGAGACGCGTTCTGTCTCCTAGAGATGAACGTACTTTGGTGCGAAAAGTGCAAATCAATCCCAGAACAACAGCAAAGGACCTTGTGAAAATGCTGGAAGAAACAGGTACAAAAGTATCTATATCCACAGTAAAACGAGTCCTATATCGACATAACCTGAAAGATCGCTCAGCAAGGAAGAAGCCACTGCTCCAAAACCACCATAAAAAAGTCAGACTAAGGTTAGCAACTGCACATGGGGACAAAGATTGTACTTTTTGGAGAAATGTCCTCTGGTCTGATGAAACAAAAATAGAACTGTTTGGCCATAATGACCATCGTTATGTTTGGAGGAAAAAGGGGGATGCTTGCAAGCCGAAGAACACCATCCCAACCATGAAGCATGGGGGTGGCAGCGTCATGTTGTGGGGGTGCTTTGCTGCAAGAGGGACTGGTGCACTTCACAAAATAGATGGCGTCATGAGACAGGAAAATTATGTGAATATATTGAAGCAACATTTCAAGACATCAGTCAGGAAGTTAAAGCTTGGTCGCAAATGGGTCTTCCAAATGGACAATGACCCCAAGCATACTTCCAAAGTTGTGGCAAAATGGCTTAAGGACAACAAAGTCAAGGTATTGGAGTGGCCATTACACTAGCTCCGTTACACTAGCTCCATCACACTAGCTCTGTCACACTAGCTCTGTCACACTAGCTCTGTCAGGAGGAATGGGCCAAAATTCACCCAACCTATTGTGGGAAGCTTGTGGAAGGCTACCCAAAATGTTTGACCCAGGTTAAACAACTTAAAGGCAATGCTACCAAATAGTAATTGAGTGTATGTAAACTTCTGACCCACTGGGAATGTAATGAAAGAAATAAAAGCTGAAATAAATAATTCTCTCTAATATTATTCTGACATTTCACATTCTTAAAATAAAGTGGTTATCCTAACTGACCTAAGACAGGGAATTTTTATTATGATTAAATGTCAGGAATTGTGAAAAACTGAGTTTAAATGTATTTGGCTAAGGTGTATGTAAACTTCCGACTTCAACTGTACATATCTACTTCAATTACCTCATACCCCTGCACGTCGACTCGGTACTGGTACCCCATGTATTTAGCAAAGTTATCGTTACTCATTGTGTATTTATTCCTCGTGTTATTATTTTTCCATTTGTTTTCTCTGCGTTGTTGGGAAAGGCCCATAAGTAAGCATTTCACTGTTAGTCTACACCGGTTGTTTACAAAGCATGTGACAAATAACATTTGATTTGCTGAGTCAAGCCATTCCATAAACATGAGCATACTGTAATCTGCAACATTACATAGGTAAGTGCTACTTATGAACTCCTTAAGTAAACCTTGCTTGCTGATGCACTTGACTTATTTTCCATCTAAACTCATTATCTGGGCTACATTCGTTCAGACCCCAAATACGGCCCCTGTAATATCAAAGTGATGAGGTCCATCTGGCTGGAACAGACAGAGCCCCCCTACTCAGCATGCCTGTCGTAGAGGAAGAGCTGAGTCACATAGTGTTGTGTTGTGCTCTGTCTGCAGTGACAGATAGTAGCAGCACACCCGCCATGCACAGGTGTCATCCGACGAGTCCCTTCCCCACTCTGAGCCCTGCTTCATCTGTCTCATTCATACCCAGTGGAGCTGGGAGAAGTTAGTGTGAGTCCCAAAATGGCACCCTATTCCCTATATAGTGCATTACTTCTGACCAGACTACGGTCAGAAGTAGTGCACTATATAGGGAATAGGGTGCCATTTGGAACGCATCCTAAGAGTCAGTCTGCTGAGGAACACCAGGTGTTCACACCATATGCAAAATGCACTGCCAACGCTGTGTGAATACTTAATGAGAGCAAGGCAACAACTTCCAGACAGACATCACATGGTGGTAGCTACAGTACTGTAGGGGTAGACTACAATTGATACTTAGCTTGAACTCGATCTGCCTTAAGAGCTTCATAACACTGTCATTCCACTGACATAACCAGTGTCATTATTTGTATTTATTTATTTAACCTTTATTTAATTAGGCAAGTCAGTTAAGAACAAATTCTTATTTTTCTTATTTACATTTATGAAGAAAGGAAGTAGCACACTCTTAGGTTTCTATGGTGTGTGTCAGCTCATGCTTTTTACTAGATTATTTACATTTATGACAGCGGAGGTCAGGTTGGAGGTTGCTGGCTTTACACACTGTCATCACCATACAAACAGTTTAGTTAAGCTAGTTAGCTAACGATGTGCCTAGCCACTTAGGCTAGCTGACCTATAAACAAAGATTTATGTCATGATAATGTTAATGTAATAAGGTGGCGTCAGCTGACATGAATGTTGATGACTCATTAAGTCATTATTACTGTGTTATAACACAGGACATTATGACAAAAGGGTCAAGGAAAGAGTAATAAAATAAATAAACCTTGAGACAAATGTTTGCAGACCTCTTATCTGTGATGTGAACTTGTCTTCTGAACAAAGTATGGTATGATGGAATTTAAGTGGAGTGAGGGAGAGAGTTGTCAGAGCTGTTTACACAGAATCTGGCCAGGATTAGTGAGGCTAGTTCTTGAATTTGTACACAGAGAGAGGTGAAAAAATGTCCTCTGGGTGAGGAGATAAGGTCTGGCTGCCAGCCATCTCTACTGAGCAGCTACTGGGACTACTGTTGTCCCCAGCCTGCCTCTCATAATCTTGCAGTGCATTAAAGCAGATTGTGGATTAGCAACACTCATACACAGGGAATGAAGGTGTTAGGAAAAGCCATAAATGTTACATATGTATTAATGCAGGTTCAAGAATGTAGGGTAGTGAGGGGAGTGTAGAAACTGTATTGTCTGAGGGAAAAAGAACTCTGTGGTTTGTGTGTGTGTGTGTGTGTGTGTGTGTGTGTGTGTGTGTGTGTGTGTGTGTGTGTGTGATATATATATATATATATGTTCTGTGTGGGAGAGAGAGAGAGAAACAGAGCAAGAGGGATAGAAAGTTGGGCATGGTTTTAAGCGGTTGGTCGGGTCCGACACCAAATTGGCTGATTGGCAACTGCCTGGCTGCCTTTTCGCTCTATTAAACGTTTCAATGAGAGAGCGGCCATGCTCCAGTTACGAGATAGGCCTCACTCAGTCACCACTTAGCCCAGCAATCTGGAGAGCAGCTTGTGAATGAGCCGGAGAGGTGTTTAAATGGCAGCCCTTGTCACTGGCTCACTGAGCCCTAATGGCTGACACAGAGACTGGGTTTCCACAAGACCTGGGTTCAAATACTATTAATTTCAAATACTTCAGTTGGGTTTGCTTAAGCTTGCCTTGCGGAAAAAAACCCGCAAACCCCGCTCATCACGAACTCGGATACCTCCTGCGCCTCGACCTGTTGTTTCGGCCTGTTGTTTCCAACGTTTTATTTAGTTCATAAGAGTTTGTGTCAATACCTGCTACCAGATAGCTAGCTTGCAATGGAGCCCGTGTCGCCTGGAATAGCTAGCAAACATTTCCAGCGCTGTAGAAGCTGTGTTTATTATGCTCTTGTCCAGGAAAATATTGACAATCCGGAGTTCCAATGCGGCAATTGTTTTCAGAATTCAATTCTGAAATAGCTTGTCGGGAAAACGCAAATTGGAACTTTCTCGTTCTCAACTCCTGTGGCTGGACGCCGCTAGGGCTTGATGGATGTATCCTCGCCTTGTCATCCGTCCCTATCCGAATGTGCTATCTGGAACTAGCCTGCCAAGGAAGTTGTCTCCATCTGCTTCTCCAAGTCTATCTTGTAATGAAGCAGACAGAGAACAGCAAGAAGATTGTTCCAATCAGCACTCGTCCCATGTCACAAGTCGTGGAAACCGAAGGCAGCGGCATTCTTCAAAGCGGACTGGAGTGTCTGCGAGAGGTCCGGAGCAGATTGACATGAGGAACAGTATCGCTGCCCTGGTGCCTGACGATGTAATGGGAAGTTCAATGGTGAGAAATGTCTCAGTCCCTGAAGCAAACCTGGATAGCAACTTCCCATTGCTATCCAGGAGCACGATTACAGGACCTCAATAAGCTTCTCCCAAACATTTTAAACCTGCATCAGGAAATTGAGTACATTATAGTTAATGTGGGATTCAATGACATTATGAAGGACAGCTCATAACAGCTGAAGATGGATTTTAAAGAACTTATTGGGTCTCTGCTTGACACCAACAAATGCCATAATATCTGGCCTTTTGCCCTCCCTAAATTGTGGCATTGAACATTTCAGCAGACTTATAGCCCTCCATAACTGGCTACGTGACTACTGCAGCTCTGTGGGTGTAACATTTATTCACAATTTTGATACCTTTTGGAAACAAAGCTTGTTATATAAAGAGGATAGGATACGCCTAAATCATTTGGGTTGCTGGATCCATTCATAGCATTATAAGGCTGCATTGAGACAATGACTTATCAATGACCCAAGCCCAGCTCAGCTAATCCCTACCATTGTGACACAGATGACATTGATATTCTGACAATCTTATGAGACAGGAAAATGATGTGGATATATTGAAGCAAAATCTCAAGACATCAGTCAGGAAGTTAAAGCTTGGTCGCAAATGGGTCTTCCAAATGGACAATTAACTCAAGCATACATCCAAAGTTGTGGCAAAATGGCTTAAGGACAACACAGTCAAGGTATTGGAGTGGCCATCACAAAGGCCTGACCTCTATCCCATAGAAAATGTGTGGGCAGAACTGAAAAAGCGTGTGCGAGCAAGGAGGCCTACAAATCTGACTCCGTTACACTAGCTCTGTCAGGAGGATTGGGCAAAAATTCACCCAACCTATTGTGGGAAGCTTGTGGAAGGCTACCCAAAATGTTTGACCCAGGTTAAACAACTTAAAGGCAATGTTACACTCAATTACTATTTGGTATGTAAACTTCTGACCCACTGGGAATGTGATGAAAGAAATAAAAGCTGAAATAAATAATTCTCTCTAATATTATTTTGACATTTCACATTCTTAAAATAAAGTGGTTATCCTAACTGACCTGACAGGGAATTTTTATTATGATTAAATGTCAGGAATTGTGAAAAACTGAGTTTAAATGTATTTGGCTAAGATGTATGTAAACTTCCGACTTCAACTGTACATATCTACCTCAATTACCTCATACCCCTGCACGTCGACTCGGTACTGGTACCCCATGTATTTAGCAAAGTTATCGTTACTCATTGTGTATTTATTCCTCGTGTTATTATTTTTCCATTTGTTTTCTCTGCGTTGTTGGGAAAGGCCCGTAAGTAAGCATTTCACTGTTAGTCTACACCGGTTGTTTACAAAGCATGTGACAAATAACATTTGATTTGCTGAGTCAAGCCATTCCATAAACATGAGCATACTGTAATCTGCAACATTACATAGGTAAGTGCTACTTATGAACTCCTTAAGTAAACCTTGCTTCCTGATGCACTTGACTAACACACACACACACACACACACACACACACACACAAAATATATGCGCCGAAAATGTGGTCAGAGGCTCAATATGGAGGGTGTGACGCAATTGCGGAGCCTCCAGAGGCATGCAGAGGCCAAATCGAGCTCTGTACCACATCGCCATGCGCTTCCCTTTTTTTTTTTTTTACAATACGGAGGGCTCTGTATAGCTCCACAACATGATTGGTTGACGGCAGAATGTGCTCTCTCCCGACTATTTGTGCTCATTCATTGTTTCATTGTGTGAATTATTTTTGTTTGATTGTTAGTGTATATCAGTTCCCCATTACATATATCACCAGTAGTACATTTACCGTTAATTCCTATAATTTCTAATCCAGAATGTTTGTTACTTTGGTTACTGTAGTTTATTTTAAAGCATTCAATATTATTATTCCAGTCTTCCCGTTATCATTGCCGGAGTGGACACATTTTTTGCAGAGCGCACAACCTATGCTTCATTCCATTTACGAGTTTTGTCAATTTAGTCATTGTCCTTTGTTTGAGCGCTCCTGTCAATGTTAAGTAAGGACTCGCATGCATAGAAATAGGCCTTTAGGCTACCTGGCCTGTGCTCAAATATAGGTATATAAATTAGAGGTCGACCGATTAATCGGAATGGCCGATTAATTAGGGCCGATTTCAAGTTTTCATAACAATCGGAAATCGGTATTTTTGGTCGCCGATTTGGCCATTTTTATTTTTATTATTTTTTACACCTTTATTTAACTAGGCAAGTCGGTTAAAACTTGTTTGAGATAGGGGGCAGTATTTTCACGGCCAGATAAAAAAACGTACCCGAATTAATCTGGTTACTACTTCTGCCCAGAAACTATAATATGCATATAATTAGTGAATTTGGATAGAAAACACTCTAAAGTTTCTAAAACTGTTTGAATGGTGTCTGTGAGTATAACAGAACTCATATGGCAGGCCAAAACCTGAGAAGATTCTATGCGGGAAGTGCCCTGTCTGACCATTTCTTGTCCTTCTATAGCCTCTCTATCGAAAATACAGCCTCTGTGCTGTAACGTGACATTTTCTAAGGCTTTCATTGGCTCTAGGAAGGCGCCAGAAAGTGGAATGATAGCTCTGCAGTCTCTGGGCGAAAAACAGCAGGGGTTTTGGTGAGTGGTTCTTCTGGGAACAATGACACTGAGGCACTCGTGCACGAGACGACTCCATTTTTTTCTTTCAGTGTTTCAACGAATACGTTGTCGCCCGGTTGGAATATTAGCGCTATTTTACGAGAAAAAAAAAATTTCGCATAAAAATTGATTTTAAACAGCGTTTCACATGTTTCGAAGTACGGTAATGGAATATATATCGCTGCTACCTGCTTTTTTGGGTCCTCCAATAATCGGTATCGGCGTTGAAAAATCATAAATCGGTCGACCTCTAATATAAATGTGCCTATTTGGGGATCTGATAGTATTTCTGATTGGCTCAACGCACCATCACTAATAACCTATTGAGCTCCCAAAGTAATGTTTTCTTCACCTCAAACAGCAAGCAAACAGTCCGTTTTTACATCCATTGAGAATTACAATAGTTCCTCAATGTATTTAAAAAATCTTTACATAACCACTCAGCTTGAAAGGGGAAAATGTAATGCTCTGATACTGCGGAAGCAGGCCTACCTGATTACTTATTTTCAGTGCTCGACTTGGACTAAAATAGGTTCCGGTACTCATTTTGGCTGCAGAAACTGTTAATATTTAGGTGCAGGAGCTCCACAATACTTTTGAGCTTGAGGAGCTCAAGGGGTAGAACATTTGGCGCCGCTGGAAGATGGCCCCTGGAGGGGATGGCTGGCGTTTTATTGGTTTTTAACCAACTGTGGTATTCTGTTAGTTTTTTCGCATTGTTTGTAACTTATTTTGTACATAATGTTGCTGCCATCGTCTCTTATGACCGAAAAGAGCTTCTGGACATCAGAACAGCGATTACTCACCTCAAATTGGACAAATCATTTTTCTTTAATGAGTTGGACGGGAAGGATATACTCCAAACACTCGAACAGGCCCTCGTCCCTGTCAATCGCAGGAGAAAGAAATTGAGATTTCCCGGAAAGAGATTGGGGTGCCTTGTGAGGATCAGGCAACGAGTGGCTTATCTGCCTTTGCAATTCGTACTGTTAGCTAACGTTCAAATGCTGGGAAATAAATTGGACGAACTGAAAGCACGTATATCCTATCAACGGGACATTAAAAACTGTTATATCTTTTGTTTCACCGAGTCGTGGCTGAACGACGACATTACTAACATACAGCTGGCGGGTTATACACTATCGGCAGGATAGAACAGCAGCCTCTGGTAAGACACAGGGCGGTGGCCTATGCATATTTGTAAACAGCTGGTGCACGATATCTAAGGAAGTCTCAAGGTTTTGCTCGCCTGAGGTAGGGTATCTCATGATAAGCTGTAGAACACACTATCTACCTTGAGAGTTTATCTGTATTTTTCGTAGCCGTCTACATACCACCACACCACGCTGGCACTAAAACCCTCACACAATAAGCTATATACAGCCATAAGCAAACAGGAAAACGTTCATCCAGAGGTGGCACTCCTAGTGACAGGGGACTTTAATGCAGGGAAACAGAAATTAGGTAAAACTGATTTAAATCAGCATGTTAAATGTGCAACCAGAGGGAAAAACATCTCTAGACCACCTTTACTCCACACACAGAGACGCATACAAATCTCTCCCTCGCCCTCCATTTGGCAAATCTGACTATAACTCTATCCTTCTAATTCCTGCTTACAAGCAAAAACTAAAGCAGGGAGCACCAGTGACTCGGTCTATAAAAAAGTGGTGAGATGAAGCAGATGCAAAACTACAGGACTGTTTTGCTAGCACCGACTGGAATATGTTCTGGGATTCTTCAGATGGCATGGTACATCACATCAGTCACTGGCTTCATCAATAAGTGTATCGATGATGTCGTCCTCACAGTAACTGTACGTACATACCCCAACCAGAAGTCATGGATTACAGGCAACATTCGCACTGAGCTAAAGGGTAGAGCTGCCGCTTTTAAGGAGCGGGACTCTAACCCGGAAGCTTATAAGAAATCCTGCTACGCCCTCCGACGAACCATCAAACAGGCAAAGCGTCAATACAGGACTAAGATCGAATCGTACTACACCGGCTCCAACACTCGTCGGATGTGGCAGTGCTTGCAAACTATTACAGACTACAAAGGGAAGCACAGCCGAGAGCTGCCCAGTGACACGAGCCTATCAGACGAGCTAAACAACTTCTATGCTCGCTTAGAGGCAAGTAACACTGAAACATACATGTGAGCATCAGCTTTCCCGGACGACTGTGTGTTCACGCTCTCCTCAGACGATGTGAGTAAGACCTTTAAACAGGTAAACATTCACCAGGATGTGTACTCTGAGCATGCGCTAACCAACTGGCTAGTGCCTTCACTGACATTTTCAACCTCTCCCTGTCTGCGTCTGTAATACCAACATGTTTCAAGCAGACCACCATAGTCCCTGTGCCCAAGAACACTGAGGTAACCTGCATAAATGACTACAGACCCGTAGCACTCACGTCTGTAGCCATGAAGTGCTTTGAAAGGCTGGTCACGGCTCACATAAACACCATTATCCCAGAAACCATAGACCCACTCCAATTTGCATACCACCCCAACAGATCCATAGATGATGCAATCTCTATTGCACTCCACACTGCCCTTTCACACCTGGACAAAAGGAACACCTATGTGAAAACGCTATTCCTTGACTACAGGTCAGCATACAACACCATGGTGCCCTCAAAGCTCATCACTAAGCTAAGGACCCTGGGACTAAACACCTCCCTCTGCAACTGGATCCTGGACTTCCTGACAGGCCGCCCCCAGGTGGTAAGGGTTGGTAACAACACATCCGCCATGCTGATCCTCAACACGGGGGCCTCTCAAGTGTGCGTGCTCAGTCCCCTCCTGTACTCCCTGTTCACTCATGACTGTATGGCCAGGCACAACTCCAACACCATCATTAAGTTTGCCGATGTCAACAGTGGTAGGCCTGATCACCGACAACGATGAGACATATATAGGGAGGAGGCCAGAGACCTGACCGTGTGGTGCAAGAACAACCTCCTCTCCCTCAACGTGATCAAGACAAAGGAGATGATTGTGGACTAAAATGTGATTTTATTTGATTTGAGGTGCCGGTACTCAGCTCCGGTGAGCTCCTAACCATGTCAAGCACTGCTTCCTATCAACCTAAGTAAATAGTTGATACAATGTTTCAAGTTTGTTGGAGACAAGCCATGTGTAGCCAAAGTGATTTATAGGTTATTCATTTTTAAAGCAGGATATTTTCTACCTGCAGGCTGCAATGTTTTTATTTTTGGGCTTTATGTAGGCTATTTTGACATAGCAATAGAAGTTACTTTTTAGGATTGTATCACTTTCATGTAGATTTGGATAGAATTTTGATTAACCGGATAACAATGATTTTTAGATATGAAGACTTTATTATAAATAAAATGAAACTTTCACGAAAATGTGCATATGAAAACCATAACTGGCATGCAGATCGGTAGAAATGGTAAGATAAATTGCCATTCCACATGAGAAAGGTTGGCGACTCCAGCAACTTCAGGAGAGTAATGGCAGAATCTGCAAAAGCCAGCAGGAGGAGAATTTTTTTTCTTCTAATTCTGGTTATCTAGATCTCTGGTGCGCTCGAGGCCTTTGTCTTACTTCATCACGCCGTAAGCTTAAAGCATCAGACAAGCTCAATGCATATGGTTGATTTTATGAAAACACATAATGTGCGTTTTAATAAAAGTTTAACTTTTTGGAAGGTGTGCATCCCGTTACATCTGGCATAAAAGTAACACAGCATTCAGAAAAAGAACATCATACCAACAGTCAAATATGGTGGTGGTAGTGTGATGGTCTGGGGCTGATTTGCTGCTTCAGGACCTGGACGACTTGCTGTGATTGATGGAAGCATGAATTCTGCTCTCTACCAAAAAAATATTGAAGGAGAATGTCCGGCCATCAGTTCATGACCTCAAGTCGAAGCGCACTTGGGTTCTGCAGCAGGACAATGAACCAAAACACACCAGCAAGTCCACCTCTGAATGGCTTAAAAAAACAGAATGAAGGTTTTGGAGTGGCCTAGTCAAAGTCCGGACTTGAATCCGATTGAGATGCTGTGGCGTGACCTTAAAAAGTGGTTCATGCTCGAAAACCCTCCAATGTGGCTGAATTAAAACAATTCTGCAAAGAAGAGTGGGCCAAAATTCCTCCACAGCGATGTGAAAGACTCATTTCCAGTTATTGCAGTTGTTGCTGCTGAGGGTGGCACAACCAGTTATTAGGTTTAGGGGGCAATTACTTTTTCACATAGGGCCATGAAGGTTCGATAGCTTTATTCCCTTAATAAATAAAATCATCACTTAAAAACTGCATTTTGTGTTTACTTGGGTTATCTTTGTGTAATATTTACATTTGTGTGATGATCTGAAACATTTAAGTGTGACATATGCAAAAAAATAAGAAATCAGGAAGGGGACAAATACTTTTTCACATCACTGTATATCTCTAATAGCTGAGATTGATTTTAACACTACTTGTTTTTGTAAGAAGTGGTGACATGCTGAATGTGCCTGCGGTGTCCGTTTAAACTACTAGCACACAGCTCGGACACCCATGTATACCCCACAAGACATGCCACCAGAGGGCTCTTCACAATCCCCAAGTCAAGAACAGACTATGGGAGGCGCACAGTACAACATAGACTTCCATGTAGCCATGGCTCTATTCCACATCAGGTAACTGATGCAAGCAGTAGAATCAGATAAAAATACACCTTATGGAAAAGCGGGGACTATGAAGAGACACACACGTACACATGGATTTTATATTATAGATATGTGATAGAAGAGTAGTTGCCTGAGGGAACACACTTAATCTGTTGTGAAAAGTGATATGAAATGTAATATTTTAAAATTGTATATAACTGCCTTAAATGTTGCTGGACCCCATGCAGCAGCTAATGGGGATCCCTAATACATACAAATACAGCTCTGGCACTAAAGCAAATGCTAAAAGCATTTGAAATATGTCAAATAGTATTTGAACCCAGGTCTGGTTCCCACAGAAGACTGGGGACTATTGACTAACTACCAAACATACTTATCTGCTGGATCAGAGGTCTTAATATAGGGCAGATAAAGACAGGGCCTTTGTTCCACGGGTGGGGGTGAAGAGGTTTACATGTGTGCTGGGTTGTGTTCTCTAATAACAACATCAGACCTGCCTGGTTTACCACTGCTTTAGTCTCTACTCCGGACTAAACATTCTGACATGGCATAAGGGAGGATGTGTGTGTGGAGGCAGGGAAGTTAGCTGTTGTTGGATCAGGAGAGGAGTCAAATACCACTCTCACATATAAAATCAATAAGATGAGCTCATGTGGGAATCCCTGATCAGCATGAAGACACACAGGCCTGAGGCTCTGGTATGGAGGGGTGAAGTGGCTCCTCGGGGCCAAGGGGAAGTGTGCCCTGCACCTCTCTAGGCCCAATGACATGCCCCCTTTGTCCCTCCCTCCCTCACTCACTCTATCCCTCCCTCCTTCTAAACCACCTAAGGCAGATTGACTGTCATTCTGAAGGAGCGTTTCCATAGAAATGGACAAAAAAATAGCCAACAGGTTATGAATATATTTAGAATACCAGAGCACCATACTATAAGAGGAAGAACTATTGACTACGTTCACAGAACTACTTGAACCATGTTGTTATAACAAACTGACTCAAATTGAATTTCTCAGCCTACTGCCTTCCTTAGAAAATGAACAAGAACATTATTATAAAAGATATCAGACTCTGAGCCAATGAGTATCAAGGAGCAGATCATGTTAAATCCCCAACTGTATATCAAAATGTAATTAGTGCACGCCTCGAGTATAATCCATGAGGCGGCCGATCAATATCCTCATTCATTCTGACTGAGCTTCATTCTGCTCACTACAAGGCATCATCCCCCCCGCCAGACAGACAGGGGCATGAAGAATATCATCAGCAAAAGGTATCTCCCTCCTCAACATTCCTCTCAGGCAGGCTAGCTAGTGCCTCATGACTGCAAACAGCATAAAGCAGGGAAGAAAGGTCCTCCATTTTAACATTGATCTGTCTGGGAGGCAGAGTGGATTCATAACACTACTGGTGTGTGACTGCTCTGTCTAACCTGCAGGCTAACTCACACTGTGTTCTCACCACGCTGTGCAAAGCAACAGCCATTAAAGCCCTAATGACAACACACACCAGTTTAATTATGTAGAAAATGTCACAGAGGAAGGATTGTACTCTCCCCACAGCCATGGCTGGTTTTACTCCCACTTCTGCCTAATTGTCTGATTAAAGCGTTTCAATCTCATTAGAGATGAAAAAGAAAACGCTGGAGACGCTTATCATACCTCCGTCATCTGAAATGCCACTATCATTTATGATTTATTAGCCTACATGTTCAATATTATAAAGCGATACCTATGAGTGAGTACTGCCATTTTATTTCTCTATGTCACTGTTGTAGTCTTTTTGCCACCACTCACAACAGCACACCACCTTGAGACCTGTGCCAAGGTGAGCTAAAGCGGAGTTAAGTAGGAGGTCGATGTGAGGGCAGGACCTGGGGTTCCCTCGGTGGATGTGGCATTGGGCCAAGTCACTCCTGTCTCAAGCACTGGCAAGCTATAGTCCTTCCTTATTGGAAGACCACTTGCATAAAACTAGCACAGGGAACTGACTAAATAGGTGCCATCTAACCAGTGGAAGGACCGGTCAGAAACATCCCAGGGACCGGTGTTGGTCCACAGACCGGAGGTTGAGAAATAGTTCTAATCCACAGAGCCAGGTCAGGGGGCCTTGCCTCATCTGCTGTTCCCATCTGCCACCACACCTAAGCTGGGGGTCCTGTCATGCCAGCGGCCCCCTGTGGCCAGCGGTCCTCCCATTCCCCGGTGTCCCTGTCCCCCCTACCGGGACCTCTTCTTAGACTCAGTCCCACCTGCCCGCTCGCCACAACAACACAAGCCAACAGGACCCTGAATAGCTTCTACCCCCAAGCCATGACTGCTAAATAGTTACAGTGGGGGAAAAAAAGTATTTGATCCCCGGCTGATTTTGTACATTTGCCCACTTACAAAGAAATTATCAGTCTATAATTTTAATGGTAGGTTTATATGAACAGTGAGAGACAGAATAACAACAACAAAAAATCCAGAAAAACGCATGTCAAAAATTTTATAAATTCATTTGCATTTTAAATGAGGGAAATAAGTATTTGACCCCTCTGCAAAACATGACTTAGTACTTGGTGGCAAAACCCTTGTTGGCAATCACAGAGGTCAGACGTTTCTTGTAGTTGGCCACCAGGTTTGCGCACATCTCAGGAGGGATTTTGTCCCACTCCTCTTTGCAGATCTTCTCCAAGTCATTAAGGTTTCGAGGCTGACGTTTGGCAACTTCAACCTTCAGCTCCCTCAACAAGATTTTCTATGGGATTAAGGTCTGGAGACTGGCTAGGCCACTCCAGGACCTTAATGTGCTTCTTCTTGAGCCACTCCTTTGTTGCCGTGGCCGTGTGTTTTGGGTCATTGTCATGCTGGAATACTCATCCACGACCCATTTTCAATGCCCTGGCTGAGGGAAGGAGGTTCTCACCCAAGATTTGACGGTACATGGCCCCGTCAAATGATGCGGTGAAGTTGTCCTGTCCCCTTAGCAGAAAAACACCCCCAAAGCATAATGTTTCCACCTCCATGTTTGACGGTGGAGATGGTGTTCTTGGGGTCATAGGCAGCATTTCTCCTCCTCCAAACACGGCGAGTTGAGTTGATGCCAAAGAGCTCCATTTTGGTCTCATCTGACCACAACACTTTCACCCAGTTGTCCTCTGAATCATTCAGATGTTCATTGGCAAACTTCAGACGGGCATGTATATGTGCTTTCTTGAGCAGGGGGACCTTGCGGGCGCTGCAGGATTTCAGTCCTTCACCGGCGTAGTGTGTTACCAATTGTTTTCTTGGTGACTATGGTCCCAGCTGCCTTGAGATCATTGACAAGATCCTCCTGTGTAGTTCTGGGCTGATTCCTCACCGTTCTCATGCTCATTGCAACTCCACGAGGTGAGATCTTGCATGGAGCCCCAGGCCGAGAGATATTGACAGTTCTTTTGTGTTTCTTCCATTTGCGAATATTCGCACCAACTGTTGTCACCTTCTCCCCAAGCTGCTTGGCGATGGTCTTGTAGCCCATTCCAGCCTTGTGTAGGTCTACAATCTTGTTCCTGACATCCTTGGAGAGCTCTTTGGTCTTGGCCATGGTGGAGAGTTTGGAATCTGATTGATTGATTGCTTCTGTGGACAGGTGTCTTTTATACAAGTAACAAGCTGCGGTTAGGAGCACTCCCTTTAAGAGTGTGCTCCTAATCTCAGCTCGTTACCTGTATAAAAGACACCTGGGAGCCAGAAATCTTTCTGATTGAGAGGGGGTCAAATACTTATTTCCCTCATTAAAATGCAAATCAATTTATAACATTTTTGACATGCGTTTTTCTCTATTTTTTGTTGTTATTCTGTCTCTCACTGTTCAAATAAACCTACCATTAAAATTATAGACTGATCATTTCTTTGTCAGTGGGCAAACGTACAAAATCAGCAGGGGATCAGATACTTTTTTCCCCCCACTGTAGTTAAATAGTTAACCAAATAGCTACCCGGATTATCTGCATTGACCCTTTTTTAACTAACTTTTTTTGACTCATCACATACGCTGCTGCTACTGTTTATTATCAATCCTGTTGCCTAGTCACTTTATTCCTAGTTATATGTACATATCTACCTCAAATCTCTGCACATCGACTTTGTACTGGTGCCTCGTGTTTATAGCGAAGTTACCATTACTCATTGTATATCTATTACTTTTATCAGCCCTTTTCTATTATTTCTCTATTTTCTTTCTCTCTGCGTTGTTGGGAAGGGCTTGTAAGTAAGCATTTCACTGTTAGTCTACACCTGTTGTTAACGAAGCATGTGACGAATAACATTTTATTTGATGCCCCATAGCCAATAAATGCTTCCAATCCGCCCCAACCATTTTTTTTCTGTTTACATTTGAGACAGTGCTTTGGAACACCAGGTGTGGGTTCTGATTCCTCAGCATTAATTCCTGTGTATACCCCTCCAGTGGGAGTGTCCATTATACATTAAAGGATTTAAAGCAAACTCAACCTGGTGGGTTCCAGGAAAGAATTAGACTAGTCCCTGATTGGTTAATATATATTGTCAGCACCTGGATCCTTACCCTGCTGACTGAGGTCTCTCCAACATACCACATCATTGCCTCAGTCAATCACTTAAGCCCAAGTTAAGCTTAAGCTAATTCCTCAGCTGGTTTGTGTAGCTAGCATGAAGCTAGTACATAAATCAGCAAAGCCAGGGGTTATGTCTGAAATGGCACCCTATTCTCTATATTAGTGAACTACTTTTGACCAGACCCCTATGGGCCCTTGTCAAATGTAATGCACTATATAGGGAATATGGTGCCATTTCCCACCAGGATCAGGGTTGCATGGAGTCAGGGTTGCTTGAGGAAGTGTTTTGTTCTCATAGGAGGCAGCTGCAATGCTGTAGCAGCAACTTCTGGCCTGAGCTATACACCTAGCAACTTTAAATACCGCCAAGCCATCTGAAAAGACAAAATAAAGTTCCAATCGAACCATCAAACACATTAGCTAGCTAGGCAACTCTGCCCTGAATACAAAGCATGATGAAAGACTAATAGGAGGTAACCTAGGCCTCATTTTTAAGCATTCTGCACATATTCTCACCTGTGCATTCTCAATTTGGGATACCCTAGGATTAGTGAACAGTGATGAAATAATATGCTTAGCGATGGGGGACAGCAGACAGGCCTAGTCGGAGATAAACAGCACAACCCTAAATGATATCATTACAGAGGAGGAAGAGAGAGATTGTCAAGGGGAGGATAAACCCAGAGGAATCTGAGAGGCTTTGAACTGATAAACACTTACCAGATGAATCCCGTCTCCTAGAAGAATTGCCCTGTCACGAAACGGAATACAAGACTTAAAATGCAGGAGATGTTTTAACATAATGTAACAAAGGAACAAAAGAAGAAACACAGAATGATTTCCCCTCCCTAAAATAAGCATGTCGAAGAGCACAGCTCACCTCCATCTTTTACAGCAGAGCATCAGGGAAAACCAGAGGGAAAAATTGCATGTTGCTTGCCACTAACGCCATGTACAACGCTTCTGACTGAAAACTATTTTGGATGGAGAATCCATTTGAGAGGAGAGAGAGTAGTACAACACCTGTCTGAAGTGCTCCAGCAGGGAGAACAATGATGGTAGTGTTGTGTCCCAAATGGAAGCCCATTCCCTATTTAGTGTACTTCTTCTGACCAGGGCTCTGCTAGCTGTGAGGACTGCGAGATGTCACTAACCAACATCTAAACAACACACAAAGCACAGCTACTGTAGGAGGTGAAGGGGTTGGGCAGAAAGACCAGGGCTAAGCTTCCATAATGTTCACTAGAATAAACTACTTGATATAAATCCAAATCAAATGTTATTTGTCACATGCACCGAATGACTTACCCTGAAATGTTTATTAAATAAACTAACAATAACCAGGCTATAGAAAACAGGGCGTACTGAGTCAATGTGCAGGGAAACAGGTTAGTCGAGGTAATATATACATGTAGGTAAGGGTAACGTGACTATGCATAGATAACAAAACAGCGAGTAGTAGCAGTGAAAAAGAAAATGCAAATAGTCTGGGTAACCATTTGATTAATTGTTCAGCAGTCTTATGGCTTGGGGGTAGAAGGTGTTAAGAAGCCTTTTGGACCTCGAATTAGCGCTCACGTACCACTTGCCTTGCGTTAGCAGAGAGAACAGTCTATGACTTGGGTGGATGGAGTCTTTGACCATTTTTAGAGCCTTCCTCTGACACAGCATATTATAGAGGTTAAGGATGGCAGGAAGCTTGATAACTGTACTGGGCCGTACATCACTGGGGCCAAGTGATGATGCAACCGGTCAGGATGCTCTCGATGGTGCAGTTGTAAAACTTTTTGAGGATATAGCATGTGATGTGGTCTCACTTTCTATTAAGTGGTATAAAATGCATGTATTGTTGTACTAACCACACGTACAAGTATTACACTGTAACTACATAGTAATTACGCTGTACGTGTGAGAGAGAAAACGATCAGAAGATAGAGATAGAGAGAGAAATATAGTGAACGAAAGGGGGTGAGAGAGACACTGAACAAATATTGGCCACCCACTTGTGTCTACTTAGTCCATGTGTAAGCTCTTCTCTCAATGCACCCTCACAGCCATGGCAGTGGCCTAACACAGCATAACACTGCAGCTGCACTCAATGAAAAACATGAATGCCATACTCCACACACTGTGTGCAGGCAATCCCAAGGTATCTTGATCTTCATCTAAACTCATTCCTTCATATCTCCTGTATACCTCTATGAGATGTATGGTTGCAGGGGATATTAAGAGAACAGGAGTCATCTCCATTGCACCCTCAGTCCCAGCCCCAGTGAATAAAGTAGCTTGTGATTTATACTGGCATAACCTCCCCGTTTTCCGTTATGGGCTACTTACTCTGAGACCAGGGGTCAGTCTGAACTAGCCTGGTGAGGGGTTTTCCAGTCTACTGTGTAGTGTGAAGGGTTAGTGGGGGTGTGGACGGGTTAGTGGGGGTGTGGACGATGGTTCGATGGGATGGTGATGGTCGATAGAAACAATTCTATGCAACAACAACAAAAAACTCTACACTAAAACTATTCTGTGCTAAAAAAAAAAAAAAATCCACACTAAAACCGTTTTGTTAAAACCATTCTACGGGATCAGCTGGCTTTGGCAGACTCACTAATGGACACAGGGTTTAATCAAGACTAGAAATTACCTCTGAGAACACACAAGGATTGCAAGCCACAGACAGGGACAAATAATACTGGCTGTGGCTCATGTCAGTGTCGTCTGAGTCTCCACCAACCATGTTGATCAAGACAGAGATACAAGCACTCAGTGGCTGATTTATCTCCCATCCCGATGATGTTTAGTCCTCAGTATGAAAGCCTACAGCAGTGCAGCTGGTGTGTCAGGATACAGACTGACAGATGACAGACACCACCTCACAGATCTGTTGAAATAGGAAGGGGAGGCAGACTCTGCCACTTGCAACACTGGCATACAAGTTCCAGCCCAACCCATCCCCATCCCCTAGCCAGACTGGCTATTACAGTGAGGTCACCAAGAGAGAGAAGCAGCAGGACAAACAGAAAACATCCTTGGTCCAGATGAAATAAGAAAGAACTGATACTCCTTCTATACCCTTCTGCCCATAAAATCCTCCTGTCATCCCAATGCAGGGAAGATATCTGCAGACTTCCAAACACACACTATCAGAGAGCCCCTGCATCAATTAGATAACAATTAATGGCTGGAATGAGCCGAGCCATAACACATTCATTAGTAAATAGTTAATTTAGTGGTCAGTAGCTAGGTTGCTATCCAACTGGTGACAGATTTGAATGCGAATATTCTAAAATCTGCATAAAAACAATATGCACATTTTCCCAACAGACGTAATGCACATTAAAGTACATTTTGGGGTTAAATTCCCATGTACCGAATAAAACATACAAATTAATATGGGTTTCCATCTCATTTTCATTCTACTAATGTTTTCTCACCAAAAGAATTAGCGTTATGTCGTGAATGTGCCCACTCAGGTATTGGCCGTGTGCTCTAGCCAACAGCTCGCATATACAGTGCTGGTATAGCCAACATGATGAAATTATTATTGACAAAAGAGAGAAAACAAATGTGAATAAATAAAATGACAGCCAAGCATCGATAATCATGTCACCAGAATAAGACCCTCGATATTTATTGGAAAGGAGCATCAAGCTCATCACCTTGCACCACCCTGTGAAGTTCATCATAACTTATTAAATCTGTAGCCTAATAAAATGAATACTTTCCCAAGCTGTAGTGGGTGGACCACACAACATATCATAGGGTGACTGCAAATTTACTTCAATATGAGGGTTTTATATCAATATTTGCGCATTAAAACGTTTCCACCGCCATTTCTTGCATAATACATTTTAATCGACACAAAAATATCCCACCTTGTCTAGCGTATTTCGTTTTGTTGACATTTGGAAAGATTACAGAGATATTATCCTTTTCTATCAGGCCTGTCATGAAATGTTTTATCCGACATGTACTTTACCCACATAAAATGTTTGATGGAAACCTGGTTAGTGGTAAACATGCTGGTAACGTGGATAGGATTGTATCTAGCCAAGTAGCCATGTGGTCAGTGAGTGAATATTGGTAGATGAGATGGAGTATGAACAATCATTTCATACTGCTGTTGAGAAGAGTCACAGTAACGGAACAATGACTCCCGGCCTCAGGTTGTGCTCTGATAACAATTATTCAGATTCTAAAGTATTCTGCACCACTTCACACATCACACAGCCAAGGAAAACATTTCTCCCAGAGGAAATCCATGGCTAAGAGTTGTCTGGACATTTTACCATGAGGGTATTTTAATCCCTATACATTTTTGACTAATGTTTCTGTCAAATGGGCTAGCCAACAAAACCTCTAACAAAACTTCCTCTTTTAAGAAAAACACAACTTTAGTATTCCTACTAATCATGACTGACACTGGAGTTTAAATACAAATGTTATGCTTTAATTGGGGCTAATATAGTATCATTCAGGCTCTAAAAACCATTAGAATTGGTGCCAAGTGAGATACAGATTACAGTTCTGCTTGGCGGGCTGCGGTACCACTCAACATGCAGCTCACAAGCTGTTTTCATCTTAAACAGAGGAGAATCAATTTGGTCACACATTACAGCGTACAGCAGTACAATAGGTATTGTCTGGTCACCAAAGACTCTGCATAAAAATCAACTACTGCAAATCCAGATTACAGTAAACCATTACTGAATTAATTCACTGACAAAAATATGGCTGTTATAATAGGGCTAGATAACAAATCCTTAACCACAAGGTATTTTCAGGTAAGATTAATGAGTGCTTCTTCAACTCAGGTCTCCACAGTCAAATCAGTCCATGTGCATGGGGTTCTCTCATTGCACTCAGTCTATTCAAACTAAGTAAGGTAGAAAACAGACAAATACACAGTGCCGTTTCACCACTCACCCACTGCAGAGTATAGCAGCCAGGGTAGGCTGTATATAGCAGCCAGGGTAGGCTGTATATAGCAGCCAGGGTAGGCTGTATATAGCAGCCAGGGTAGGCTGTATATAGCAGCCAGGGTAGGTTGTATATAGCAGCCAGGGTAGGCTGTATATAGCCTCCAGGGTAGTCTGTATATAGCGGCCAGGGTAGGTGGATATAGCGGCCAGGGTAGGCTGTATATAGCGGCCAGGGTAGGCTGTATATAGCGGCCAGGGTAGGCTGTATATAGCCGCCAGGGTAGGCTGTATATAGCCTCCAGGGTAGGCTGTATATAGCCTCCAGGGTAGGCTGTATATAGCCTCCAGGGTAGGCTGTATATAGCCTCCAGGGTAGGCTGTATATAGCCTCCAGGGTAGGCTGTATATAGCCTCCAGGGTAGGCTGTATATAGCCTCCAGGGTAGGCTGTATATAGCCTCCAGGGTAGGCTGTATATAGCCTCCAGGGTAGGCTGTATATAGAAGCCAGGGTAGGCAGCATCCCAAATGGCACCCTATTCCCTATGTGCTGCACTACTTTTGACCAGGGCGCATATGGCTTTTGGGATGCTCAACATAGTCCATTAAAACAATCATCAACAGCATTAATACCTCTATTCTGTGAGCATGTGTGGAGTGGACAGACAACATCTCAATCTCAGTGCAGGTAACATTAGGCAGATCATTTCTCATGCATTTTAATACAGAATTTACACTGTATATTTGTTGTCTTTCCATTTGTGAACTATCCAAAGGTCTGTCTGACTAAAGCTATGTGACAGTAGCTATAAGAGCTCCTCAGAACTACTACAAAGGCTGAGGCCAAAGCCAAACAGAGAACCTAGAGTGGCGAGGCTAGCCCTTCATGACCACTCACATTTATGTCGCTCTGCTTGTTACAGATGACTGAGTACCACAGCTCTTTCTGATGTGCCCATCTCTGGGGTCTTCTAAAGATGGACTTCAACCAAAATGGCCAAAGCTATGAAAAATCCACACTCGATCGGCCTATCCATCTCTTTCTCCCCCGTGTCTGTTTCTATGGCTCTCTGGAGTACTTGAGACGTAGGCTACACTCCTCTACCTACACACGTCTCCTTTTCTAACTGTGAGACAGACACAGCTGGACTCCAGGCCTTCTTTCGATCTCTGTATAAATGGCTCTTTCAGCACGAGGTGTCAGAGGCAGAGCTCTATTTCAACTTATTCCTGGTCGGTAATGAACCTGCCAAAACAGTGAATAGAGGGGGAAACAGGGAGGAGACGCCCAGGGAGGGAGCGGTTGGAGGTCTAAATCAATCCCACATGTTCTCAGGAAGAGTATTTTCCACCACTAGGTGGAGAGCAGAAACCCTGTACTTCCAGTCCCAAGCGCCTCACTCCCCTTCCCCGCACTTTTTCAGCCACACTGCTGCTTTGAGCTGCTCTGACTACATACAGATGGCTTCGTTTAGCCAAGCCATGGCATCACTGGGCACAAGTTATTTTTGACTGAGCTCAGAAAAAGCTTGAGGGCAAATAGAGAGACATAAAAAGAAAAGTTCTGAAGTAGCAATGCGTTTCAAACTATGAAGGCAGAAAAGCGCTCTCGCTAGCTTCGACACAGATAAAAGATTATGGCAAAATAAAGGAATTTCCCCCCTACTGTTTGAGGCATTGTGTTTGTCACATTCAAGGCAGAATGCAAAACGGCACACAAAAACCCAAGCACAACATAAGGTTGTGTCTTCTCTCTGAGTTGGGGAGAAATAGAACAGCAGCAAAACAGTTTGAGCCATCAAATCATTTTAAAGTCCAATAAGGCTCAGATCAAAACATATAAACATGATTCAGGTTAAACCTCTGCTTCTTTCAAATCAATGCCAAAAACAAGAAACATAGATCCCAGTCTTTGTTAAAAGCACTTGGTCAGGCGCAGATGGAATTACTGTATACATAACTTACACACAGCCATACACACACCCAGTCCATTTCAAATGCCTAGCTGCCACATCTTATTAGAGTTACACATAGCACTCATTTCAATAACAACCTGTGCACGGCCGTGGTTAATGTAATGGAGGGCAGGCATGAGGCTGTGTTTTGCCAGGCAGGAGGAACCTACTCTGTTCAGGATGCCAGACACGACCAGGGAAGCTGATCCGTCAGCATTATCTTAACCTAGTTGTCAGTGACAGGAGGCTAGGATGGAATCAGATTAGATGACCCAGCCTTTTATTCACTGGCCTCATTCACTCGTCAATACCAATGTTGGGTGAAGATGTAAGGCATGCTTGTCTGTCTTTTATGTCAACCCTCTCTGACTCACTGCAGACAGGCTGTGGTTGGTTGGGTCTAGTGATGGGGTATGAAGAAGTGGCTGGTCCAAGACATTTATCTGTGGGGAAGCAAAAGTTGGACATGCCATGGTTATGGAGGAGAGGGATCTGATTTATGGTAGTACCATGCCATGGTTATGGAGGAGAGGGATCTGATTTATGGTAGTACCATGCCATGGTTATGGAGGAGAGGGATCTGATTTATGGTAGTACCATGCCATAGCAGATAACGACTGGGATATTGCCCTCCCTGTGAGAGGGTGGGAGAGAGGGGAAGGCTGGGAGGATGGGGAGGTTGAAGTAGATAACTACATATTATGGGTTGATATCCAGGTTAACAGAGTCATTTGGGAGCTTGCCTTTATATTATATCAAAACTCCTGGTCTGAAATATACATTTGATCTAATTACTGTCACATAGCCTGCAGCAAAAAATATAGGAGATGTATCCATCTTGGAGTGTGTAAACCCCCATCAGAGAGAGAGTGAGAGGGAGGCATCACACTGTCTATTGTTTGAAATAAGTCTTTGGTGTTTTTTTGTATTGATGCCATTTCTCTACCTTCATCTTCAGCGGAAAAACTCATCTTCAACTGATTTTTTGTGTTTGTCAGTTTCACTACAGACGCAAACAAACAAAACGCAATCATGAACTCTAGATAGTATAAAATAAATACAATAGAAATTACATTGATTTACAGGCCTACCTCATGTAAATCAGACTCAAGCTAGCATAATCATCCTTATGTTTCTATTGAATCCCTCAATAACAAAGTATGGACGAGACCATACACAACCCATCTATAGCATGAGACCATACACAACCCATCTATAGCATGAGACCATACACAACCCATCTATAGCATGAGACCATATACAACCCATCTATAGCATGAGACCATACACAACCCATCTATAGCATGAGACCATACACAACCCATCTATAGCATGAGACCATACACAACCCATCTATAGCATGAGACCATACACAACCCATCTAAAGCATGAGACCATACACAACCCATCTAAAGCATGAGACCATACACAACCCATCTATAGCATGAGACCATACACAACCCATCTAAAGCATGAGACCATACACAACCCATCTATAGCATGAGACCATACACAACCCATCTAAAGCATGAGACCATACACAACCCATCTAAAGCATGAGAAAGTGGAAACAGAAGTGATAAATTGGGGAGGGGAACAGTCAGTGTTAAAGGGGTTATGTAAACCTTTACCTTAAAATTTAACTATGGTTTCTGTGTATGCTGCCAAATCTGATGACTGTATTCAGCCCCAAGACATTTGACAAGGAGGAATTACAGTGCATCATATCTCACTGTATGAGCGACAGTATATAGTTATCGTTTCATGATTGATTAAAAAACATAGTCCGTTTCAAGATTTGGGATTTGTCCATCAGCCAAACAACTAGAGACTGTTCCCTTTAAAGTACAGACATGATGTAGATTACAGACACACTCAGACATCAATTTACCTGCTAAAATAAATAAGGACACATTCCTGATAAAAATAAACTGTGATAGAAAGAATATAGTGTAGTGAAAAGAGTGGGGTTAAAGTCTCAATGACCATGCAGAGATTAGTAATCTCCACGAGGGAGCCAACATGAATGGTATATAGGTATATACACAATTAAAACAATTATTTTCCATTTTATTGAAGGGGAGTAGAATTACATGCACAATAAAACCAATATTGCTTTTATATCGACCTGTGAGTCATCCTCATTGCTCCCATGTTCTTGCTCTAATATAGCACATGACTGTGAGGAGCCCTTTGAGAGAGAGAACAGCACAACCCAGCACCAAATTCATCTACCAGACCACTCCATAGCCTGAGGTGCTGCTCGTAAAAGAGGAAATATGGATGAAATTGTATTGCTATTTAATCTGACACGGCTAACCACAGCATATATACAGACCCAGTTCTGCTAAAAGCATTTTCAATGATGAAACATAAAGATGCATGCATCTACCCAAACCTGAGGACAGGCAGATGTGTAGTGATTTTATGAATCACTCTGGCCTTGCGGTTCTCGGTGAGATTATCATCATCTATATGACACAGAAGACTGAAGCATCCCCTATATCCTATCGCTCTCATGTTATCGACAGTATATCAATCCTGTTATCTTCATCTCTGATGTTAACTCACTGTGACACTGCATGAGGAAGGAGAGCTCTGCTCTTTCCAGGGTGGTGACAGGATAGAAAAGCTGCATGGATGGAGAGAGAGACAGAGACGGAGAGAACGAGAGCAAAATCTGAAGTCTAGTGATAATCTAAAAGAGGATGAGATATTCAAAATCTAAACAACACAAAGAACAAGATGGGTGATTTAGCAAACCAGACAGACAGCCTAAATGCCATCATGCTATTTTAATACAGCAGGCTTAAATCCTTTAAAATCATATCAAACAAACGGTGCTGATATCACTTTGCCCATATCAAAACAAACAATGTAGATTAAATTACTAAACTAACATCAAATCCACAGCGAGCCCCACAATCAAACACATTAATATACTATAGGAGAGTGGAGATCTGGGCTGGGCTCTCATGGTCTCTAATATGCGGTACTTATTGACACTAATGAATTGAACAGCAGCAGTGCTTACTGGACCTCCCAATAAAGAGAGGACAGCAGCAGTGCTTACTGAACCTCCCAATAAAGAGAGAGGACAGCAGCAGTGCTTACTGGACCTCCCAATAAAGAGAGGACAGCAGCAGTGCTTACTGAACCTCCCAATAAAGAGAGAGGACAGCAGCAGTGCTTACTGGACCTCCCAATAAAGAGAGAGGACAGCAGCAGTGCTTACTGGACCTCCCAATAAAGAGAGAGGACAGCAGCAGTGCTTACTGGACCTCCCAATAAAGAGAGAGGACAGCAGCAGTGCTTACTGAACCTCCCAATAAAGAGAGAGGACAGCAGCAGTGCTTACTGAACCTCCCAATAAAGGGAGAGGACAGCAGCAGTGCTTACTGAACCTCCCAATAAAGGGAGAGGACAGCAGCAGTGCTTACTGAACCTCCCAATAAAGGGAGAGGACAGCAGCAGTGCTTACTGAACCTCCCAATAAAGAGAGAGGACAGCAGCAGTGCTTACTGAACCTCCCAATAAAGAGAGAGGACAGCAGCAGTGCTTACTGGACCTCCCAATAAAGAGAGAGGACAGCAGCAGTGCTTACTGGACCTCCCAATAAAGAGAGAGGACAGCAGCAGTGCTTACTGGACCTCCCAATAAAGAGAGAGGACAGCAGCAGTGCTTACTGAACCTCCCAATAAAGAGAGAGGACAGCAGCAGTGCTTACTGGACCTCCCAATAAAGGGAGAGGACAGCATCAGTGCTTACTGGACCTCCCAATAAAGAGAGAGGACAGCAGCAGTGCTTACTGGACCTCCCAATAAAGAGAGAGGACAGCAGCAGTGCTTACTGGACCTCCCAATAAAGAGAGAGGACAGCAGCAGTGCTTACCGGACCTCCCAATAAAGAGAGAGGACAGCAGCAGTGCTTACTGGACCTCCCAATAAAGAGAGAGGACAGCAGCAGTGCTTACCGAACCTCCCAATAAAGGGAGAGGACAGCAGCAGTGCTTACTGAACCTCCCAATAAAGAGAGAGGACATCATCAGTGCTTACTGGACCTCCCAATAAAGAGAGAGGACAGCAGCAGTGCTTACTGAACCTCCCAATAAAGAGAGAGGACAGCAGCAGTGCTTACTGGACCTCCCAATAAAGAGAGAGGACAGCAGCAGTGCTTACTGAACCTCCCAATAAAGAGAGAGGACAGCAGCAGTGCTTACTGGACCTCCCAATAAAGAGAGAGGACAGCAGCAGTGCTTACTGGACCTCCCAATAAAGAGAGAGGACAGCAGCAGTGCTTACTGAACCTCCCAATAAAGAGAGAGGATAGCAGCAGTGCTTACTGGACCTCCCAATAAAGAGAGAGGACAGCAGCAGTGCTTACTGGACCTCCCAATAAAGAGAGAGGACAGCAGCAGTGCTTACTGAACCTCCCAATAAAGAGAGAGGACATCATCAGTGCTTACTGGACCTCCCAATAAAGAGAGAGGACAGCAGCAGTGCTGCGTAAACACACACAGACTGTGTCCCAAATGGCACCCTATTCCCTATAAAGTGCACTACTGTTGACCAGATCCAACTATTTTGGGAATCGGTGTCATTTGGATTAAGATCATTGGGGATGTACATTTAATTACTCTCCTAAAAGTTCAATTAATGTGGCAGAGAAGAGATTACCACAATGTTTTAAAAGACCACAGACACCAGGGAACATCAAGCACTTAGCCCTGGATATTGGTATTAATCCATCTATCCAGCCCTCACCACCATCCCATCATGTTGGGGTGAGTAAGTACTGTATGAGATTAAAGATACCCCTGGTTCGCTCTATGACATCATCATACACATGAACAGAACTTTCACAATGACCAATTTTTGTTGCAATGTCCACACTAGCATACTATATAGTTAGAATGAAGCATTCTAAGTGGTATTCTAGTATGGACATTGCCCATACCAGGGGGCATTCTAAGTGGTATTCTAGTATGGACATTGCCCATACCAGCAGAGTAATAGTGGTCATGGAGGAAAAGGAAGTAATTAATCAGGAAACAATGGAGTCTACGGGACAACTTGAGTATCGTCACATTTAAATAAATCTATATTGTAAAGGAGGAAACAGATGTGGAAGTCAAAGATTAGATTTCTCTGTCTGTCCACGTTGCTCTGGCTCCCTTGCCAATGTGTGTACTTACATGACTCCCTGGGAGATATTTTGCCTCTAAACACAACCAGCCACCTCTTCTATAACTTATTGCCACAAAAACTGCTGAAAGCAGTACCCATCCGCATGATCAATTGATAATGTCCAGAAATCCATCTCACCCCCCCCTTTAAAAAGGGGATATCGGTCTTCGATAGCAAATGATAAGAGTTAGTTTCTGCATTTTTATCCATGGCAGGTAGAAAATGTATTGGACAATGGGCATTTGGTCAAGGGCATGGGGAAAGACTTTATACAAAGTGTTTGTGTCTGCACCCAGTCCAAAGTTATACCACATCTTGTTTCTGGAGAAATACCAGAAGCTGGACCTATGTGGAGGAATCAGGGAACCTTGTCACATGGCATTATGAGCCTTACGTGAATGAGTGAATGATATTGTGGTCGTGGAGGACAGACATACTGTAAAGCCACTGACAGACAAGCCAGGCACAGCAGTAACAGTAACACTGGGCCAGAGCTCAGCTGGCACTTATACTATTCACACAGTGTCTCTTCCTCCATGCCTGATATGACATTTGTGTGAAGAGCTGGCAATCACATGGCCCACAATGACTCACTCTATGGCTTGGAGAAGGGAGATGGCTCACAGGTCTTTAAACATAGTATACGTGGGGCTTCATCTATGGGGTCTCCTGCTGTGTGTTGTGTTGTGGTGCACTGTGGAATGTTGTTTTGCATTGCAGTGTATTGAGGAGCATTGTGGTGTATTGTGGTTAGAGCGTTGGGCCAGTAACCGGAAGGTTGCTGGATCGAATCCCCGAGCTGACAAGGTAAAAATTTGACATTCTGCCCCTGAGCAAGGCAGTTAACCCACTGTTCCCCGGGCGCCGAAGACATGGATGTCCGCCATAATCGGGTTAAATTTGGGTTAAATGCGGAAGACACATTTCAGTTGAATACATTTAGTTGGACAACTGACTAGGTATCCCCCTTTCCCTTTCCCTATTGTGTAAAGTATGTGTGCCCCACATATTTTAGTGTGGATTTATGTGTACAGTTATTCCACCCCAGGGGGTTCCATTATACATGGCCCAATCCTCTGAAAATGTAACTGCATGAGAAATCAAAGAGCAAAGCAACACCAGGATAAAATCCTAATCCTTACCCATCTGTTGGGGGTCAATGATTGGCCCATCTATCTAGCCCTGAACACAGCTTGACTGGAACCCCTGCTGCAATAGAGAAGCTGGGCAGAAAAACCGAGGTCTGGAAGATTGGAGAGGGACCTACGAAGTTTTCCACAGTACTGTATCACCTACTGTGGTGACAATGCATACAACTAGCACATCAGGGCTACAGCATTAGCCTACTTCTTCATCTGACCATTTGTCTATGCAAAGCCTCTTACAGCCAGGGAGGAACCAGGGACTTGTTGTTGACGCTCAAATCTAGATTGCTGGGCAACAGGGCAAGCCAAGTCCGTAGGTTTCCTTTAAATCTAAACCATTAACCCCCAGTACAAAAGCCATGCTACACTCTCAGCCTCCCTCAAATGTGTGTGTGTGTGTGTGTGTGTGGTGTGTGTGTGTGTGTGTGTATATATATATATATATCCTGAATAGTTTAGTCTGGGAAACATTTGCTTTACGTTGCTGCTGTTGTTGTTTTTTGATGATTATCTATTTGTTGTCTGTTAATAATTACATGCACCAGTTTCCCGTTTAAACAGCTGCTTTTAACAGCATGAAGGAGAACGGTGTCATGGAATAAAGGCTGATATCATAATCATAACATGAAATAATGTTACACCTGATGATTTATGTATCACATCATGAGAACATCTGATGGTCCTTTTAGCAAAACATATGAGTCACACAACAGGTGTAGGACAAATAACATGTAATGTGGTGTAGCAAAGCTTCACTTTACAGTCTCTCTAAACCAGCCAGAGTAGAAAGTGCCACCTATTTGACCACAAAAGACAATAAATCACACCAGTTCAGTCATACCACTAGTCTCCATAAGCAAATAGACTCAGCTGTAAATCTAAGTGCAGATTCAAATTTACAGCAGGCCTAGGCTGTACTACAAATGTTACAATCAGATTATTAGCCTGTCTATAAATTATGCACTTGAAGTAGATCACAGGGTCAATCAGGTGTGTGTGTGTGCCTAGAACAAAACAAATCAGGGTGGAAAAAATAACCTTCAGAAAAACGTCACTCATTGTAAACCACAAACATTTCCATAATGAAGGTGCAGCGGTACGGCTCGAAACACTACAACCTTCAGAGAGCATGCACTTGAGTGACAGGAGTAAATGTCCCGTTAAACACTTAGATGTAGAGTTCGAAGGCGAGGCAGTATTCCTATTCAATATTGAACTCATCCATAACCCAAGCTACCAGTTGCAACAATATAACAATTCACTGCTCCGTTTCTTGTTTTGCCCGTAGAACTAAAGGAGAAACTAGCTGACAAGTATGGCGGACTACGGCTTCATAGCAACCTATACCCGCTATGTGCCTACCTCCTAGGCTACTTCAAGCTTGAGTGGGGTGTCCAATGACGTTTATTCTAGAAAGAAAATGCATTTGGAAAACAAATATAGCCTAAAGTTGGCCTACATGTCACAAAGGAGTTTCTACCATAATGCCTCGACACACCTAAACATTGTTACCAAAATGAGTACAAGACAATAATAGCCTGTTCCGTGCACAGTCAAAACATTTTATAAAACCATTCATAACAGCATAAAGATCTCCAACAAAAACTTCTCACAGTAATAGCCATTGGTTACCAACAGATCATCGGACCGAGGCTAGGACTGATACTAATGAGGACGCTTTATTATGTGTAGACTATTAACAGAAGCATGTAGGACTTAAACAAGAATAAAACTTACGTAAAAACGAAGAATAAGGTGGTGGATCCTACAAGAAAAGTGGCAGCAGTAGATACCGGGATGTATTTGGTGGGTTTAAATCTCTTTCCAACGCTGTTGGGCATTCTGTAATTTCCACATTCCTCAATTATTTATTCCAATTGGAGACAGTATACAGATGTAAAGATCCAGTCTGAAATATCTTCATTTAACGATTCAGCAAATCTGTCTTAATTACTGTTAAACGCACACAGATCCAAAGATAGACAAGCAAAAATATACTGCGCTCCGAAAGACTAGAAATCCCACTCTAGCAATCCAGCCCACGAGTGAGATCACAAAACCGCTTGAAAGGTGGAGCTTAGGTTGAAGATAATATCATATATTTTAAACCTAGTTCAATGCAAAACGAAGAGGACTGTAATGTGGTGCTTAGGTTACAGCCAGAGGCCACACATTTTATTCACCCTCAAATCGGATTTTATATATTTCATTTTGTTTAAAAAAAATGGTTTGCATATCTAAACCAGTCACTCGCCACTATCGTTTTATGCAACCTTTGTTACATATACATTCCTTTTGACTTTGGCCCTACTGTGATGGTAGAGAGTGAAACGCCAAAAGAGATACACATTATTTATTCTAATAAGGACCTCCACAATCTCTGCTCCTCTGCTGAATTTTCAAGTCTTTGGCATCTGTTTCATGGGCTGTGCGCGCCCTCTAATGGTGAATCATTTGTTCGTTTTGTCCAGCGCTTTCGCGGATCGTAATATCTGCTCTAGCTGGTTCTTTGGCTCTAGCGAGACACCATAGTTCCAAGCGCTGTATGTTTTCCTTTTTAGTTAGCTGCTAGCTTGTTAAGTGATTCCAAGTACCTTCATAATCTTTGACTGGACGTATTTTTAGCTAGTGATTAAAGAGTCGCTGGAGGGTTGTCACTCTATTCCAGCACATAGAAAGGGTGTAAATCCACAGACCAGACCAGAGGCTGATCTAGTTAGGTCAGGATTAGCCGATCCTCGAGACCGCTGGCTGCTCAGATCTTGAAAGGAATCTCTTCTACTGCAGACGTTGGGCGGCATTAGCAAGTTAGCTCGCTACCTAGCAAACGCACTTCACAGAACCGATAGTTTTTCACAACATGTCATATCGGAGGACAATTAAAATAGTGTGTGGGTTTGCTGGCGGATCCGCGGTGCTGGTTGTTGCGGGTGCCGCAGCTGAATACCAGGGCTGTTTCGGCCACACGCGAGCCGCTCGGTGGAGCCTGTTCAATGTTTTGCAAGCTGCACAGCCAGCGGGGAACCGCACTGTTGCATCTACTGGAAACGCCTGGGACTTCAACTGGGATAAGTATGCCTCCTTTATTAGCTAAGTCTGATGCAGACTACTATAAAACAGAGGGCGGTCAGATCTAATCATGTGGGTCAAGTAGTTTAGTCTGACTGAGTCAGTGTGATTGATTGATATTAGCAGCCAGCGACAACATGTTGACAACCTGACAGGTCTGGGCTCTTGGCATGTCATCAAGAGAAGTAAACCACAACACAAATCACTGATTTGTTCTCTCTGTACTGTACTAGGCGGGACCCGTCCGCACTGTTGACAAATGGGAAGAAGAAGGAGATCGTCAGTGAAGACCCAAGCTCAGAGCAGGACAATGGGAAACCCAAAGCCACACGCAACATTCTCCTCATCAGACACTCCCAGTACAACTTGAGTGGCAATGGAGACCATGAGAGAATCCTCACCCCTTTAGGTTGTGTACCCTGTGCTGCTGTGTACTCATGTTACTAAAGGCATGAAACATAGACCTAGTTCTCAACTCTACTCTCCAGCTCAACAGTTGAGTTTTAGTGAATAAGAAGAGCATATTCAGCAGCACTCAACAGAGGTGGTGAAAGTGGTTCACAATTGCAGCCTGCTAATTTTGGGGACTATGTGTTTGTGTTCTGCAGGTCAGGAGCAGGCTGAGTTTACTGGCCAGCGGTTGGCTGCCCTTGGGTTAAAGTATGACATCATGGTCCACTCCACTATGGCCAGGGCCACCGAGACTGCCAACATCATCAGCAAATACCTCCCAGGTCAGAACCATAGACCGGCAAACTTTACAGCTGAGGCGTATGCCGGAGTATATACAATATTCACTTTACAGCTGAGGCGTATGCCGGAGTATGTACAATATTCACTTTACAGCTGAGGCGTATGCCGGAGTATGTACAATATTCCCTTTACAGCTGAGGCATATGCCGGAGTATATACAATATTCACTTACAGCTGAGGCGTATTCCGGAGTATGTACAATATTCACTTTACAGCTGAGGCGTATTCCGGAGTATGTACAATATTCACTTTACAGCTGAGGCGTATTCCGGAGTATATACAATATTCAGATCCAGGTCCCATGAGACTAACCAGTACCGTACATCAGGAGTGACCAAATCTCCTTCTGGAGAGCTACCATCCTGAAGGATTTCTCAGACTGAATCTAACACTCCTGATTCAACTGAATCCATAGACCATATGGTTGAATCAGGTGTGTTTGTGTAGAGCCGGAGCAAAAGCCAGCAGCCCCAGTAGTTATTCAGGAGAAGGGCTGGTCACCTGCTCCTATACATCTTGCAGATATTTACATCACCTGATACCAAGGCTCTATCTGATAACAGCCTCAGAAGCTTTGATCTCAGATATTTCAGATGTAAAAATGTCATGAATCATGATGAGTATTTCAATACACACCGCTAACTAACTTTAATCTTCCGGTATGTTATTGGTTTAGGGGTGGAGCTGGTGAGCTGTGATTTGCTAAGAGAAGGGGCACCCATCGAACCTGTGCCTCCTGTCACCCACTGGAAGCCTGACGCTGTGGTGAGATGGCCATTCTGGATTCTCAACGGCCTGTGTGTCTGTCATATTACCTCCTATTCAGTGTCCCTTTCACTTGTTATCTATACTGAACAAAAATATAAACTCAACATGCAACAATTTCTACGATTTTACTGTGTTACAGTTCATAGAAGGAAATCAGTCAATTGAAATAAATTCATTAGGCCCTAATTTATGGATTTCACATGACTGGGCAGGGATGCAGCCATGGGTGTCCCTAGGATGGCATAGGCCCACCCACTGTGTAATGATCATGCTGTTTAATCAGCTTCTTGATATGCCAAATCTGTCTGGTGGATGGATTATCTTGGCAAAGGAGAAATGCTCACTAACAGGGATGTAAACAAATTTGTGCACAAAGTTTGAGAGAGACCTTTTCTGTGCGTATGGAACATTTCTTGGATCTTTTATTTCAGCTCATGAAAAATGGGACCAGCACTTTACATGTTGCGGTTATATTTGTTCAGTATAGTTACAGCTGTCTGCTTGTATGTATCATTCAGTGCAATGCAATGAGAGGTTAGAGGTCAGCTCAAACACTCGTCTTACACAACCACTGTGGACCTCTCTACCGCTCTACAGCAGTACCACGAGGACGGGGCCCGGATCGAGGCTGCCTTCCGCCGCTACATCCACCGCGCTGACCCCAAGCAGAAGGAGGACAGCTACGAGATCATCGTCTGTCATGCCAATGTCATCCGCTATTTTGTGTGCAGGTGTGTTGGTCTCCCGAGGCAGGCTGAAGCTGGAGCAAAGCCCCATTCAACAAGACGATGCTAATCATCATGACTTTGTGTAGCAATTCCACTATCTTATATCTTTTGCATTTCGTGACTATAATGATGTGCTTGCCAACATCCCATGACAGATGTGTATATTTGTTAGATCAGGGTGTATCGGTTGCTCTAACAGTCTCAATCTCTTTCTGTCTGTATGTCTCAGGGCCCTGCAGTTTCCTCCAGAGGGCTGGCTGAGGATTGGGCTGAACAACGGCAGCATCACCTGGCTCACCGTGCGCCCCAGCGGCAGGGTGGCACTGAGGACACTGGGAGACTCAGGGTTCATGCCCCCGGACAAACTCACACGGACCTGACCATGTTCCACTTACAGTATTCATTCGTTCTCTTTCTGAGAGGTTCAGATGTCGGTCGCAGGGTGAACTGAATGGCTCTTGATTTCTGCTTAAGTGTCTTGAAAGTTATTTTTGGTGTTAATTTTGTAACTTCAATGAGATATTCTGTGGTGTTTTGTTGTGATCAACTCCCCTGCCATCATTTGCCAACTAGGGGAAAGTGGGGTAAGTTGAGCCACCGCTTGTTTCTAGGAAACCATGCACAAAACTAATAATGTGACCAAATATTTAGGAAGAGGCAATCATTTCATGGAGTCTGGGAAGGAAGAAACCATATGGTAAGCAAGTTAGGGCCCAAAAACTGATTTTCACAAAGTTAAATGAATTTGTGTTATAAGTTCCATGATAATTTAGCAGGTGCTTATATTTGTCCTATTTCACACATCTACAAATCTACACGTGATTTGGAAATGTGTTATTTTTTTGTACATCACACCTCCCCCTGAGACACACTCAAAGGGTGGGGTCACAGCCAGGGTCTGCCATGATCAATGATGACTGTGGAGCAATTAGGGTTAAGTGCCTTGCTCAAGGGAACATCGAGAGATTTTTTGTTTTACGTTGTCGACTCTGGTATTTGATTTCAGTCACTGGCCCAACGCTCTAAACGCTAGGCCATCTGATGCTTGTATCTAAACCTATGTAGATAGTTTTAAGATTTTGTACAGCGGTTGGGGTCTCTACAAGCTACAATATGAGTTCCTAAACTTAGCATGAAAGTGCATCCTTGTAGCTGTGTGGGCTAATATAGTCAAAATGTTTGCCTTGGGGTAACTTGAGCCAATACCACCATGACAAATTATGGTTGAATTTTGTCAGTTTTATAATATGCATAGTATTTTTGCAATGTGTCATGCATATGAACTCAAGATAGTGAATTTGTATTGATACAGAGCAGACATTATCATGCCTGTGTATAGAATTGTAAAACAAGAAGGAATCTAGCCCCCCCTTGAGGTTCTTGACAGAGCAGCCAAGGAAGTGAGAGAAGGAGCAGCAGCAAGGAATGAAAACATACACTGAAGAGGTACAGTAACAAACATGTACCTGTGTGAAAGCGAGGCTGTGACAGAGTAGCAGAGGAACACAAGGTCTCATCTGATGACTTTGAGTCTGAGCTTGATAAACAAATCAAGAATCTCGCGAATCAGTATCATGGGCTTAGTAGCCTCAAACACAGAGAACTTGCCAATGAATTGGCACATCGAAACATCCCTGTCCCAGATAACTGGTCAAGAGATCGAAGGGTAAGTGATATTGAACAGCGAGATCTTTATCTGAAAGTAGGCATACATTTAAGACATTCAATATACCACAACCCTCCTTCCATTAATTAAACTTTGTCCTACCAGCACCACCACCCACTTACCCCAAGGCAGCTCAATTTACCCTGTTCCTATGCTCAATTTACCCATACCTGAGTTAGGTTGTGCCAAGAGACCACTTTTTCTGGACAAGCTGTGTCTTCAAAAATGTTATGTTTATTTCCTGAAATATTTGTAGATATCATTGTTAGAAAGAATACTATATTTCCCTTGACATGGTGATGCTGAATGTAAAAGTTGCTCAACATACACCACTCTCCCCTACAGAGTGAAAGGGGAGTATACAGAGTATGTTGTGCCCTTCCTGTCTTGATTTTGTATTAAGCTGAAGGGGATTTTGTATTGATTCAGGTTTCTCAATGAACTGTTGGTGTAACCATGCCCTTCTTAACTCAGAAAGCTGATGTGATGACTATCAGGGCCCACTCAACACTTATTATGAATGTAAACAGTATGTGAGTTTCAAAGACAAAAGTGATAGGATTATTAAACAAAAATAATTTGTCCAAAGTATGGCATTTACTGTAGTTCTGTAAATGCTTCTCATGCTGTCCTTTTGTATTTGGATCAAAGCTTCCTCTTAGATTTAGATACAGTTGTGTTCAGTAGAAACATGCAATAAAGGACACATGGTCATGTAAATGTTTTGTGTTCCTCAGTAGTACACCAAATAAGTAATAAAATAGGGTTATCGTTAACTCAAGCTGGGACAAAAAACATGATATTGTCTAACAGCAAATCTGATGCATCTTAGTGTTGGCACTACAAAACTTGAAGGGATCAAATTACAATTTAATGTTTGTTAGTAATTTGAATGGTTTATGAAGTGTCACATTGTTAGTGTGCCACTGTCACACTAAAGGCACTAATATACAGTTGTAGAGAATAAGGGTGACACCGCCATTTCAGGCAGTATTAGAAAGAAGTGCTCAAAGGACAACAATTCAAAGGTGAGGAAACTGTTTTATTGATTAGTCGAAAGCAAATGAGGACCTGGACATACAGAAAAGGAGAAAATTCACAATGAAATTGTTTTTATCCTTTTTTAAAGAAGCACAGAATGCCAAAGCACAATAAGTATGTTTAAGTATTTAGGTGCAATTTACAGAACTCCACATTCATAAAAAATTTGGAGACCAGAATGAAATCTGTGTCACCTGTGAACACGAGAACGACAATACAATCCTCTCCATGAAAACGTTGGTGACTTTAATCAAGATTTTTTATTCACATTCAATATTACATCTCTCATACTAAGAGTGACAATCTATATAGTAAGGGTGATTCCTATTCAATTTGGATTTACAGCTGTTGATTTCTATATTCAGCTTTGCTGGCTGGCAGACCATTCTTTTTACAGCAGTTTGTAAATGGACCTTATTTTAATGGTGATAACTATCTTCGTAGAGTTTAGCTACGTCAGGTTCTTGCACATTCACATTTAATAAGCCATTGATTACAAATGAGTAAACATGTCTTTGTTGCATTCTGCAGTAACCTCTTATGTACAGCTTGGCATTACTCTCAGACACCTTTAGAAAAACCAAGAACAGTTCAAGAAGATTACCTTTCAGCTATTGTGTGAGGCCGACAGTCGTTAAAGAGAAGTTAAGTGTGAAGACAACACAAATTACATGATGCACAAAAACATTGGTACCTGGAAAATTAACACATCTCTATTTATTAATTAAATAAAATAAAAACATGGAAAAATTCAGTGTATTACCATTTTCCCCATGTTTGCTTTGGAGCCATTTGTTGGGTGAGCTGCAGTCCGATGGTGGTTGCTATGCTGTTGTCAGGATGCATCAACTTTAACCAAACTGGACAGGATGTGGCTGATTCTGCATGGAGACTGACTGGTCCATCGTTTCAGAAAATTAAGGCAATTCCTGAACTTAGAAGAAACAAAATAACTGGCAGTTGGTTTAGTACACACATAAAAAGTTGGTTTTGTGCTACTGACTGACATTAAAAAAAAATTACTTTACAATATTGACATTTCTTTTTACTTCTTAAAAACAGCTATTTTCAGTTAAGTGAATCTTACCAACGATTCTATTCTGAAGTTTAACGAACATCTACTCAATGTTTTGGGGAGTGCAGCTGTATTACTGGTTATTAAAAAAGTTGACTGAGCTATGACACAGGTGTTTCACACTTACTATGAATAATATTAATTGTCAATTCAACACTCATACAGTACAAAGTACAGACTGAAGGAAACCTGTTTTTGTTTTTTTTAAGTCTGAGTGTACATCACGACCCGACATACTGAGAATCTTGTATGTATGCAATATATCGAAGTAGTACCATACATCATTAATACAAATCTTCAAGACACTTGTGCATATTTTGTTAGGTACATGGTTTTGAGCTCTGGCATATTTAACCACCGTGGTGGCAGGGCTGTAGCCTATTGTTTCTGGCCAGGGGGGGTTAGGCTCGGTCAGGGCTTGGAGTTGGCTAGGGGTCGTTGAAGTGCCTGAGGCGGATGCGCTGGATGTAGCTGGCATGTGCAGGGCTGTAGCGGTTGGGGCTGGTGAAGTCTGGAAAGCCTGTGTGTCGGGCGGGACTGAAGCGGCCACCAGCAGGGGACACCAGGCTGCTGACAGGAGAGCCGTGTGTGAGGGGAGAGGCCTGATGTACCCTGGGTCTGCTTTTTACCACTGCAGAGCTGGGCCAGCTGAAAGACAAACAGAAACAATACCACCACCAGTCTGCATTTATTTGGTTGTTTCCATACGATAGCAACTGACATTTTAAGCACTTGTCAATGTGTTTCCATATTTACAAGGCAACTTGCAGGCAGTGACAACTGTTCATATGCATGGAGACATGCATACCTTTGCATGTCTGATGAGGTGTATGTCTGCATTGTGCTTTTCCATTTCTGAATGCTGGGGAACTTCAAGGGGTCGATGTCTGTGGCTTCTACTGCCGACAGGACCTCTCTGTCCAACTTGGTTGGTGAATCCCTGAAACAACAAACAGAACAAGAGAGGTTGGTTGAAGGGTTTGGCAGATTTGAATTCTGCTGTTGCTTGCTGATGTCTGTAAGCAGGAAGTTATCCCACTGTGCAGCTTTATTTCCCCCACCGAATACATAACAGCTCGCCTCTGCAGTCAGCTCTAGTACATTATCCTTAATTATAAACTGGTTAGTTCGACAAAACATTTATTTTTACTGCTCCAATTACTTTGGTAACCATTTTATAATAGCAATAAGGCACCTCGGGGGTTTGTGATATATGGCCAATATACCAATATACTCCACGTTGCGTCGTGCTTAAGAACAGCCCTTAGCCGTGGTATATTGGCCATATATCACACCCTCTCGAGCCTTGTTGTGTAATTATAAACCTCAGAACAATCACCCTAAACCTCATCACTCACCCTTCAATGAAAAGTCTTCTTCTGATGCGAGGTGGGGTCCGTGCTAGTAACTCATGGGAGTTGTCCAGGGACTTATAGGAGCTGGATGATCCTGAGCTGCTCAGATCCCTCCCCCCGTGATCCCACGACTTAGATCTGGCGCAGAGTGTGCGCCCTGACACGGTCCCTGGCCCCAGCACCCTAGTCCTTGGGCCCAGAGCCTCCAAGCTCTCCTCAGCCACAAAGTACTCCTCCGAGCTGCCGCTTCCACCACTGGCCCTGTCCACCATCCCTACCACCACCTCTCCCTGCACCTCCCCGCTCATACAGGCCCCCCTCCACCCCCCTCCCTCCCTGTCCCCGGCCTCTGAGCTACAGCCCCTCTCAAACAATGAGTCTTCATTGGTGTCACCCCCCAGCGTGAGACGGCCCACCCCGGATGTCAGGTCGTCCCGAGAGAGTCCTTCCCTGTGCCCACCGTGCCTGTGTCCCCCGCTCCTCCTCCTCTCCCTGTCTCTGGTGGGGTTGTCCACCCCATCCTGCAGGGACATCCTTTCAAACTCCACCATCAAGTTGGAGATGGGCGACAGCAGGCAGGAGGGGGATGAGGAGGCGCGGAGGGACATCATATCCCCGTTGTGAGTCCTCTCCGCCCCCGTGGAGGGGCACAGGCCCAGGCCGTTGTCGCAGATGGGCGAAAGGAGGCTCTCTGACACGGAGGAGCACAGGAGGTCTCGCTCGGCAGCTGTCTCGATGAGGTCATCGGGCAGGATGTGGAACTCACGGAGGCCCAGGCCGCCCACAGCACCCACCAGACTGTCCTTAGAACACGCCGAGGAGGTAATGCTGGTGAGTGCCGTGTTCTGACGGTTCTTCATCTCTTCCAGGCTGATGTCATCACCCTCGTCCAGGAAGGCCCCCACTGAGATAGAGTTGCAGAACTTCTTGGGCTTGCCTGTAAATGGCAGAGAGGAGTGGAAACTGTTCATTTGAAGCACACAAAAAATGCATTTACTGGTCAATCTAAAGTTGTATGGGAGCATCAATTCAAGACCTTGATGGCTGTATCATCGCTCTCATTTCTCATTTCTACCGAATTCAATACCAGTACTATACAGTTTATCAATAGCAACTGGTGGGGATAACATTACCTGGCGAAGGGGTTCTGAAGCGGTTGCTGGTTTCGTTCTCCCCTGCCTCTTCGTGTGCACGCTGACTGAAGTCCTTCTTGTTGAGGTACTCCTCCAGCTTACGGAGGCCGTCTGCAGAAGACAGGTCTGTAAAACTGTCCAGGAAATCCCAGTACTCAGCCCAGGGGTGGCCCAGCTCTCTGGCAAGGACTCTGTGAGGGAGGAGAACATAACACTATGGTTGGAGAAGCTGGTAAAAAATTGAATGAAGTTGTTCAACTTTGGGCTTTCTAGACGTACCTGCCCACTTTCTCTGCTCCACGGTCAGGGTCAGACTTCAGGATGTGCTGGAAGTGCCCCGCCCTGTCTCTTGGGGGTGTCTTCCATACCCGGCGGAACTCATCTGCCTGCAAGGGGGACACCAATTAATCTTACATATAGTGCATTCGGAAAGTATTCATACCCTTTCACTTTTTCTACATTTTGTTAGATTACAACCTTATTCTAAAACATCTACACACAATACCCCATAATGACAAAGCAAAAACAGATTTTTTGTTTAAAAACCCCCAGAAATATCACATTTACATAAGTATTCAGCCCCTTTACTCAGTACTTTGTTGAAACACCTTTGGTAGCGATTACAGCCTTGAATCTCCTTGGCACACCTGTATTTGGGGAGTTTTCCATCCTTCTCTGCAGATCCTCTCAAGCGCTGTCAGGTTGGATGGGGAGCGTCGCTGCAAAGCTATTTTCAGGTCTCTCCAAAGATTTTCGATCATGTTCAAATCTGGGCTGTGGCTGAGCCAATAAAGGACATTCAGAGACTTGTCCTGAAGCCACTTCTGCATTGCCTTGGTTGTGTGCTTAGGGTCGTTGTCCGGTTGGAAGGTGAACCTTCCGTCCCAGTCTGAAGTCCTGAGCACTCTGCAGCAAGTTTTCATCAAGGATCTTTCTGTACTTTGCTCTGTTCATCTTTCCCTCGATCCTAATTAGTCTCCCAGTCCCTGCTGCTGAAAAACATCCCCACGGCATGATGCTGCCACCACCATGCTTCACTGTAGGGACGGTGCCAGGTTTCCACTAGACGTGACGCTTGGCATTCAGGCCAAAGAGTTCAATCTTGGTTTCATCAGACCAGAGAATCTTGTTTCTCATGGTCTGAGTCCTTTAGGTGCCTTTTGGCAAACTCCAAGCGGGCTGTCGTGCCTTTTACTGAGGAGTGGCTTCCGTCTGGCCACTCTACCATAAAGGCCTGATTGGTGGAGTGCTGCAGAGATGGTTGTCCTTCTGGAAGGTTCTCCCATCTCCATAGATGAACTCTGGAGCTCTGTCAGAGTAACCATCAGGTTCTTGGTCACCTCCCTGACCACAGCCCTTCTCCCCTGATTGCTCAGTTTGGCCAGGCGGCCAGCTCTAGGAAGAGTCTTGGTGGTTCCAAACTTCTTCCATTTAAAAATTATGGAGGCCACGGTGTTCTTGGGGACTTTCAATGCTGCAAAAATGTTTTGGTACCCTTCTCCAGATCTGTGCATTGAAACAGTCCTGTCTCGGAGCTCTATGGACAATTTCTTCTACCTCATGGCTTGGTTTTTGCTCTGGCATGCACTTTGGACTCCAATCAAGTTGTAGAAACATCTCAAGGATGATCAATGGAAACAGGATGCATCTCTGAGCTCAATTTCAAGTCTCATAGCAAAGGGTCTGAATACCTATGCAATTAAGGTATTTCTGTTTTTTATTCTTAATACATTTGCAAAAATGTCAAAAAATTGCTTTTCGCTTTGTCTTTATGGGGTATTGTGGGTAGATTGATGAGGATGTTTTTGTTTTCATCCATTTCAGAATAAGGCTGTAACATAACAAAATGTGGAAGAAATGAAGGGGTCTGAATACTTACCGAATGCATAAGGTATCAGTTTTTTTATTTTTATACATTTGCAAAAGTTTATAAAAACCTGTTTTAGCTTTGTCATTATGAAGTATTGTGTGTAGATTGACAAGGGAAAACAATTATTTTATCAATTTTAGAGTAAGGCTGTAACGTAACAAAATGAGGAAAAAGTGAAGTGGTCTGCATACTTTCCAAATGCACTGTACATTCTGTGTTTCAACAACAGCTTCCCATATGAAAATATACTGCTCAAAAAAATAAAGGGAACACTTAAACAACACATCCTAGATCTGAATGAAAGAAATAATCTTATTAAATACTTTTCTCTTTACATAGTTGAATGTGCTGACAACAAAATCACACAAAAATAATCAATGGAAATCCAATTTATCAACCCATGGAGGTCTGGATTTGGAGTCACACTCAAAATTAAAGTGGAAAACCACACTACAGGCTGATCCAACTTTGATGTAATGTCCTTAAAACAAGTCAAAATGAGGCTCAGTAGTGTGTGTGGCCTCCACGTGCCTGTATGACCTCCCTACAACGCCTGGGCATGCTCCTGATGAGGGGGCGGATGGTCTCCTGAGGGATCTCCTCCCAGACCTGGACTAAAGCATCCGCCAACTCCTGGACAGTCTGTGGTGCAACGTGGCGTTGGTGGATGGAGCGAGACATGATGTCCCAGATGTGCTCAATTGGATTCAGGTCTGGGGAACGGGCGGGCCAGTCCATAGCATCAATGTCTTCCTCTTGCAGGAACTGCTGACACACTCCAGCCACATGAGGTCTAGCATTGTCTTGCATTAGGAGGAACCCAGGGCCAACCGCACCAGCATATGGTCTCACAAGGGGTCTGAGGATCTCATCTCGGTACCTAATGGCAGTCAGGCTACCTCTGGCGAGCACATGGAGGGCTGTGACTGACCCACCGCCAAACCGGTCATGCTGGAGGATGTTGCAGGCAGCAGAACGTTCTCCACGGCGTCTCCAGACTCTGTCACGTCTGTCACATGTGCTCAGTGTGAACCTGCTTCATCTGTGAAGAGCACAGGGCGCCAGTGGCGAATTTGCCAATCTTGGTGTTCTCTGGCAAATGCCAAACGTCCTGCACGGTGTTGGGCTGTAAGCACAACCCCCACCTGTGGACGTCGGGCCCTCATACCACCCTCATGGAGTCTGTTTCTGACCGTTTGAGCAGACACATGCACATTTGTGGCCTGGTGGAGGTCATTTTGCAGGGCTCTGGCAGTGCTCCTCCTTGCACAAAGGCAGAGGTAGCGGTCCTGCTGCTGGGTTGTTGCCCTCCTACAGCCTCCTCCACGTCTCCTGATGTACTGGCCTGTCTCCTGGTAGCGCCTCCATGCTCTGGACACTACACTGATAGACACAGCAAACCTTCTTGCCACAGCTCGCATTGATGTGCCATCCTGGATGAGCTGCACTACCTGAGCCACTTGTGTGGGTTGTAGACTCCGTCTCATGCTACCACTAGAGTGAAAGCACCGCCAGCATTCAAAAGTGACCAAAACATCAGCCAGGAAGCATAGGAACTGAGAAGTGGTCTGTGGTCCCCACCTGCAGAACCACTCCTTTATTGGGGGTGTCTTGCTAATTCCCTATAATTTCAACCTGTTGTCTATTCCATTTGCATAACAGCATGTGAAATTTATTGTCAATCAGTGTTGCTTCCTAAGTGGACAGTTTGATTTCACAGAAGTGTGATTGAGTTGGAGTTACATTGTGTTGTTTAAGTGTTCCCTTTATTTTTTTGAGCAGTGTATAATGAGCTAAAAAATATAGAACTAAAGTGTGAAAATGGGTGATAAGAAGACAAAAAGAGTGTGAGTTGAAAGAGGACATGATATGACAATGACCTTAGATGGGCTGAGTGGGCCAACGAATGCCCTAACTGACATCACTGGATCCATGGGACTTCGTGTAAGCCTGGGAGCCAGCGAATGAGGAAGAGCTTCTGATGGCTCAGGTGACCAGGGAGCACCAATGACAGGCTGGGAAGAGTTGTCTGTGGCCCTCAGTAAGGGTATATAACAACGATCTGTGGTTGACAGAAGAGAAGGTGCTTTGGGGTAAACAGGGAAGATAAGAAAAACACAAGTCCTGTGATTGGGAGGAAGTGCACTTACCTTCCAAATAGACACATATCTTCTGTTTCACCTCTTGGGTATTGTTTTTTCTTTCACAAATAACCTGTCAGGAAACAGAAGATTTTCAGGGAATCCAAAAGTCATGTGGATCAATGAGCAGTCATTAGCTAGATTTAAAAAAAAGTATATATCTGGAGCAACTCACATCAGATGGCTTCTGGTCGTACTTGTTCTTGCAGTTTTTATCCGTATCAGGATGTGAACACAGGACATTCACCACTTCTGGACAACCAAACTTACAGGCAAAGTGGAGTGGTGTCTCAAAGCCCTGCGACAGACAGAACACACATACACTATGAACAGAGGCAAGTCAATCCAAAACACACCAGTCAGTTACAGTTCAACTTTTAAAAAACACAGTAGGTCTGCACTCAAAAAGTAGCTTCATTTTTCAATTTCTTAAAATGATTTTGTCTGCACAGGGGAATCGGCTAAAAGCCTTGTCTGCACAAATGTTTCGTCTAGAAAGCTTCGGTGTTAAACCTACAGTTAAATCTATCAGCAGGTACATATGTAGAAAGGGTGAGATAAGGAGACTCACAGCTTTGTCTGGAGTATTGAGGTAAAGGTCTATGATGTAACGGATGCGTTTCTGCAGCATGGCCTCCAGGTCATCTGGGTACATGAGCCTCATGAAGTCAGGATTCTCTAGAGTTTCCAGCAGGAGCTGGGCGACACCAGGCTGATTCTCCTTTGCTGCCACGTGCATCACGTTGTACCGGCACCCCTCCTAGGAACACACAGCGGACATTGATGAAGGAAAGTAGTGCAGGTCAGTGTTGGGTCACAACTTGTTTGTCACAGCCATTTACTACAGAGGCCTGGCTTGAGACTGGGCTGTGGTTAGAAACATTTATTTGGTTGGAAAAAGGAAAACTAATAGGATTGATACTTAAATTGCCAGAGTAATAGATCTGTTCTGTTAGAATATTATAACTTATTTGGTTAACAGAATTACTGAGTCATATCTGAAGGAGTCATATCTTTCTATGTGGTTGACTACCTATTTTTGTGATACTTCACTGTAATCATCTGCTGGCTGACTTCCTCCCTGACTCACCTGCACAACAGTGGGGTTGTCTCCAGAGCCAATGAGATAGCGTGGGTTGCTCCAGACCAGCTCACTGAAGGCTACCTCATCCCCCTTCTCCACAGCCTTCCTCAGCTTGGCTGTCAGGTCCTGGCAGCGAGGGCTCTTGAAGCTGTTGGCCCTTTCCCTGTTGATGGTGTCTGCCTCCATGACAGGGACGTTGTCTAGTGCCACAGACAATAGAGATGGAGACGACAGATTAAAACAGAGGTCAGCAGAATATGTGATAAACAATTTACTCGTTAAAAAATTTGGACAAGTCCAACAAATGAAATGCCATCCAAACACCCTTGAAAAGCACTGACTTTGCATATTTTTCAAACGAATGTATTTTTTGTAAGGAGAGATAATTGTCCTTCTCAGCCCAGCACTCACCCTTGCAGAAGACCAGGCCTGGTTTGACAGGGGAGACACATGGGGTGGATTTACTAGGAGAGGGATAATAGTCACAGATTCCCTTGGAAAATTTCTCAGCATCTTCTCGATTGGCAAAGGCTTTAAAGCGAGCTCCTTTCATCATCTTCACAGCCTGAAGAGCCTCCTTCTTATCACCATACACGTGGGCCCTTTCTGGAAGTGAGAGAAAAAATGTACATTAAAAAAGGTGTGTTTCTATAGGCTATAGATAGCTCTTTATATCTACCTACAACTAGAAACATTCCAGAATGTAAACTGGATTCAAAATGGAATAGCTAATGGTCAGTTATTTTGTCGACATTACAAGCAAAGCAGCTCAAATTCTTACTACTACATTTTTTTGTCGCCATGCTAATGCAGAAAGCCATAAGGTGACAACCACTGATGGCTCAAAACAAAAATAACCCCTGAACAGCATGATGTCATGGAGAAGCAACATCAAATGTTTGAATTGGACCTTGAGCGTAGTGTGACAGCATGGTCAACATACAGAAGATGCGCACTGCACTTTGTGCAACCCAATAGCTAGCCAGCCAACAGTTCTGTCTTCGCATTTCTGTGTGGGAAAATAAATAATGACAAATACACGTTTGACCGATTAACAGCCCAAAGTGTAAAGCAGAGATAGTTTACATCAGCCCAGGTGAAATAACAGTTTCTTACCATTTCTAGCCAAGACATCCTCCCATAACGGACACACTCCATAGAACATTGGTGACACTTGGGCCATCTTTGAAGGAGTCTCTGCTGTAGACTGAGAGCCAGTGTCTTCCCTATTGATATTAAAAGGGGCCCTTGACTTCACTGTCAGGCCAAGTTCCTCTTCCTCTGGGGGATTGAGCCCCATTCCGTAACCAAAGTCCATCTCATCACTGACAGCCTTAGGAGAGTCAGTGCCAGTCGCTGCTGATGTAGCACATGACGGCACTGGTTTGGCCTGCTCTGCAGCACTGGCCGCCGCTGCACTACTGCTTGTGGCTGGGCCTGTAGTGGTGGCATTACTGCTACTGTCCGTCTCTGTGGCGCTGCTGCTGCCCCCGGCTCCTGCCAGGACGCGGGCCAACTTCCTCTCGAAGATGGCACGGGTGGTGGCCGTGATTGGGCCGCACTTGAGGTCGGCCCTGGTGAACTCCTCTCGCAGCTCGTCTGCACTCAGCCCTCTCAGCCTGCTCAGAACCGCCTCCATGCTTCAGCTAGGCTACCTGTGCAGTCAGAGGGTAACACATCATATGATATCACATTCAGATACAAACTGCTGTGTAATGATAGTGACAGTAAATGTTTTTATTTTGATTGAGGTACCTGGTCACCTCAATCAAAACGTCCTATTTTTTGGGGCGGATAAAAACTTAATTTGTTCCAACAGTAAAGTGCATTATTCCTGTAATAGAAGTGTCTGTCCTGCCGCTGTGCCTGCCTGTTTCGCTGGGACCGGCTGCTGTAATGCATGAGCCTCTCACACTCTCTCGTGATTGTATAACATTTCAAAATGCAATTGTTGGAATAAACTACTTTGGAGGCAACTCGTTGTTCATATTAAAGAGAGGAGGGTCTCAGTTTTCTGAAGGTATAATATATCTGATATGGCTTTGAAATACGGAGCGAGAGAAATTGCGCTTCGGCCATGCCGAGTAAACTAGGCCTTAATGCAAAAATGTTTTAGGACATTACATTTACTGTTAAATTAATACATGGCTACTAGCAGTAGGTGTTATATTTAGAGTTAGCTATCTAGCTAATGTGTTTTGAGTTTCCACTTCCTCGGGTGGTGAATTAGAACCAATTGAATGAGGCCTATATATATATATCATATTAGTGCACAAAGAGATTAAGGCAAATTCATCCCTATTGAAAAAAAACCCAAATAATTCTACAAATTCTGGAGCCCTACTTTCATTAACCCAACATTCATAATCACTGGATTAAGTTGCATGTCAACATATTTTGAATCATGCATTTCTGCTTGGACATGATATGTGTAACAACGTATTAATTGAATATCATCTCAGTAGTCTATTACACTTCCCAATAAAGCATTGTGAATTACTTTATAAAATGACTCAAATGTATTCTATTGTGTGACGCTGGTACCACCAACTGAAAAAGTTCAATGTTTGTCTTGAACCCAGCCTTTTGAGCTAATTGACAAGTGCACCTTACTCCCCATGATCCTCGAGACCGACCATAAGTAGGGCTCTGCCATTAATGAACTGTTTCAAAGCATAGATACAACATAAATTCACAGCCTGACTCTGAATATGATAAAACCCAGAAATAAACTCAGTCAGCCTTTCTTGATTCATCAAACAGCGAAGTAACGCAAGTCTACGTGCCGCTTGGTTTTTTGCAGGTTCACAAAACATGCAAGCCATGAAAGGAAGGGGCGATTCGAAAGCTTTGCACACAAAAAACGCTTCGATCAAAATCTAGATTTGTACCGAATAAAGCACGTTAAAAGCATTTTGCGTTCGATGTTTTTAAACTTCCTAGATTTCAGAGAAAACAGGGAACATTTCCAATCACCGTCGATGCAATCTCAGTCATGCTCACGCCCAAGTGCCAGTCCTAATATCTATTTTTGTGCATTAACAATCTGATATCTCATGTCTTTATGGTGATGCTATTGATACACCCTATCTCAACACATATTTGATGACAAAAGTCGTATCTACCTACTTACCAGACATCATCTTAACTGCTTATCGTTCATGATCTGAAATGTATTTTAATATTCAGCTAGGATAAACTGTTGAAACAGACACAATGCTCAAGTCAAGACCGTCTGGAATCGTCTCATTGTTTACAAGACATTGTGCGCATGCTCACTTCCGAGGGAGGGCTCACCGTGCTCTCAGCTGAGATGCTGTTAGTTGGTTAGCTAACAGTTCAAACCAAACTAGTAATGGTGGTGTTGCTAGAAAGAGTTCACTATGCAAGGAATGCATTTCAAAGGAAATAATGAAGTGACATTGGACACCTACCTATATGTAAATGCAGTGCGTTAACTGGGTTTAGGCAAGCACGATTGAGTAATCTCATGTCATTAGCTAGCTGGCTAAATTAGTACGCTGGCTCGCTAGCTAGCTAGTTACGCCGGAAGTTTAGCCTAGAAGACGCTAGCAAGCAACCCACTTTCCATAATATAACGTAGGTAGCTAGTTATTTTGGGACATGCTGAGAAAAGTATACCTTCACCAACAACATAAAATAATTTTAATACTTGAAAAAAAAAAAAATCACCAACTAGCTACCTAAATTAGCTAACCGTGTAGTTATGACAAGTGCGTGACGAAGGAACAAGCTAGCTAGCCCTACAACCAACAGTTAGCTGTGCTACATTTAGTAAACATCTTGGATAACGCATTAATATATTTTATTAATGCAACGACTGGAACGTTTGGACTTGGAAATGTATATTATTCTGCGGTATTTGAAATGAGAACAAAATTAACGTTAGCATGCACACCTCCTTGCTCTCCACCTGCCCTCACAGCGACGCTTTCAAACCATGTTGAGAAAGGACCCAGGTTTTGATTAACATAATGCCTGATCGAAATTGAGACTACTGTGAACAGTCTATGACTGCGTACTATGCTAGCCAGACAGTCTGGAAAAAACCTAGCAAAACATAAATCCTAGAAACAATTCGATAAGTACCTCCAAATATATAAGATATCTTTGGAAAAGACAGTTTCGAAAAAAAGGATGAAGCATGGGATCAATTAATTTGACTAATTGATTAATTATAAATACTACAGCCTACCCATCAAATGTTAGGGAATTAAATAACGGACAATTGATTAATAGTGCAACTTTATGAGAAATACAATATCTCCCAATATACATTTTTTATATTGGAATTAATCTGTTTAGCAGGTCTATGGCCCTCTTTGCAAAGATTGAACAGCAAATACAGCAAGGTTTATGTACAGAACTCTTTTATCCCTGCTCCATGTACCAAGCAAGGTTATGTATTAAAATATATAGATAACAGTGAAAGGTAGCTTGGAAGATAGTCAATGTTGGATTCGCCAAGTCAATGAAGTTCGAACAGATTGTTACAAACCCTTCTTCAAAAACACAGTATGGAGCGCCATTAGTTTTTACCAGTCAACTGATCACAGATTTCCCTTCGACTATAGGTTTTCCCTTCGCAGATATGTAATAAGCATGTTATTACAGTGTGGTTAAAAATAGTCAATTTACTTTGACTGGCAAGATACAGGTTGTCTGGACATGAGTCTAATGGCATATAAAACATCAGTTACATTACAACTGCATGTGCTGTAGTTTATGGTGTCCATTGCAGTCTACATTTGGACTTTTACCAGTTTGAATAAATATGCTTTGCAAGTTGCATATATCATTCTCAAATGTTTTTGCTAATCACACTTAGATAATGATCAAAGTCATTCAATTATAGGAAAAAGTAGAGAAAGGAAGTCTATTATATTAACCTCTACAAAGAATAAAACAGTTTTCCTGGAGAGCAAATCAACCTCAAAAGGAATTAAACAAGCAATTAAGGGGTGGGCAATCTGTAAATATGAAACCATAGTAACAAAAAGTAATACATTTGAGTGCATCTCACTCAGAAGTAGTAACATTGTGTAATAGTTCTTACACCTTCCCCTCCCTCAGTCAGTTACAGTAAGTTCTCTCTCCTTAATTGTGCAACATCGGTTGAGACTACCCAAATACATAACATTAAACCATTCAGTTTAGAACTGCAAACAGCATAATCATACACCATAACCTATACTACATCTTGCACACCCACTTTCAATAGAAATAATGATACGTTCATTCATAACATTTAGACCTTTAACAGCATACAAAATACTCCTCATTAAGGCTTTGCCATACACATTACTACAGTCCAAGCCAGCCAGTTAAACTCCCAATTTCATACATAGTTGAGAAGTATTAAGTTTCCACAAAGTTGCAGAGCCCACAATGATATGTTGATAGCAAGCTTTAAAAAAGAACAAGCAATTAAAAACCGAATAGATTGATGTTAATGAAATTAACAAATGCGAGGCGTACTAAAAAGGAGAATGGTATTGATTCACCACAAACAGTTTGAAAGCCATAGGGGCATTTGACCAGATGATTCCCTAAATCCCAAACCAACCCCTAGCCTACAACCTGATAAACTTGTGTAGATCAGAGGGAGAATAGGTGGAATATGGTTATTGCTTCACCGTGCCTTCCTATAGGCCTAGTAAACATTTTGCCATATTGTTAACACTTATCCAATCAGATTTACAGGATTGTCTAAGTTGAGGGACTAAGGGTCGATTTGGATTTCAACATAAGTTTATGGAACGAGTGGCTCCTCTCATTCACAGGCACAGAGGAATGGAAGAACAGTGAGAGGGACTACAGTATGCTTCTAACAGTATGCTTATCCATTTCTGCAGGCTTTAAAACAGTCTCACTTATCTTACCGGAGCATGAGAAAGTATATCAAAAGTACCGGTATGCGTAAACAAACTTCTAGCTACCATAATTAAACCGGGGTAATGGTGAATTTGTATTGTTTGAAAGATACTTGAGAATAGGCCTTACTTGGTGTCTATGACTTCAAAACAAAAGACCGGTGGAATCCCCTAACAATATAGTTGTCCCTGTCATTTAAGATTCAATATTGTCATTCCTGAAGAGTAAATAAATAAATATGACAAAATGACAGCCATAACAAAAATAGACAAAGTCCAAATAAAAATTAAAGCTATGGTATAAGTATAAATTACTTTATCCAACCACTGTCTGTGCTGATAATAATGCCAAATGTTGGCAGCAATTGATAAGAAATGGAGAAAAAAAAAAAAAAGAAACAGGAAAAAAAGAAAAGAAAAGTGCCCTTGTGGATAAAACTCCACTCTGTGCGTCTGCCTGAGAAAGTGCTGCACTACAATGGCTGTGCCTCCTCCGCTCCTCCGTTACAGTCCACCTGGTTTAGAGGGGGAGATGTTATGGAGTCATTCTCCAGCGGCACCCCCAGTCGAGTCAATTCCTCCTCTGCGTTAGTCCATGACGTCATGGAGTCGTGCACGGTGACTGTGTGCTCCTCCATTTGTTTCTGAAGGTTGTCCATCTCATGCCTGCAGGAAACACAACATTCACTTTAGTCTCCTGGCATTTGATTCCTAATAGAGAATTATAATACACCATCCACATGTGAGAAACATACTTTTAGAGTAAAGGATTTCATGCATACATTCCTATTATTTGTCTTTCATTATGGTTATCACAAAACACACAAGCTATTTTGAGTAACATGAGCTACAAAAGCATATTATCCATACTCCGTTTACAACCGCTATAAATGGTGCAGTGAAATGCTTCTGCGCTAGCTCCCTCAACATTGCAGTACAATAACCAATAATAATCAAAAGTCCAATAAAACAGGTTTTCCACTCCCAGAAGTTAAAGGAAAACATGGTCAGTTCTTACTTGAGCTGGCGCAGACAGTTGTGCAGGTTATTGAGGGGCTCCTTGTTTACGGAGGCAGAGGGCTTGAGCAACTCATCCAGCAGGGAGGCAGGCACAGGGCAGTCTGGGATCTTCACCGGGGTCACTGGATTTGATGGGTTCGATGGCTCCATCCTCTGCTGCTCAATGAGGAATACAGCACAAAAAGAAAACTCAGCATACTGTGATAAGAGTGTCTTCAGAAAGTATTCAAACCCCTCGGCTTTCTCAAAATGTTGCTGTGCTATAGCCTGAATTTCAAATGCAATTGAGATTGAGTCACTGGCCTACACACAATACCCCATAATGTCAAAGGGGAATTATGTTTTTAGAAATGTTTACAAATGAATAAAAAACTAAAAGTTGAAATGTCTTGAGTCAATAAGTATTCAACCTCTTTGTTATGGCAAGCCTAAATAAGTTCAAGAGTAAACATTTTCTTAACAAGTCAAATAAGTTGCATGGACACACTGTGTGCAGCAATAGTGTTTAACATGATTTTTGAATGACTACCTCATCTCTGTACCCCACACATAAAGATAATTAATTGTAAGGTCCCTCATTTGAGCAGTGAATTTCAAACACAGATTCAACCACAAAGACCAGGGAGGTTTTCCAATGCCTCACGAAGGGCACCTATTGGTAGATGTAGATGGGTAAAAATGTGATAAAAAGCAGATATTGAATATCCCTTGGAGCATGGTGAAGTTATTAATTACACGTTGGATGGTGTATCAATACACCCAGTCACTAAAGATACAGGAGTCCATCCTAACTCAATTACCGGAGAGGAAAGAAACCACTCAGGGATTTCACCATGAGGCCAATGTTGACTTTATAAACAGTTAGTTTAATGGCTGTGATAGGAGAAAACTGAGGATGGATCAACAACATTGTAGTTACTCCACAATACTAACCTAAATGACAGAGTGAAAAGGAAGCCTGAACAGAATATAATTTTTCCAAAACATGCATCCTGTTTGCAATAAGGCACTAAAGTAAAACTGCAAACAATGTGTCAAAGAAATTCACTTTATGTCCTGAATACAATGCGTTATGTTTGGGGCAAATCCAACACATCACTGAGTACTAGAGGTCTACCGATTAATCGGAATGGCCGATTAATTAGGGCCGATTTCAAGTTTTCATAACAATCAGTAATTGGTATTTTTGGCCACCGATTTGCCGATTTAATTATTATTATTTAATTTCTTTTAACTAGGCAAGTCAGTAAAGAACACATTCTTATTTTCAATGACGGCCTAGGAACGGTGGGTTAACTGCCTTGATCAGGGGCAGAACGACAGATTTTTACCTTGTCAGCTTGGGGATGCAACCTTACGGTTAACTAGTTACGGTTAACTAGTCCAACGCTCTAACCACCTGCTTTACATTGCACTCCACAAGGAGCCTGCCTGTTACGCGAATGCAGTAAGAAGCCAAGGTAAGTTGCTAGTTAGCATTAAACAATCAATCAATCATAAATCACTAGTTAACTACACATGGTTGATGATATTACTAGTTTATCTAGCCTGTCCTGCGTTGCATATAATCGATGCGGTGCGCATTCGTGAAAAAGGTCTCTCGTTGCTCCAACTTGTACCTAACCATAAACATCAATGTCTTTCTTAAAATCAATACACAAGTATATATTTTTAAACCTGCATCTTTAGTTAATATTGCCTGCTAATATGAATTTCTTTTAACTAGGGAAAATGTGTCACCTCTGCAACAGAGTCAGGGTATATGCTGCAGTTTGGGCCGCCTGGCTCGTTGCGAACCGTGAAGACTATTTCTTCCTAACAAAGACAGCCGACTTCGCCAAACGGGGGGGATGATTTAACAAAAGCACATTTGCAAAAAAAGCACAATCGTTGCACGACTGTACCTAACCATAAACATCAATGCCTTTCTTAAAATCAATACACAGAAGTATATATTTTTAAACATGCATATTTAGCTAAAAGAAATCCAGGTTAGCAGGCAATATTAACCAGGTGAAACTGTCACTTCTCTTCCGTTCATTGCACGCAGAGTCAGGGTATATGCAACACTTTGGGCCGCCTGGCTCATTGCGAACTAATTTGCCAGAATTTTAAGTAATTATGACATAACATTGAAGGCTGTGCAATGTAACAGGAACATTTAGACTTATGGATGCCACCCGTTAGGTAAAATACGGAACGTTTCCATATTTCACTGAAAGAATAAACGTGATAGTTTCCGGATTCGACCATATTAATGACCTAAGGCTCGTGTTTGTGTGTTATTATGTTAGCCGGGTGCGCGCTAATTGCGTTTCAAACGTCACTCGCTCTGAGACTTGGAGTAGTTGTTTCCCTTGCTCTACATGGGTAACGCTGCTTCGAGGGTGGCTGTTGTCGATGTGTTCCTGGTTCAAGCCCAGGTAGGAGCGAAGAGAGGGACGGAAGCTATACTGTTACACTGGCAATACTAAAGTGCCTATAAGAACATCCAATAGTCAAAGGTATATGAAATACAAATCGTATTGAGAGAAATAGTCCTATAATTCCTATAATAAACTACAAACTAAAACTTCTTACCTAGGAATATTGAAGACTCATGTTAAAAGGAACCACCAGCTTTCATATGTTCTCATGTTCTGAGCAAGGAACTTAAACATTAGCTTTCTTACATGGCACATAATGCACTTTTACTTTCTTCTCCAACACTTTGTTTTTGCATTATTTAAACCAAATTGAACATGTTTCATTATTTATTTGAGGCTAAATAGATTTTATTGATGTATTATATTAAGTTAAAATAAGTGTTCATTCAGTATTGGTTGTAATTGTCATTATTACAAATAAATAAAAACAAGTTTTTTAACATCTGCCGATTAATCGGCAGCGGCTTTTTTTTGGTCCTCCAATAATCGGCATCGGTGTTGAAAAATCATAAATCGGTCGTCCTCTACCGAGTACTATTCATATTTTCAAGCATAGCGGTGGCTGAATCATGCTACGGGTATGCTTGTCATCGGCAAGGACTAGGGAGTTTTTTTTTTAGGATGAAAAGAAACTGAATAGGCTAAGCACAGTCAAAATCCTAGAGGAAAACCTGGTTCAGTCTGCTTTCCAACAGACACCAGGAGACAAATTCACCTTTCAGCAGAACAGTAACCAAAAACACAAGGCCAAATATACACTGGAGTTGCTTACCAAGACAACATTGAATGTTCCCTAGTGGCATAGTTACAGTTTTGACTTAAATCGTCTTGAAAATCTATGGCAAGACTTGAAAATGGCTGTCTAGCAATGATCAATTACCAAGTTGACAGAGCTTGAAGAATTGTAAAAACAGTGTGCAAAGCTCTTAGAGACTTGCCCAGAAAGACTCACAGCGGTAATTGGTGCCAAAAGGTGTTTCTGACATGTATTGACCCGGGGGTGTGAATACTTATGCAAATTAGATATTTCTGTATTACATTTGCTAAAATATCTAAAAACATGTTTTCACTTTTTCATTATGGGGTATTGTGTGTAGATGGTTGAGATTATTATAATTTTTTAATCCATTTTGAGTCAGGCTGTAAAACCAAAATGTTGAACTAAGTCAAGTGGTCTGAATACTTTCTGAAGGCACTGTAAATCTACACCCAAGTGTGTTTATTGTAACAACTTTTCATACCCCTTTATCAACCCACAAAACATATGCCCATGTTACACTTTGATATTCTGCGTCTTCTCAAAGCCATGAAGGCGCTGGATGAGTTGTATGTTCTATCTACCCTTTCTCCATTTAAAGCTGCAATATGTAACTTTTTGGTAGACCCTTTGAAAGCAAGTCTAAGAAGCGGTTGATCTGTTCTATGTGCACTATTTCTACGCTTCCCGGTCTCAGTTTAGTTTTGAGTCTTACTTTCGGTTTTGTATACCAGCTTTAAACAGCTGAAAATACAATAATTTGGGTTATTGAAAATATATTTCACAGCAGTTTGTATGGTACAATGATTCTCTACACATTGCTTGTTTTGTCACAAACTGAAATTAGGCAAACTATTAGAATTTCAGCAACCAGTAAATGGCGTAGAGATTTCTGCATATTGCACCTTTAACACACCAACAATATTGAAATAACATTACTACCACAGGAGGTTGGTGACACCTTAATTGGGGAGGACAGGCTTGTGGTAATGGCTGGAGCGGAAAAGGTGGAATGGTGTCAAAAACACATGGTTTGATGCCATTACAGTAGCTCCATTCCAGCCATTATTAAGAGCGGTCCTCCCCTCAGCAGCATTCACTGATTACTACTGACGTAAAAATAAAACAGCGCCAAACCTAACCCTGTTCTTCCTACTCAGTCTCAGCCAAGTAGCAACATTTCAGTCCCAGGTGGCTTACCTTTCGGAGGCGGTTCTGTTTGAGGTCCAGTTTGAGCTGCTGGTTCTGCAGCAGAACAGTCTTCATGCTGTTCCTCAGCTCCCCCACCTTGGCCTGCAGCATGAACTTATCCTTTCTGGTGCTGCTCAGTTCCTCCTGCACAGACTCCAGCTCCACCTTAATGCCCTAGAATGCAGAGCAAGGCAAAGTCAGGTACAAAATGGCAACACAATGAACAATGACAGAGTTAAGTTGATCGTAACGTATGCTTCTGTGGCGCTAGCCAGCTCTGTCCTCCTCAGTACCCTGGTTGTGTGTGTACCTGTAGAGCTGTCTGCAGGCTGTCCAGCTCCCTCTGGCTGCACTGCTCCACCATTTCCAGCTGCTGTCTCTGGGCCTCGATCTCCCTCTGCCTCTGCTCCACCTCCCACTTCAAATCCTCCACCTGGAGGAAAACACAGTCAAGTCAGTGACCGATGTCTCTTTCAACAAACGTCCTTATTCCAGGTCCTGGGTTGTGTTCATTAGGGCACACCATAGCAAAACAGAAATGTGCGTTCTTATTGCAAAAGTTCAGGCAGTACCTCTCCGTTACAAACATTTCCTCCCTACTAAACAGGACCATGGTTGTGTCTATTGTGTAACGTTGTGTGGTATAGCTAGCTACCTCCTGGTTGGTGAGGGGCTGCTTGCTAAGCTGTTCATCCAGCTGTTTCTGGAGGATCTGGAGCTGGGAGTGGGCCTCTGATAGCTCCTCCTGGAACCTGGACACCTCCTGAGAGTGTTTCTCATCCTGAGCCCTATGGAGGAGAAGGAAAGAATGTTAAGGTGAAACAGGGTTAAAATCAAGGATAGACATAAGATCTAAACTAAAAGATAACTTCGAGTTAGACAGGGTTATTACCTAAAATACAAGGACCGAGCATGCCCCAATGATTCCATCAACTAATAAGGCTAATCAAAATCTTCTCTTAATCTGTTAAATACAGCAGCATCATTCCAGGCCTTATTCATTAACTATAAACTGCAAATTGAGACTCACTGTAGTTTGTGTGCCTCGCTGTGCAGGGCTTTGACCAGCTCTTCTTTGGCCTGCAGGTCCTTCTTGATCTCACACAGCTCCAGCATGGCTGCCCTGTAATGCCGTCTGTTGTGGGCAGCCTCTGCCTTAGCTGCTGCCACCTAGTGGACATAACACATACTTACAGTCTGTCTCCAAAGGCTTCATTGAGTGCATTACAGTATGCTACAATGTGGTAATGTAATGACTTTTTAAGATTATGTTGTGGCTGGGCCAGTGTCTCCTTCAGGGGCTTGTATGTGTGTAATGTGTTATAATGTGTCAATGACGACAGATAATGACTATGTTGTGGCTGGGTCGGGTTAGGTGTCTTTACCTGCTCTTTCAGGTCCTTGACTTTGGCTTTTTCCTTCTCCAAGGCGACCTGTAGTGTCTGGACCAGCTGTTTCATCTGCTGGTCTTCCTCCTCTTTGCGTTTTAGTACAGCTTGCACCTGTGGAGAAGGGCAAGGAAGAGAATAGAAAAAAAACTATCAGTTCGTTAGCTTTTTAAATCAAAAAGAGCAACCACTGACTCAAAATGGTGTTACTTTACCCACATGGGTAAAGTTATTTAATTGATCAGTGATAGAAATAACTGAGAATGTAAGATTGAAGCCTTTCACCTGGAGGTTGAGCTGGACCAGGTCGGCCTCTCTCTTGGCCAGGGCAGTCTCTAGAATATTGGTATGCTCCCGCAGTGCATTATGGGACTGCCCCAGTCCCGTCAACTTCCCTTTCTCATGCTCCAGCTCAAGGGATAACTTCTTGTTGGCGTCTTCCAGTCGTCTAATCCTCCTCTTGAAGCATCGCGCCTCCTGCAGCTGTGGATGAAAAAAGATAGACGATTTTACAATCAAGGTATCTAAGAAGCACAAGAACCACTGGATGTGAGTAATTTTCAGAGGGGTTGGGATAGTAAAACACATTTCTGTTGGACATTTGTGGACAATGGACAATAAAGTAATCTTCTCTTAATTGTCACTTGTCAGAGTATCTCACATCATTGGGCTGGTGGTGTACTTATAGCCTGATTAAACCAGACAATGTAAAGCAATGGTGAAACGTAGTGAAATCGGTTTCGATGCCAGCATAATGTATTTAGTTGTCATCACCCAGACTGTCTCACCTCATCTTCTAGCTCCATTACTTTCTCCTGTAACTCTTCCAGCTCAGTGCTGGTGAGGGAGATGACCTCCTGAAGCTCTTTCTCCAGCATGGCCTTGCTGTGGCTCACAGCCTGGTGTTCACTCTGCAGAGCCTCAATCTTATCCTAGAACAAGGAAGAGGTTTAGATCAGCATTCAAACATCACAGTTGGCTACGGTTGTGCTGTAATCTGTTATTAGTATGGCCACAAGTTTTTCCTGACCACATGATCTGACCAGAAACAAACTCTGGACACTAGTTGTCATGTGATCAGGAAAAACTCTGGGTCCTGATTATGAGGTTAGTACTGAATGTACCTGCAGGGCCTGGTTGTTGCCGCCGTCTGAGACCTGGGCCTTGAGTTTGACCAGCTCTGCCTCGGTGGTCTCCTTGTCAGCCAGGGCCTCTTGGAGCCTGCGACTCAGGATGCCCACTGCGTTCTCATAGGCTTTGTGCTTGGCCTTCATATCCTTCTGCGCGCTGGTCAAATCTGTCCCCAGCCGCTTCATTCTCACCTTCTGCTCTGAGATCGCCCTGAGAGAGGAAAATAAAACAATTAGACACATTAGTGCACATTTAAGCAATCTGAATAAAATAGATTATCCTGTCTGAGTAAGAGAGTTTCTTATTCCCGTTCATATTCTTATGCCATTTACACAGATTCATAGTAAATGTGTTTGGGTCATTACTATGGGAACCAAGCTAGTTACAGAAGTCTGTCTGGCTGTAGAAATGTTGTGTGACTCACTTCCTGGCTTCAGACTGCATCAGGTCCACCTGTTTCTTCAGGCCCTCATTCTCCTCCGTCACTGCTGCTAGCTGGCTCTGGTCAAACTGTAGGGACTGTGGAGGGACATCAAACACACACAATGATTATAATCAAATGCCTATCAAAAATAGAGTACTGCATTTTAAAAAGAAAGCCAGATAAGGCAATGGGATGTCATGCAAGTACTGTCATGAGAGTAATGCAAAGAAAAACCTAGAGCTACTAGGATGTCAGGCTTGTGTAGGATGGGATCATGTACTTGTATCTGAGACTCCAACTGATCCCTCTCGGTCTGCACAGACTGCAGGTGGTTCTCCAGGCTGTTCATCTGCTGCTGGACCCGGACCACTTCCATCTGCAGCCGGCTCTGCTCCAGCTCAGCTTTCTGTTTCTCCCCATGGGCCTCCAGCAGCTCCTGCTTCAGTCCCTTCACCTCCGACACCAGACGCTTCTTAGTTGAGTTCAGCTCGCTGATGAGCTGCTCCTTGGAGCTGGCATCCCGCCGATATGCCTCCACCATCACCTGATGGGTGGGAAATGGGAAGAGGTGTAAAGAGACGAGTCCTGTGTGTGAATGTGCATGCGTACACACAATCCTTCAAAAACAAAGGGTTACAGGATAGGGAGTGACAAGCACCTTTTGCTGCATGAACTGCTCTTTCAATTTCTGAGCTTGTTTCTTCAGGGTGCCGTTATCCTGCTGCAGAGATCCAATCTAAAAAGAAAATGGCATTCACTTTCTACTGAAGCTCAAACGTTGCCAACAGCCATAGAGGAGTGGGACTAGACCCTCTGGCTCCATGGTGGTTTGTTTCTCACCTGTGAGGATTTGACTTGGACCTCCTGCCTGAGCTGATCAAGGACATCTGAGGCCACCAGCACCTCCTCCCCCAGCCTCTCCGCCCCCTCGTCCAGCTGACTTTTATCAGCTCTGGCTGCCTGGAGGGCCACCTCCAGCACGATCTTCTCATTCTGCAGATACTGGATGTTCTCATCCTTGGCGTTGGTCTCTGTCTGCAGCTCTGCCAGCGTAGCCTCCAGCTCCAGGTAGCGGGCCTCCAGCTGGTTGATGGACTGCTCTTTGGTGTGAAGGCTCTCCTGAGTGGCTGTCAGCTGTCTCATCAGCTCCAGATGCTCCTTCTGGAGGGCCTCCAGCTGCAGGTCCTTCTGGGATAGGGTCACCTTCATCTGTGGGGGACACAGAGAGGGGTTACATGAGGCAACTGCTCCCAAATAGCAAAACAGTGAGCGGACATTGACTTTTTCTCAACGTAATGGACTTTGTTTTTGTCTCGCTCCTGATATTTTTGTAGATGTGTATAAAACCCCTTCCTTTCATTGATTTTAAACAACTTCTCCTGAGTGGCAAATTACCTTAATTTGAACAATTCATTATTTACCTGCTCTAGTTCTCTCTCCAGAGAGCTGGCGGTGTTGGCCAGTTTCTGTAAGTGCTCTCGCTCCTCCTCAAACTCGTCCAGTTTGTGCTGAAGGTCGTCCTCCACCATGCTCTTGGCATCCTGGATCTGCTGATAGGCAGCTTCTTGGGTCATCATGTCAGCCTACGGCCAGAGGGAGGGGAGAGGCCAGAGAACACACTGCTTAATAGCCTCAATTCTAATGCTGCATCTTTTCTTTTGTCAGTAAATCTTTTATTATTTTTCAGTAAAATTATTCAACAAACCATAACACAATATAAACACCAATCACACAACCTGTCGTAATTTTATAATTTAAAAAAAGGGGACAGACCTCAATACTCTGCAGCTGTACAGCAATGCGCTCCTTCTCTTTGATTGAGCGATGCTGGGTTTGTGTCAGCTGGTGGGACAGAGTCACGTTCTCCAGCTTCAGGTGCTCCAAGGCACCAATCTGGGTCATCTGCCCAGCCTGGAAAAAACACGTCAACTCCATAACACGTCAACTCCATAACACGTCAACTCAGTAGAAGCAAGATACAGACAGACAACCTTACCTGCATGTTGGCCATTTCGCCCTGGAGTCGGACTCGAGCCTCCTGGGCCAGCGCTAGCTGCTGCTGGTACCACTGGCGGACCTGCTGCAGCGAGATTATCTCTGCCTGGGAGGTCTTCAACCTGCTCTGCAGGGTGGTGCGCTCTAGCTGGACCTGCTGGAGCTGAGTCTGGAGACCACCCATCTGCTGACGCAACTCCTGAACTGAAGGAGAACACCACCATAAGAAATAATTCACAAAATTTGACAGAAATCATAAATCAATCGTATAATACTAATACAATAAATACCCCAATATTGTATTAGTATTATTGTGAGGAGATGCTGATGTGAAAGTATGATGCCCATACTAGGCTATCCATCCATCCAACTCACCAGCGTTATCCCTGGAGGTCACGTTCTGCTGCATCTCCTCCACTTTCCCCATGAGTCTCTGGTACTGCTCCTCAGCCACCTGCAGGTCATTGCCCAGCGAGGCCAGGCCAGCGTTCTTGCTCTCCAGGTTGCCCTGCAGCTCCACCATGGCCCTCTCCAGCTGGAAGCAGCTCTGGCGCAGGGTGGACACTTCCTTGTTGAGGGAGCTCTGCTTCTCTTGGCTGGCATGGGACTGCTCCACCTGGGCCTGCAGCTGGGCATTGACTGTAGCCAGCTTGGCCTGGAGCTCAGTCTTCTCTTTCAGAGCCTGGAGAGGATACGGGGAAAGAGGGTGAGGGAGTGATCTCCAGTATTCCCAATGGCTTGTACTGGGAGGGACTGAAGGGTGTTAGCCTAGCTATTCCAGTGAAAGTAAGTAAGTCTCAACATGTGGTAAGTTGAGTGGTAATTACCTTAGCTGATCCTATGTTAGGAGTATAAGCCATCATAGACACACCCTGTGTGTTCGTTAGTTAGTTACCTGGTTGGCCTCAGAAGACAGAGACTCTAGCTGGCCCTCCAGTCTCATCTTCTCCTTCAGAACCTGGAGCATTTCGTCATGTCCCATCACAGAGCTCTCCAATGACACACTACAGGAAATTAACCAATTGAGCAGGAAACAAGAAATTGTACAATTATGTGCTACTGGAACATTCAAGCAAATTCCACCAATTAAATTGTAAATGACTGGAAAAGTAAAGCTGATTCATCGTATAATAGCAATGTCCTAAAGCTGACTATGCAACAGCAATGTGCTTATGTTATTTACTAGTACTACACCAGTCAGTCTATGTGCTATTACAGAAGAGCTGTGTGCTGGTCAGGTGTACCTGCTGGAGAAGCTGTCCCTGCGGCTGCGTGGTCCCCCGGTCCCCTCCCTGTCCTGCTCCAGCAGGTGCTGTTCATCGCTGGCAGCCTGCAGCACCTCCTGCAGTGTTGGGAAGTTGCCCATGGCCTCCGGAACGATCTCCCTGCCCTCCACCATGTAGTTCCCTCCTCTCTGCCTGCCCACTGTTTCAGCCAGCATGCCATAGGTCCCAGTGCCCCCGGTGGAAGTGGACACGCTGCTGTAGGTAGAGCTGTCATCCCCATCTCCACCAGGCCGCGACCCCATACCTGACTCGCTGCCGGCATCCACCTCCGAGGTGTTGTCCTGGAGAGACATTGATGACCCCAGCAGGGCCTCCAAAGAGGTAATCTCCACGGAGCCAACCTCTGACATCATGCTGACCTCTGACAGGGTGGATACAGAGCTCAGGTTGGACCCCAGAGAGCCCATGGAGGAGTCTTCAGACGTTCTGACCCCACCACCGCCTCCTCCACCACCATCACTAGTGCCCCCTGCTGGCTCGAGGGTCTTGTAATCGGCCAGTGAGTGGATCTTGCTGGGGCGGGGTGATCGTGACTTTCTTTCCTTGGCTGGGGGGATGCCCAGGCTTCCCAGCTTAGGGCCCCGGGGGACGCTGGTTCGCAGGAAGGAGTACTCGGTGGTCATGGAGGTGGTGCTGGCCCGGGGAAGAGCCTCTGGGTGCATCATGAGGTCTGGGTCCAGAGTGCTGAACCCACTGCGGCTCTTTGCGGTGGAGCGGTAGGACTGGAAGAGGAGAGAGAGGTGGCATGATAATGAGCAGAAGACGTAGTCTACTTCAGCCCAACATTCAGGACTTCAAAAACCAAGACTAATAGAGGATCATTTTTTATAGATGGTGGATAGCAACAAAACTAGGCATTATGGCCTGCCATGCAAAAAATAATAGGGAGAACACTTCTGCTTTAAATTCAACTCTGTGCAGCTTGTAACTGACAGCTTTATCCTGATGAATGTATGCCTGGTGACTGATGCTGTTCACACACTCACCGTCTCCTTGTGCCTTTGCACTCTGTACTGTTTGAGCTGCTCTTCCAGCCGTCGGCGAGCATCACGGCGGATCTTCTCCTCATTCTCCATCTCCAGTGATGGCTCTTTGTCAGCTACAGGAAGAGCAGGTTTAACATAAGAAATAGAAGGCCCTCACTACACCCCTATACAACACTGAATAGGCTAACAATACCTAGGACATTGTCATACAAGCATACAATTCATTTTAGAAGGAAACCACAACTACGTGTACTAAGACTACTTTGTCCCTACAGTTCAGAGCCATTTTAAGATTTGAAATGAGAGTGCTTGTATGACATTGTTATCCATCCACCATGGTTAGGAGTGAAGCTGCATGCAACCCAGTCCTAACAAAGCCAGATGAGTCAGACTCAATCCATCTATTAGTCAGTCCACTCCAAGATCTTATTTTCAGGTTAGTAAAGTGTGACACAAAATAGTATCCAAACAGATTGTTTTTGGCTTGTGTGGTTAGTGAGTTTATAGACAGCAGGTGATATTCCTGATTGATGATTCTCTGACTGCAATTGGCCAGGTGTGCTGATGATCAACCATGAGGTGTCAGTCAGTGCAACTTAGAAGTTAGCATGAGGACTTCCTGATTGCACCATCATTTAAAGCAGAATGCACTATGAATGGAACAGAACACTATAAAATAGTTAGGTTTTTTTTACCCCTTTTTTCTCCCCAATTTCGTGGTATCAATTGGTAGTAGTTACAGTCTTATCTCATCGCTGCAACTCCCGTACGGACTCCGGAGAGGCGAAGGTCGAATAAACACAACCCAACCAAGCCGCACTGCTTCTTGACACAATGCACATCCAACCCGGAAGCCAGCCGCACCAATGTGTCGGAGGAAACACCGTACACCTGGCGACCTGGTCAGCGTGCACTGCACCTGGCCCGCCACAGGAGTCGCTAGTGCGCGATGAGACAAGGATATCCCTGCCGGCCAAACCCTCCCTAACCCGGACGACGCTGTGCCAATTGTGCGACGCCCCATGGGCCTCTCGGTCGCGGCCGGCTGCGACAGAGCCTGGGCTCGAACCCAGAATCTCTGATGGCACGGGGAGGCCGACACTATAAAAGAGTTAATGTGACACTGTAAACATTCTATGTGGGAGTGGTTAGCCTTTCACATTCAACAAAAAGCTTGAGATAAAACAAGACGTATTCTGTTATGTAACGAATAAAAACAACTTTGCATATCATGGTATCTGTAAGCCTAGGCCGTCATTCAAAACAACATTCACAACAAACACAAGTAAAGGATTAGTTCAAATACAGCCACTAAGTTCCCAACAAAAGCACCAAGACCCAAATCAAGCAATTAAATGACCACGGGTTTTCACAAAGTAAGCAGGCTCAAACCACTAAAGCACATACCCACTGGATCCCTCTCTTAATTGGAGCGTAGTAAGCACAGGCAAGGAAATTAAAATATGGGATGGGGAACTCAATAAGTCAGCCTCTGAAGCAACATCCCAGAGCAATAGGTGGTTAAAATACACGGGGGGGGGGCACTCACTGCAAATACAGGTTACAGTATGCTTACACAATTCAGTCTCCTGCATAGGCATACTCAGTCTGAGCGACTGCAATGCATCACCCTTGTGAGCAGGGCCCTCAGCACTAGCTCCCCCAGACTTCTCTAGCATGGGTGGTGGGATAGCGGCCACACCTTGGGATGGCTCTTTGGACTGGGGGCTGACAGGTGGGCTGGTGCCCTGGGCAGCAGGGGGCGACAGAGGCGGCAGGGGGCCATTTGGACGGCCGTCCCCTCCTGCGCCTGGCCGCGGGCCCTCTGCCACACGTTCTCCATTTGGCACCACGTCTGCCTTAACAAAACCTGCAACGAGGGAGTGGGGTGAGGTGGGGGGTTGACAGTGTAGCGTGGCAGTAAAGTCTTTAGTTTCCGGCATATATCCATCCAGTTTTGTATTTCACAACACAATGAGTGTGGATTGTGATATACTTGAGGTTTTAAAAAAGGACTAGGAGGCAAGGCTCTTTTGAATTACTTAGTCTATTGTGGCTTTCACGGGTAACCGGTCAATCAAGCTTTGTCAAGCCAGAATAGCAGTTTGATACTATTCATTTTGTCATTTTTATTGAAGGCGAGATGTGTAGGAATAACAACGGCATGCTAATACACCTTAGTGCAGTTGAGGTGACTAAGAAGTGAGTGGCGTGTGGGTCAGTTATGAGGCAAGGCTCAGAGCGGTGTCCAGACAATTCTGCAATTGCACACAAGTACAAAGAGAGATAGCCTGAGGCGGCCGAGTAATGACCTTTTCTCTGGCCGATCGCACACAAGCATGTCATGCACAGCTTGGAAAGATACTGGTGGAAGACAGAGGAATTCCCTCCATATAAGGAGTTCCTATTACTGCAGATTCCCCACAAAAATAACATTATGTGAACAAAAATATAAACGTTCAGTTATGCTTTGCTATCCTTTAAGTTAGTTTAGGGCTCATTTGAAATGTATTTTTCTCTTACAATTAACTGGTTGAAGAAGAACACACTCCATTGTTTGATGAGAGGATGGAATGATTAAATCAGTCAGCAGTAGCTCAGAGTCTGACAGCTTGCCTAGAATTTCTACATTAAAATACAATGCAAATCAAATCACATCACTTGAGGGGCAGGCTAGGGCATTAAGTAGGGCAACAACTCACCATTAAGAACATCCCCCAACGCTGTCGGCTTGTTCAGCCCTCCTTTCTTCAGTAGCTGAGCGTCACTCACCACAGAATCAGCACCACCCTCTTTGGACTGTGGTATCAGGTCTAGTTGATGGATTTCTACATTGGTTGTCTCCATCTCAGCAATGACCGAGTTGTGGTTTTCCATTCACATACAGAATAAAATGATGTTGCACTGGAGCCCATGGAAGGGATATGGTCGTCACAGGGTGTAGCTATAATCCTTTCAAAACCTTTTCATCCCGTTCGTTCAGAGTACAAGGACACCCCCAAAAAATGGTCTCACCTGAAAATGTATAACATTAAGGTTTAGTTAGAATGACAATTATAAAATATTCAGTCTGATCAAAGACAGAGTAATCTAAATGCAAACTTGCCGTAATCTGACAGGATTTGCCTCCATGATGGTGTAGTGCGGATGTAGACAAATAAAATGAAGCGTGGCCTGCATTATTTATTAATACCATTGCAAATGTATTAGGGATGGGCATTCCGAGTCTTTTCTGTGAGCTGGAATCTTTGGCTCAGTTCACCTAAAAGAGATGTTCATTTGGCTCCCAAACACCTCTTCAGTAATGCTTAGAAATTGACATAAAACCCATGAACAAATTGTGAATCTCTAATTTAAAGCCTAAAATGTTGACTACCATTATGTAAGAACCTGTTGGGGCTAGGGGGCAGTATTTTCACGGCTGGATAAAAAAACGTACCCAATTTAATCTGGTTACTAATCCTACCCAGTAACTAGAATATGCATATACTTATTATATATGGATAGAAAACACCCTAAAGTTTCTAAAACTGTTTGAATGGTGTCTGTGAGTATAACAGAACTCATTTGGCAGGCAAAACCCTGAGACATTTTCTGACAGGAAGTGGATACCTGATGTGTTGAATTACCTTTAAGCCTATGCCATTGAAACACACAGGGGTTGATTAATGTTTTGGCACTTCCTATTGCTTCCACTAGATGTCACCAGCCTTTACAAAGTGTTTTGAGTCTTTTACTGTGAGATCTGACCGAACAAGAGCCATGGAACGGTGATGGCCGATTAGACTCTGGCGCGCGAGTTCATGTTGGGTACCCTCGTTCCAATACGTTATAAAAAGAGAATGCATTCGTCCACCTTGAATATTATTCATGTTCTGGTTAAAAAAGGCACTAATGATTTATGCTATACAACGTTTGACATGTTTGAACGAACGTAAATATATTTTTTCCCCTCGTTCATGACGAGAAGTCCGGCTGGCTTAGATCATGTGCTAACAACACGGAGCTTTTTGGATATAAATGATGAGCTTTTTTGAACAAAACTACATTCGTTATGGACCTGGGATTCCTGGAAGTGACATCTGATGAAGAGAATCAAAGGTAATGGATTATTTACATAGTATTTTCGATTTTAGAGCTCTCCAACATGGCCGTTTGTCTGTATAGCAAAGCATATTTTTCTGGGCGCAGTGCTCAGATTATTGCAAAGTGTGATTTCCCAGTAAGGTTATTTTTAAATCTGGCAAGTTGATTGCGTTCAAGAGATGTAAATCTATAATTCTTTAAATGACAATATAATATTTTACCAATGTTTTCTAATTTTAATTATTTAATTTGTGGTGCTGACTTGACTGCCGGTTATTGGAGGGAAACGATTTCCTCAACATCAATGCCATAGTAAAACGCTGTTTTTGGATATAAATATGAACTTGATAGAACTAAAAATGCATGCATTGTCTAACATAATGTCCTAGGAGTGTCATCTGATGGAGATTGTAAAAGGTTAGTGCATCATTTTAGCTGGTTTTATGGTTTTGGTGACGCCTGGCTTTGAATTGACAAAACATTACACACAGCTATTGTCAATATACTCTCCTAACATAATCTAACTTTATGCTTTCGCCGTAAAACCTTTTTGAAATCGGACAACGTGGTTAGATTAAGGAGATGTTTATCTTTCAAAGGGTGTAAGATAGTTGTATGTTTGAAAAATTTGAATTTTGACATTTATTTGGTTTCAAATTTGCCGCTCTTGAAATGCACCTGCTGTTGATAGGGTGCACCACGGGTGGCACGCTAGCGTCCCACATAGCCCCAAGAAGTTTTAAAATACATTTTTTATATGACTAAATGACTAGATGAAAAGTTTGTGGTCATATGCACATCCTTAAAAACGTAGGTGCTGGGCTAATAAAGAAAACTTGTAAAGAACAGTAAGGCCCGCACACTGTTTATGCTCCCAATTCACTGCTTTATTGACTATGCTTCTTTCTTTGTAAAATTATTAGATGGCCTGCAAAAAATGTTTTTTACTAAATCTAACGCACGGGGAAAAAATAACTTGGACCAGAATGAAGCTCTCTCCTCACTATATTGTTTCTGCACTGTGGTATGGCCATAAATTATCTGCAGATAATGTCAAAAAGCAATAGTAACAGAATGCAAATGTAGGAGCCAAATGAACGGCTCTTTCACATTCGATTCACCAAAAAAAGAGCCGTTCATTCGCGAACAACCAATCACTAAAATGTTTATTTTCAATAGATTTGGTAAAATGTTCTAACCAACTGGGAGAATGTGTTCTGGAAGAACAGCTCCACTAAGTAATGGCTAAAGCTGTCTAGCTAACTAGCTAAGTGGATTTAGTTAACGTTACAAAAAATATAGCTAGCTAAATTAATTTAGTAAATATGCCTTTGCATATTGCAATCAAATAGCTACAAGGCTAATCAGTCTTGTATAAAAACAGATAACTATTCGGCAGCTTTACCACACATTCATTGCCTTGCTTATTTCCCAACTTGTAGGTAGCCAGCTAACAACACTATTGCTAACTAGCCAACTGCAATGACAGCTGCAGCCTCTACACAAGCTAACTTTAGCTGGGTGGTTAGCTAGTTAGCCAGCTAAACATACATCATATGGCAAGTTGGTTAGACATGTAAAACACAATGTGTCTGTTATGAAGATGGCTGGCCTTTAAAAACGATGTTAGTAACAAGCTAGTTAGTTCGCGGTCTCAACCAGTCAAGCAAAGACAGCCTAACGTTACGTTTGCTCGTTAGCTATCTAACATTCATTAGCCACATACATAGCTAACACAGGACGATAATTTTTCTACACTCCGATATCACACCAGTTCACGAAGTTGTGTAATGTATAAATCAATGCAGATTGTGAAATTATTAAAAGGTTTAATAAATAACCAAAATATTTATTTCTGACATGACAATAGTTGAAATGCACAGAAAATTTTTATAAAGCCAACCTTTTTCAGACGCCTCTTCGTTCTGCTTCTACGTGGCTAAATGGATTCCATTATTTTACGTGTCCGACGAGAAACAGGATACTTGACATCGTTTTGTGGATTGATGTCTACTAAACACGTATTAAATAATTGTATTTTGCATTTATATATGACTTATTATATTTTGTAACTAATTATCTATAAATAAGCCTATGCTTGGAAATGACATACATTCAAAGGGCAAAAATGGCAGACAGGTTGCTGCCCGAACTGTTATAATGAACGGACACTTGCCCCTTTGTAATTATCTGAAAAACATTTAATCCCTCTGGCGGTCGTGAAATAAAACTGCGACCTCTTATCAGAAATTCTAGCTACAATATTTACAATATTGTCAGAACTGTAACAAAATGTTTCTGGGAAAAACCTTTATTTCATTCTGTATCCCCATAAAATAAAAAAGGTTGCAGTGTGTATTACTATGCGGATGCTTTACTGTCATTATGATGTCTTATGCAAAATAACATGTAAGATCGTTTCTAATTAATGAATGGTTAGGAGCAATCATCATTATCACTAAACTAAAATTACACTGATCAAAGATCTAATCGATTGACTATTGCAAATGGTTAAAGGTGTATAAAATAATCACTAACACCCATTATCGACTAGCTAGTTATGGCTTATTAGGCACCCAGTTGGAACATGATATACAGCTTATTGACAAATATGCATATTTTACCAACCAACCTTTGCTCAATAGTATTGTAATACAAAATCCATGAAAGAAAATCCATTTCATCATTAAGATCACTTTATTGGTCAATTGCACCCAAGGTCCAATCAAAATCTGATTTCTGCATTTAACCCAACCCATCGAATAGACAGGTGCGGGGAGCTGTTGTGTGTGTTTGAAAATCAAAATAAAAGGCAAACATATATTTAAGACAAATTAAAATAAAGAGCTTGTCTGGTCTTTTCTTTGGCGAGTCACACAGCATCTGTGCAGGTAGGTCAACATACAATAAGTGGAAGGCAGCACTGCCCTGTCTAACAGGCTACTGTGCGGTAGACTACGCTGTCATCAGGTGGAGCTGCTGCCTGTTAGAAAACAGATAGACAAGTACTTGTGAAAAAGGACTATGAATTTTGTTATGACGGAATGTATTGTTTGGAAGTTGATCATGTAAAGAAGTTATAATGGTGATACAGACATGACATTATGTTTAAACAATCAAACCTTACTTGTATTGCTTCTACTGTATGTAGCTTAATTATTAACACAATGTGTAGCTATGGATAGAATACACAGCTGGATAAGTAACAGTACACAACAAGGTTCATCTGAACAGCAGCAGCCTTACCCTGGACTGTACTTTCTGTCAGGTCATGTTCTTTAGGATGACAGTGCTGTATGTCACGTCATCATTGTCAATAAATTGGTCCTGCTGGTAAAAAGACACAACTGGAGGTTAACAACACAACTCCTCTGTGAGACCCAAGCCTAGATCCAAACGATGAAAAACATTTAATAGGCTACACTTCATAAATACTTTTAATCGGCCTCAGTTATTGCCCTGGCCACATTTGCATTCCTCATGCTTCCTTGCAGCATGCCTAAGGCACATTCACGCAGATGAGCAGGGACCCTGGGCATCTTTATTTTGGTGTTTTTCAGAGTCAGTAGAAAGGCCTCTTTAGTGTCCTAAGTTTTCATAACTGTGACCTTAATTGCCCACCATTTGTAAGCTGTTAGTGTCTTAACGACCGTTCCACAGGTGCATGTTCATTAATTGTTTATGGTTCATTGAACAAGCATGGGAAACGGTGTTTAAACCCTTTACAATGAAGATCTGTGAAGTTATTTGGATTTTTACTAATTTTCTTTGAAAGACAGGGTCCTGAAAAAGGGACGTTTCTTTTTTTGCTGAGTTTACATTAATACTCCAACACACACACACACACACACACACACACACACACACACATGCATATTGACACCACACATACATTCACATTCCTTCACACTCTTCACATATGCTGCTGCTACTCTCCGATTATTGTTTATGCATAGTCACTTAGCCCCTACCTACTTGTACATATTACCTTGACTAACCCGTACCCCTGCACATTGACCCTGTACGCCTTGTATATAGCCTCGTTATTATTAATTTATTGTGTTCATATTTTTCCTTTAGTTTATTTATAAACATTTTTCTTTCTTACTTTTGAAAAACTCTGCATTGTTTGTTAAGGGCTCTCAAGTAAGCATTTCACTGTGAGGTCTACCTACACCTGTTTTATTCGGCACGTGAGAAATAACATTTTATTTTATTTGACTAAGTTCAGGGCAGGGTAGTGTGCAGACACCGTCTAGTGGTGACTATTTATATACATGTCACACCCTGATCTGTTTCACCGGTCTTTGTGATTGTCTCCACCCCCCTCCAGGTGTCGCCCTTCTTCCCCATTATCCCCAGTGTATTTATGCCTGTCTTCTCTTTTTGTCTGTTTGTTTTGGTTCGTCAAGCGTACCAGAGGTTTCCCCTCTGCTCCTGTCTCTCCATTGATCCTGTTTCCTAGTTTTCCCAGTATTGACCATTCTGCCTGCCCTGAGCCTGCCTGCCTGAGTACCTTTGCCCTACCTATCTAGATTACCCACCTCTGCCTGCCATTGACCTGCTTTTTGCCTGCCCCTGTTAGATTAATAAACTGTTGTTACTTCAACGTTGTCTGCATCTGGGTCTTACCTGAAATGTGAGAGTACGAACTGGCCATGACTGACCCAGCAGACTCAGACCAGCTGCGCAACGCCATCTCCTCCCAAGGATCTGGGAATGACTGTACTCTCTGTCAGGACCAGAGACCAAGGCGATGGAGACCTACACTGGGGACTCCCTAGCTGCAGGATTCATCCGTCTTTCTTCCTCTCCCACCGGCACAGGGTTTTTCTTTGTGGAGAAGGACAAGACCCTGCACCTGTGCAATGTTTACCAGGGTCTCAACGACATAACGGTAAAGAACCGCTACCCGCTACCCCTCATCTCCTTGGCTTTTGAGCTGTTCCAGGGGGGCACTGTGTTTTCCAAGCTGGATAAACGGACCGCCTACCACCTGGTGTGGATACGGGAAGGGGACGAGTGGAAGACCACCGTCAACACGGCCAGCGGTCACTACGAGTATCTGGTCATGCCATTTGGACTTACCAACGCCCCGCCCCTCCAGGCCCTGGTTAATGATGTTCTCCGCAACATGTTGAACCGGTTCGTCTTTGTCTACCTCGATGACATCCTCGTCTTCTCCCGCTCCACCCAAGAACATGTGCTCCACGTCCGACTGGTTCTCCAATGCCTCCTGGAGAACCAGCTGTTTGTTAAAGCAGAGAAGTGCGAGTTCCATCGCTCCACCATCCCTTTTCTGGATTACATCATCGCTGCAGGGAGTGTACAAATGGATCCAGGGAAGGTGAGAGCGGTGGTGGATTAGCCCCAGCCTACCTCCAGGGTGCAACTGCAACGTTTCATGGGGTTCGCCAACTTCTATCGCCGCTTTATCAAGGGTTACAGCAACCTGGCTTCCCCCCTGTCTGCACTCACCTAGCCCAAGGTTCCGTTCATGTGGTCTCCAGCTGCCGGCCTGGGCGTTCCGGGACCTCAAACATCGCTTCACCACAGCTACCATCTTGGTTCATCCTGACCTATCCCGTCTGTTCGTGGTGAAGGCCGATGCTTCAGATGTCAGAGTGGGGGCTGTCTTGTCCCAGCGTTCTGCTCTGGACCTCAAACTACATCCCTGCGCCTTCTTCTCCCATCGCCTCAATGCCACGGAGAAGAACTATGATGTGGGGAATTGTGAGCTTCTCACAGTGAAGATGGCATTGGAGGAATGGAGGCACAGGCTGGAGGGTGCGGAACATTCATTCATTGTGTGGACCGACCACAAGAACCTGGAGTATCTCTGCAATGCCAAGCGCCTCAATTCCAGGCAAGTTAGATGGGCCCTGCTGTTCACACGGTTCAACTTCTCCCTCTCGTACCGGCCGGGATCCAAGAATGTCAAGGAGGATCCGCTGTCACACCGCTATAGCCCCATGACTACTAACCCGGAACCCGAGACCATCCTTCCCACATTGTGCCTGGCGATGGCACTCAGCTGGGGAATAGGGAAGCATGTCCGTGAGGCGCAGAACTCCCAGCCGAACGGGGTGGGGGGGTGGGGGGGGGGCCTGATAACTGGATGTTCGTTCCTGACGCTGTCCGCTCCGTGGTCCTGGAGTGGGATCACTCCTCCAGGCTTGCCTGCCACCCGGCCTCCCGTCGGCCCTGGCTTTTGTGTGACAATGCTTTTGGTGGCCTACCATGGTCCCTTATGTGTCCGCATTTGACACCGCTTGCACGGTTTGTGCATAGAACAAGACTCCTCGGCAAGCTCCATCTGCCTGTCCCTCACTGTCCCTGGTCTCACATCTCCCAGGACTTTGTCACGGGTCTTCCCCCGTCTGGTGGCAACACCACCATCCTGACCGTGGTGGATCGGTTTTCCAAAGCCGCCCACTTCATTCCTCTCCCCAAACTACGCTCTGCCAAAGAGACGGCCCTGCTCACTGTGCAGCACGTCTTCCAGATCCATAGTCTACCAGTAAACATGGTCTCCGACCGGGGTCCTCAGTTCTCATCCCAGTTCTGGAAGGTGTTCTGCACACTCATTGGGTTGTCGACCAGCCTGTCCTCCGGGGTCCACCCCCAGTCCAACGGCTAGTCGGAGCGAGCCAACCAGGACCTAGAGACTACTCTGCGCTGCCTGGTCTTCGACAACCCCACCACCTGGAGTTAGCAGCTTGTGTGGGTCGAATATGCCCGCAACACCCTTCCCTGCTCTGCCACGGGCCTATCACCTTGAGGGTTCCCTGTATCATAATTCAAGGTGAGACCCAGATGCAGACACAGGAGGCAGATGGTTGGAGTCTTAGATGTTTAATAATCCAAAAAGGAGTAGGCAAGAGAATGGTCGTGGACAGGCAAAAGGTCCAAACCAAATCAGAATCCAGGAGGTACAGAGTGGCAGGCAGGCTCGAGGTCAAGGCAGGAAGAATGGTCAGGCAGGCGGGTACAGAGTACAGAAACAGGCAAGGGTCAAAACCGGGAGGACTAGAAAAAGGAGAAATAGCAAAAGCAGAAGAACGGGAAAAAACGCTGGTTGACTTGAACATACAAGATGAATTGGCACAGAGAGACAGGAAACACAGGGATAAATACACTGTGGAAAACAAGTGACACCTGGAGGGGGTGGAGACAATAACAAGATCAGGGTGTGACACCCTGGTGTATCAGCCGCCGCTCTTTCCTGAGCAGGAAGAAGAGGTCGGCGTCTGCCGCTGTCGTCGTACCTGGAGGAGAGCCCGGTCGGCCCTCCTCAAGACCACCTCCAGTTATCGACGACAATCAGATCGCCATCAGACCCCGGCTTCCCGGTATCGGCTAGGGCAAAAGATATGGCTGTCCACCCGGGATCTGCCCCTCCGGGTGGAATCCCTCAAACTCTCCCCCCAGTTTATCGGCCCGTTTCCCATCTCCAAAATTATTAGCCCGTCTGCTGTTCGTCTTCTGTTGACCCGTACCCTTCGTATACATCCTACCTTTCAAGTGTCCAGAGTTAAACCCATGTCTCACAGCCCTTTGTCTCCTGTTTCCAGGCCCACCCCTCTCCCCTGTCTCATTGACGGCCAACCGACATACACTGTGAGGCGTCTCCTGAAGGTTCGACCTCGGTGCAGGGGGTTCCAATACCTGGTTAACTGGGAGGATTATGGCCTGGAGGAGAGGTGCTGGGTCCTCGCCAGGGACATCCTGGACCAAGGCCTCATCACGGATTTCCAACGCCGGCACCCCGGTCAACCAGGTATACGCCCACGTATACGCCCAATACCCACGTATACGCCCAATTAAAAAAAAACGATTTTCTACATTGTAGAATAATAGTGAAGACATCAGAACTATGAAATAACACATATGGAATCATGTAGTAACCAAAAAAGTGTTGAACAAATCAAAATATATTTGAGATTCTTCAAATAGCCACCCTTTGCCTTGATAACAGCTTTGCATACACTTGGCTTCTCTCAACCAGCTTCATGAGGCAGTCACCTGGAATGCATTTCAATTAACAGGTGTGCCTTGTTAAAAGTTCATTTCTGGAATTTCTTTCCTTCTTAATGCGTTTGAGCCAATCAGTTGTGTTGTGACAAGGTAGGGCTGGTATATAGACGATAGCCCTATTTGGTAAAAGACAAAGTCCATGTTATGGCAAGAACAGCTCAAATAAGCAAAGAGAAACGACAGTCCATCATTACTTTAAGACATGAAGGTCAGTCAATGCGGAACATTTCAAGAACGTTGAACATTTCTTCAAGTGCAGTCGCAACAACTATTAAGCGCTATGATGAAACTGGCTCTCATGAGGACCACCACAGGTAAGGAGAGGATAAGTTCATTAGAGTTAACTGCACCTCAGATTGCAGCCCAAATAAATGCTTCACAGAGTTTAAGTAACAGACACATCTCAACATCAACTGTTCAGAGGAGACTGCGTGAATCAGGCCTTCATGGTCGAATTGCTGCAAAGAAACTACTACTAAAGGACACCAATAAGAAGAAGAGAGCCCTTGCTTGGGCCAAGAAACACGAGCAATGGACATTAGACCGGTGGAAATCTGTCCTTTGGTCTGATGAGTCCAAATGTGAGATTTTTGGTTCCAACTGCTGTGTCTTTGTGAGACGCAGAGTAGGTGAATGGATGATTTCTGCATGTGTGGTTCCCACCGCGAAGCATGGAGGAGGTGGTGTGATGGTGTGGGGGTACTTTGCTGGTGACACTGCCGTGATTTATTTAGATTTCAAGGCACACTTAACCAGCATGGCTACCACAGCATTCTGCAGTGATGCGCCATCCCATCTGGTTTGCGCTTAGTGGAAATATCATTTGTTTTTCAACAGGACAATGACCCAAAACACACCTCTAGGCTGTGTAAGGGCTATTTGACCAAGAAAGAGAGTGATGGAGTGCTGCATCAGATGACCTGGCCTCCACAATCACCTGACCTCAACCCAATTGCAATGGTTTGGGATGAGTTGGACAGCAGAGTGAAGGAAAAGTAGCCAACAAGTGCTCAGCATATGTGGGAACTCCAAGACTGTTGAAAACAATTTCCTCATGAAGCTGGTTGAGAGAATGCCAAGAGTGTGCAAGCTGTCATCAAGGCAAAGGGTGGCTACTTTGAAGAATCTAAAATCAAAAATATATTTTGGTTTGTTTAACACTGTTTTAGTTTCTCCATCATTCCATATGTGTTATTTCATAGTTTTGATGTCTTCACTATTATTCTACGATGTAGAAAATAGTACAAATAAAGAAAAACCCTTGAATGAGTAGGTGTGTCCAAACCTTTGACTGGAACTGTATGTAAATTAGATATTTCTGTATTTAATTTTCAATAAATATGCAAAAATGTCTAAAAACATGTTTTTACTTCGTCATTATGGGGTATTGTGTGTAGATGGTTGAGAAAAATTATATTTAATCAGGCTGTAACACAACAAAATGTGGAATATTCAAGGGGTATGAATTCTTTCTGAATGCACTCTACCTGCACATCTGTATCTAAGGAGTGTGAGACCCAAATCAAATCAAATCAAATGTATGTGTCACATACACATGGTTAGCAGGTGTTAATGCAAGTGTAGCGAAATGCTTGTGCTTCTAGTTCCGACCACCGTGGCTCTCACAGGGTTAAGCATGAGGCACCAGATCTGCATTCCCAAAACCTTATCCTGCTTTTCGACTGTAACACCAGTGTTACACTAGTGTATACACCCTGATGTGATGCTGTGGAAATTGTGTTTCCATAGCTAGGGTTGAGAGTGAAAAGCAGAATCAACAACCTCTGCATAATCAAAACATTTGCTTTGTGAGACGGTGTTAACCAACAAGTTGTAAACCCATGTTCACAGTTAGCCATTGTTTTGCAAATGCAGCCAGAAAAGCCCCAGCGGCATGGCCTTGGCATAAAGTCAAAGCAGATCCACTGAGGCCATGGCCTAGTAAGTCCCAGGCCGTGGAGGTGGAAACACAAAAGTCTAAGGCTTTTTGGTAAAACATCAGGGTAAAGCCTGTGTGACTCTACCAGGTTTTAATAACATTGCGATATGAACTCTACCACTCAAAGAGTGTACAGTCTCAGGCTACAGAAGAACAGAAAAGCAAGACAGATGTTTGTTTGAGTAAGGATATGAACTACTGTAGGTGCAGCACAAAACCACAATGGTCGGCTAAGCTAAAGCCAAATGATTCTACCGGAAACTTCTGTACCACAAGGCTGAAGATGTCAGTTAAGCTTATTCCATGATGTCACAGAAGGTTTATTATATACTGAAAATCAACAAGCTACTTCTGCTCTGCTTTGTCACAGTGTGTTTTGAAAAACTGCTACTCTTTTGCTTTTAGACATGACTGTAATATATATTTAATAGGAAGTCAATTATAGACAAAGATAGTGAGTGATGAATTGAATTATGACAGAACGAAATGACTGAACATATCATGTTCCCTCTCAATATTTTACCTGCAATGCATACTCTTAAGAGATTTGGATGATCATCCAAAACCAGCACCATCGAGTCAATGACTATATGAAGAAGAGAACATATATTCGAAAATATTAGAATAACGTAGCATAATGTCACGATTCCCACTGACGGTGGCGCACCCTCCTGCTCGGGTGGCGCTCGGCGGTCGTCGTCACCGGCCTATTAGCTGCCACCAATTCCCTTTTGCTTTTCCCTTTTTTTGGTTTTGGACACCTGTGGTCAATTAGCCATTAGAGGGGCTATTTAGTTTAGCTGGCCCGCTCCTTGTTGTGCGGGATTGATTAGTTGTATGTCGACTTCTTGTTCGTGTCGGCTTTGCATTGTCGCTCATTGTGTTTATTCCCCTGTGCTTGCGAACTTTGTTTTTGCTTCAAGTGTTATTAAAAACACCACTCCCTGTGTCCGTTGCTTCCTGCGCCTCATTCCTGCAACGCGACTACCAAAGCCCTTACAGAATCCCGCACCACTCTGAAAAGGCATGGAATCAGTGGGAGCAGCGGGCACTCCTCTGCCCTCGATGGCGGAAGCGTGCTCCACCACACGACGGTCCTACACCGCATCGGATCGGCAATGGACCAGATGATGGAGAGGATGGACCGATGGGAGAGAAGTGGTATCCTCTCTCCACCTCCACCTCCCCCGATACAGCCATCTTCGCCTCCCACGACGTCTGGCTCTGGCGCGCTTCGTTTGGTGCTCCCGAGGGAGTACGATGGGGCGGCGGCTGGGTGCCAGGGGTTTTTGCTCCAGCTTGAGCTGTACCTGGCCACCGTCAGACCTGCTCCCACGGGAGAGGAGAGTCGTGAGTGCCCTCGTTTCCTGCCTGACGGGCCGAGCTCTGGAGTGAGCTAATGCGGTCTGGAACGGCCCAGACTCAGCGAGGGACCACTACCCAGAGTTCACCCGCCGATTTCAGGCCGTGTTCGACCACCCTCCGGAAGGAAGAGCGGCGGGTGAACGGCTGTTCCACCTCAGGCAGGAGACGAGGAGTGCTCAGGACTTCGCGCTGGAGTTCAGGACCTTGGCTGCTGGGGCGGGGTGGAACGACAGGGCCATCATAGACCACTACCGCTGCAGTCTCCGGGCGGATGTCCGCAGGGAGCTGGCCTGTCGGGACACAGCTCTGTCCCTGGACGAGCTGATAGACATGTCCATACGTCTGGACAATTTGCTGGCTGCCCGCGGGCGTTCGGAGAGGGTCCTGCCCGTTCCACCCCCGTGCACCCACCGCCCCTACCCCTATGGAGGTGGGGGGGGCTGTGCCAAGGGGCACCGGAGGAGGTGGCTCCTCCTGCACCAGCTGTGGTCGGAGAGGACACACGGCCGACCGGTGCTGGAGGAGCCAGTCTGGGAGTCGAGAAGGCAGGCAGAACACTTCTTGGTCACCTCAGGTGAGTCAGCACCAGATTCACCCAGAACCCCCTGTTGGTCACGTGTTTTTACCTGTTTTGTTTACTAAATTTTTTCCCTCTTCCCAGCATAGGGCGCTAGTCGATTCAGGCGCAGCTGGGAACTTTATGGACCGTGGACTTGCCATTAAGCTGGGCATTCCGCGGGTGCCGATAGATTCCCCCTTCCCCGTGCACTCCCTAGATAGCCGACCATTAGGGTCAGGGCTAGTCAGGGAGTCTACGGTGCCACTGGACATGGTAACGCAGGGGAATCATAAGGAACACATTTGTTTTTTCCTTATTGATTCGCCTGCATTTCCGGTGGTGCTGGGGGTCCCCTGGCTGGCTGGTCACAATCCCCGTATTTCGTGGAAACAGGGGGTTCTCCAGGGGTGGTCAAAGGAGTGTTCAGGGAGTTGTCTAGGAGTTTCCATAGGTGCCACGTCGGTGGAAAGTCCAGACCAGGTGTCCACCGTGCGCATTCCCCCTGAATACGCCGATTTGGCGATCGCCTTTTGTAAAAAGAGGGCGACTAAATTACCACCTCATCGACAGGGGGATTGTGCGATAGATCTCCAGGTTAACGCTGCGCTTCCCAGGAGTCACGTGTAGCCCTTGTCACAGGAGGAGATGGCGGCTATGGAGACATATGTCACGGAATCCCTGGGACAGGGGTACATTCGGCCCTCCATCTCACCTGCTTCCTCGAGTTTCTTTTTTGTGAAGAAAAAGGAGGGAGGTCTGCGTCCGTGCATTGATTACAGAGGTCTAAACGCTATCACGGTGGGGTTTAGTTACCCACTACCTCTCATCGCTACGGCGGTGGAATCATTTCACGGAGCACAGTTCTTCACAAAACTGGATCTCAGGAGCGCGTATAATCTGGTGCGTATCAAGAAGGGAGACGAGTGGAAAACCACCTTTAGTACCACATCAGGCCATTATGAGTACCTCGTCATGCCGTATGGGTTGAAAAATGCTCCAGCCGTCTTTCAATCCTTTGTTGACGGAATTCTCAGGGACCTGCACGGGCAGGGCGTGATTGTCTATATCGATGACATTCTGATATATTCCGCCACCCGCTCCGCGCATGTGTCCCTGGTGCGCAAGGTGCTTGGTAGACTGCTGGAGCATGACCTATACGTTAAGGCTGAGAAGTGTGAGTTTTCCAAACGAGCCGTCTCCTTTCTGGGTTATCGCATTTCCACCACGGGGGTGGTGATGGAGTGTGACCGCGTTAAGGCCGTGCGTAATTGGCCGACTCCAACCACGGTGAAGGAAGTGCAGCGGTTCTTAGGCTTTGCCAATTACTACCGGAGGTTTATCCGGGGTTTTGGCCAGGTAGCGGCTCCCATTACCTCACTGCTGAAGGGGGGGCCGGTGCGTTTGCGATGGTCGACGGAGGCGGACGGAGCCTTCAAGAAGTTGAAGACGCTGTTCACCGACGCAACCGTGTTGGCGCACCCGGACCCGTCTTTAGCGTTCATAGTGGAGGTGGACGCATCCGAGGCTGGGGTGGGTGCAGTGCTATCACAGCGCTCGGGTACGCCATCGAAACTCCGCCCCTGCGCTTTCTTTTCGAAGAAGCTCAGTTCGGCGGAGCGTAACTACGATGTGGGGGACAGGGAGTTGCTAGCGGTGGTCAAAGCCCTGAGGGTGTGGCGGCACTGGCTTGAGGGGGCTAAGCACCCCTTTCTCATCTGGACCGACCACCGAAACCTGGAGTACATCCAGGCAGCAAGGAGACTGAATCCACGTCAGGCAAGGTGGGCCATGTTCTTCACCCGGTTTAGGTTTACCATCTCTTATAGACCGGGTTCCCTGAATACTAAAGCCGACGCGCTGTCCCGTCTCTATGACACGGAGGACCGGCCCATCGATCCAACTCCCATCATTCCAGCGTCTAGGCTGGTGGCACCAGTGGTATGGGAGGTGGACGCGGACATCGAGCGGGCATTGGTGTTGTAACCTGCGCCTGCGCAGGTGCCCGTGGGGCGCATGTATGTGCCGCTCGGTGTTTGTGATCGTTTGATTCGGTGGGCGCACACGCTACCTACTGCGGGTCATCCTGGTGTGGCGAGGACAGTGCGGAGTCTAAGGGGGAAGTACTGGTGGCCCACCTTGGCTAAGGACGTGAGGTCCTATGTCTCTCCCTGTTCGGTGTGTGCCCAGAGTAAGGCTCCTAGGCATCTACCGAGAGGGAAGTTACAGACCCTCCCCGTTCCACAACGACCATGGTCGCACCTGTCCATCGACTTCTTGACAGATCTTCCCCCCTCTCAGGGGAACACTGCGATTCTGGTGGTTGTGGATCGGTTCTCTAAGTCCTGCCGTCTCCTCCCATTGCCCGGTCTCCCTACGGCCCTGCAGACTGCGGAGGCCCTATTTACCCACGTCTTCCGGCACTACGGGGTGCCGGAGGACATTGTCTCTGATTGAGGTTCCCAGTTGACATCCAGGGTCTGAAGAGCGTTTATGGAGCGCCTGGGTGTCTTGGTCAGTTTGACCTCCGGTTATCACCCCGAGAGCAATGGGCAGGCGGAGAGGGTGAACCAGGAGATGGGCAGGTTCCTGAGGTCGTATTGCCAGGACCGGCCAGGGGAGTGGGCGAGGCATATTCCCTGGGCTGAATTAGCCCAGAACTCACTTCGCCACTCCTCTACTAACATATCACCCTTTCAGTGTGTGTTAGGTTACCAGCCGGTCCTGGCACCATGGCACCGGAGCCAGACCGAGGCTCCTGTGGTGGAGGACTGGGTCCAGCACTCCAAGGAGACCTGGAGAGCCGTCCAGGACTCACTAAAGGAGGCCAGTGCGCGGCAAAAGAGGAATGCTGACCGCCACCGCAGTGAGGTGCCCGTGTTCGCACCGGGAGACAGGGTCTGGCTCTCGACCCGGAACCTGCCCCTCCGCGTGCCCTGCCGGAAGCTGGGGCCGCAGTGTGTGGGGCCCTTCAAAGTCCTGAGGAGGATAAACGAGGTGTGTTATCGGTTGCAACTCCCTTCCTATTACCGTATTAACCCCTCGTTTCATGTGTCTCTCCTCAGGCCGGTGGTAGCTGGTCCCCTTCAAGAAGATGAGGTGCCGGAGGTCCCTCCGCCCCCTCTGGACATCGGGGGGTCCCCGGCGTACAGCATACGGGCCATTCTGGACTCGAGACGCCGGGCGAGGGGCCTGCAGTACCTCGTGGACTGGGAGGGGTACGGCCCGGAGGAGAGGTGCTGGGTGCCGGCGGAGGACGTCTTGGACCCATCTATGTTGAGGGATTTCCACCACCTCCGTCCGGATCGCCCTGCGCCTCACCCTCCGGGTCGACCTCGAGGCCGGAGTCGGCACGCTGCGGGAGCCGCGCGTCAGGATGGGGGGTACTGTCACGATTCCCACCGACGGTGGCGCCCCCTCCTGCTCGGGTGGCGCTCGGCAGTCGTCGTTACCGGCCTATTAGCTGCTACCGATTCCCTTTTGATTTTCCCTTTTTTTTGGTTTTGGACACCTGTGGTCAATTAGCCCTTAGAGGGGCTATTTAGTTTAGCTGGCCCGCTCCTTGTTGTGCGGGATTGATTGTTGTATGTCGACTTCTTGTTCGTGTCGGCTTTGCATTGTCGCTCATTGTGTTTATTCCCCTGTGCTTGGGAACTTTGTTTTTTCTTCAAGTGTTATTAAAAACACCACTCCCTGTGTTCGTTGCTTCCTGCGCCTCATTCCTGCAACGCGACTACCAAAGCCCTTACACATAACTTACCACTGATGTGTTTGTGGGCTGGTCTTTGGCCTTTTATCCTCAGAAGTAAAGAGAGAAAGATGTAAATGTTCTCCAATTGTGGTACTTATATCTGAGAAGACAGATGTTTTTCAGAGCATGTGTGCAGAGGTCATTCAATTGTACTTTCATGTATTTAAAATTGTAGAGTTCATTCAATTATATTGTTTACTCAGTGAAATTGAACATCAGGTTTAAAAATAATAATAAAATAAAGACTTACTATACTTTCTAAACATCTTCCAAGCGACAAAAGCACCAGCTATCACCACTGCCAACATGCCCAGAGGAATGAACAGGTCTCTCAGGGTTATGGGACTGCTGAAGGAGAGACACATTTAAACTGTAAACTACAGTCCATGAAATATCACAGATAAATGGATGATTAAAATGATCACAGTAATATTTCATTTTTTGTACTGTTGTGATAATTTGGAGATAAATCTGTTTATGTTCAGAATAAAGAACTCATAAGAATAAAGCTACTTATTACTGGATACGCACAGATGTATTCTAGCCAGGAGGACGGGACACTGTAAATAATAAAATACAAGATGTATTTTTGTTAATATCTGAAAATGAAATGAATAGGCTATATTTATTTTAATAACTACTACTGTAATCAATTTGGCATGAGTAGGTCTAAGTAAGAAATAAAGCTAAACGAGTGGTAACCTCTGGTAGTCAATCTCCAACGCTCCCTTCAGCTTCTTGAGTTTGAAGGGTCCGTGTTTGGAGGGGCAGATGGTTGTTGAGTGGTTGAAGTTTGTCCTGTTTTGTGTGATTAAAAATAATTACATTATTCATTGACCAGCGTTCCAGGAAGACACAGGATCAACTGAATATACATGAAACTATCAATAAGTATCCATGACCAATATGTTTTATATAACATAAAGACAAAGTAAACGTAACTTGACAGTAAAGGATTGTTCTGCACTCACTGGTGCTAGTGGTGGGGATAATCTGGGTTTTGGTTTGTGGATCGACTGTGATGTGAACAGGCATCTTCAGGTTTCCCACACTACATCAGTACCAGCCAGTATTTCTCATCTTCAGGTTTCCCACACTACATCAGTACCAGCCAGTATTTCTCATCTTCAGGTTTCCCACACTACATCAGTACCAGCCAGTATTTCTCATCTTCAGGTTTCCCACACTATATCAGTACCAGCCAGTATTTCTCATCTTCAGGTTTCCCACACTACATCAGTACCAGCCAGTATTTCTCATCTTCAGGTTTCCCACACTACATCAGTACCAGCCAGTATTTCTCATCTTCAGTCCACTCATGATCACCAATAAGAAATGTGTTTTGGTGGAATCCTTGATCTGTTGTAATTTCACTAATGTTCCATCTAAAGTCCCAGAATTCCACTTCACACAAGAGCCACCATTCCTGCACCACTTCATATCTCTACTGTTATTAGAGTAACAACGTACAGCGACACTCCCTCTTTCAACATCAGTCACATGTTGTTGGTCCACATACAGTCCTGTTGGAGTACCTGAACACAGAGATAGAGTGAGTCAGAGGTAGGCTATTTTGTGTAACTTAGAATTCCAAACTTAATCCATGTTATCTCACTGGGCACAAACTGGTTGAATCAACGTTGTTTCAATGTAATCTGTAAATGTATTGTGACATTGAATCCACATGGAAAATACATTGGATTTGTTGGTTTGAAAGTGAAATTTCAACCACAGGATTATGTCAATGTGGTAACCAAATTTCAACATAGACAAATCTTGTATGAAATATGTTAAATTTGTACTGAGTGTCAAGCCTCCCGAGTGGCGCAATGGTCTAAGGCACTGCATCGCAGTGCTAGCTGTGCCACTAGAGATTCTGGGTTTGAGTCCAGGCTCTGTCGCAGCTGGCTGTGACCGGGAGACTCACGGGATGGTGCACAATTGGCCCAGTGTTGTCAGGGGAGGGTTTGGCCGGCAGGGATATCCTTGTCCCATCGTGCACTAGTGACTCCTGTGGTGGGCTGGGTGCAGTGCATGCTGACAAGGTCGCCAGGTGTATGGTGTTTCCTCTGACACATTGGTGCAGCTGGCTTCTGGATTAAATGGGCATTGTGTCAAGAAGCAGTGCGGCTTGGTTGAGTTGTGTTTTGGAGGACGCATGGCTCTCAACCTTTGCCTCTCCCGAGTCCGTACGGGGGTTGCAGCGATGACTGTAACAAGAAAAAGGGGTAACAAACAAAAAACAAACAATGTCAGATCTTCAATGTTATATCCAGATTGAAATGGCGTGGTGTTTCCCTATGTTGATAAAAACATGTTATGAAATCTTGTTTGCCAAAAGGATCGAGAAACATAATCCAGACTCCAAAACGATATGGGAAAGATTCTTGTTTTTACATATAGGAATATCATGGCCTTGAAGTACAACATCAGAATAAAGTCAATAGACTGGACAGCACCTCCTACTGGAGAATTGATCTATCTACAGCTACTCTTTGGTCTCCTATCCAGGCTTTTAACCAAGCCCAGCCCAGCCCTATGATATTTGTCACTGACTATTGCCAATGTGCTACAGTATCATGAGATTGACTTTTGAGAGAGCTCCACCTCAAAAGTAAATAGATTCACTGTTGTTGTCAAAGTAATTCCAACGAGTAAGTTTAACAGAGAAAATGAAATGCGATCATACTTTATCACTCACAGTATATATCATCAATGATGCTATTTGCAATGTCACCAACAGCTATTGTTTCAATTCAACCTAGAATTCAACTAAAAATAGACACTACACCAGTGCTATGGCTTCAAGCTCTGGTTGATTTAAAATGTTACGATATTTAGTGAATTGTGTTTGGTTGTCAATGCAACTAAATATCAATATTTGAAGGAGATGTATCTTCTGCTTGGATAGTTCCATCTGTGCCACTGACTTAGTCTGGCTTTATTTCCTGTTTGTCTCCAAATTAATAATTCATATGTTGGATACACTTCTCACCCAATTACTAAAGTTAAAGAATATGACTAAATCAAATCAAACATGATTTAAAGTGCTTTTAAAGTTTAATTTGATTCGATTTAGATTTTGGGTGAATCCAACATATCAATTATTTAGTGTATCCAACATATAAACAATGAATTTGTAGACAAACTGGAATTAATGCCAGTGGCACAGATGGAACTATCCAAGCAGAAGATAAATCTCCTTCAAATGTTGATATTTAGTTGCAAAATATTTAGTTGCAAAAAAAATTCTACCAACCTTGCACAATTCTTATGGCAATACACAGTAGAGGGGTTGGGTTAAGTGCGGAAGACACATTTCAGTTGAATACATTCAGTTGGACAATTGAGTAGGTATCCTCCTTTCCCTTTCCCTTTCCCTTATCCATTGTTTTTGTCAGAATCGCTCAAGCTCAGTACATTTGGTTGGTAATCATTGAAGGACAACTATATTCAAACCTTGTCTCTGATTCGCAAAGAGATTTAAGTCAGGACTGAGAATGGACACTTCAGGAACACTCAACATGTCTTGGAAAGACATTCAGGTGTGTCTTTGGCATAAACATTTGTGTAATTGTCCCGCTGAAAAAACAAAACTCCATACCAGGGTTTGCAGAAGACTATGGCAGGTTTTCCTTTAACTTTTTACCTGTTCTTTGCTCCTTTCATGTGATTCTGACAATCTCCCCAGTCCCTGCCGGTGACCAGCATACCCATAACATGATGCTGCCACCACAATACTTGAAAATACAGAGAATCAACAACATTGCATTAAATCCACATTACTGGCCTGTATGACAAAGTAAAAAGAATGTAGCCTGATTTAAAGAATTTACTCCATTCCGGTGGTGGAAAAAGTACCTAATTGTAAATGACTCAAGTAAAAGTGAAAGTCACCTAGTAAAATACGACTTGAGTAAAGTCTAAAAGTATTTGGGTTTAAATATACTTAAGTATCAAAAGTAAAAGCATAAATCATTTAAAATTCCTTATATTAAGCAAACCAGACAGCACAATTTTCTTTTTGTATTTATTTACGGATAGTCAGGGGCACACTCCAACACTCGAAGCATGTGTGTTTAGTGAGTCCACCAGATCAGAGGCAGTAGGGATGTCCAGGTATGTTCTCTTGATAAGTGCGTGAATTGGACCATTTTCCTGTCCTGCTAAGCATTAAAAATGTAACGACGACTTTTGGGTGTTAGGGAAAATGTATGGAGTACAAGTACATTTATTTCAATTGGAATGTAGTGAAGTAAAAGTAAAAGTTGTCAAAAATATAAATCAGTGAGTACAGATACCCCAAACTTCTTAAGTAGGACTTTAAAGTATTTTTACTTAAGTACTTTACACCACTGCTCCATACTGCTTGCAACAAGGACGTTAAGTAATACTTCAAGACAACACGGCAAAGATATTAACTGTTTGCCTAAATTAAAAACCAATACAACACAACACAGAGTAAAACCCTCTATATTTTCAAGTATTGTTGTGGCAGCATCATGTTTTGGTTATGCTTGTCATCGGCAGGGATTGAGGAGTTTGTCAGGGTCAAAATAATATGAAATGATCAAAGCACATGTAAGTAGGTAGAGGTGCCTCAGTCTTCTGAAAACCTAACCCTGTAATAGAGTTGGATTTTTTACAGTTTTAATATCAAGTTTTAATATCAAAGCCAGACCAGAATGAATTTCCAAGAGGTGTTCGGTGTTTTTGAGTGGTTCAGTCTCAGTCCTGGCTTTAATTTGCTTGAAAATCTGAGACAAGGTTTGAATATTGCTGTCCATCAATGATGGACAGCAATGTTTGGATTTGCTGACTAACTTTGTAGGGGGAATATGTGGGTTAAAGAACCTTGGTTCTTAGTAAAACAACCAGGGTTGGTGTCAATTTTATAAATGTACTCATGAATTGACCCCAACCTTGGCAAGAAAAATGTGTTTAAAGTTACAATGTTTAGTAGGAAACAGCAACCAAACTTGTAATAATCTTCAGATTAAAAGCAATGCTGATCATTTGATCATATATACACATACCCTTACTTGCGAGTCTGGAGAAGATGAGGAGGGAGAAGGAGAGATGAGGAGCCATGTGTGTGGGATTTTGGTCTCTGTCCCTTACCTGGTATGAATGCACAAATGTGTGTTTCTAAGACCAAGGTACCAAAGACAATGACTCTACCTCCTAATCTTCTTAGGCATCACTGTTTATTACTCTCTTCCTGCTACATTTGTGTTAAAATGCCCCCCTCAGTGGCAACTATTACATCCCTTGAGCTAGTTGTCACAGTCACTGTTCCTATTTTTTATCAGTTTTTTTAAATATTTATGTTTAATGTTTTTTTTCTCACAATTAACATAAAAGCCAAGACCTCTTGGTAGCAAAACTCTCAATAGGAAGGCTACATAATGATTCCCCTGGTCTGCACATGTAGTTACCAAGAAATGTGCAGTATCTTGTTCCACCACAAGACTGTCCCATGTACTCACTGACGTGCATATGAGTATGCTCAGGAATGATTACTTAACATTGACAGGGCAGACAATAGATGCTACTCCCTCCTGATTTGCCCTTAAAGCTGTTAAAGCCAGCCAAACAATATGATAAACAGTTTAGTGAGCATTTTGTTCTATAGGTCTACATCCCCATTAATCAGCATGCTTATGAATATCAGCTAATCTCATTAACTCCATGTGATACAGATCATCTTCAGGGCATTTGTAAACATACTTTTGTCAACTTTACACAAATGTATTCTCAACTCTGCGTAAGTCAAGTAATGTATTTGATGTGAAAAGATCTGATGTGATTTGTCAAAATACTAATTAGTGGAAAAAAATATCAGAAATGGGCAACCTGTGTAAATGCAGCCACAGGCTTAGAAGTGTAGCCTTCCTATATGATTGTATATTGCCTTGGCCAAAAGTGTTGGGCTTTTATGGCACAGGTGGTAGTGAACTTGCCCTTTAAATAGAGGTCCTTGGTTCAGCCCTGTTCCGCTCCAGCTTTCCCTTCTCAATTTTCTACACATTCATAAAGTCATTATATCTACACCTACACTGGGTCAAGGTCATTTTGTGAACCACGCTTAATTGGTGGCACCAATGCAAGAGTAAGCTACCCATGTTCACATTGGGTTTGTGCACGGGACCCCCTAAATGAGAGTACTATTACCCTGCTACCAAGTTGCCTGGGCTTTTATGGAACAGGTGGTGGGGGTCTGTTCCATAATCACTACACAATCATATAAAGTTACTCCAAATCAATGGTCTGCAGATGACCTACTACAGGGAGATTTAGATTACTATTCCTAATCCCACGCATGGTGCATTAAAAGTGTAAGTTTTGTCAAAATGATTGTGAACAAATTGGACTGACTGTCAAGCTGTGAGCACTTCAGTACAACCCCCTGTGATTTCTGCATGCGGGTCCACGAACGATAAAAGCGCGCTCCCGAGACTTCAGGTGAATGGGAAGCGAGAGCGGGTTATGGTTCAGTGTGCGTCGGGGAAAAGGAAAAAATAAAGAAAATGACCTGCAACAGCTCGTTCTGGGCACATGTGTTCATGACAGCGTATTTACTATGGGTCACTGGACGTGTTGCTCAGAAAGTAAGTAACACATGGCTGCTCTTTGTTTACAGTCTATATTTGCCTCATAAAAAAGCGTAGTGAATTGTTTCACCCGTCATCGGTCTTCTAGTTTAGTGACTGGCTGAAAACTTGTTAAGCAAGAATTAAACTGTATTAAGTTTCCTTGTTGTTGTTGTGTAGCTAGTTATTTTCCACCCAGGGAAAGACAGAATATAGACTTTACTGGGTCATTTGTAATTATAGTGAGAACTTGATGCACTAAATGCACTGTAAAGTATTGTAGTAGAGTAGTCCGGTATACATGTGGACACCACCCGTGCATACACAGGGCTCATCTCTCCAGAAGTTTGAGTATAGTTTTACATTAATAATCACTTTTTAGTAATCTAATACCATTATCTTATAAAATGATCTACTATCCTATCGAGTGCTACAAAAAGCTTATTGACATTTCAATAGGAAGCTTCCAATAGTAATCACCCCAAGTTCAAAGTCATGCTGGGTTGGTAACTGAGGAAAATAAGTAATTATTTTATGTGATTTTTCCAGTTGATCATTTTGTCGATTTATGCGCAATTGGATATCAGCTTTTCGCAACTGTAAGATATCACACAGAAATATACATCGATATTAGGCTATAGCCAGATGTGTCTGCACATCTTGATAATCAGCTGGCAGTACTCTCTGTAAGGCTGCATTTTCCAACCATGTGGAGGAAAACATCCCATGGAACTGAGCATGCACTCAGTTTTTTGTCCTCAACTATATCTAGTTGAGTTAAAGGCAATGGCATGCAGAGTCAGACAGAGAGAGCAGTGAAATGAGAACCACATGGATGAAGCCAGAGCAGGGCATGTTCACCTCCTGTTGATCTGAGTCTGACTCACTCTCACTTTGTGGTGAAAACAACCCCCACTGCCTGACTGCCTGACACTGACATGGATTTCATGACTTTATTCCCAAACAAGAGCTCCCATAAATCACCCTGTACATACTGTAGAGTAGAGACACCTTACTCCTGCTCTCTGTTATACAACACACAGCAGTTTCTGTCTGACAGGGTTCCTAGTACAGTAGTGTTTAAGTGTAAACCAACCGTTCCCTTACAATTCATTATCAGTGTTACATGGCACTGGATTGCATGGTATGATCAGTGGCTTTTTCCTGGTTATTGGGTTTCCACATTCACACTAAGGTGGGGTTTGGGGGTGTAACACACCTGAAACATGTTTAGTACAGTGGAGGCTTGCAGAGGGGAGGACGGCTCATAATAATGTATGGAATGGAGTCAATGGAATGGTATCAAACACATCAAAGATGTGGTTTGCATGTGGTTGATACCACTCCATTGACACCATTCCAGCCATTATTATGGTCCATCTTCCCCTCAGCAGCCTCCACTGGTTTAGCAGTGTGGTTGTGCAAAAGATGGTGAAGCAGTCCAGGTGACACTCTGGTTTGGGTTTCTTCTCAATTTGGTCCAATTCCCAAACTAGGAAGAAACCTGTATGTAGGCTACATTCTTATTAATATCTGCTCTCCTTTTCTGAGTGTTCTGTATGTGAACATCTGACACTATAGTATTGACTTAAATAGCATAAATATATGTGCAGTATCTGGGTAGAATTAAGCTATTGATCGCCACTGTACTGTAAATGAAATATAAGACAGAGGTGTCACATGACCAAATTAATCCATAACATTACCGTGTCATATAGTGTCTATGGGCCATGGAAGTGTGATATTTAATTATGTTCAGTTATTAGCATTTGGGAAAGACTTCCCTAATCTGTTCAGTGCTTACAGGTGATTAACAGAGTCCGGTAGAAGGCGTTCTTTTTAATCACCAAATTCTTCCTGACAACTTTGGCAGCAGTTAGAATGCAGTGGTACCATAAAATAATTCCCCCCACTTCCTATGTGGTTTCTGGTGCTGTAGCCTCTCCGCAATGATTTGAGTGTGACACGGCCATTGTATTTGCATTCGGAAAGCATTCAGACTGCTTTACTTTTTCCACATTTTGTTACGTTAAAGCCTTATTCTAAAATGTTTTCTCATCAATCTACACACAATACCCCATAATAACAAAGCGAAAACAGGTTTTTAGACATTTTAGCAAATGTATAAATTGTATAAAAAACTGAAATACCTTATTTACATAATTATTAAGACCCTTTGCTATGAAACTCGAAATTGAGCTCCGGTGCATCCTGTTTCCATTGATCATCCTTGAGATGTTTCTACAACTTTATTGGAGTCCATCTGTGGTAAATTCAATTGATTGGACATGATTTGGAATGGCACACACCTGTCTATATAAGGTGCCACAGTTGACAGTGCTTGTCAGAGCAAAAACCAAGTCATGAGGTCAAAGGAATTGTCCGTAGAGCTCCGAGACAGGATTGTGTCGAGGCACAGATCTGGAGAAGGGTACCAAAACATTTCTGCAGCATTGAAGGTCCCCAAAAACACAGTGGCCTCCATCATTCTGCAAACTGACCATCCTACCAATCCTCGACTTCGGCGATGTCATTTACAAAATAGCTTCCAATACCCTACTCAACAAGCTGGATGCAGTCTATCACAGTGCCATCCGTTTTGTCACCAAAGCCCCATATACTACCCACCACTGCGACCTGTACGCTCTCGTTGGCTGGCCTTCGCTTCATAATCGTCGCCAAACACATTGGCTCCAGGTCATCTACAAGACCCTGCTAGGTAAAGTCCCCCCTTATCTCCGCTCACTGGTCACCATAGCAGCACCCACCTGTAGCACGAGCTCCAGCAGGTATATCTCTCTGGTCACCCCTAAAGCCAACTCCTCCTTTGGTCGTCTCTCCTTCCAGTTCTCTGCTGCCAATGACTGGAACGAACTACAAAAATCTCTGAAACTGGAAACACTTATCTCCCTCACTAGCTTTAAGCACCAGCTGTCAGAGCAGCTCACAGATCACTGCACCTGTACATAGCCCATCTATAATTTAGCTCAAACTACTACCTCTTCCCCTACTGTATTTATTTATTTTATTTATTTTGCTCCTTTGCACCATATTATTTATATTTTATCTCTGAACTTTCTTCAAACTACAAATCTACCATTCCAGTGTTTTTCTTGCTATACTTTATTTACTTTTCCACCATGGCATTTTTTTGCCTTTACCTCCCTTATCTCACATCATTTGCTCACATTGTATATAGTCTTATTTATTTATTATTTTTTTTCTACTGCATCATTGATTGTATGTTGTTTTACTCCATGTGTAGCTCTGTGTTTTTGTATGTTGTCGAACTGCTTTGCTTTATCTTGGCCAGGTCGCAATTGTAAATGAGAACTTGTTCTCAACTTGCCTACCTGGTTAAATAAAGGTCAAATAAAATAAATAAAATACAATTCTTAAATGGAAAAAGTTTGGAACCAACAAGACTCTTCCGAGAGCTGGCTGCCCGGACAAACTGAGCAATTGGGGGAGAATGGCCTTGGTCAGGAAGGTGACCAAGAACCCGATGGTCACTCTGACAGAGCTCCAGAGTTCCTCTGTGGAGATGGGAGAACCTTCCAGAAGGACAACCATCTCTGCAGCACTCCACCAATCAGGCCTTTATGGTAGAGTGGCCAGACGGAAGCCACTCAGTAAAAGGCACATGACAGCCCGCTTGGAGTTAGCCAAAAGGCACCTAAAGGACTCTCAGACCATGAAAAACAATATTCTCTGGTCTGATGAAACCAAGATTGAACTCTTTGGCCTGAATGCCAAGCGTCACGCCTGGAGGAAACCTGGCACCATACTTATGGTGAAGCATGGTGGTGGCAGCATCATGCTGTGGGGATGTTTTTCAGTGTCAGGGACTGGGAGACTAGTCAGGATCGAGGGGAAAGATAAATAGAGCAAGATACAGAGAGATCCTTGATGAAAACCTTCTCCAGAGTGCTCAGGACCTCAGACTGGGGCGAAGGTTCACCTTCCAACAGGACAACGACCCTAAGCACACAGCCAAGACAATGCAGGAGTGGCTTCGGGACAAGTCTCTGAATGTCCTTGAGTGGCCCAGCCAGAGCCTGGACTTGAACCCGATCGAAACATCTTTGGAGAGACCTGAAAAAAGCTGTGCAGCAACTCTCCTCATCCAACCTGACAGAGCTTGAGAGGATCTTCAAAGAAGAATGGGAGAAACTCCCCAAATACAGGCGTGCCAAGCTTGTAGCGTCACACCCAAGGAGACTCTAGGCTGTAATCGCTGCCAAAGGTGCTTCAACAAAGTACTGCGTAAAGGGTCTGAATACTTATGTAAATGTGATATTTCAGGGATTTTTTGTAATAAATTTGCAAACATTTCTAAAATCCTGTTTTTTTGCTTTGTCATTATGTGGCATTGTGTGTAGATTGATGGGTTGGGACAATTTAATCAAATTGTATTGGTCACATACACGTGTTTAGCAGATGTTATTGCGGGTGTAGCGAATTGCTTGTGTTTATAGCTCCAACAGTGCAGTAATATCTAGTAAGTAATATCTAATAATTTCACAACAATACACACATCTAAAGTAAAGGAACGGAATTAAGAAACATTTTCTGGGCTAATAATGTAAGAATTAACAAATAAATAAAAAAATACTGCAAAGTTGCCTAGAAACTAGAAGCACGGCTGCCCTATCTGTCTGCGCCATGGTTGTACACCATTTAGAAGAAGGCTGTAAGGTAACAAAATGTGGAAAAAGTCAAGGGGTCTGAATCCTTTCCAAATGCACTGTATGTGTATGGAAATGCCAATTATCTCCTAGAAAATATGCAATTGTTTGTGATTTCATTGGATTACAAGTGTGGCCATTTTGGTTTCACTATCGCAATTTGCTAAGACTTCATTCTAGTCTTGATTGAAGTGTTATTGGAGATAATCTGGGGTTTGTTTCTTTATCAACATTTTCCTTTTAATCTTTTTTTATTTCTTTTGTTTTTTCATTGCAGATTTCTCCCTTGGGTAATTTTTAAATCAATATTAGTAATGACCACACACTAGTACAACACTAGGAAGGAGAATCTCTAAGGCTACGAACTGTCAAGACTCGTCCCCATCCACTGTGACTGAGTGGCGGTGAGCAGTAGAATTCTTAGAACTGAACAACAAAAGCCCTTGGTATATTGAATTGTCAGCGTCCCCAGCTTTAGTGTCTGTGTGCGTAGGGTGCTCACTATCTTTGCAATTATCTGCCTGATGGGGCACTCTAAATGATGCCTTTGTCCTCTTGTCCTCTTTTGTATAAAGTTGATTTTTGGAACAGCGTAAACAAGCTTGGAATTCATTGCATCCACCCCCAAAAGGGAATCTTTCAACTTTGATAAATCCACCACCCTAACATCTAGACAAATGAGAACCACCCGAACATCTAGACAAATGAGAACCACCCGAACATCTAGACAAATGAGAACCACCCGAACATCTAGACAAATGAGAACCACCCGAACATCTAGACAAATGAGAACCACCCGAACATCTAGACAAATGAGAACCCCCCGAATATCTAGACAAATGAGAACCACCCGAATATCTAGACAAATGAGAGCATGTTGGACATTTGAAGTTATGAAATATTACAGTATCTTTTCATAATTTCAGTGCTTATTCTAATGTTGATTTTTAAACAAGCATCAGTTTGATGCTGAGGAATTCACTGAGGAATTCATCCCCTAGCTAAATGTTTAAAGTCCATAAAGAGACTAGTTCATACTGTAAACATATATTGGTCAGACAGTGAGGTTGGCATGATGGTAAATAAACTGTACCGTTACTTTAAATGAGATGAATGGGCCAGGCAGAGGGAGAGAGCTCCAGCTCCAGCTGCCCAGCTAGCTGGCTTGGCTGTTCTGGCTGTGTGTGTTGTTGTCATCCTGCATGGTGGGGCTACTCACTCAGCTGCTGAGAGATTAATTACTGAGGATGCATCCATTCACTGCCTGGATCACATTCCAAATCTGGAAATTATTTCTCCAAATTGGTCCGAACCACCATGGAGACATAACTCTGACTGACTGCATCTCATCAACATGCTTTAATTCCTAGGCTAGGCGTCCTTAGTTAATGACTGTTAGTGCAACCTCCTTCTATCCAGAGAGGAAGAAAAATACAGGGAACACATGACAACACAGCATGGAAGCAACACAACATTAGCAAACATTTTTTTTAAATACTGTTTTTGCTTTGTTATTATGTGGTATTGTGTGTAGATTTGATGAGGGAAAAAAACGATTTAATACATTTTAGAATAATGCTGTGGAAAAAGTAAGTGTCTGAATACTTTCCAAAGGCACTGTAATGTATACGTTGTGGGCTCGTGGATCAACGCCTTTTCACAGCTGTGGACGGACAACACCGGGTGCAAGGATGTTGTGTCTTAGTATAGCGCTTCTATGACACACAGATTCAGTATTCTCCACTGTAGAAATAACCCTAAAGTCTATGCTCTAGATTTCTGTCTGTGTCTGACCTGACCAGCAACAGTGGCTAAATGATTGGATTGAGACAGACCGACAGACATACAGAGGAGTTGCTGAGCCTTGGGTTATATAACACTTCATCTGGGAGTTGGCATAGCTGAAGCGTCAGCCTGTAGAGCAGTGTCACTTTTCTACTCCAGTAAACAGCGCCTGGGAGGATCCCTGCCCGTCTGGCTGTTTAGGAGCCAGTCAGGGGCTGTTTGTGCATGTGAGGGAAGGGAATGAGTGAGTGTGTGACAGCTATTGCTATGGGAAGTCGAGCCTCTGTTTTGAAGGGTTTTAGCTGGGGGTTTCATCATACTAGTTGTATACCTGTTTCAATTCCTCAGTAAGCTCTTCAGTTGTTAGGGAGAGTTTGTTATGATTTAGGGATTGGAATTGTGTTCAAAATTCATATTCCAAACAGTAAATCAATCATAGGGATATACTTTTAGTAGGCTTTGTATAAAGTTCAAACTATATTTCAGGTAATTTGCAGTTCTGGAAATGTTGTTCTGACAAAGGATTCAAGTTGCTTAACAATATCAATATTATGGTCAACCTCGAACTAATCACAGGTTTGCATTTGACATTCCAATGCACAAGTCATTCTACACCATTATATGCTTGGTTTCTCTGCTTTTGTACAGGGATCGTCTAGTCAATCTCCTTGTGTGGCACAACTCGGGCGCAATGACCGACCAGCAGGGTCTTCTGTAAACTTTCTGCCTGCTCCTACTTATTAACATCACTTCATTAAAGTGTTATCTCCCATCCGACCATGAAGTGGTGCAACCAAACGGCACTGCTGCCCATTGTTCCCCATGAGAAAAGGCTTCCTTGAATAATGCCCGCCCTGGCTGCGACTGCCAGTGGAGAGGCCTGTGTCTGTGATGTAACAGAACTGGGATGTTTGGCATTATAAGAATGTCCCATTTGCATTTTACACTGTGGCACTTTGAGGCCATTCATGTCCAGTCTACCATGTACATCACACCACAGTAAGGGTGGCGGACCTCCAGATAGCCAGTCCTAGTGCAGCCAGAGCCAGGAAAATGACACAGTCCCTGTCCCTCCTTCCCTGACAAAGTTCTCTCTCCTTCTATGTAGCCCACACACTGTCAATAGAAAGAGCCTGGCTACACAAAAGTGGATTTGGACACTTATATTGGTCACGGAGACAGACAAACACACCCCTCCCTTCCCCCCATGTTGTCAAGCTGTTCCCTTCATTCTATAGGGTATGGCACAATACCACTACACTGCACAAAACCGTAGAGCAACAACGGAAATTGGCTTCCTTTCTGCAACCTCTCTGGGAATGGCATTTGACCAGTTCAAATGTCATCCGCGTAATTATGTATTGTTGTTGTGGTGCTCATGACATGAGTTCCTAGAAAGTCTAAGGCAATTTTCTATTTTGAACCTTACTATGACATAATGTTTTCATTTGGTTAATGATGTTTGTCCCACATGAGACACTGTAGACCCGGGAAGCCTATTTCACTCCCTCGAAATCCCCAGAATGAATCTAAGATAACTCAAGAAATCTGTAATTTATTCAGACATTTTTGCTGAGGATGTTTTAGTTGGGCAGTATTACATCTAACTAAGGTGTTTGGTGCAGTATTTCTCAAGTAAAAAAAATGTGCAACGTGTTGTTTTATGTAAACAAAGTCAGAGCTGCTGGGCAGGTCTCACTGTCTTTGCTATTGGATAGAGAGAAATCACTGCAGCTGCTCACCCCATGTTAGTGGGCAAATGTACAGCACCAGTCAGAAGTTTGGACACTACTACTCATTCAAGGGTTTTCGTAGATTCTTACTATTTTCTACATTGTAGAATAATAGTGAAGACGTCAACACTATGAAATAACACATATGGAATCATGTAGTAACCAAAAAAATATTATTAAATCAAAATGTATTTTAGATTTGAGATTCTTCAAAGTAGCCACCCTTTGCCTTCATGACAGCTTTGCACACTCTTGGCATTCTCTCAACCAGCTTCACCTGGAATGCTTTTCCAACAATCTTGAAGGAGTTCCCACATATGCTGAGCACTTGTCCTTCACTCTGCTGTCTAACTCATCCCAAACCATCTCAATTGGGTTGAGGTCGGGTGATTTGTGGAGGCCAGGTCATCTGATGCAGCACTCATTCAAGCTCCTTCTTGGTCAAATAGCCCGTACACAGCCTAGAGGTGTGTTTTGGGTCATTGTCCTGTTGAAAAACAAATGATAGTCCCACTAAGCGCAAACCAGATGGGATGGCGTATCACTGCAGAATGCTGTGGTAGCCATGCTGGTTAAGTGAGCATTGAATTCTAAATAACTCACTGACAGTGTCACCAGCAGAGCAACACCACACCATCACACCTCCTCCATGCTTCACGATGGGAACCAAACATGCAGAGATCTGTTCACCTACTCTGCGTCTCACAAAGATCATCAATCAAATGTATTTATAAAGCCCTTCTTACATCAGCTGATGTCACAAAGTGCTGTACAGAAACCCAGCCTAAAACCCCAAACAGCAAGCAATGCTGCACAAAGGCACGTGGTTGCAACCAAAAATCTCAAATTTGGACTCATCAGACCAAAGGACAGATTTCCAGCGGTGTAATATCCATTGCTGCTATTTCTTGGCCCAAGCAAGTCTCTTATTATTATTGGTGTCCTTTAGTAGTGGTTTCTTTGCAGCAATTCGACCACGAAGGCCTGATTCACGCAGTCTCCTCTGAACAGTTGATGTTGAGATCAACTGAAGCATTTATTTCTGAGGCTATTATTTCTGAGGCTGGCAACTCTAATGAACTTATCCTCTGCAGCAGAGGTAACTTTGTGTCTTCCTTTCCTGTGGCGGTCCTCATGAGAGCCAGTTTCATCATAGCGCTTGATGGTTTTTGCGACTGCACTTGAAGAAACTTTCAAAGTTCTTGACGTTCCACATTGACTGACCTTCATGTCTTAAAGTAATGATGGACTGTCGTTTCTCTTTGCTTATTTGAGCTGTTCTTTCCATAATATGGACTTGGTCTTTTACCAAATAGGGCTATCTACCTTGTCACAACACAACTGATTGGCTCAAACGCATTAAGAAGGAAAGAAATTCCACAATTTGACTTTTTAACGAGGCACACCTGTTAATTGAAATGAATTCCAGGTGACTACATCATGAAGCTGGTTGAGAGAATGCCAAGAGTGTGCAAAGCTGTCATCAAGGCAAAGGGTGGCTACTTTGAAGAATCTCAAATCTCAAATATATTTAGATTTGTTTAACACTTTTTTTGGTTACTACATGATTCCATGTGTTATTTCGTAGTTTTGATGTCTTCACTATTATTCTACAATGTATAAATAAAGAAAAACCCTTGAATGAGTAGGCGGGTCCAAACCTTTGAGTAGTACTGTACATCCTCAAATCAAAAACTCAACCTTAATTTACCCGTTGTGACGCATGGATGTTCCAAACTCCGTTTTAGACGAGACTGACTTTATGACAAATTATTCTATTTACACTTTATAGTCAATTTTGACACTAGAATAACTGTTTCTGACTCCTATCGATGCCACATAGGCCGTTTTCAAAGGGATTTGTTGCTTTTTAAAGGTACTCCTTCTTTAATTTCTTTAACAGACGCTGTTATTATAATTTGTCAATTGTATTTAATACAAACCAAAAACACATACTGGATTACTAGCATAACACATGATAAGTTGCGTGGTTCATTTCCATGCATATAATATACATATTTTCCCATGGTTTGAAATAATAGCTGAGATTAATACGCTGTTGCAATGTTTTGATCCAATGTTTTTAGTCCAATGTTGTTCACCAACATATTGCAAAATTGTGGTCAGGATAGGGAGGTCTGAAACAGATTGATTACATATGCTGTTACGTGATGGTCAGGCGATCAGGACTGTCACACCTCTGGCGTGATATCCGTAATAAAATGCATTCAATATTTTCGGTGCATTCATGTGCTTTGAAAACACGTCTTTCATTAACTGTACAGAACACACACACACACACACACACACACACACACACACACACACACACACACACACACACACACACACACACACACACACACACACACACAGAGATATGTATGTCCTTACTGCCCTCCAGCTCTCTGTAAGGGACATTCTGACCTGGCTGTGAGGCTGCCAGCTGTATCAGCAATAGAGAGGCCTTTGAGTTGCAGAGTTGCAGTCAGAAGGACGGAGGGGGTTGCTGAGGCCAAACCTAGCAGCAGCCTCTCTAATACAGTGATGATTGAAAAGTACATCCAGATTTGGCTTCTTAAAATCTGAGGAATGCCTTTGATAAATGCATGCATATGGAGAGATGAGATGGGCCACGTAGTGGCAATCAAAGCGTCTATCTGGCGTGTGTCGATGGCAGTGGTGCGGGTGCTCCTTTTGCACACACACACACCACGTTTTAAAGTGTTCCCAGCCAAACTACTAGTGTTGCCTGGGGCATTGGCTGGTTTGTTACCTGTCTGGTGGTGGAGGCTGTGCTGGTTGAGCCCCGGCTAGGTCGTCGCTCGGTTCCCACAGTCCATAACCTGGGCTGAGAGGAAAGCTCATAAACACACCAGCCCTCCTACAAAGGTCTGGACCTGAGCTCTGGGCCCAGCAGCCCCAGCCACACATCTGCCGCTGCTTAGCCAGGCTGAGGTCCCCCTTCACCGTCCACCCCACACACCTGGGAAGCATTACAGCCAGCTCAGCGTGTTTTAAGAAACCCTCCCCAGGGTTACCCAAGCACAGGCATGCAAGGCACCGCCATGGCTTTGATATACTGGCTGGCAGAAGAGGAGGGTTGAGTAGTTCAGGTCTGGATGCAGTTCATTGTTTTTTAGGCAATGTGCAATTCAGCTCAACTGTATTATTTGTTTAAAAGGCAGCCTTATTTGTATTATATGTACCTAGACTTTATCATCATGTCTTTTTATTAAATGTTTATGTCTGCTGATTTTCTTTAAGTCTTTAACAAGTACTGGTATACAGTAGAAATGTTGATCATTAGAGCTGCTAGCATTTTTACGTACACTCATGTCCCCCTCACCAAGCCCATGTATGTGGTGATTGCAGGTCTACTTTGATTGTGGAGCGAAGGTGGATGTTGTGGATGTCCAAGGCCTCATCCTGTCTCCTGGGTTTCCCTATAACTATTCCTCAGGGACCCACTGTGTCTGGCAGTTCTTTGTGCCCGTCGGCCACCAGCTCATACTGGAGATATTTGACTTTGATGTATTCGAGAGCCACGACCCCTCCACCCAGTACACTGCCTTCTCTAACTTGAAAGTGGAAGATGCTGACGATGGGGCAATGTTCCCGTCTGGCGGTCCTGTCACAGATGAAAACATGTCAATGCTGGCTAAAGACGTCCCTGTAACTCAGGCTCAAGGGGGCAGAGCGAAAGCCCCCCAGTCCTCCTTCCAAAATGACAAGGTCAAGCAGGTGGTGGTGGTGCAAGAGCAGTCCACCAAGATGGAGATCGCCAAAGTCTCCAACTCTGCTAAAAGGTCCACCTCTGACATTGCATCCCCACATCCCCCCTCACACCTCCTACCCAGGGACCAGGCAGCGGTGAACTCAATCACCTCTCCTCTCCACAGAGGCGACCCTGACCTAAACCCTACCCTTAACCCCAGAGCAGCAGCCCCAGATCTGGCTGTGGTTGTAGACAAGGCCACCACTCCGACCTCTCCGCCCCCCATGGACACGGAGTCAGTGAGCTCTGAGACCCAGGTGGTGGACGCTTGCCCCCACGACGTCCTCTACATCTCGGACCTCCTCACCTTCTCCTCGCGCTTCTGTGGCTCCAACCGGCCCTCCAGCAGCCAGCTGGTGTTTGGCTCCAGCCAAGAGATGGTAGAAGTCATCATGGAGTTGATCACCACCACCCACTGGGGCCGCGGCTTCGCCCTGCTCTTTCACTACCACAACCGGACAGAACTGGATGGAGATGACCCCCGGCACGCCTACGCCCCTGCCGGGGCCAGCAAGATGGACTCTCTGCTGGCTGCCATGAGCGGAGCAGCCTTCTTTGCCATGGTGCTCACCAGCGCTCTATGCATCATTTTCAGGTATGTAAAAGCATGCAGAGAGAGTTGCTGTGATATGATATCCATTTGTCACATACGTGTTGTGTTATCAGGGAGTCAGAGCAACCTATTTATATTGAACCAGTACCTCAGGGGTGACATGCAGAGAGAATTGTGCAAATGTGACCGGTGTAGATTGCCTCTGCGTTGTGTTTTGATCGGCTTACATACACTGTACAGTGCATTCGGAAAGTACATTACGTTACAGCCTTTTTCTGAAATTGATTGAATAAAAAAAGATCCTCATCAATCTACACACAATACCCCATAATTACAAAGTGAACAATATATATATATATATATATATATATATTTTTTTTTTTTTGTGCAAATGTATTAAAAATAAAAAACAGAAATACTATGAGACTCGAAATTGAGCTCAGGTGCATTCTGAGATGTTTCTACAACTTGATTGGAGTCCACCTGTGGTAAATTCAATTGATTGGACATGATTTGGAAAGGCACACACCTGTCTATATAAGGTCCCACAGTTGACAGTGCATGTCAGAGCAAAAATCAAGCTCCAGAGTTCCTCTGTGGAGATGGGAGAACCTTCCAAAAGAACAACCATCTCTGCAGCACTCCACCAATCAGGCTTTTATGGTAGAGTGGCCAGATGGAAGCCACTCCTCAGGAAAAGGCACATGAGAGCCTGCTTGGAGTTTTGCCAAAAGACACCTAAAGGACTCTCAGACAATGAGAAACAAGATTCTTTGGTCCGATGAAACCAAGATTGAACTCTTTGGCTTGAATGCCAAGTGTCACGTCTGAAAGAAACCTGACACCATCCATACGGTGAAGCGTGGTGGCAGCATCATGCTGTGGGGATGTTTTTCAGCGACAGGGACAGAGAGATCCTTGATGAAAACCTGCTCCAGAGCACTCAGGACCTCAGACTGGGGCGAAGGTTCACATTCCAGCAGGACAACGACCCTAAGCACACAGCCAAGACAACACAGGAGTGGCTTCGGGACAAGTCTCTGAATGTCCTTGAGTCGCCCAGCCAAAGCCCGGACTTGAATCTGATCTAGCATCTCTGGAGACACCTCCAAGTTTGTGATATCCAATTGGTAGTTACAGTCTTTTCCCATCATAGCCTCTCTCTCGAGTCCGTATGGGAGTTGCAAAGGTCGAGAGCCGTGCGTCCTCCGAAACACAACCCCGCCAAGCCTCATTGCTTCTTGACACACTGCTCGCTTAACCCGAAAGCCAGCCGCACCAATTTGTCAGAGGAAACACGTACAGCTGGCGACCGAAGTCAGTGTACATGCACCTGACCACCACAAGGAGTCGCTAGAACGCAATGGGACAAGGAATATCCCAGCTGGCCAAACCCTCCCCTAACCGGACGACGCTGGGCCAATTGTGCACTGCCTCATGGGTCTCCCGGTCGCGGCTGCCCTATGGGACTCCCAATCATGGTCGTTTGTGATACAGCCCGGGATCGAACCCGGATCTGTAGTGACGCCTCTAGCACTGCGATGCAGTGCCTTAGACCGCTGCACCACTCGAGAGGCCCCGACCAAAAATACAAACATTTGTACATTTTAGAATAAGGCTGTAACGTAACAAAATGTGGAAAAAGTCAAGGGGTCTAAATACTTTCCGAATGCACTGTAACAATAATCTTGCTTCACATAACAGTACAATAACAAACGCAATGTACACTATAATTTATAGGCCTAGGCTAGCCAACTTTCTCAATGACAGTGCACTTGCAAACTGCTAACGGTAAAATATTGTCAACATTTCTTAACAAAAAAAACACGTGGCATACCTGACAATAACAGGAAAAACTTGCTGTGCTGCCCTTGTACGTCAACTCTGCAAAGTACAAATTCACAATGAAAGGGGACATGAATAGCCCAATGACATTGGTCAATAAATAATAATCATATTTTGGCTTTGACCCGAAATGCACTTAGATGCATCTGTAAATGATGGGCAAATGAACATTCATGGATATAGTCTACTGAGAAGAGACAGGAATAGGAATGGTGGGGGTGTAGCACTGTACATTCAGAATCAGATACCTTTTAAGAGAAGGGATGACCTTAATGTATGTCAAGTAGAGGCACTATGGGCTCAAGTACATCTGCCTCACCAGGCAGCCATATTGGTAGGATGTGTGTATAGACCTCCAAGCTCTAAGGTGTCCTATCTGGATGACTTATGCACTGGGTTTGACCAGGCCACAGATAGCAACAGAGATGTATTTATCTTGGGTGATTTTAATATAAATTGGAAGGATCACAATAATACGAATAGAACAAAATTGATGAGATATGCCGAGAACTGTGGTTTGAAACAAATTGTTAATGATACTACTAGATCATCAATTAAGTTGGGTCATTGTTCAGACACATGCATTGATCTAATCTTCTGTAATATACCATTGCAATGTTTAAAAGCCAGATCAATACCAGTGGGCTGGACAGACCATAATATTGTGACCATAACCATGAACACCAAGGTTCCAAAGAAACCCCCTAGGGTTGTGGTCAAGAGAAATTTTAAATTGTTTAATCATGAGCTATTTCTAAATGATTTGGCTGCTGTACCCTGGGAGCTGATTTATCTAGAGGATGATTTAAATCACGCGACAGAATGTTTTATTGATTTGCTCACTGAGGTAATGGACCATCATGCCCCAGTAAGAAAGAGTAGTTGGGGCTTGTCCATCTCCATGGATTGATGATGAACAGGGTGAGGCTTTTTCTCAAAGAAATATGGCAAAAGTCTTAGCAGCCAAGTGAAAATTAGAAATTGATGAACAGAATTATAGAACATTACGTAATTATGCAGTTAAATTGAATCGAAAGAAAAAAAAGTTATTTTATAACATTGTTTTCATTGATTGTAAAAATGATTCTAAAAAGGTATGGAACACAGTTAAGGGCTTAGTTGGTACATCTATCTCAACATGCCCATCTAGTGTGGAGGTTGACGGGAGAACAATAACAAAGCCAGTTGATATTGCCAATCATTTTGCAGATTTTTTTACAAAGAGAATTAATTTACTGAGCAACAATGTAAACATACATTCTTCCAAGCAAGCTATTGTCCAATGGATTGATGATCATATTATGAGCAATAAGGTCTGCTCTTTTAGTCTACAAACGGTGTCAGTGGAGGAGGTGTTAAACCTATTGAAGGCATTACCTGATGGTAAATCTACAGGTTATGGTCTTATGGACAATTTTTTGCTTCGCTGTGCTGCTCCCCAGATTGCAGTTCCACTGAGATATATATTTCATTGGTCACTGGAAAAGGGGATGTTTGCAAATGTATGGAAGCATGCGAAACTGTTTCCTATTCCGAAAGAATGCAAAGAACCCATTACTCCTGCCAATAGTCGACCAATTAGTCTACTCCCTACACTCAGTAAGATATTGGAGGGTATTGTGACATGGAAAAGAATGATCTGATTACACCCAGTCAGCATGCTTATCGCAAAAACCATTCCACTACCACTGCATTGGTTGATATGACTGACCAGTGGCTCAATGTTATGGATAATGGCAAGTTTGTGGGTGTGCTATTTTTAGATCATGAAATAATTTTGACAAAATTAATGCATTATGGTTTTAAGGAGGTAGCATTGAATTGGGTACAGTCATATCTAATTGATAGGAAACAGTCCACCTATATCAATGGTTCATTTTCTTCCCCTCGTGTTAAACTGTGGAATACCGCAGGGCAGCTGCCTTGGGCCACTTCTTTATTTAATATATACCAACGACCTTCCCTATGCCTTAGCTGAAACTCAAGCTACTATATTTGCAGATGATACTACAATTTATGCAGCAAGACAATCGGTTCAACAGGTACAGCAAGCTTTACAAGGAGATTTGGAGAATATCAGGGAGTGGGTTTGCCAAAACAAACTTGTTTTAAACACCAAGAAAACCAAAGTTATGTTGGTCTGTTCCACTAGGAAAAGGCCAAAACATCATGGGATACAATTAAGTATGGGAGGAGTACTAATTGAAGAAGTGGCAGAAACCAAACTATTGGGAGTGCAGCTAGACAACTGCTTATCATGGTCGTCTCAAATAACTAATCTATGTAAAAACATTATTAAAACAGCATGCATAATCAGAAGGATAGCTAAATATTTACCAGGAAAAATTATTCAGCAAATAACACAAGCATTAATCGAGAGTCAGGTGAACTACTGTTCTGTGGTCTGGGGAAATGCATCATCAAGTGAAGTTAGAAGGTTGCAGATTGCACAGAACAAAGCAGCAAGGATTGTTTTAAGGTGGAGATATGGTTCTTCTATTGCAGTCATGCGCAATGTTCTTGGTTGGGCATCACTCGACAAGATAATTGAAAAAAACATGCTTATTTTATTTCATAATATACATCATTTGGGACGGCCAAGTTCTATTCACAATGGTATTCAGTTGGTAAGAGACAGACATTCTGTAAATACTAGGAATAGATTGTCCACCATCTATACGTTATCCAGACAGAAAAGAGAAATAGGCAAAATAACATTTCAATTTAGAGCAATAAAGAAATGGAATAAAAAATTCCTGAGCAAATCAGAAATCTTTCAATATATAAATTTAAACATTATTTTAAAATGATTTAAATATAATACATAGAAATGTTGTGGGACTATAGTAGATGAAGAATCAATATTTTTTAGATTGAGTATTTATTGGGTCATCATGTTAGTATATTATGTATGTTTGTAATAGTGTGTTGTATGTGAAAATGTATTCGTATTATAAATTGTATTTTAATGTTTAAGGACTCTTGGAAGATTAGTCCAAATGGGGACTAAAAGAGATCCAAATCAAATCAATCAATGACGATGTAGCCTACAGTAAAAAGTACAATAGATGGCTAACATGTACAATATGCATAACGTATCTGATAAAAAGTTAATAAATGCATGAATATCCCAATATACTGGTAGGAGACCATAATGTTACACTGTCAAGGACCATGTAAACTCATTATAAGTGTTTTAACATGTAGGATTGGTTATGATTTTCATGACACAATTTTACTGTAACCTACCTCTTCCACATGGGTACATTAGACAGGGAAAGATATGGGGCGCAGGGGATGTTTTGAGGTGGATTACAGGAGGAGAAGGAATGTACAGTAATATCAGGCATGGAACTGTTCAGATTTTGTGTTATTATACAATATGAAATTCAAAAATGTTCTTTTGTCATACACATTTTGATTGCTTTCCCTATTGACTCGTAGAGATATACAGATCTCAAGCATAAACATAAACAAGACCATGCACAATGGGAATGATTGTCTCTTCATGATCCCTGTAGTTCACCTGTGCAACATCTTCAGGTAAAGCAAGCCATGCAGAAAGAAATGAGTCATAAAGATACCTTTGTCAGACACGTTTTCTGTTATAAATATATTTCCCTGACAACCTGAGACATGCAGTTCTCAAGCATAAACATAAACAAGACCATGCACATTCTGCACAATGGCAAGAATTGTCCTTTTCTGACCCTCCAAGGGAGATGGCACAACTGTTGTGTCTTTGATGTGGGCCAGTGTAACAAAGATTCCTCCCATGAATGAGATGGTAGCCGTGAATGGGATAGTCAGCCAGTCAGTCCTCCTCCTCCTCCTCCACTGCTGATGGCCTGCCTGTTGACTCAGCTGGAGGCCTTGGTTGGTCCCTGATGAGACCCAGTGAAAGGTTTGGGTGTAGCTGCCTTGATGTGCAGCATTCTCACCATTATACAGAGAGGGGGAGGGAGAGCGAGCGAGACATGGAGGGAGCGAGACGGAGGGAGGGAGGGTGAGGGCCGTTCAAGGTGCAGCACCTGGCATCGATTCCAACTGACAAAGATAAATGCAGCCATACAAAAGCCAGCGGGAGAATAAGGAAGGAAGGAAGACAAGAAGAGCAGAGATCCTCGTGCTGCTGTGCTGTGAGCCTCTGTTCTGCCGAGGTGCCATCGTGGTTGTTTAATAGAACAAGAACAACATACAGTATCAAAAGGTGTAATTTACAGGTTGTTCTCTCGGTGGATCCCATGGGGAGACAACAGTAGCACATGCTGCTAGTACCAGTTCTAGCAGGGTGTAATATTATCCATGCCAGGTACTCACTAAATGAGTATCGCCGTTGTACTCTAACGGCCTGATTCACATCTCTAGTTCCCTCCAGGAAGGTTTCAATTCCCATACATATAAAACATCTATCTCTATGAAAATTCCCCTCAATCTAGTCAACTAAACTTAAAGGAAAAGCACAGTTTTTTTTATTACTTGTGAAATGTAACATTTTTCTCAGCTTGAAAGCATTCTGTATTGAAAAAAACAAACATACACACAATACTTTATGATATACTGTAGCAACATACTGTACATCTCCGTGAAATAGGTTACACGGTAGAAATTGGTTATTCTCAAAAACCTATGTGTGGCTGTTGAGCACAATAAGCCCATTTGTGTAGTTCTTACTTCTTGCTGCTAATGAAAGGGAAATTGAAAACACACTTCTAATAAAATGAAAGTCTAATTACCAGGAACAACAACACACGGATGAAACATTATCAGAAAGCCAAGAAGGGCATTTCCATCATGCGTAATATTTGTATACATTTTTTATTTTACCCTTCTTTTACCTAGTAAGTTGACTCAAAACACATTCTCATTTACAGCAACGACTTCCACAGCCATGAATGGTTTAGAGAAATCCCTCATGCATGTTGGAGAGCAGTTAGAGTTGTATTAGTCGTGTCCTGGCGCCATGGTTTTTAATTGTACCAGAAATGGGTATACAAAAGCATTTAGATCTCGGTTAATGAACAGAACCCCTCAGCTGCTGGAGCTGCCCTTTAGAGAAACAACCTGGGGCTGTTTGTCTGTAGTGATTTAGCTAGCTAGACTTTTTATGTTTTGAGGAAGAACCTCAGTGAAGGCAATCTGTTCCCATTTCTAATTGTGGGGGAATATGTTCATTTTGTAAAACATTTTGGAGAACAGTTGTTCTAAATAACAGTCAAGCTTTCACAAATAGCATGAAAGAGAATGTCGTCAAAAAGTAAATAATGGTTTTCAAAGATATGTAAAACAGTCAAGAAATGCATAACTGCAATGTTGTGGCTCTTTTTTTGTTTTCCAGACCTAAACTATGTCCGAAAAGAGCCAGCCCCTGCTCATCCAACAACTCTGAGGTAAACAGAAAACGACCCCTGTGTGTGTGTGTGTGTGTGTGTGTGTGTGTGTGTGTGTGTGTGTGTGTCCAGACATTCCTCTGTAGGCTAGCTTCTGACTGGAATGAATCAGGGAACATTTACTTCATATCCTCTAGACTACAGCCACTGGAACAAATGCAAATACCCTCCGCTGGCCTGGCGCTGTTGTTGTCCAACTTCTCCCACGCAGGGCAGGCAGCCTGAGGTAGACTGACTGGGGTCAGACTGACTGACACACACACACACACTGGACAAGTTACACTTCCCTATTACACTTCTATTTGGGATTGAACTTTAGTGTGCTAAAAAGGAAAGAAGCAAAACAGTCCTACAAGTTCTGGTCTCTTTTAGTATTTTATTGCCACGAGATCATAATACCCCATTGGTTATCAAACATTTTATTAATGGATCAAAACAACTTTAGTTCATGTCTGTATTTCATAGTGCTGTGCAGCCCTACTCCCTTGGTGTATGTGCTGTGGTAGGCAGCTGTAATAGTACTTGCTGACTCTAAATTGTAGGTGCAGGAGGGAGTGCAGAACTCTGGAGCTGACGTCCGTGAGCTGCAGCTGGTGGCTCCTAATCAGCCCAGCCTGGAGGTCCCTGGCACGGCAGAGAACGACAACAACCACTCCCTCAGCCTCACACACACAGGTGGGTATGTACGCGCACGCATGCGCACACACACACACACACACCCTCAATCTCGTCTCTCTCCCTCTAACACTCCCCTGTTTTTCCCTCTACTTGTGCTCCAGCCACCTAGCCTAGTGAATCCACTCTCTCCCCTCACTCCCCCTGCCCTGCTCCCCCTCCCTATCTCCATGATTGAGGGGTACCGCTGGGGTGTTTGGTCTGGTTCCGACCTGGCTGACAATGACTTCATCTGCCCCTAAACTGAACTTACATGTTCAACGTAATTGTGGCACTGTTATTTCATTCGGCTGTGAAACTATGACAGAAAAATGGTACACTTGGCCTGACTGTCAGACCTCCAACACACAGTAATAGAGCTGGTAGGATTCTCAACAATAATAGAACTGGTAGGATTCTCAACAATAATAGAACTGGTAGGATTCTAAACAATAAAAGAGCGGGTAGGATTCTAAACAATAATAGAACTGGTAGGATGTTGAACAATAATAGAACTGGTAGAATTCTAAACAATAATAGAGCGGGTAGGATTCTAAACAATAATAGAACTGGTAGGATTCTAAACAATAAAAGAACTGGTAGGATTCTAAACAATAATAGAGCTGGTAGGATTCTACACAGTAATAGAAATAATAGAACTGGTAGGATTCAAAACAGTAATAGAACTGGTAGGATTCTAAACAATAATAGAACTGGTAGAATTCTAAACAATAATAGAGCGGGTAGGACTCTAAACAGTAATAGAACTGGTAGGATTCTAAACAATAATAAAACTGGTAGGATTCTAAACAATAATAGAAATAATATAACTGGTAGGACTCTAAACAGTAATAGAACTGGTAGGATTCTAAACAGTAATAGAACTGGTAGAATCAAAACAGCAATAGAACTGGTAGGATTCTCAACAATAATAGAAATAATATAACTGGTAGGATTCTAAACAGTAATATAACTGGTAGGATTCTAAACAATAATATAAATAATATAACTGGTAGGATTCTAAACAGTAATAGAGCTGGTAGGATTCTAAACAGTAATAGAGCTGGTAGGATTCTAAACAATAATAGAGCTGGTAATATTCTATACAGTAATAGAGCAGGTAGGATTCTAAACAATAATAGATCTGGTAGGATTCTAAACAATAATAAAACTGGTAGAATTCTAAACAGTAATAGAGCTGGTAGGATTCTAAACAATAATAGAGCTGGTAGGATTCTAAACAGTAATAGAGCTGGTAGGATTCTAAACAGTAATAGAGCTGGTAGGATTCTAAACAATAATAGAGCTGGTAGGATTCTAAACAATAATAGAGCTGGTAGGATTCTAAACAGTAATAGAACTGGTAGGATTCTAATCAGTAATAGAACTGGTAGGATTCGAAACAGTAATAGAACTGGTAGGATTCGAAATAGTAATAGAATTGGTAGGATTCTAAACAGTAATATAAATAATAGATCTGGTAGGATTTTAAAAAATAATAGAATTGGTAGGATTCTAAACAATAATAGAACTGGTAGGATTCTACACAGTAATAGATCTGGTAGGATTCTAAACAGTAACAGAAATAATAGAACTGGTAAGATTCGCAACAGTAACAGAACTGGTAGGATTCGAAACAGTAATAGAACTGGTAGGATTCGAAATAGTAATAGAATTGGTAGGATTCTAAACAGTAATATAAATAATAGATCTGGTAGGATTTAAAAAAATAATAGAATTGGTAGGATTCTAAACAATAATAGAACTGGTAGGATTCTACACAGTAATAGATCTGGTAGGATTCTAAACAGTAATAGAAATAATAGAACTGGTAAGATTCGAAACAGTAACAGAACTGGTAGGATTCGAAACAGTAATAGAACTGGTAGGATTCGAAATAGTAATAGAATTGGTAGGATTCTAAACAGTAATATAAATAATAGATCTGGTAGGATTAAAAAAAATAATAGAATTGGTAGGATTCTAAACAATAATAGAACTGGTAGGCTTCGAAACAATAATAGAGCTGGTAGGATTCTACACAGTAATAGATCTGGTAGGATTCTAAACAGTAATAGAGCTGGTAGGATTCTAAACAATAATATAAATAATATAACTGGTAGGATATCGAAACAATAATATAAATAATATAACTGGTAGGATTCTAAACAGTAATGGAACTGGTAGGATTCTAAACAATAATAGAAATAATATAACTGGTAGGATTCTAAACAGTAATAAAACTGGTAGGATTAACAACAATAACAGAAATAATAGAACTGATAGGATTCTAAACAGTAATAGAACTGGTAGGATTCTAAACAGTAATAGAACTGGTAGGATTCTAAACAATAATAGAACTGGTAGGATTCTACACAGTAATAGAACTGGTAGGATTCTAAACAGTAATAGAACTGGTAGGATTCTAAACAGTAATAGAACTGGTAGGATTCTAAACAGTAATAGAGCTGGTAGGATTCTAAACAATAATAGAGCTGGTAGGATTCTAAACAGTAATATAAATAATAGATCTGGTAGGATTCTAAAAAATAATAGAACTGGTAGGATTCTAAACAATAATAGAACTGGTAGGATTCTAAACAATAATAGAGCTGGTAGGATTCTACACAGTAATAGATCTGGTAGGATTCTAAACAGTAATAGAAATAATATAACTGGTAGGATTCTAAACAGTAATAGAGCTGGTAGGATTCTAAACAATAATAGAAATAATATAACTGGTAGGATTCGAAACAGTAATTGAACTGGTAGGATTCTAAACAATAATATAAATAATATACCTGGTAGGATTCTAAACAGTAATAGAGCTGGTAGGATTCTAAACAGTAATATAAATAATATAGCTGGTAGGATTCTAAACAATAATATAAATAATATAACTGGTAGGATTCTAAACAGTAATATAACTGGTAGGATTCTAAACAGGAACAGAACTGGTAGGATTCGAAACAGTAATTGAACTGGTAGGATCCTAAACAGTAATATAAATAATATAACTGGTAGGATTCGAAACAGTAATAGAACTGTTAGGATTCTAAACAATAATATAAATAATATAACTGTTAGGATTCTAAACAGTAATAGAACTGGTAGGATTAACAACAATAATATAAATAATATAACTGGCAGGATTCTAAACAGTAATAGGACTGGTAGGATTCTAAACAATTATATAAATAATATAACTGGCAGAATTCTAAACAGTAATAGAACTGGTAGGATTCTAAACAATAATAGAAATAATATAACTGGTAGGACTCTAAACAGTAATAGATCTGGTAGGATTCTAAACAATAATAGAGCTGGTAGGATTCTAAACAGTAATATAAATAATATAACTGGTAGGATTCTAAACAGTAATAGAGCTGGTAGGATTCTAAACAATAATATAAATAATATAAGTGGTAGGATTCTAAACCGTAATAGAGCTGGTAGGATTCTAAACAATAATAGATCTGGTAGGATTCTAAACAATAATATAGCTGGTAGGATTTCTAAACAGTAATAGAACTGGTAGGATTCTAAACAATAATATAACTGGTAGGATTCTAAACAGTAATATAAATAATAGATCTGGTAGGATTCTAAACAATAATATAAATAATATAAGTGGTAGGATTCTAAACAGTAATAGGTCTGGTAGGATTCTAAACAGTAATAGATCTGGTAGGATTCTAAACAGTAATATAAATCATATTACTGGTAGGATTCGAAACAGTAATAGGACTGGTAGGATTCTAAACAGTAATATAAATAATAGATCTGGTAGGATTCTAAACAATAATAGAGCTGGTAGGATTCTAAACAGTAATAGAAATAATATAGCTGGTAGGATTCTAAACAATAATATAAATAATATAACTGGTAGGATTCTAAACAGTAATAGAACTGGTAGGATTCTAAACAGGAATAGAACTGGTAGGATTCGAAACAGTAATTGAACTGGTAGGATCCTAAACAGTAATATAAATAATATAACTGGTAGGATTCTAAACAGTAATAGAACTGGTAGGATTAACAACAATAATATAAATAATATAACTGGTAGGACTCTAAACAGTAATAGATCTGGTAGGATTCTAAACAATAATATAAATAATATAAGTGGTAGGATTCTAAACCGTAATAGAGCTGGTAGGATTCTAAACAATAATAGATCTGGTAGGATTCTAAACAATAATAGAGCTGGTAGGATTCTAAACAATAATATAAATAATATAAGTGGTAGGATTCTAAACCGTAATAGAGCTGGTAGGATTCTAAACAATAATAGATCTGGTAGGATTCTAAACAATAATAGAGCTGGTAGGATTCTAAACAATAATTGAACTGGTAGGATCCTAAACAGTAATATAAATAATATAACTGGTAGGATTCTAAACAGTAATAGAACTGGTAGGATTAACAACAATAATATAAATAATATAACTGGTAGGATTCTATACAGTAATAGAGCAGGTAGGATTCTAAACAATAATAGAAGTGCTAGGATTCTAATCAATAATATAAATAATATAACTGGTAGGATTCTAAACAGTAATAGAGCTGGTAGGATTCTAAACAATAATATAAATAATATAAGTGGTAGGATTCTAAACCGTAATAGAGCTGGTAGGATTCTAAACAATAATAGATCTGGTAGGATTCTAAACAATAATAGAGCTGGTAGGATTTCTAAACAGTAATACAACTGGTAGGATTCTAAACAATAATATAACTGGTAGGATTCTAAACAGTAATATAAATAATAGATCTGGTAGGATTCTAAACAATAATATAAATAATATAAGTGGTAGGATTCTAAACAGTAATAGGTCTGGTAGGATTCTAAACAGTAATAGATCTGGTAGGATTCTAAACAGTAATATAAATCATATTACTGGTAGGATTCGAAACAGTAATAGGACTGGTAGGATTCTAAACAGTAATATAAATAATAGATCTGGTAGGATTCTAAACAATAATAGAGCTGGTAGGATTCTAAACTGTAATATAAATAATATAACTGGTAGGATTCTAAACAGTAATAGAGCAGGTAGGATTCTAAACAATAATAGAAATTATATAACTGGTAGGATTCTAAACAGTAATAGAACTGGTAGGATTCTAAACAGGAATAGAACTGGTAGGATTCTAATCAATAATAGAAATAATATAACTGGTAGGATTCTAAACAGTAATAGAGCTGGTAGGATTCTAAACAATAATATAAATAATATAAGTGGTAGGATTCTAAACCGTAATAGAGCTGGTAGGATTCTAAACAATAATAGAGCTGGTAGGATTCTAAACAATAATAGAGCTGGTAGGATTCTAAACAATAATAGAGCTGGTAGGATTTCTAAACAGTAATACAACTGGTAGGATTCTAAACAATAATATAACTGGTAGGATTCTAAACAGTAATATAAATAATAGATCTGGTAGGATTCTAAACAATAATATAAATAATATAAGTGGTAGGATTCTAAACAGTAATAGGTCTGGTAGGATTCTAAACAGTAATAGATCTGGTAGGATTCTAAACAGTAATATAAATCATATTACTGGTAGGATTCGAAACAGTAATAGGACTGGTAGGATTCTAAACAATAATAGAAATAATATAACTGGTAGGATTCTAAACAATAATAGAGCTGGTAGGATTCTAAACAGTAATAGAGCTGGTAGGAATCTAAACAGTAATAGGTCTGGTAGGATTCTAAACAGTAATAGATCTGGTAGGATTCTAAACAGTAATAGAAATAATATTACTGTTAGGATTCGAAACAGTAATAGAACTGTTAGGATTCTAAACAATAATATAAATAATATAACTGGTAGGATTCGAAACAGTAATAGAAATGGTAGGATTCTAAACAATAATAGAAATAATATATCTGGTAGGATTCTAAACGGTAATAGAGCTGGTAGGATTCTAAACAATAATATAAATAATATAACTGGTAGGATTCTAAACAATAATAGAGCTGGTAGGATTCTAAACAGTAAAGAACTGGTAGGATTCTAAACAGTAATAGAAATAATATATCTGGTAGGATTCTAAACAGTAATATAAATAATATAACTGGTAGGATTCTAAACTGTAATAGAGCGGGTAGGATTCTAAACAGTAATATAAATAATATAACTGGTAGGATTCTAAACTGTAATAGAGCGGGTAGGATTCTAAACAGTAAAGAACTGGTAGGATTCTAAACAGTAATAGAAATAATATATCTGGTAGGATTCTAAACAGTAATATAACTGGTAGGATTCTAAACAGTAATAGAAATAATATAACTGGTAGGATTCTAAACTGTAATAGAGCGGGTAGGATTCTAAACAGTAATAGAACTGGTAGGATTCTAAACAGTAATAGAAATAATATAACTGGTAGGATTCTAAACTGTAATAGAACTGGTAGGATTCTAAACAGTAATAGAAATAATATAACTGGTAGGATTCTAAACTGTAATAGAGCGGGTAGAATTCTAAACAGTAATAGAACTGGTAGGATTCTAGGTGTGATTGGGAGGTGGGAAGTGCAGCATTAGAAGTCTCAATGGAAAATGGATTTAGTTTTGGCGTAACACTGGGTTTATCCCAGAACAATCCAAAGGCTCTCTCATTGTAGCTGAGCCCACAGAGAGATTTACAGGTCATGACATTTAACCTGTATAACAGCGTGAGAGCATTAGGAACACCATGTTTCTCCTCACGCTGAGTTCAACCATGTCATCATTAGTTTTTTTTCTATTTTTAGCACCTTGCAATGTCACCCTTCTGTATTCTTTCAAGAATTCATTAAAATAAGTATATTATTTTTGCATCTCGGCCTCCTTGGGTTATTCCTTTTCATGGATTGAGTGCAAGCACCTTTGGAACTCACTGAGTTAACAGAAATATGAGTGGACAAGTACTGTGGCTACAGTGAGTACACAGTGTACTGGGTACACAGTGCAGTAATATACAGTAGCCTATGGAGACCAAGCTGTAACATTCCATTTCAAGCGCTCTTTTAGGGAAAAGCAGTGGAAGTTAGCGTAAACTAAGGTGTGATGGTGCAATGCATCTGACTGTTGTGCCTTCAATGTAGCAATGTTTTAATTGTATCTGTCACAACTAAATTATTAAAAAACAACTATCCCTTCCTTTCCTTCCCAGGTTCCCCGGTCAGTGTTGGTGGTGATATGTCTGAGCATGCTGAAGTGGACCTCTTATCCAATGGTCTCACGGAACTGGACTTGGGGACAGATGAGGTGTTTATCATTTCATCTGCGCCCAGTCCGAGCAGCAGACTGCTGTTCTCGGCCCATACGGTAAGGAGCGAGGCGAGGCAGGTAATGCTGGCTAGGACCAATCGAGGTGCCCTCCTCTAGAGGTGACGCCCAGGCAGTAGCAGAGAACCTCCTCTAGGGGTGACACCCAGGCAGTAGCAGAGAACCTCCTCTAGGGGTGATGTCCAGGCAGTAGCAGAGAACCTCCTCTAGGGGTGACGTCCAGGCAGTAGCAGAGAACCTCCTCTAGGGGTGACACGCAGGCAGTAGCAGAGAACCTCCTCTAGGGGTGACGTCCAGGCAGTAGCAGAGAACCTCCTCTAGGGGTGACACACAGGCACTAGCAGAGAACCTCCTCTAGGGGTGACGTCCAGGCAGTAGCAGAGAACCTCCTCTAGGGGTGACGTCCAGGCAGTAGCAGAGAACCTCCTCTAGGGGTGACACCCAGGCAGTAGCAGAGAACCTCCTCTAGGGGTGACACACAGGCAGTAGCAGAGAACCTCCTCTAGGGGTGACGTCCAGGCAGTAGCAGAGAACCTCCTCTAGGGGTGACATGACACCCAGGCAGTAGCAGAGAACCTCCTCTAGCGGTGGCATGACACCCAGGCAGTAGCAGAGAGGTATCAAAGTATATAAACGCAGCGACAGGAGATTGGGGGTAGGAGAGGGTATGACCCAGCATTTTTGCTTATGCTCTATTGGAATAAGAGTTGGCATAAGGCAGACCTGTCAGATATTAGAGAGCTGGCGAGCTTTCCTGCAGCCTAGCCTAATGGATATATTATCAGGGGAGCCAGTTTCCCAGCTTCAAGTGTGTCTGTGTGAGGTGCATGGTCTGTGTTTGTAAATGTTCAGACTTTTAATGGGAAGATATAAAAACATCCTTTTCAAGTCATTACTTCAGAGTCATAAGTTATTGTTCTAATATCACTTAGTTTGTCAGACAACAATCTTAGCCTGTGTGTGTGCATGCTGAGAGGGGGTCTCCTCTAGACTAAGCGAGCTGTTAGTGATTCTCAGTAAGGATTATTTCTCTTTCTGAAAGGAGCAACCCCTTAAACCTCTACCCCACCAACCTTACCCTCCCCTGATTTACTAGCTGACTGAGGGGGGACACGTGACTGATGGGCCCTTCACCTCTGACCTGCCATTTATATCAATGAGACAACTACCGTAAAGACTCACCGAGGCGGATTTGCCAACTCAGATTAAGCCTAGCCCTGGACATGGAGATTCTCCATTGAGATTACTTTTGAGTCCAGGGTGGCAGGTAGCCTAGTGGTTAGAGCGTTGGGCCAGTAACCAAAAGGTTGCTGGATTGAATCCCCGAGCTGACAGGGTAAAAATCTGTCCTTCTGCCCCTGAACAAGACAGTTAACCCACTGTTCCCCGGTAGGCCGTCATTGTAAATATGAATTTGTTCTCAACTGACTTGCCTAGTTAAATAAAGGTATAACAAAAAAAATCTGGGAAGGGAAAACTGGCCTTCGGAGTAGGAGAGCAGATCTTGGATCAGGCCCCCCCCTCCATGTATATTTTTTTAATTAGGATCTTAAAGGCAACACTGATCCTATATCAGCACTCCTATTCTGAGAATCTTTGTGAGTATGGTTCTTGGAATCATAGAGGTAGGAATTACTGACTGCACCCACTACCAGGCAGCACTTTGTTGTTGTTTTGGATTACATGCCTGATTCAATGGTTTGCTTGTTGCCCTTTTTAGGTCAACTGTGATTTGAGGTGCAGGTCAGTGCTTGAATATAATGCAACCTCTGATACTATGCAGCTATTTTTATCCAGCTATCTTGTGAGTCTTTCTCTTCCTAGCCAATGTCTCATTTACGCTCCGATGCCACTGGTGGTGAAAATTCCATTGACTGAGTGCTCAAGTCAATCGAATATGCATTGTATTCACACAGTGGCTCATTTTCCTATGGTCAAATAAAATTAGGAAATAATCACATGTAGGTGCTTCCAGGTTTCAGAATAAGAAGTTTTCTGCCATGGCAGCAGTTTGTAAAAAAATGCACTGTGTAAACATTGCTACAGCGGGTTCACTGGGTTTAAGCGTTTAACCTCTTTCAGATGCTTTTCCATTGAAGAACTCTGTTTGTTTACTACTCCCCATGAACACAGACACTGCATGGTGGGTTTGATTGAATTATATTTGATTTGTTTTTTTGTGTCTCCTTCCTATGAGCAGCGGGAGAGGTTTCTGAGGCACAGTGACACCAGCCCTGGCCCTGTCAGTGACTGGCCCTCCCCAGACCCGGCTGCCTCGCCCACAGAGACCCATGCTGCCCAGGATAGCAGTGCCAGCTGTGCCCGACCCCGGCCGCGGGCCTGGAGCGTCCGCACCTTCCAGGACTTCCTCCCTCCACTGCCCCAGTTACACAAGAAGTGGTGCAGTTGGAACTCCACCAGTCCCTTCACTAAGCTGGTGGACAGCGTTAGTAGTTTGGTCATTCAGCAGTGCTGTTGAATAATAGTCACACCATCATAAACTGTATATCTTTACATTTTTGTTATTTAGCAGACGCTTTTACCCAGAGTGAATTACAGTCATTTAATGTATGTTTCTGTGGATTTTTTAAATCATTTTCAAGACTCATAAAAAAAAACAATGAGTGTCATGTTGCACTGCGGAGAGATATGTGCTGACTAGATGTTGTTCCCCCCCCAGGCCCCGTCAGGCTTTGTGTCAGACTGCCGTGGGGATGACAGCAGGAAAGTGTTCTCCGACCCCCAGTTGGAGGCCCAGGATGACAGTAACGCCTCCAACTCCTCCATGAGTAACGTCTCGTATCCCCTCACCCTGCCCGCACAGAGGCAGCGCTGCCTAAACTCCGCTAGCAACATGCGGCGCTCCCGCTTCACCGGGCCCTGCTTCGGCCTGCTCTCTGGGTCCAGTCCCTCAGACAGCACCAAGGCCCCCGGGGGCCCCCTCCTCCAGGCCTCCCTGTCCCAGCCCTCTGGGCAGGGGCAGCCGGAAGAGGTGCAGGGTGGGAAGCGCCGTGATTTCCCAGCAGAGAGCGACCACGTCAGTGTCCCGGTGTTTGCCATCTGTGAGGAGGAGGACCGGCAGCCCTTGATTCTGGCTGAGCACTTGGGGCATTCCTCCATGCTGAACGGACTGAGTCGGGGGGTGTATGAGGCAAAGGGGCCCGCCGGCAGAAGCCACAACCCTGGCCCCCAGAGCGCAGCCAATGGCCCCCTCCTCCAGAGGGGAAGGTCAGAGTGGAGGCCATGGGGGAGTCAGGCCTCAGGAGGGGCCAGTCCTTACCCTCTCCCTCACCCCTCTGACTCACACACAGCTACCAATACTAACGAGTTAAAGTCCGCCTTCGTGCACAGCACAGCCAATCAGATCCAGATGCCTTCCCTCAGCCAATCAACAGTGCCATGCAGTGTGACGGGCAATGTGATGTGACCAGTGACAGTCCAGCATCCAGTTCATGTGACAGGAGAGCGGACAGACAAAGTATGGACTCTTGGGTTGGCCCAGCAAAGCAATAATAAACTATTTTTAGTGCCACCTTTGTAAAATGCAAAAACTAACTTTTTTGATTACTGAAATCAACTTTTATATGGCATTTCTACATTCTTGAAGTCAATTGCTTTATGGTGACAAACTGGATGTTTTCATACTAGTACACACTATATATATTTTTATAAAGTTAAAGGCCCAATGCAGACTTTTTTTATCTCAATATCAAATACTTTCTGGGTAACATTTAAGTACCTTACTGTTATAGTTGTCCAATAAAATGTAAAAAAATATACAAAAATAGCTTTTTAGCAAAAAAATATTTCTGAAACAAGAATTTTGTTAGGACTGTCTGAGAGTGGTCTAAGTGAGGGGCCTAATGGGGGGGGATATGGGTTGTTCCACAAATTCGGTGCCTTTTGATTTCGCCTAATTTTAACATTGTCATAAAGAGCACGTACAGTTTTAGTCGGAAGTTTACATACACCTTAACCAAATACATTTAAACTCAGTTTTTCACAATTCCTGACATTTAATCCTAGTAAAAATGTTCATCTCTAGGAGACAGAACGCGTCTCCTTCCTGAGCGGTGTGATGGCTGCGTGGTCCCATGGTGTTTATACTTGCGTACTATTGTTTGTACAGATGAACGTGGACCTTCAGGCATTTGGAAATTGCTCCCAAGGATGAACCAGACTTGTGGAGGTCTACAATTTGTTTTCTGAGGTCTTGGCTGATTTCTTTAGATTTTTCCATGATGTCAAGCAAAGAGGCACTGAGTTTGAAGGTAGGCCTTGAAATACATCCACAGGTACACCTCCAATTGACTCAAATTATGTCAATTAGCCTATCAGAAGCTTCTAAAGCCATGTCATAATTTTCTGGAATTTTCCAAGCTGTTTAAAGGCACAGTCAACTTAGTGTATGTGAACTTCTGACCCACTGGAATTGTGATACAGTGAATTATAAGTGAAATAATCTGTCTGTAAACAATCGTTGGAAAAATGACTTGTGTCATGCACAAAGTAACCAACTCCTAACCAACTTGTCAAAACTATAGTTTGTGGAGTGGTTGAAAAACGAGTTTTAATGACTCCAACCTAAGTGTATGTAAACTTCCGACTTCAACTGTATATTAAAACGAGATGTCCGTTCACCTAACAGGGTTGACCTTAAAATGAGGGACAGGTTTATTTATTTTTTCTTAAGATTAATCACAAATCCCATGAAATAAATTATAATCTTCAGAAATTACTTTGTCAAAGCAACAAAATAACTTGGGCTTTACAATGATGGAGAACACTTTGAGGTTAAGTGGGTTAAAATCTCCCTGAAAGTCACAGAGGGCTAACAGAGGGCGCACGGAGGGACTTTAGCAAGTCTTTATTAGTATAAAAAAATCTGATTTATTGAATTCTCCATTAAAGGGCACTTCACTGAATATAAACAGGCTTTTAACATTCTATTCAATATTTGTGCACAATTTCTACTTAAAATATCAAAGGGATGCAAAAGACACTCATTTTGTCGAATGAAAATGAGCTGTTATTGGCAAAGCGTTTTGGAACTCTTTGTTATTGGTCTATTTACTTATACCGCCTGGTGATGTCACCAGGCAAGCCAAAATACCACCCATGCAAACCTGCTGATTTAGAAGGTCCTGTATAAATTGTATTTTCAACCAGCAACTATCAGGAAATAATGCTGATAAAAATGTTTACGCTTTTACAGTGTTCGTGCTAGATTCAATCAGATTGACATCCGTATTGCATTATTTTGGCGGAATCTGAGGTGGAACTGCGAGCTGTCAAATCAAGCGACTCTTTGCGTTACCTTTTTCAGACATTGGATGCAACGGAACCACACCCGACTATAATCCGACAAATCCCATGCAGCCACGTTAGAAGTTCATGAAGCCACGTTAGAAGTTCATGCAGCCACGTTAGAAAGTCATGCAGCCACGTTACAAATTCAAACACTCGAATTAGGCTACTGGGCATAAATCCCCCCATCCAAATGAACATGAAACCATGCATTAGCCTTACATCAATGGTTTGACATTTGAGAGTCATTATTTCCACCATGGATAGAGCTGACACTTTCTAATGCCGTAGGGATACTAAGGAAGGGAGTGGTTTGTGACACATAGAGCAGCTGCTCACTAAATGTCAGCTAATACCGCAGTTACACATCCAACACCGCCAAAACATCTGCTATGCGGATGTCGGCCAACGCTGAAATCCACACAGATTGAATCCAGGCCTCAGTTTTATCAGCTGTTGTATAATATGATACAAAACACAGGAAAAACTGAATGTTGCCTGCAATGGGCCTTTAAAACATCATCAATATTTGCTGTTTACCACACAAAGGCATTTTCAGCTTCTGTATAATAATTAAACAACGTTAGATAATATTGAATATGGATGGAAACATTGTTTTTATTTTCCAAGACCAGTTCATTTCCCAACTCCTCTGAGCACTTTTCTACCAGTTAAAGGCCCAGCGCAGTCAATTGTTTTTCTTGTGTTTTGAATCATATTGTACAACAGCTGATGAAACTTACACTGATTAAAAATAAAAATCACACTTTTACAGTTATTCCTAATTTTTATTTTATTTAACTAGGCAAGTCAGTTAAGAACAAAAACTCCCAATCACGGCCATTTGTGACACAGCCTGGAATCGAACCAGGGTCTGTAATGATGCCTCTAGCACTGAGATGCAGTGCCTTAGACCGCTGTGCCACTCGGGAGGTAATAGTTGCTTGATGAAAATACAATCTACACAGGACTTTCTAATCAGCAGGTTTGCATGGAGTTTCAGCTTTCCATTGTGACATCCCCATGTGGTAAATTGGTTAAAAGACCAATAACAGAGTTCCAAACCTCTCTGCCAATAACAGCTAGTTTTCAGTTTTCCCCTCCCCATGCAAACTACTCCCATACAGTCCTAGCTAAATTCTTGCTTGAGAATAAATTCTTTGCTAAAAAGCTATTTTATTTTGCCCATTTCAATGGAATCTATTACAGGAAGTTACTTAATTGTTACCCAGAAATGATTTGATTGGGAATTTAATCCATTTGATTCTTTTTATAAAATTATAAAAATCTTAAACATAAGCACTTCCAACGCAATAGCGCCCTCATGCTTGTGTGTACTTCCACCTTTGGTCCAACAACTTTGACCTTGGAGCAGTGGATGATAGTAGTTCCACAGAGGTCCATGGAGATGGTTCATGCCAACACTACTACTCTGTGCCCTCCAGTGTTAAACTGATGTAGCTCACATGCAGTATATTAACGTCAATGCTACAACAATGTATCCAAATGTATTCCTAAGGCTGATATTGAATTCTAAAAGGGAATTAATCATTGTAAAACGAAATGACAAATGCAGTAACTAACCTTTCAATAGAAGTAAGCATATATGACTAGCTATAGAAAAACATAGCAATTGCAACAGAAAATAAATAGGCTTGGTGGGAATTTGTGCAAAGAACTTTTAATAAAGGTTTACATAAATTGCTGCTTCAGTTTTTGATAATTTGATGTCCATTGAAAGTGGTCAGTAGCAAGTCGTGCATCTTAAACACAATGAGGGAACACATTTAGCAATACTTTATTAGTGCACTAAAACAGACATGTTAGAGCCATATACATAAGACGTATTTTAGCATTGCTAATACAGGGGGCACAAAAAGCTCACAAAGGCATTCAACTAGGAAGCACAACTCCAGTCCTTAAGAATCACAGTCCCATTGGTTTTCATTTATACCTGGCTATATATTGATACATCAATACCACTTTATTAAGTTGATTAACTAATTGATCAGAGTGCAGTGCATACACCTGGTTGAACTCCCAGCTTTAAATTGGTCGCCGATTGACAAAGGCAAGAAAAAATAAAACAAAACAGCAGCCGCTTTCAACCCAGAGGACCAGTTGTGTTCCCCTGCATTAAAACGTAACAGCGCTTCTCTAACTGCCGTCCAGTCAGTCCCCCACTTATTAGAATCCACAAAAAATAAAAGTACAGACCAGATTGTTCAGAACGTCTCGGGAGCTTTGATGAGGTAGAATTCAACTTGCCCCGACCAGGCCTTTATACTGTCTGGTCATACTGTTAGTACAGAGCATCTTGGTCCAGACTTTCTCACAAAGTGAGGAAATATTTTCCCTAGAATACAGCGTTTCCCTCTAAGAATGCAAAGCACCCTCCAAAGCCTCCTAACACCCATTCCTGATCGGTGGCTTGCACTGTTGTTGGCTTAGGGTGCCCAGATCCTCCTGTTATAATTAAGGTTCAGCGCTGCTGTAGGGAGGGATCAGCTGGCTGGGGGGTGTTGTGCTGAGCTATTGCCTGAGCCTCTCAGGAATTCCACAGTATGAACCCACAACAGGGAAACCGCGATTTAGGGCTCTATTCAATCCGTTGCACTGAAGATCCGCTTTATAGCGCGATTGACAATTAAAGGCAATGTTCTCACGGTCGCGGAGACGGCATTCACTGTAAACACTGCATATGTCAGCTCAATCGGAAGTGATCTTTACGCTGATCTACCACGATACGGATTGAATCCAGCCCGTAAGATCACAAATAAAAGACATGAGCTCTGGCAGAAAGCGTGCCCATATTTGCCCCCCTTTATACCAGCCCAGAAGAGTCGGTCTGAGAGTGTGAATATTGCCACTAAACAGTCCCAATGAGGGTATATTGTTACATAGGTAGAGTTTCAGCTCCAAACCTGAGTTCCACACACATTGATTGCACAAGGATATTTCTCAATGGATGTTTCAATATCCATTGAAGTTACAGGACAGAGTTGTAGCCTGCACCATTTCTGCAGTGCTTATTACAGTTCAGCTTGGTGCCAGGATTCAAACAAAACGCAGATAAAGTACCAGTGTGGTCCGATGGACTTTTAAAGGTAATTCCTGCTTGAGCCGACATCCGTGGCCTTTACAGATAACGTGATCTCCATGAACGTTTGGGAAGTTGCCTTCAAAAGTCTATCGCTGTGAACAGGTCATTAATCTGTGTTTGTTTGAATCCCAACCTAATTGTAATCTTGGTTAAGTCTTCAAATTAGTGATTCATACTTTCAATGTGTGCGAGCTGAATTATAAAAGTAAATAACCTCAAAGCTAGACTTGCTTGTAAACACTAAGTTTGAGCAAACTACTTTTTCCTCTTAAATCATTGTCAATTTAATGTCACAATTCACAATCTACTTCACTACTAACAACTTAGTTATCTTTTTCCTACTTTTCAATATATAAGGCCTCATGAAGAACATTAGTATATCAGGCCATTCTATCTAGACTAAAGGTCTGCAGACATTGGGCCGATTTGACTTCCATAATGATTTGTCAGTAATTTACAGAGAATGTGACCGATGTCTCAAAACAGTAAGAGACAAGTGTCTACTGTTTATGGTTCTACACAACATTATGGACATCTGGTTGTTGATAGTAGCCTTCTACTAAGACAAAACGCAGAAGTAAGACACAGCCAGTTGTCTCGGGTTGATCTATAAAAGTGACACCTGTATCTCTGTGAGTACTGAATTAGACAGGCAGGATTTCTCGCAACTAAGCTGCATTTACACAGGCAGTCCAATTCAGATATTTTGCCCAATTATTGGCAAAAAGGGATAATCTGATTATTCAAAAAGACCAATGAGTGAAAAAATGATCAGAATTGGGCTGCATGTGTGAATGCAACCTAATTGTCTCATACTATAATCCTGGAGATTTTAGATCACCCCAGCAGTTCTTCTACAGCAACATGTCTTGCAGCGTGAGACTTTTACACCTCTAGTCTCTTTTCTAAGAGCAATAGAGCCCACTTTCAGTCTCCATTGTTAGAAATGACAAAATGTTGTTTTCTTCAATTCCAACTTGGTAAGGGTGCTTTCACTGCCAGATAAAAATGCCTGACCAAATAGCAATGTGTTATTTCCTCAGTTATTATGGGAAATTGCACCAATTAAGGGTTTAACTGATGAGGTTTGACCAAACCATGGTATTTGTTCATTTGTGTCTCCAAAACAATACAAACATAGCACAATAGAGTTAAATACCCCTCTGACAAACAAAACTATTATAAGATCTATCCAACATTCTCCAAGGTAACGCTTTCTATATATTGAAAAACATGTCCTTAATGTCCTCAATCCTTACGTTTTTAAAAATGTTTTATGTAACCTTTATTTAAATAGGCAAGTCAATTAAGAACAAATTCTTATTTACAATGACACCCTAGGAACAGTGGGTTAACTGCCTTGTTCAGGGGCAGAACAACAGATTTTTACCTTGTCAACTCGGGGATTCGATCCAGCAACCTTTCGGTTACAGGCCCAATGCTCTAACCACTAGGCTACCTGGTTCTATCATACTAATAAGTATGATAGAACCCGTATGATCAAGTTGCTTGCTTAATATATTTAGCCAACACCACTAACTTAATATAATGTAACAATGAGGAACAATGTCACCCCCTAAACTCTAGCAAACCAGTGTGCATTCTAACAAAAAAACTGCATTGGCTGTTAGTACTAGTCTAGGTCTGAGAAAGCTTCTCTAATGCACCATTTTAAAATCAGCTTTATGTTGATTACCCTGAGCAAAGCATATAACTGAATACCCCTGCCTTTCCCAGCCTCAGATAAAACTACATTTCCACATATAACCCTTATCCCTGCCGGAAGAACTGAAATCCTATACAACTAACTTTCCCATTGATTCTAGTTGAACCATGTTATTCTCAGCTTTGACAGGGCTTTTTGCCCTTGTTGGGAAATCCACATCAAACTAGCAGAAATCCCCCTTTTCCCAAAACTAAGTACAACTCCCTTTCCATTGCACTTGTCTTTTCAGTTAGCAGTCTTATTAATATGCAGAAGCAGCAACAGTCTGAATTCAAAATGGTGCCACTGAATCTGTCATCCATAAATATGAACCACAAGAAACCTCAAAGTCTGTATATGGATAAGTCTTTTGATAACATAGCTGTGCTTCAACCTAGTTTGTTTGGGGGAAGTTTCTATTATCAACATATGAATACTACTTAGATGTTTAGAACACCACAGTAAGCGGTTGAGTAGGAAGCTGTAGATTCTAATTCAAACACATAATTCTCCAAGATATCTAAAGTACTAGACCACAAGTTAAGAGAAAGGAAAACAGTTAACTACTCAGTTAATTACTCAGGCACACGGAAATAGGAAAAGTATCAACATCTTACTAATATCAATATGAGCCTTAAACTGTCAAAAGATGGCACTGTGTAACAGCACGTATGGCCAAAGTCCATTTTGATTGCCAATGGTCTTCAGCAGATTTCTTTAATATATCCCTCGCCCAAAAGGACATGATACTGGAATGAAGGGTGATGATGATCATATTCCACATAAGATATAAGTCTGTCATCATCATATAGGGGAATCCGCTCGTACTGTGTGGAGTGCACAGCACTATCCCACTCACCCCTACTATACCTAGAACACTAGGCTGGCTAATCATGACCTAGCCAAAAGAGTGTGATTGCAATTTCAGCATATCATCAAATACATAAGTCTATAAAGCCTGTGAGAGAACTACAAGTAATATTACCTAAGAGATACCTTTCCTCACAGCAAGGCGCTGCTTAATAAGGGAGTAAAATGATCACTGTACATATGAGAGTAAGACAGGAGATCCTTGGAAGTCTGTGTACACTCCAGTGTTCGCAGGAGAGCCTTGCATAGCAGGTCACCTACGAGGCTCTTCAGCTCTTGAAACGGGTCTGCTCACATATGTGGTTGAATTTCCTGCAACAAAGTAAAAGGGAAACAATACAAAACATGTCCCATCTTGTATCAGAAGCAGAGCTGCTGTGTGAGGAGCTGTGAAGTGTGAAGGAGTGATTGTACCTTTCCTCTAACACCAGCTGTGATTGGCCAAGCTTATACAATAACGCCCTCTGTTGGTAGAATGCATGTACAGCCACGCAATAGAACGCATATCTCCCACAGGAGGCTACAGAGGGGAGGACGGCTCATAATAATGGCTGGAATGGAGAGAATGGAATGGCATCAAACACATGGAAACCACATGTTTGATACCATTCCATTTATTCTGTTCCAGCCATTACTATGAGCCCGTCCTCCCCAATTAAGGTGTCACCGGCCTGTGATATCTATCCATACAAAATCTTAAAAACCCAGACTATGGAGACCTATTCAGAAAATGGAATAAAGGCCACATCTTGTAACTTACGTGGCGTGGTGTGCCTTGACTTGAGTACGGCAGTTGCGTCCCCAATAACAGTCTGGCCGAGACGTCACAACAGCTGTGGGAATGAATATCAAACAAATAAAAGCTTAACTCATATTTAACACATGCTAGTTCACTGTATTGATATATTGTGATTGCTTCCAAATGAATTGCCTCTGAGGACATTCAAGTTTTCTGAATGGGAATTGTCATCTCCCAGTATCCAGCATTTAGAGCAGGGGTTCCCAAACGTATTTTCTCACGACCTCAACCATGTGAAAAAAAACTGTTTCCTAATTAACAGCCAATGGTTTACTTTATTTGGGCCTATGGCAGAAAATAGAAAAACATTCTAACAGTATTTCTGATTGTCTTAACTCACCATCACATACTTTTAATGTGGAGCTATGACAGTCAATTGCAAATTAGTCAGACATAATGTGTCTTATCTCACCACCACTAATGAGATGGGTGTGCTTGAAGCATGTCGCGTCTGAGGTTCTCAAAGTCAAGGGGCGTGGTCGACGCATCTCATCTCTGCTGTCACATCCAACCTGGATCGATATTTGGTTTTAATGCAGACGAGAGCACTGAATCCAGTTTCACACAGATATAATCTGGCGAAGGGTACCATGAGTTTTATGGTTGATTTCAAGACGACTGGGAACTATGAGGTCAAATCATGACGTCAGTGATCTTCAGATCGGAAAGTCGGAATTCTAGAAAGAGGCCATAGTTCGAGTTGGAATTCCGAGTTGGATAACCGTTCAAAAATATATTTTTTACGAGTTCCCAGTTGTCTTGAACGCACGGAAGTCTGAGATTTACAAGTTACCAGTTGTTTTGAAGGCAACATCACTGCTCAGAGGGAGATGGCATGTTATTTCCTTTGGGTCAGGAACCAAAACTCCTCCGTAGTGACCCGTGAATGCATTTGGTCAAGACAGCTCGATCAGCTGTTCGAGTTCACTTACCGGCATGTCAACTGAGCCAGAATGACAGTCAAACGGATTGGGAAGTAGGTCCCTAAGTGCTCTTCCAAGAGTTGGTGGTGAGCAGTAATCACTCGTGTGGAACACTTCGTGACCACGTTTACTAACAGTATTCTGGATATTAGCTCATATCCCACTTAAGGTCTTATTCTGGATAAGTTGTTTACATGCACCTTTAATAACCCGCTCATGAGTATCCCTGTGACCATGAATAAACAAAATATTCCTAATTTAAATATATGGGTTAAATGGAATAGTAACTGAAATATGGACTCTGACTTTAGGGCCTATAACCACTCACATGTAGCGTAATATAATATTAACTCCTGGAGAATTGTGTATTTCTTGCGGTGAAATTATTCAACAAATGTTAGCTTGGTCTTGGGAACAGGAGTGGAGAAATATTTACTTGTTTCAGCATCTCTCGAGAAAATGCAAATGTGCCATCTTTGACACTTATGCAAGCAGACAGTATTTCAACCACATAAAATATTCACCCAAGACGAATTGAAGTCTTATCTGAAAAGTGTTTAAATCGTGTTCTCAGCTTTTCATTTCCTTATAACCGGTCAAACGGATGACATTAGACTATTTTTCCACTGTTTTGAAGTTATTGCATATTCTACCCGGTTCTTAAACGAAACAGACAACTTTACCTATGTTAACCAGGTTACTAATGCATTCATTCTATCGATGCAAGACATTCTGGTGAGCACTACTTTATTTAGTCTTCTGGTGCAATACGTTGACAGAAGAGAAGCTGCATGTATCTAACTAGTTGACAAACAAATGGCCTACCAAATGTTGGAAACCATAATAATGGCCTACCAAAATGTTGGAAACAATAACAATGGACTACCAAAATGTCGGCAATAAGCAGAAACTTAGTAGTAAATTATAGTGAATAAATTATAGACTAAATTATTATGGTGGATCGAACTGCGCAGGTAGCCTACTTTTTGAAGGGATTCGTTTGAAAATCAGATGAAAACATCCCACAACACCCATGACATGCGAAACTGAGCCTGCGCAGAAACAACAGTAAACGGGATAAAATGCTACAGCATCCCTTTCTTAAATCAGCATATGCCAGGTATTTTACCCGGGTTTTTCATAACCGGGATACAAGCTTTTTCGGTGTTTATGTGTCAACTCAAAATCAGAATACTTCATTATCCTGAATAATAATGGGATATTGGTGTGCATGTAAACGTGGTCACTGATGCCATTTTCTGTTAGAAACATGCACAGCCGATGGAAGGGGGCATGTTTCGCTTTAGAAAGACTCTCCAATAAAACATTTTTCACACATGTGTAGAATGTGGAGATGATCTGATCCCAGATCTCCACATTGTTTCGCAAACAGGCGTGCGCGCAGTGTGTGGCTTGATGTGGTTTACAATCAAAGTTACCTGCTGCAGTATATCCCCGAGATCTGTGCTCAGCTCTTTTACCGACAGTTGCTCTCGGTGTATCATACAATGCGTCCATAAGGCAGAGGGAGACATACTCATAACTAGAGTGCAGAGGCCTGCCTGCCGTCCCGCCATAGATGGAGGGTGCAAAAGCCCATCCTTCGATTGTTTTCCGTCTTTATAGACTTGAAGCACACTGAACATCCCATGTTCCGTTTCATGCTTGGGAATCGTGAGACAGAACAATCTGTTCTCGTGAATATTATCCCTGACATGTAAAGCAAAAGTCAATGCATGGGCATCTCGGCCCTCACACATAACGTCCATTTGGAGATCATAAGCTGGGGAGTTTGAGTCGTTCAGTTTCCTCTTGATTGCTAGCAATAGCATACATTCTTAGTTTAACAGTTATCTATCAAAAAGGTATTGATGTGAGTTTGTGCCTCTGCTGCCCCCCCCCCCCCTTTTCACCATATCAATTGCGGCCGGTAATATCAAAGTCTCTGCAATAGTGTGTGGTTTATTAGCATAGCGGGTTTAGCCATTCACCGTGCAGCCTTTTCCCATGATCTAAAGGAGCTCTGGTTTAATTTAAATCTTTTAGATTTTAATAATTTTCCTTTTTATTTTTAAAAGGTTAAACCACATTACAATGATTGAGATATAATATTGTCTAATTAATTCAGTGCATTTGAAAAGTATTCAGATCAATTGACTTTCCACATTGTTATCTTACAGCCTTATTCTAAAATGTATTAAAATTGTTTTTTCCCCCTCATTAACCTACAGACAATACCCAATAATGACAAAGCAAAAAACAGGTTTAGAAATTTTTGCAAATGTATTAAAAATACAAAACTGAAATATCACAAGAATTCTGTCCTTTGTTGAAGCACCTTTGGCAGCGATTACAGCCTCGAGTCTTCTTGGGTATGATGCTACAAGCTTGGCACACACCTGTATTTGGAGAGTTTATCCAATTGATCTCTGCAGATCCTCTCAAGCTCTGTCAGGTTGGATGAGGAGTGTCGCTGTACAGCTATTTTCAAGTCTCTCCAGAGATGTTTGATCGGGTTGAAGTCCGGGCTCTGGTTGGGCCCATCAAGGACATTTAGAGACTTGTTCCGAAGCCACCCCTGCGTTGTTTTGGCTGTGTGCTTAGGGTCATTGTCCTGTTGGAAGAGAGTCTGAGGTCTCTGGAGCAGGTTTTCATCAAGGATCTCTCTGTCCATTGCTCCGTTCATCTTTCCCTCGATCCTGACTAGTCTCCCAGTCACTGCCACTGAAAAACATCCCCACAGCATGATGCTGCCACCACCATGCTTCACCGTAGGGATGGTGCCAGGTTTCCTCCAGATGTGACGCTTGGCATTCAGGCCAAATCTTGGTTTCATCAGACCAGAGAATCTTGTTTCTCATGGTCTGAGAGTCCTTTAGGTGCCTTTGGCTTTTACTGAGGAGTGGCTTCCGTCTGGCCACTCTACCATAAAGGTCTGATTGGTGGAGTGCTGCAGAGATGGTTGTCCTTCTGGAACGTTCTCCCATCTCCACAGAGAAGCTCAGGAGCTCTGTCAGTGACCATCGTGGTCTTGGTCACCTCCCGGACCATGGCCCTTCTCCCCTGATTGCTCAGTTTGGACGGGCAGCCAGCTCTAGGAAGAGTCTTGGTGGTTCCAAACTTCTACTATTTAAGAATGATGGAGGCCACTGTGTTCTTGGGGACCTTCAATACTGCAGAAATGTTTTGGTACCCTTACCCAGATATTTGCCTCGACACAATCCTTTCTCGGGACTCTACGGGCAATTCCTTCAACCTCATGGCTTGGTTTTTGCTCTGACACACACTGTCAACTGTGGGACCTTATATAGACAGGTGTGTGCGCCTTTCCAAATCATGTCCAATCAATTACGTTTAACACAGGTGGACTCCAATCAAGTTGTAGAAACATCAAGGATGATCAATTGAAACAGGATGCACCTGAGCTCAATTTCAAGTCTCATAGCAAAGGGTCTGAATACTTATGTAAGTAAGGTATCTGTTTTTTATGAATTAGCAACAATTTCTAAAAACCCATTTTCACTTTGTCAATATGGGGTAGTGTGTGTAGATTGAGGAAAATCATTGATTTAAACCATTTTAGAATAAGCCTGTAACAAAATGTGGAAAAAGACAAGGTGTCTTGAGTACTTTTTGAACGCACTGTATATACACACACACACACACACACACACACACAGGTTTTAGAACACCTACTCATTCAAGGGTTTTTCTTTATTTTTACTATTTTCTACATTGTAGAATAGTGAAGACATCAAAACTATGAAATAATACATATGGAATCATGTAGTAACCAAAATATATTTTATATTCGAGATTTTTCAAATAGCCACCCTTTGCCTTGATGACAACTTTGCACACACTTCGCATTCTCTCAACCAGCTTCACCTGGAATACTTTTCCAACAGTCTTGAAGGAGTTCCCACATATGCTAAGCACTTGTTGGCTGCTTTTCCTTCACTCTGCGGTCCGACTCTTCCAAACCCATCTCAATTTGGTTGAGGTCGGGGGATTGTGGAGGCCAGGTCATCTGATGCAGCACTCCATCCCTCTCCTTGGTTAAATAGCCCTTACACAGCCCAGAGGTGTGTTCGGTCATTGTCCTGTTAAAAAAAAAATATGATAGTCCCACTAAGCCCAAACCAGATGGGATGGCGTATCACTGCAAAATGCTGTGGTAGACTGGTTAAGTGTGCCTTGAATTCTAAATCAAATCACAGACAGAGTCACCAGCAGAGCAACACCACACCATAACACCTCCTCCTCCATGCCTTACGTTGGGAAATACACATGCAGACATAATCCGTTCACCCATACCGGGTCTCACAAAGACACGGCAGTTGGAAACAGAAATCTCCAATTTGGACTCCAGGACACATTTCCACCGGTCTAATGTCCATTGCTTGTGTTTCTTGGTCCATGCAAGTCTCCTCTTTTTTATTATTTTTCCTCCCCAATTTCGTGGTATCCAATTGGTAGTTACAGTCTTGTCTCATCGCTGCAACTCCCATACGGACTCGGGAGAGGCGAAGGTCGGGAGCAGTGCATCCCCCGAAACACAACCTAACCGAGCCGCACTGCTTCTTGACAATGCCCACTTAACCCGAAATCCAGCCGCACCAATGTTGTTGGAGGAAACACCGTACTCCTGGCGACCATGTCAGCGTGCACTGCACCCGGCCCGCCACAGGAGTCACTAGTGCGCGATGGGACAAGGACATCCCTGCCGGGCAAACCATCCTCTAACCCGGACGACGCTGGGCCAATTGTGTCGCGGCCAGCTGCGACAGAGACTGGACTCGAACCCAGAATCTCTAGTGGCACTGTTAGCACTGCAATGCAGTGCCTTTGACCACTGCGCGGCTCGGGAGGCCCAAGTTCCTTCTTCTTATTGGTGTCCTTTAGCAGTGGTTTCTTTGCAGAAATTCGACCATGAAGGCCTGATTCACACAGTCTCTTATGAACAGTTGATGTTGAGATGTGTTTGTTACTTGAACTCTGTGAAGCATTTATTTGGGCTGCAATTTTTGAGGCTGGTACCTCTAATGAACTTATCCTCCGCAGCAGAGGTAATTCTGGGTCTTCCTTTCCTGTGGCGGTCCTCATGACAGCCAGTTTCATCATAGCGCTTGATGGTGTTTGCGACTGCACTTGAAGAATAGTTCTTGAAATTCTCCATATTGACTGACCTTCATGTCTTAAAGCAATGATGGACTGTCATTTCTCTTTGCTTATTTGAGCTGTTCGTGCCATAATATGGACTTGGTCTTTTACCAAATAGGGCCATCTTCTGTATACCACCCATACCTTGTCACAACACACCTGATTAGCCTAAATGCATTAAGAAGGAAAGAAATTCCACAAATTAACTTAACAAGGCACACCTGTTAATTGAAATGGATTCCAGGTAACTACCTCATGAAGCTGGTTGAGAGAATGCCAAGAGTGTGCAAATCTGTCATCAGGCAAAGGGTGACTGTTTGAAGAATCTCAAATATAATTTTGATTTGTTTAACACTTTTTTGGTTACTACACGATTCCATGTGTGTTATTTCATAGTTTTCATGTGTTCACTATTATTCTATAATGTAGAAAATAGTAAAAATAAAAACCCTTGAATGAGTAGGTGTTGTAAAACTTTTGACCCGTAGTGTATACATTTAAAAATCCTCCGTATTTTGGAAATTCTCCCATGACCCCATTTTAATAACAGGCAATCCCATTTGCATATCAGGTGACCCCACATGGCGTTGCGACCCCTAGCTTGGGAACCGCTGAGTTAGAGGCTGCTCTCGCTCACCAGGAAGCGCCGAGGCAGGGATGTTCTGTCTGTATTTGTAGGCCAGCTCCCCGAAGGCTCGCAGGCCACAGCAGAAACAGAGTATGGCGTTACTGTTGATGCGATAATCTGAGATACAAAACATGGAGAGAGAGAGGGAGAGATAGAGTTACTAGTGTGTCCCAAAGTGAGTTGGAAGGATGCTCTGCACTGTCAATAAGATTGAGAACCATGTTCAAGATGGGAAGCTTAAAGGTGGAATTGCAGCTCATCGTTTTTGCAGTCACGAGATATGGAAATAAAAGACCTGGAAATGGTGTCTCAGGAAGCACATTTATATGATGTAGGAATTTTTGGAGATGTGCAATGCAAATGCAAAAAAGACAACCTGGAATGCTTCCAATCTCAAGTTTTATGTGAGGTGACGAGGATAGTGTCAGACTGACCAGACAGATAGAAGGTTCCCTGTTGCAGGCCCTGAAGACCCTCCTGTAGCATGTCCCTCCACGACATCCCTCTGGCTGACAAGTAACTCTATAAAGGCGGAAGGATGACAGGTTATATATTAGACGTTAGTGATCGCTGTAGTAGAGAAGTTATAAACAAATGCAAAGGAAATAGATTCACTTAACCTGGGTTATGTAACCAGGCACCAGTTTCCCAATTCCCAGACACAGATTAAGACTATTCATGGACTAAAAAGCATGGTCAATGGAGAATCTTCATTGAAATAGCTTTTATATCCAGGACTAAGCTTAATCTGTGTCTGGGAAACCGGCCCAAAGAATGCAGATGCTGTTTCTGGGTGTTCAGACCGATCAATGGTTAGAGCCGAAGAGTAGAAAGGAAGTACCTGGAGGATCTCTGATTCATAGTTATTGCTGTTCAGAACACCGTCCAGGCATTTGTCTGTAAGGTTGAGTTCTGTGGACAAAGACATGGATATTATATTTCTCATACTGGTAAACATGATACTGCAATGTGATAACAAATTATGTGTAAGACATAGGGACAATACAGGCAATATTTTGGTAAATTTCCACCACTATTTTCAATAAACTAACCACAATGATAGTGTTACCTCGGAAATCCCTCAGAAGCTCTGGTTTAACTAAGCATCAATCAGCCCAGAGCAAAGTTTCTACCTGTTTATTTACTAAGGTCAATTAAACAAAATATGCACAAACCTTATATGCGATCAAGTACTACAACCTGATACCAATTCTCCTAACCTTACCTTTTCGTTCAACCTTGAATGTTTATTTACTGTTGAAAGTATTAGTGACACACTTTGAAAGTAAATCTAGGAGTAGTAGAGCAGAGACGCACCACTGAAACGTGCGAGGCAGCCCTGACAGCCGATCCTCTGGCAGCCCCAGTACATGTGACAGAAGGGCCGCAGGCACGCCACACCTAGCCAACACAAAGAACCACACCCATCAGCACCTTCAGCCAAAGCACTCTTGCCATTGGTCCATTAACATTGATTGACAGGCCTGCGGGCCACTCACATTGCTGAGTGGAGAGTTGCTGGCCAATGAGCTCGGCGCGGCGGTCTGGCATGGGCTGCAGGCAGCAGGTGCAGATGACATGGCTGCCCAGAGGAGGACATGTGTAATCCTGAGGAGCTGCAGGAGGACAGGACACAGAGAGACATGTCCTCTGGGTCAAGGTCCTACAGATCCAACAATTACGCTACAAGCATTGTCACATATTTCTGTGTCCAGGCGAGTGCAACATACTGATATTTAATTTGAGCTGTAAGTGCACTACATTGTGTTGTCATAACTCCCTAATCAACCAACACAACATAAAACACTTACATTTATTTAATGCTTTTATTTCTAATATGTAAGCCGTTACCATGAGCAACAGATGGACACATAGTTCAGTACCTGTAGTGGGGACATCAGAGCATGTTGATAATGTTGATTCCCCAGCCCCAGGGGGTTTCCCTGGCCTGTCCTCAGGAGTTGGTGGGGCTGGTCCTAGAGGGGCCGGTAGGACTGGTCCTAGAAGAGCTGTTGGGGCTGGCCCTGTGGCCCACAGTACCTGGCTGACCTCCTTCCTGTAGCCTGGACACTGTCTGCAAATCACAACGGGCTGGCTGTGGAAACACAACAACAGGAAGAAGAATGTTTTAGAGGGAGAAAAACAAACCACACACTCTTGGTCAACCATACACACAGGGTCACAGACATGGTCACAGTCACACACACAGCTACTCTTCTGTCTGACCCGATATCGGAGGTGTCACTGTCGTTGTCGGAGAGCTCAAAGAGATAATCGGAGCTGCCCTCTTCATCAGAGAAGGAACGCTCAATCTTTGGCTGCAGCATGTCCCGAGTTATCTTGTTCCGGCTGTCCATGCTCTTCAGGTCCTCCTCACTGCGACACTTCTCTGTGGACACAAAGGGTCAACACAGGGTCAACATTTCCATGCTTTATTTGGGTCCATCCACACAGAACAAAATAGGAGACAGACGTAGACACAAATACAGAGTTTAACAGGGGGAAGAGCTGGTCGCTATCCACAATAGTGTTAATGGGGGTACAAGGGTAGAGTCGGGCAGATTGAATACAAACCTGGGTGTTGGATAAGGTAGGCCTCCACCAGGTTGTTGAGGATGTGGTTCTTGCGGATCCTCTCTACAGGGCAACGGCAGGTGGGGCAGAGAGACGAGCGCTCCATCCAGCCAGAGTAACATGCAGCACAGAAGGTGTGCATACAGGGCTGCAGGCTGCATGGGGGACACACAGGGAGCTGATACCATTAACACGCAGTAGAGGCACCTTTCTGTCTTATAGAACAAAATTAGAATTACTAGGAATTATAAAATGTTGTGTTAATACGACTCTTGATATATTATATTTATTGAAGCATTGCTATGTTCATCTGCTGCGAGGAGCCACAAGCAATGAAATAGAGGAGTGGGCCTATTTTCTAATGTAGTAGTAGGTAGAGTCTTGCTGTACCTGACACAGTCATGAAGTAGGTCCTGACAGATGATACAGGTGAGGGACTCCTCCATCTTGTCAGTCTTGCCTTCTTCCACAGTCACAGCAGCTTTTCCCAACAGATCCCTGATAAGAGAAACCTTAGCTGGGCTGGGGCCGAACACCGCAATACTGGAAGTATGAGGCAGTCCAAAATCATAGTCCTTGTCTAGGAAGGGAAAGGGGGACAACACTGTTACAATCAAGTGTCACCAACCAAGTGTCAATATTCCACAATGTAATGACACTGAATGCACTGACCAGCACTGTCAGTTTTCCTCCTTTTTCTCTCTGGCTCCATGTCCTTCTCCTCCTCCTCCTTATACAACATTGTGACTCGGTTCTGGGCTTCAGTCTGTCGTGTGTCTGTTGAGCAGAAGAGGTTAGTGTTGTGCTGTCCAGCCTTGCCTTCAGCAGCAGCAGGAGAAGGGAGAAAGGATGCACAACAGAGAATGATCAAAAGGCCATATGATTGGGGCAAATTCAGTTACCTGTGCCTGTTCTTGAATATGGGAAGATTTACAAGTAGTTGTGATCATAAAAGTCTGGCATAATATCATTCGGCAAGAGCTGTCCTTTGAAAGAAGTAAGGGAGAGTGAACAAAGCTGGCACAATCAAGGGGAGACCATGCTATTCCGGTCGAAGAATTTGAGGAGGAGGGTGAAACACAGATTTACTTCCCAGTCCCTGCTTCCCCTCAATGAGCACCATAAAGAGGAAGCACGGGCCAGATGGAAAGCCTACCTAAGGCAGAGGAGTGCAGGAGGGAGGCTGCAGAGGAACAGGCTGTGTGGAGGTGATGGGAGGAGGTGGAGGGCTGGGGTTCATCCAAGGCCTGCTGCTCCCGTGGAGGTCCAACAAGGAATGGCTCCACAGACACACATACTGCAGCTGTAACAGGGCAGGTCTGGGCTTTCTGCTGCATTACTGAGCATCTGGTGGCACCACCTGACATGGTGAGAAAGGGTGAAAAGCAACAAACAAGATAATTAAAATCACCCTATAAATGTTTTTCATAAAAAATATGCAAAGTCAAGAGGTAGCAATCAAATATCACATTGATTTGGTTATTTTATACTTACCAATTGTGTCTTGTGAGAATGTCCTCTCTGGTTTTATGGACTGATACATGTAGGCAATGTCTGTAGAAGCAAGAGATTGTTATACTTCACTCAATTGAATTTTTTTTTACTGACTCCTGAAAAAAAACAAGGAAATGACAAAGTTAAGAACTATAAGAAGACGACACCAGGCCCATCCACATTGACTCAGAACAAATAGAATCAGTTGAGCAATACAAATATCTTGGAACTATAATTGACTGAAAACTCTCCTGGACTGCAAACACACAGACATACAAAAAGGGACAACAATGACTGTATTTCGTGAAGATTAAATAAATATCAGGTAAGTAAAAGAATATCAACCATATTCTACACATCAATTGTTCAGTGTTCTCACTTTCTGTTTCCAAGCCTGGTACAAGCAGATATCCATCATAGCAAATAAAAAAAAATTGTAGTAAAGATGTCAAGCAGAATCAGTGGAGATAATCTGAAGAAAATGGAAGTGCTGTTCTTGGAGAGAGTGGTGGGCAGGAGCGAAAATTGCCACCAATCTGACACACCCACTCAACCAGGAGTAGTACCAGCTCATACCATCAGGCCACTGATACAGAGGCCATCTTTACAAAACCGCCAGAGCCTGGAAATCCACCAGTATCCACCAGTATAAATAACTGCTCAACCCTAACTGAATTATGAACGGTATCCACATGTGTTGTCTGCTGTAGTTATTGCTTGTGATTTATGTATGCATTTAGGTACCTGTTGGTGATGCTGTGCTGTTTGGTGAGATGCAGGGACACAAAAGTTTGTGTACAATTCGTTAAATATCCCCAAAAAGGGAATATTACTCTTATTTTGAGAAGTCATTCTTGGCCAACTGGTCCAACTCAGTTTACACACATTATGCAAGTTCACTGTGTACAGTTTGCATTTATAACCAAGTTGGCAGCACTGGAAGGTACACAGGAAAACAAGTGGACTAAAAGACCTGTATGCACTAAATCAAATCAACATTTATTGGTCACATGCACATGGTACAGTGAGATGCTTTCCTTGACAATGCTTAACAATGGTGTGCACTATGCAGTATACTACGGTTGCAAAACTACTGGTAATTTATCAAAGTTACTGGAATTTTCAGTCATTCATAATTATTTTTTTTGCATATCCAAACTCCCACTGAGACACCCTTGAGAGAGTGGGATCACGGCCAAGGTCAGCCCTTATAAACGGCAACCCTGGAGCAATTCGGGTTAAATACCTTGCCCAAGGGCACATCGTCATATTTTTCACCTTGTCGGCTCGGGGATTTCAACTAGCGACCTTTCGGTTACTGGCCCAACGCTTTAACCACTAGGCTACCTGGTGCCCTGGTCTACGGTAATCTATTGTAACTTTGGACATTTGCACTTCTATAACTTTAAATAAATATACATTTTATATAAAATATTCATGTGTCCATACTGTGTCCATATTGTCCATGACTTTCTAGTGGATAGACCATACGTTTCAAGAGTAAATAGCCTAATTAAATGGGGGAAAAAAGCATCTAAAAACAACAATGGCATCATTTTCAATTAACTCTGCAAGTCTTCCAACTATTGATTTTTTTCGCACAACTAGTTTGGTGCAAAAACATTTACAACAAAGACATAGTAAAATAAATAAGTGTGTAAAAAAATTCTAAAATAAAGGATCTCATGCTGAAACCCTCATACTAAACACAAACGGTATTCACCAAGTTGATGGGTTATATTTAGGATAATTCTTTATAGCTGTGTCATTCTATTTGTTATATCATAATCATCTTATTTCATGTTACATAAATTCAAGAAAGTTCTCAAAATTCCAGTAGTTTACTGGTAAACTTAGAAAGTTACCATTTACATACCCTCACTTTGTAACCCTATGCACTACTAATTTATACACACCTTCTGAAGAAAATAAGGAACACGTTATGTTCTTTCTACAATACTCCCAAAATAGTTCTTTATACACTTACAGATGGATCTTAATTTGATCACCTGCTGTTACAAGAAAATTCCTGCACGGTTTAAAAAGGCTTTAAAAGTTTGTAATTACCACTTAAAAATATCAGACTTAATTTGCCCTAACTAAAAATGTATGAACCGCTACAAAAATGAGAGCTAAACACTCCAGTCAAAATAGGAAAAAAAACGTACTTTGCTCTGGTTCGTTTTTCCTGTATACAAAGTAGATGACATCTCCATGCTGCAGCATATGAATCTGCTTCTTCACCAGCTTAGACATGTTAATCACTGTACCATTGGTGCTAGAGGTGTGAAAAACAAAACAAAAACACTGGTCTGTCATTGTATTCAATGTATTCAATCAGCAACCTTGGAAGATATCGAAGACAAGAGAGGACTGTGTCTCAGTTTTGGCTGGCTAGAAAAACTTTGCTGCAGTTATTACTATAGTAACTATTAAATAGTAGCTTATCTTCATGGGATATATAGGGATGGAATCTTAACCTACACTATTGAGATACTACACTGTCGCATTCCATCTTTCTATTGGAAAGGCATCCACAATATTCAGGAGCAAAACAGTTAGAGCTGCCACTTTGCTCAATGATGTAAAGCCTAAAGCTTACCGTATGCTTCCCAGCCCCAAAAAATGGTGCATATATTATGACCACATTTTGTGAAGTTTTCTTCGTTTTGGATTTTCGGATGCATTTGGCAAGGTTTTTTCCCCCCGGCTGTTCGAGCACACACATTTTTTTCTTAAGGCTTTTCGAAGTTCGGTATCCAAAGTCTACCCCCTTCTGTGACTGGTCAACAGTAGGGATTCTTCAATAAAGTGTTTGTTGTCATTCAACGACAGACTAGTTCTCAGTTTCACTTGAGAAATACTGCACCAAACATCTTAGTTAGATGTAAAATTGCATGACTAAGACCTCTTCGGCAAAAATGTCAAAATTAATTACAGATTTCTTGAGTTATCTTAGATTAAATCATACTATTTTGAGGAAGTGTATTTGTTGCTATGGTGTTTCAAGAGGGACAAACAGTAATATTGCCGCTTTTTTTCAACAGAATGTATTTTAAGGAAGTACAGACGTTCATGTCGCCTAGCCAAGTTCTGCTAGGAGCAAACCGAACCTATGCATGCGGACGCCTTAATGCAGTGTGTGCACACTAGAGAAATGCGTGTAGAGAAAATGCCTTTCATCTTGCTGACTTATTAGCGCATGGTAAAACACAACCTCTTTAACTGATGGTTAGTGTAATTTGCCAGCTGGTTGCTTACACTGAAAATTAGACTACACTGTGATGTGCAGTGCTGGGCAGGCAGATATCTGTTCAATCCACCATGAAATACACTGATCAGTCACTATAAACAGGATTACAAACAAATACAATCTGCATAATACATTTTCCTATAACAATAAAACATAAACGCAGGTTAAAATCTATTTAGCCTAATTAACTAATCAAAATGCTCAACATTACCATATTATCATATCATTAAACATACATAATTGAGTTTATCCTTGACAATGGACCTACATTGAGCCTATAAAGTACTTAGAAAAAAAATAAAAAAAAGACTCCCTTCATACCTTGTGTCCTCCAGCCACACCAACCCTGAGCTCTTATCTTGCACTATCTTACAGTGATCCCCTGAGACCAGTTTGTTAGCAGGAAAGGAAAGATCACAGCCTGGTGAAAGAAAAAGTTGGTTACGGTTAATAAAATGCACCAATTTTTTTTTTTACAACATAGTCAAAGATGACTATTTTCAACATAACTTGAATAAACTAGATTTTGTCATACAGTAGGCTAGTGTTGTGGAGCTTTTGTGCTATATTGTGTGTAAAAAGCATTTTGTTAATGTCATGTTACTGTAAACAAAGACAATTTGGGCCTACTCATTACCTATTTTAAAATAGCAGGAAAACAAGTATTTAGGCAATGGCCACATGGCTGATGATATCGTCACGAGTGAGCTTGGAAAATACCACATTGAGATTGTATGACTATGCCGATTTATTGTTTATGCATTCCTCTCTTCTTTTATACCATATTGTGGGTGCTGCATAACAGACTAGCTCATTAGCCTCAGTATCTTTGTATCGGAAAGCAGACTCCTGGAACTCAATATAATAGAGCAGAAAGACACAGACAGAAACCTAGGAGATATAACCTTTCCTTGGTCAAAATCCATACAAAAAACTAGCCTACTTAATATTCTGCACACATGTTCTCAATAGACGGCTTTGTTATCATCAGAGAGGGTGTCTAAGTTTGGTGAACTAAAGACTGGGGGTATTGTGCCTTGAATTAACTGGTTTTATTAAAGAGCCCAGACACTGCCCGACTCATGTCTAGGATATGGTATTTTCTGTCTATAAACATCAAAACATTTATAAACAAGTTCCTCAAAACAAGCAACATACATTTAATTAAAAGTGTTCAACTATAAAAATAAAAACACACTAATGAACAGTGTTACTTCTTAAGTTTTTACACATTATTATGATTGTGCAAGCAATAATCATTAAAATCGATAACAGGGCGTTTTGGTAGTTCACAAAATATTGAAAATTTATATATAATCGTTAGCTAGGGTCCTACCGCATTACTTTCTCTCTTTTATAAATTAGCCTACAATATGGTGGCTGAGTTTCTCAACTCCACGATATGTTGAGCAACTCAGGTAACAATATGGTGAAGTGATTGTGTTAGTGTCACTGTGTGGGATAGTAATTTTACCTTTTCTTCGCCCGACAGTGCATTCCCTGTTGACAAGCAATACTTCAGATCGAGTGTCCACTTTTACTAACTTCCCCCATGGTTGACTCCTTCCATGCTTCTTCTCCATGTCCAAAGCTGATACGTTCGTTTTCTATATTGATCAAATCATGATGCAATCTCTGCTTTAAAAACACTCTACTTAGATCAGTGGCAGCAAATACGTCATTCAATAACTTAACCTAGCTAGTTAATATTATTTTAGTTGAGAAATATGGGGCACTTTCTAGCTAGCCAACTACCGTTTCCTTAGCCTAACAAACTGTAGCTAACGTTAGTTTAGTTGGGAAAGATAAACAATCAAGCAACCCCCCCCCTGTCTGGAACAAGAAACGTCTGGCTAACTTGCTAGCTAATGTAAAATATTTGATTAGCAAGGCATTTTGAGTACGTTCATGTTAGAAGTTAGTCAATCAAACAACTCGATGGTGGACATGCGACAACAAGCAACTTCATTTTCAAAATAAACCTGGCTTAAGCTTGCTACTAACGTTAGCTGGCGAGCTAACGTTAGCTTGTTGCAAACAGCTAGCTATTAAATTCAGGAGCAAGAAAGAAATACGATGTAGCTAACTAGTTAGCTACCTTGAAAATATAATTACTATACCCTCAAAGGCACGATTATTTCGTTCGGTTATTTTTGCTTGAAGATATTTTGCCCCTTAATTTTCCAGTTGGCACACACACTAGTTCACTTCCTGACAACCAAAGGTATTTACAGCTATCAGCTGGAGGAGGGGCGGGGAATGTAGCCTGAGAAAATGAGGTATTCAAGGCGTCCGCCTGCCTCTGAACCACCACTACACGCGAAGAAGAGAAAACAAACTCCTGCTTGTTATCTAATTAGATTAGATTTTTGTTGTGTTCTTATATGCACCTTATATGCATGTTCTTATTGTTTAGCTATTTAGATTCACCACATTTCTCCCAGTAAAGCTAATCAATGTCAAAACCCTGGATATACAACGAGGCTTTCATTGGGAATTTGGAGATGACGGAAGCCTATTTGGGGGAGGGGCCAAATTAAGGTTATGGTTACATTTAGGGTTGAACCGTGATGTGGACATGAAGTTAGGGCTAGGGTTAGAGTTGAACCGGGATGTGGACATGAAGCTAAGGTTAGGGTTAGGTTTGTTGTGGTTGAGGCTAAGGTTAAACTAAGATGTAGACATGAAGTTAGGGTTAAGGCTAGGGTTAGGGTTGAACCGGAATGTGAACATGAAGTTAAGGTCATGTTTAGGAGGGATTTAGTTTGTGATGGTATCAAACCCTAGGTTGCATGGGCCTATTGCAGCTTCCTGCATTGTCTGTCTTAGGTCAAATCATTCTGGTCTGGAGAGGCTGTGGGACCATGGGGCGGTTGTTTGCCAGAGAGATCAACAGTCAGAGGGGTCAGCTTTGATGGTTTAATATGGGGGACAGCTTTAATGGTTCAATATGAGGGTCAGCTTTGACAGTTCAATATGAGGAAGACATGGGCTGATGAAGTGCTACGGGTAAACAGGTAGAATAAATAATATTAATGCATGCAAATGCATCAATTAATTAAATAAGAAACAATTAAATAAGTAAATAATTAAGTAAATAATGAAAAATCACACCAAGGGATCAAAGGGATTAAGTGCTGTAAAAAGTGAAGTGCTTAATATAAGAATTAAAACAGATTAAAGACAAAATACTAAATATAGAGACAAATGAGACAAGGCAAATCAATAATATTCTTTCTTGAAATTCCTCCTTCTGTTGGTGGCCTTTCTGGCTCTCCTAATTGGTTCTCCAGCCCTCCACCGACCCCACCAGGCAAAGGCCATTCATATGCCAACCCTAACCTTAGCTCCTTGTCCACATCCTGTTTCAATCCCACCGCTACCTTCAATCACAACCCTAACCCTAGCCCTAGCTTCATGTCCACATCCCGATTAAATCCTAACCTTCAACCTCAACCACAACCAGAACCCTAACCTTATCTCCAGTGATATAGTGGTATTTCTTGTGATTTTGTTTTTGCTGATTTATTATCAATGACTTACGAGCAGCTGTAACAAGTTGTCCAATGTAGGAAATTCTCACTTTTACCCTAGTTTATAGAAAGACTATGTGTCTGACTGCAGTCATAAATAGCCAATTATTGTCAGCTCGTGCTTACACGGTCTGCGTGTACATACAGTCGTGCCCAAAAGTTTAAAATAGGTGGGTAAACGATTATTGCTGTTCGCAGTGAATAAAGTAACGCTCCCTATACTTTCAATGCATTTTTCCGCAATAGTTGGCTAAACCCTCACGCAAAATATAAAAGGTGCGCAAACTGTGGTTACCCTCCACTACACCACTGCGTATCTCTAACCCTAGGTCCAGCTTTTACCCTATTTTACATTACTGGAGCTCGGCTCCACCTGGCTCTACCTTTGATCCAGAAGGAAGGTACAATCAAAGTAACAATGCAAAAAATTATTCTATGTATGGCACTTTATCAGGCAATTATGAATAGTAATACTATGTTTTACCACACCTTAATATCATAGATTGTCCATTTATTTGATTACATATCCCAAATCATTCCACACACCAACTGCATCTTCAGTGCATTCCAACCACAACCGAGACAGATCCTCTCTTTACTGGGATCAGGTGGTGGACTAACAGCCTATGTGATAAAATAATTTATATGTTTAAAGATAATGAATAAATAATTCTACCCTGAAACGTAACCATTAGGGATTATAGTTTATGTAGCATGTATAAGGAATAATTAAAGTATTCAACATAAGTCCAACTAGGTTGGACTGGGAGGGAGATAAATGTGTGTGTATGTGTGTGTCTAAGAAAATACCGAGAACAATTACCCGACCAGGCTAGAACTCTGAGAAACTTATGATTGGAAAGGGAGTCATTTTCAAGGTTTCTCTAATCTAGGGGGAATGGAACTGACAGCGCTGGGTAGTGATACACAGTGGTGAGAACTCTGGAGAAGCACACAACTCACCTACTGTTCGTGTGTATGTATGTGCGTGGGATATCTACTGTTTGTGTGGATGTATGTGCGTAGGTAGGAAGTGAACTATAAAATGGATGTCTTTGTATAATGAACTTCAGAGTACTCTCGTGAATAAACATTTTGACTACTGTAAGCTGGGACTCTCGTCTGTTTCATTCAACCAGAATCTTACAAACTCTGGGTTGCAGACTGAGTAGATTAATTTAAGTTTATGAACATTGATAGCAAAATTCACATAACACTATGTCAAGCCTATCACCAGGAGAACCTGCCGGTCGGTCGGCCTGCAGACAGCAGTGACGTGAGTTAGCGGGCCAAGCTGAGGCAGCAGCAGTTAGCTCACCTCGCCGCGACGGCCCTAAGATGGATGGAGGGTCCCTGAGGGTCCCCGGCTGGGTCAATGGATGTCTCTTCTCTGTCTGTGTCTGATAGCAGAGTGACAGCCTCTTTAATCTCATTGCCTGTCTGTGCTGCTCTCCTCCCCTGGCTCTCCTGTCTATCTGCTGCTAGATTTGGGTGTTATCACTTTGGATGGGTGACAAATACCAGCTGAGAAATTCTAACCAAAAGAAAGAGAGACTGTAGATTCTTTAACCAACAACTTTATTCTAAGATTTGCAAAAATGGAGCAGTTAACAATCTGTCACGTCCTGACCAGCAGATGGAGCTGTTGTTGTAGTTTTGGGGTCAGGACGTGGCAGTCTTGTGTGTGTGATTGTTCTGTGTTGGTCTTGTGACTCCTGATCAGGAACAGCTGGGGATCGTTGTTCCTGATTGGGAGTCATATATGTAGGAGTATGTTTGTCACTTGGTTTTGTGGGTAGTTGTTTTTGCACTGCGTGTTGTGTGCCTGCAAAACTGTTCCTGTCTTATATATTGTTTGAATTGTTAAGTGGATGCTCTACTCCTTTATTTTAATTAAAGATGAGTATTCACATACCTGCTGCGCCTTGGTCCATTTTTACAGAAGACAGCCGTTACAGAACTACCCACCAAAGGACCAAGCAGCAGAAGAGGAGGAAGCCACAGGAGAAGAAAATGGAAGAATGGACCTGGCAGGACGAAAGAAAATTCTGGGCGGACAAGTTAAGGGAGCTAAGGGAACCCGAGAGGCAGCCCCAAGATTTTTTTTGGGGGGGGCACACGGGTAGTTTGGCCAGGCCAGGGAAGAGCCGTAAGCCAGCTACCCGTGACTACAGGGAGGTGCGTACGAGGTGGAGGGCGTCATGTTACGCTGAGGTGCGCACCATCTCGCCTATACGGACGCACAGCCCACTTCGCCCAGTACCAGCGCCCCGCAGGTGCCAGGGCAAGGGGAGCATCGAGCCGGAAGGGGTGATGCCAACCCTGCACTCAAGACCGCCAGTGCGCCCTTTCGGTCCGGTGTTTCCCGCTAGACACACTAGCATGGAGGTGCGTGTCTCCAGGCTGGTACGTCCAATACCTGCCCCACGCATCAGGAGTCAACAGTCGTCATCAGAGCTGCCCGCCAGTCAACAGTCGTCATCAGAGCTGCCCGCCAGTCAACAGTCGTCATCAGAGCTGCCCGCCAGTCAACAGTCACCAGAGTTGCCCGCCAGTCAACAGTCGTCAGAGCTGCCCGCCAGTCAACAGTCGTCGGAGCTGCCCGCCAGTCAACAGTCGTCGGAGCTGCCCGCCAGTCAACAGTCGTCGGAGCTGCCCGCCAGTCAACAGTCGTCGGAGCTGCCCGCCAGTCAACAGTCGTCGGAGCTGCCCGCCAGTCAACAGTCGTCGGAGCTGCCCGCCAGTCAACAGTCGTCGGAGCTGCCCGCCAGTCAACAGTCGTCGGAGCTGCCCGCCAGTCAACAGTCGTCGGAGCTGCCCGCCAGTCAACAGTCGCCGGAGCTGCCCGCCAGTCAACAGTCGTCGGAGCTGCCCGCCAGTCAACAGTCGCCGGAGTGGCCGGACTGCGCTGAACTGCCGGAGTGGCCGGACTGCCCTGTTCTGCCGGAGTGGCCGGACTGCCCTGTTCTGCCGGAGTGGCCGGACTGCCCGGTTCTGCCAGAGGTGCCCGCCTGCCCTGATCTGCCAGGGTGCCCGGCCTGTCAGGATCAGCCCGAGTGGTCCTCCTGCCCTCCGGTCCAGCCCGAGTGGTCCTCCTGCCCTCCGGTCCAGCCCGAGTGGTCCTCCTGCCCTCCGGTCCAGCCCGAGTGGTCCTCCTGCCCTCCGGCCCAGCCCGAGTGGCCCGCATGCCTTCCGGCCCAGCCCGAGTGGCCCGCATGCCTTCCGGCCCAGCCCGAGTGGCCCGCATGCCTTCCGGCCCAGCCCGAGTGGCCCGCATGCCTTCCGGCCCAGCCCGAGTGGCCCGCATGCCTTCCGGCCCAGCCCGAGTGGCCCGCATGCCTTCCGGCCCAGCCCGAGTGGCCCGCATGCCTTCCGGCCCAGCCCGAGTGGCCCGCATGCCTTCCGGCCCAGCCCGAGTGGCCCGCATGCCTTCCGGCCCAGCCCGAGTGGCCCGCATGCCTTCCGGCCCAGCCCGAGTGGCCCGCATGCCTTCCGGCCCAGCCCGAGTGGCCCGCATGGCTTCCGGCCCGGCCCGAGGGGCCCGCATGCTCTCCGGCCCGGCCCGAGGGGCCCTCCTGCTCCCCGGCCCGGCCCGAGGGGCCCTCCTGCTCCCCGGCCCGGCCCGAGGGGCCCTCCTGCTCCCCGGCCCGGCCCGAGGGGCCCTCCTGCCCCCCGGCCCGGCCCGAGGGGCCCTCCTGCCCCCCGGCCCGAGGGGCCCTCCTGCCCCCCGGCCCGGCCCGAGGGGCCCTCCTGCCCCCCGGCCCGGCCCGAGGGGCCCTCCTGTCCTCCGGCCCGGCTCGAGGGGTCCGTCTGCCTGGCGCAGCTATCGGCTCCACCGAAGTGGGCGACGCCGAGGGTGGAGCAGGGTCCACGTCCTGCACCGGAGCCACCTCCAGGATAGGTGGGTTGGGGAGGGAGGGTGTAGCACAGTGCCGTCGTTGACGGCAGCCACCCTCCCTTCCCTCCCTTATGTTTAGGGGTTATTGTTTATGGGTTTTGTTGGGGATTTTGTTTGTTGGTGTTTTTTCGTTGTTAGGTGCATTCCGGGGTCTGCACCTTGAGGGGGGGGTACTGTCACGTCCTGACCAGCAGATGGAGCTGTTGTTGTAGTTTTGGGGTCAGGACGTGGCAGTCTTGTGTGTGTGATTGTTCTGTGTTGGTCTTGTGACTCCTGATCAGGAACAGCTGGGGATCGTTGTTCCTGATTGGGAGTCATATATGTAGGAGTATGTTTGTCACTTGGTTTTGTGGGTAGTTGTTTTTGCACTGCGTGTTGTGTGCCTGCAAAACTGTTCCTGTCTTATATATTGTTTGAATTGTTAAGTGGATGCTCTACTCCTTTATTTTAATTAAAGATGAGTATTCACATACCTGCTGCGCCTTGGTCCATTTTTACAGAAGACAGCCGTTACACAATCACTCAATGCTGCAGAGTTAAGGGCCTAACGAACAAAGTTGGGTCTCAGCTTTTCTTTAAAAAAGTTGCACAGTTCAAATCAAACTTTATTTGTCACATGCGGCGAATACAAGTTTAGATCTTACCATGAAATGCTTACTTACAAGCCCTTAACCAACAGTGCAGTTCAAGTAAGAGTTAAGAAAATATTTACCAAATAAACTAAAGTAAAAAATAATAAAAAGTAACACAATAAAATAACAACAACGAGGCTATATACAGGGGGTACCGTTAACGAGTCTGTGTGCGGGGATACAGGTTAGTCGAGGTCATTTGTACAATTTGTAGGTAGGGGTGATATGACTATACATAGATAATAAACAACGAGTAGCAGCAGTGTACAAAACAAATGGAGGGGGGGTCAATGTAAATAATCCAATGGCCATTTGATTAATTATTCAGCAGTCTTATGGCTTAGGGGTAGAAGCTGTTACGGAGCCTTTTGGTCATAGACTTGGCCATCCGGTACCGCTTGCCGTGTGGTAGCAGAGCAAACAGTCTGTGACTTGGGTGACTGGAGTCTCTGACAATTTTTTGGGCTTTCCTCTGACACAGCCTAGTATATACAGTAGGTCCTGGATGGCAGGAAGCTTGACCCCAGTTATGTACTGGGCCGTATGCACTACCCTCTGTAGCGCCTTATGGTCAGGCTGTGATGCAACTGGTCAGGATGCTCTCGATGGTGCAGCTGTAGAACTTTTTGAGGATTTGGGGATCCATTACAAATCTTTTCAGTCTCCTGAGGGGGAAAAGGTGTTGTCGTGCCTTCTTCACGACTGTCTTGGTGTGTTTGGACCATGATAGTTCATTGGTGATGTGGACACCAAGGAACTTGAAACTCTCAACCCGCTCCACTACAGCCACGTCGATGTTAATGGGGGCCTGTTCGGCCCTCCTTTTCCTGTAGTCCACAATCATCTCCTTTGTACTGATGTCCTGGCAACACACTGCCAGGTCTCTGACCTCCTCCCTATAGGCTGTCTCATCTTTGTCAGTGATCAGGCCTATCTGTTGGGGCAGTATGCAAATTGGAGTGAGTCTAGGATTTCTGGGATAATGGTGTGGATGATTCGTGTATTGTTAGCTAGCTACATAGTTGTCTCTGCTGTCTTTGTATCAAGGATAAAGGTGTAGCTCTGAGGAACTAACAAGGTTAGTTAGCCAGCTGTATTCGTTCGTTCGCGCCGTTTTCCCGAAACGGCGTCAATACCATAACACCACAGCTAGCTAGCCAACTTTACCAATTAGCAGTACTGTAGAAACTATATACATTACAATGGAACGATTTGACTAGTGTAATGTTAGCTAGCTACATAGTTGTCTTTGTATCAAGATAAAGGCATAGTACAGAGTAACTATCAAGGTTAGCTAGCCAGCTACATTCTCTAACATAGTCAACAACGCGCCCACTGCTAGCTAGCTAACCCCACCAGCTAGCTGTATAATTTTTTGTCAATAAGATTTTTGCTACGTAAGCTTAACTTTCTGAACATTCGAGATGTGTAGTCCACTTGTGTAGCTAGCAGGACTGACTTTGTGTTAGCTAGCCAACGTTTAATTACTTCTGCGTTATAAACTAGACACGGACACGAATGATCCATTGGTAGCTTGTTGTTACCAAGTATTGGTGCTAACCGTGTGTTATAGGATGCTCGCATGCTAGTTAGCTAGTTAGGTACGGCGTCATAGGACACGGCGCACTAGGTGGGTTTTCACGGAAGAATACTGTACCAAGTTATCTAGCGGAATAAACTAAGTTTGAGCCTATTCCTGAAACATTGAACCACTGTAGTTTACATCAATTTTAATTTCTAGTGGTAGCTAGAAAAGTTATATTTTAGCATTTCAGTGAATTAATAGTGAGGGAGGCCCTGCTCTCTCGCTTCCCCAGTTGTTTAGTTAATTTTCATGCCAATCTCCCTTGCATTAGCGTAGCCTATCAACTATGTGTCGGTCTATCCCTGTTCTCTCCTCTCTGCACAGGCCATACAAACGCTTCACATCGCATGGCCCCAGCGCGCACGACCCACGTGGAGTTCCAGGTCTCCGGCAGCCTCTGGAACTGCCGGTCTGCGGCCAACAAGGCAGAGTTCCTCTCAGCCTATGCTACCCTCCAGTCCCTCGACTTCTTGGCGCTGACGGAAACATGGATTACCACAGAAAACACTGCTACTCCTACTGCTCTCTCCTCGTCTGACCACGTGTTCTCGCACACCCCGAGAGCATCTGGTCAGCGGGGTGGTGGCACTGGAATCCTCATCTCTCCCAAGTGGACATTCCCTCTTTCTCCCCTGACCCATCTGTCTATCTCCTCCTTTGAATTCCATGCTGTCACAATCACTAGCCCATTCAAGCTTAACATCCTTACCATTTATCGCCCTCCAGGTTCCCTTGGAGAGTTCATCAATGAGCTTGACGCCTTGATAAGTTCCTTCCCTGAGGATGGCTCACCACTCACAGTTCTGGGTGACTTTAACCTCCCTACATCTACCTTTGACTCATTTCTCTCTGCCTCCTTCTTTCTACTCCTCTCCTCTTTTGACCTCACCCTCTCACCGTCCCCCCCTACTCACAAGGCAGGTAATATGCTTGACCTCATCTTCACTAGATGCTGTTCTTCTACTAATCTCACTGCAACTCCCCTCCAAGTCTCCGATCACTACCATGTATCCTTTTCCCTCTCGCTCTCCTCCAACACCACTCACTCTGCCATTACTCCGATGGTATTGCGCCGTCGCAACCTTCGCTCTCTCTCTCCTGCTACTCTCTCCTCTTCCATCCTATCGTCTCTTCCCTCTGCTCAATCCTTCTCCAACCAATCTTCTGATTCTGCCTCCTCAACCCTCCTCTTCTCCCTTTCTGCATCCTTTGACTCTCTATGTCCCCTATCCTCCCGCTCGGTCCTCCCCTCCTGCTCCGTGGCTTGACTACTCATTGCGAGCTCACAGAACAGGGCTCCGGGCAGCCGAGCGGAAATGGAGGAAAACTAGCCTCCCTGCAGACCTGGCATCTTTTCACTCCCTCCTCTCTACATTTTCCTCCTCTGTTTCTGCTGCTAAAGCCACTTTCTACCACTCTAACTTCCAAGCATCTGCCTCTAACCCTAGGAAGCTCTTTGCCACCTTCTCCTCCCTCCTGAATCCTTCTCCCCCCTCCCTCTCTGCGGATGACTTCGTCAACCATTTTGAAAAGAAGGTCGACGACATCCGATCCTCGTTTGTTAAGTCAAACGACACCGCTGGTCCTGCTCACATTGCCCTACCCTATGCTTTGACCTCTTTCTCCCCTCTCTCTCCAGATGAAATCTTGCGCCTTGTGACGGCCGGCCGCCCAACAACCTGCCCGCTTGACCCTATCCCCTCCTCTCTTCTCCAGACAATTTCCGGAGACCTTCTCCTTACCTCACCTCGCTCATCAACTCATCCTTGACCGCTGCCTACGTCCCTTCCATCTTCAAGAGAGCGAGAGTTGCACCCCTTCTCAAAAAACCTACACTCAATCCCTCCGATGTCAACAACTACAGACCAGTATCCTTCTTTCTTTTCTCTCCAAAACTCTTGAATGTGCCGTCCTTGGCCAGCTCTCCTGCTATCTCTCTCAGTATGACCTTCTTGATCCAAATCAGTCAGGTTTCAAGGCTGGTCATTCAACTGAGACTGCTCTTCTCTGTGTCACGGAGGCTCTCCGCACTGCTAAAGCTAACTCTCTCTCCTCTGCTCTCATCCTTCTAGACCAATCTGCTGCCTTTGATACTGTGAACCATCAGATCCTCCTCCCCACCCTCTCTGAGTTGGATATCTCCGGCGCAGCTCACTCTTGGATTGCGTCCTACCTGACAGGCCGCTCCTACCAGGTGGCGTGGCGAGAATCCGTCTCCGCATCATGTGCTCTCACCACTGGTGTCCGCCAGGGCTCAGTTCTAGGCCCTCTCCTATTCTCGCTATACACCAAGTCACTTGGCTCTGTCATATCCTCACATGGTCTCTCCTATCACTGCTACGCAGACGACACACAATTAATCTTCTCCTTTCCCCCTTCTGATAACCAGGTGGCGAATCGCATCTCTGCATGTCTGGCAGACATATCAGTGTGGATGACGGATCACCACCTCAAGCTGAACCTTGGCAAGACGGAGCTGCTCTTCCTCCCGGGGAAGGACTGCCCTTTCCATGATGTCGCCATCACGGTGGACAACTCCATTGTGTCCTCCTCCCAGAGTGCTAAGAGCCTCGGCATGACCCTGGACAACACCCTGTCGTTCTCCGCTAACATCAAGGCGGTGACCCGATCCTGTAGGTTCATGCTATACAACATTCGCAGAGTACGACCCTGCCTTACACAGGAAGCGGCGCAGGTCCTAATCCAGGCACTTGTCATCTCCCGTCTGGATTACTGCAACTCCCTGTTGGCGGGGCTCCCTGCCTGTGCCATTAAACCCCTACAACTCATCCAGAACGCCGCAGCCCGTCTGGTGTTCAACCTTCCCAAGTTCTCTCACGTCACCCCGCTCCTCCGCACACTCCACTGGCTTCCAGTTGAAGCTCGCATCTGCTACAAGACCATGGTGCTTGCCTACAGAGCTGTGAGGGGAACGGCACCTCCGTACCTTCAGGCTCTGATCAGGCCCTACACCCAAACAAGGGCACTGCGTTCATCCACCTCTGGCCTGCTGGCCCCCCTACCTCTGCGGAAACACAGTTCCCGCTCAGCCCAGTCAAAACTGTTCGCTGCTCTGGCACCTCAATGGTGGAACAAGCTCCCTCACGACGCCAGGACAGCGGAGTCAATCACCACATTCCGTAGACACCTGAAACCCCACCTCTTTAAGGAATACCTGGGATAGGATAAAGTAATCCTTCTTACCCCCCCCCCCCCCAAAAAAAGATATAGATGTACTATTGTAAGTGGTTGTTCCACTGGATATCATAAGGTGAATCCACCAATTTGTAAGTCGCTCTGGATAAGAGCGTCTGCTAAATGACGTAAATGTAAAAAAATGGATGTGAGCCTTGACCAGCCTTTCAAAGCACTTCATGGGTACCGACGTGAGTGCTACGGGGTGGTAATCATTTAGGCAGGTTACCTTCGCTTCCTTTGGCGCTGGGACTATGGTGGTCTGCTTGAAACATGTAGGTATTACAGACTCGGTCAGGGAGAGGTTGAAAATGTCAGTGAAGTCACTTGCCAGTTGGTCTGCGCATGCTTTGAGTACACGTCCTGGTAATCAGTCTGGCCCCGCGACTTTGTGAATGTTGACATGTTTAAAGGTCTTGCTCACATCGGCTACCGAGAGCATTATCACACAGTCGTCCAGAACAGCTGGTGCTCTCGTGAATGCTTGAATGTTGCTTGCATCGAAGCGAGCATGAAAGGCATTTATCTCGTCTGGTAGGCTCTCGTCACTGGGCAACTCGCTTTGGGTTTCTCTTTGTAGTCCATATTAGTTTTCAAGCCCTGCCACATCCGACGAGCGTCAGAGCCGCTGTAGTAGGATTCAATCTTAATCCTGAATTGATGCTTTGCTTGTTTGATGGTTCGGAAAACGGGTAAACTGAAGACTTTCTTAGGCTTAGTATATTACAATCGTAAATGACCTCCCTTTTCATTGAGATTCAAACCTTCATATAGTGCAATTCATTCTCAGAAGGGGAAAGGAACATATGAATTAAACATATGTACATGCTTCATCACCACACACAAGGCAATCGCTTCGTTGACACTGTCCACAACGCCAAGGGTCACCATGGTAGTGGCCCCTAACTCTATCTTGGGAGCACCATCTACAGAACCCGCATCGTGGGCATGGCCTATGGCCATGCTGCATCATTAAATCAATGTTTTTACCTCGATGTTCTGGATTATCATCGTCTTCATCAGACATGTAATCAGGCGTAGGAAATAAATCAGATAAATAAATCAACCAATGAAATATTGTATCCCCCCAAGTATCAAACAATGACTGGACCCATCCAAACGGATTCCAATCGTTCTCCGGTTGGTGCTCATTTGTGAGATCACCGCTGAGCTCTTTCAGATGTTCCACTGCAAAAGTAAAGTTACCCTCACCCCGGGGGATGAATGTACAGCAATGATCACCTATTATTTGGCACACTCTACAGGAGATGTGATGCTACTACAACAGCGAACTTCCCTTCCGGTGAGGTGGCCTCCTGTATACAGGGATCTGTGGCTATTCTTTCAAGCGTTGTACCATCTTTGACAATCCCCTCACTGAAAGTTGACAATAGTGTCTGAAATGACAACACTATCTCTGCTAGAATCTGCAATTAACACCTGTATGCAAACATTCTGTCTCAAACACATGCCCCGTATGTATTTAACGTCCGTTTACAAATACATTTGCACATAAATCATTCCATCTTACCCATAACCCGTTAGTCACTACTGCTAGTCCACTTATATAGTTATTAAAAAACATGCTCAAGTCAATTGTACTGTATCATCCAGATAGCCATATGTATTGATGCGCTGTAACATTAGAATTCTGATAACATGGTAGAACAAAATTACAAGATTACACTGTCGCAAGTGGCATGTTAATGACAGATCGGTATCTCAATGCATTATTTTACCTAAATGACCATACATATCCCAGTGTGCAGACCTCCACAATCAACCTGATACCTCAAATAAACAGTTTATGGCAAACCTAAATCAATTTACGGGCACAGTTGACCACCCCCTCTTTCCTGGCACTCTTCTTCTGGTGTTTCTTCATGTTCTGCTTCAGATAGTTTTTCAGTTCGTCTTACCAATGGCACATGTTCAAAGTGGATTGCCCTTGATAATGTCTCTTATCTGAGCCGCCACTGTCCTTCACAGTCCATTATGTCTTGTCTATTTTCCTACCAGTACACTAGCAGCATGAGATAAGTTTGGACGGGATCTCTCTCCATGCTCACTCCACGTGAGCTCATGTCACACTCCTGAGAGAAAAGACAGTTGTAGCTTCGACTGGATGCTGTGGTTGCTGGCTCTGGCTCAGGTCTCACAGTAGAAGTGGTTAAAGACAGGGCCATATTGAACGCCATTTTCGCCATTACTTCAACCGGTTAGAGGGGGTGAGGTTCACACTGTTCTCCAAAGTATCCCTTCCATGCATCTAGATACCATATGTGGTCACCTTAGCTATAACTCAAGAGAGGACAGACCAAAACAACAGTTTTACCCTTGTGTAGTCTTAACATTCTGTATACTAAAAAAATGACCCGCCTTCACTAAACCCCTAAAATAAAGCAGCTTTATTTTGCATGAAGAAACAGCCTGCCATTCATCACAAACACTGTGACTATCTGATCTGTTTCACCTGTCTTTGTGCTTGTCTCCACCTCCATCCAGGTGTCACCCATCTTCCCCGTTATCCCCTGTGTATTTATACCTGTGTTCTCTGTTTGTCTGGTGCAAGTTCATTTTTGTTTGCAGAACCTACCAGCATTTCCCCCCCTTGCTCCTGTCTTTTCTTAGTTCCTGTTTTCTAGTTTTTCCTGGCTTTGACCCCTCTGCCTGACCTGACCCTGAGCCTGCCTGCCGTCCTGTACCTTTTCCCCACTACTCTGGATTACCAACCTCTGCCTGACCTGACCCTGAGCCTGCCTGCCGTCCTGTACCTTTTCCCCACTACTCTGGATTACCAACCTCTGCCTGACCTGACCCTGAGCCTGCCTGCCGTCTTGTACCTTTTCCCCACTACTCTGGATTACCAACCTCTGCCTGACCTGACCCTGAGCCTGCCTGCCGTCCTGTACCTTTTCCCCACTACTCTGGATTACCAACTTCTGCCTGACCCTGAGTCTGCCTGCCATCCTGTACCTTTGCCCCCACCCACAAGGTGTATAAACAACAACAATAAATAAGAATAAAATAAGATAATAGATACAAAACAAAAACATGAAGAACATAAATCAATCAACTCTAATTAGCACACATAGGACAGTATGCAAGTGTCTTTTCACATGTGCAGCACATAGTATTTGTTTTACAGTCCTTCTTTTGGGGCAGAATTGGCATCTCTTTCTCTTGCCTGCCCCAGCTGCAGCCTCAGGTGGATCACGACAAGATTCAGCCCCCTGAACAGCTTTCACAAGTGCTGCAGAAGTTGCTGTGCGGGGTAGGCACTCCCTTCTTTGAATGTGTGGGGTTACAAGCGCCTTTCCTAGCTTCTCCAGGAACACACTCCTCTTGTTCCGCTTATCAGGCATCCAGGTAGGGTTGATCTTGTTCCATTTCATGAAGGCATTGTATGAGGACACATCAATGATGTTATGGAAGATGACCAGGGGCCAGCGGGCAGCCATCCTCCTGCAGCTGTAAGTTCCAATCACCTTGTCCAGGTTGTCCACACCGCCTTTGTTGTGGTTGTAGTCCAGGATGATGGCTGGCTTCCTGTCCTCATGAACACTGATCTCAGCCCTTTTTTTCAGTGTGCTCAGGAGGACCACATTCTTGTTCCTCTTTGGGAGGTAAGAAACTAGAGTGGTGGTGGGGGTGAAGGCAAACTTTCATGAGAAGGACTCTCTCCCCTTTGTTGCGAGGAGTGCAGGGGTGAGCTCAGGCTTGTTCTTTCTAACTGTGCCAACCATGGTGATCTTCCTCTTCAGGAGCTGCTGACTGAGTTCAGGAGCTGCTGATGGAGTCCATCCAAATAATCTTGTTTCCTGGACTCTGTCCACGCATTTCAAGGCTGCGTTGAAACAATGCCTGGTAAATGATCCAAGACCAGCTGCCTTAAATGTACTTCATCTTATGGGCATTGGCAAACACAATGTAAGTCATTTAATTTATTTACCCCTAATTGCACCGAATACATCTGTTTATCCTACAGCTATTGTAAGCAGTAATCATGAGCCTATAAACCAGAGTTACACTGTTAGCACTGAGGCGGTGTGCAATAGTTGGAAGACCACTTTATGCAGCTCACCCTGCACTATCAGCTCCAACGTAAATAACATGAGTAAGTCTACTTTGATAAGCTTCCCAGTAAAGCATTAAAAACAATCAAGCAACCCAGAAAAGTGCTGAAAATAGCCCATATTAACATATGTAGCCTAAGAAACAAGGTCCATGTAGTCAATAACTTGCTTGTAACAGATGACATTCATATTCTGACTATCTCTGAAACTCACATAGATAATACCTTTGATGATACAGTGGTAGCAATACATGGTTATAACATCTACCGAAAAGACAGAAATGCCAATGGAGGTGGTGTTGCGGTCTATATTCAGAACCACATTCCTGTAAAGCTTAGAGATGATCTAATGTTAAATACTGTTGAAGTAATATGGCTACAGGTTCATCTGCCTCACCTAAAGCCCATTCTTGTGGAATGCTGCTATAGACCACCAAGTGCTAACAGTCAGTATCTGGATAATATGTGTGAGATGCTTGATAATATATGTGATATCAACAGAGAAGTATATTTTCTGGGTGATTGAAATATTGACTGGCTATCATCAAGCTGCCCACTCAGGAAAAAACTTCAAACTGTAACCAGTGCCTGCAACCTGGATTAAATCAAATCAAATGTATTATAAAGCCCTTCTTACATCAGCTGATATCACAAAGTGCTGTACAGAAACCCAAACTAAAACCCCAAACAGCAAGCAATGCAGGTGTAGAAGCACGGTGGCTAGGAAAAACTCCCTAGAAAGGCAAGAACCTAGGAAGAAACCTAGAGAGGAACCAGGCTATGAGGGTGGCCAGTCCTCTTCTGGCTGTGCCGGGTGGAGATTATAACAGAACATGGCCAAGATGTGGCCATGTGGGTCAAATATGTAGGTCAAATAATAATAATCACAGAGGGGGAGAGGGTGCAACAGGTCAGCACCTCAGGAGTAAATGTCAGTAGGCTTTTCATAGCTGATCATTCAGAGTATCTCTACCACTCCTGCTGTCTCTAGAGAGTTGAAAACAGCGGGTCTGTGACAGGTAGCACGTCCGGTGAACAGGTCAGGGTTCCATAGCCGCAGGCAGAACAGTTGAAACTGGAGCAGCAGTACGAAGGGGTGGACTGGGGACAGCAAGGAGTCATCAGGCCAGGTAGTCCTGAGGCATGGTCCTAGGGCTCAGATCCTCCGAGAGAGAAAGAAAGATAGAAAATAGAGAAAAAGAGAGAATTAGAGAGAGCATACTTAAATTCACACAGGACACCGGATAAGACAGGTGAAATACTCCAGATATAACAGACTAACCCTAGCCCCCCGACACGAACTATTGCAGCATAAATACTGGAGGCTGAGACAGGAGGGGTCGGGAGACACTGTTGTCCCGTCCGACGATACCCCCAGACAGGGCCAAACAGGCAGGATATAACCCCACCCACTTTGCCAAAGCACAGCCCCCACACAACCAGAGGGATATATCCAACCACCAACTTACCATCAAATCAAATCAAATGTATTTATATAGCCCTTCTTACATCAGCTGATATCTCAAAATGCTGTACAGAAACCCAGCCTAAAACCCCAAACAGCAAGCAATGCAGGTGTAGAAGCAAGGTGGCTAGGAAAAACTCTCTAGAAAGGCCAAAACCTAGGAAGAAACCTAGAGAGGAACCAGGCTATGAGGGGTGGCCAGTCCTCTTCTGGCTGTGCCGGGTGGAGATTATAACAGAGCATGGCCAAGATGTTCAAATGTTCATAAATGACCAGCATGTAAAATAGTCATATGTTTGAAAAATTGAAGTTTTTGTATTTTTGAGGAATTTGTAATTCACGCCACGCCTATCATTGGATATTGGAGCAGGTGTTCCGTCTAGATGTAAGAGGTTAACTACATCTTTAACCTCTATGGGCTAGGTGGGACGTTTTTTATCCGGACGTGCAAATACTGCCCCCTAGCCCCAACAGGTTAATAATTAAGATACTTTTGCAAAAGCATCTTTGACTTTCAACGATTCACCATTTCTAATGACCCGTTAACTTCTTTGGGATAGGGGGCAGTATTTTCACGGCCGGATAAAAAACATACCCGATTTAATCTGCTTACTACTCCTGCCCAGAAACTAGAATATGCATATAATTAGTAGATTTGGATAGAAAACACTCTAAAGTTTCTAAAACTGTTTGAATGGTGTCTGTGACTATAACACAACTCATATGGCAGGCCAAAACCTGAGACGATTCCATGCAGGAAGTGCCCTGTCTGACAATTTGTTGTCCTTCTGTTGCATCTCTATCGACATTACAGCATCTGTGCTGTAACGTGACACTTTCTAAGGCTTCCATTGGCTCTCTAAAGCTGCCAGAAAGTGGAATGGGGTGTCTGCTGTCTCTGGGCAAAGTAGAGGGGCAGAGTTTATAAGTGGTCAGCCTGGGGACAGTGAGACTGGAGATGCGCGGTCACGAGAACTCGCCATTTTTTTCTTTCTCTCTTTGAATGAATACAACGTTGCCCGGTTGGAATATTATCGCTATTTTACGAGAAAAATAGTATAAAAATTGATTTTAAACAGCGTTTGACATGCTTCTAAGTACGGTAATGGAATATTTTGAATTTTTTTGTCACGAAATGCGCTCGCGCGTTACCCTTCGGATAGTGACCTGAACGCACGAACAAAATGGAGGTATTTGGATATAACTATGGATTATTTGGAACCAAAATAACATTTGTTGTTGAAGTAGAAGTCCTGGGAGTGCATTCTGACGAAGAACAGCAAAGGTAATCACATTTTTCTAATAGTAATTCTGAGTTTAGGTGACCCCGAAGTTGGCGGATGTCAAAATAGCTAGCCGTGATGGCCGAGCTATGTACTCAGAATATTGCAAAATGTGCTTTCACCAAAAAGCTATTTTAAAATCTGACACCGCGATTGCATAAAGGAGTTCTGTATCTATAATTCTTAAAATAATTGTTATATAATTTGTGAACGTTTATCATGAATAATTTAGTAAATTCACCGGAAGTTTGCGGTGGGTATGCTAGTTCTGAACATCACATGCTAATGTAAAAAGCTGGTTTTTTATATAAATATGAACTTGATTGAACAAAACATGCATGTATTGTATAACATAATGTCCTAGGAGTGTCATCTGATGAAGATCATCAAAGGTTAGTGCTGCATTTAGCTGTGGTTTGGGTTTATGTGACATATATGCTTGCTTGGAAAATGGCTGTGTGATTATTTGTGTCTATGTACTCTCCTAACATAATCTAATGTTTTGCTTTCGCTGTAAAGCCTTTTTGAAATCGGACAATGTTGTTAGATTAACGAGAGTCCTATCTTTAAAATGGTGTAAAATAGTTGATTGTTTGAGAAAATTGAATGTGGCATTTTAGTTGGTTTTGTATTTCGTGCCGTGCGATGCCATTGGCTGTTGGCTAGGGGTTCCGCTAGCGGAACGTCTGTCCTCAACAGGTTAAGAGTGTTAACACAATGGCTACTGAGATCTTTATAGCAAGATCCACCCCCTTTTGACATGACAAACCACAGATAGTTAGGAACGGTTCACAAAGAAAGACTGTTTACTTTAGAGAGGAGTATCCACAGCCAGATAGCATTCGCTATAAATTATCGTTCAGTTTAGTCCCTATGACGAGGTTCTAAACTCGTCCCTGGTACTTCATCGAACAAAAACACCATTTCATCCAATGGCATATATCAATTGTCAACTCTAGATACTCCCATCTCAAGCAAACCCCCTCTTGACGCCACTCCTGGACAAGCTCACTGAGGGGAGTGACGTGCACACAGACATTGTGGAGACAAATAATTGGTTCCCCATTAATCATGCCATCCCTTCACATGGTTTAAGAATAGGTAAAGACACTCACATATGAAGACAATATTTCATTCTGTCCTCCTCTCTTGCTGATATTCTGCATAGCAACAGAGACATGTAAAAAACAAATCTGACCTCTCCCCTCTCTGGGCCCCAAGTGACTGAGCCCCAGCTAAGGGAAACGTGCAACTGAAAGACACCAGAGTCCAAAGGACACTTTCTAATGACAAGAATCTCACATAAGCATATTATACTAATAAAACATCTTAATTATCTATGTTACCCAACTAATTCTGATTCATCCACCACAAGCCCCATCCGATGATACCCCCAGACAGGGCCAAACAGGCAGGATATAACCCCACCCACTTTGCCAAAGCACAGCCCCCACACCACTAGAGGGATATCTTCAACCACCAACTTACCATCCTGAGACAAGGCCGAGTATAGCCCACAAAGATCTCCGTCGCAGCACAACCCAAGGGGGGGGGCGCCAACCCAGACAGGAAGACCACGTCAGTGACTCAACCCACTCAAGTGACGCACCCCTCCTAGGGACGGCATGGAAGAGCACCAGTAAGCCAGTGACTCAGCCCCTGTAATAGGGTTAGAGGCAGAGAATCCCAGTGGAGAGAGGGGAACCGGCCAGGCAGAGACAGCAAGGGCGGTTCGTTGCTCCAGAGTCTTTCCGTTCACCTTCACACTCCTGGGCCAGACTACACTCATTCATAGGACCTACTGAAGAGATGAGTCTTCAGTAAAGACTTAAAGGTTGAGACCGAGTCTGCGTCTCTCACATGGGTAGGTAGACCATTCCATAAAAATGGAGCTCTATAGGAGAAAGCCCTGCCTCCAGCTGTTTGCTTAGAAATTCTAGGGACAATTAGGAGGCCTGCATCTTGTGGCCGTAGTGTACGTGTAGGTATGTACGGCAGGACCAAATCGGAAAGATAGGTAGGAGCAAGCCCATGTAATGCTTTGTAGGTTAGCAGTAAAACCTTGAAATCAGCCCTTGCCTTAACAGGAAGCCAGTGTAGGGAAGCTAACACTGGAGTAATATGATCAATTTTTTTGGTCCTAGTCAGGATTCTAGCAGCTGTATTTAGCACTAACTGAAGTTTATTTTGTGCTTTATCCGGGTAGCCGGAAAGTAGAGCATTGCAGTAGTCTAACCTAGAAGTAACAAAAGCATGGATTAATTTTTCTGCATCATTTTTGGACAGAAAGTTTCTGATTTTTGCAATGTTACGTAGATGGAAAAAAGCTGTCCTTGAAACAGTCTTGATATGTTCGTCAAAAGAGAGATCAGGGTCCAGAGTAACGCCGAGGTCCTTCACAGTTTTATTTGAGACGACTGTACAACCATCAAGATTAATTGTCAGATTCAACAGAAGATCTCTTTGTTTCTTGGGACCTAGAACAAGCATCTCTGTTTTGTTCGAGTTTAAAAGTAGAAAGTTTGCAGCCATCCACTTCCTTATGTCTGAAACACAGGCTTCTAGCGAGGGCAATTTTGGGGCTTCACCATGTTTCATTGAAATGTACAGCTGTGTGTCATCCGCATAGCAGTGAAAGTTAACATTATGTTTTCGAATGACATCACCAAGAGGTAAAATATATAGTGAAAACAATAGTGGTCCTAAAACGGAACCTTGAGGAACACCGAAATTTACAGTTGATTTGTCAGAGGACAAACCATTCACAGAGACAAACTGATATCTTTCCGACAGATAAGATCTAAACCAGGCCAGAACTTGTCCATGTAAACCAATTTGGGTTTCCAATCTCTCCAAAAAAATGTGGTGATCGATGGTATCAAAAGCAGCACTAAGGTGCAGCACCATCCTGAGACAAGGCCGAGTATAGCCCACGGTTGTCAGTCAACCAACCAGGGTAGTTACAAACAACACAGGAATTACCTAGTCAACAGCCAGTGGAATCGCGTGGCGCGAAATACAAATACCTCATAAATGCTATAACTTCAATTTCTCAAACATATTACTATTTTACACCATTTTAACCTGTTGGGGCTAGGGGGCAGTATTTGCACAGCCGGATAAAAAAACGTACCCAATTTAAACTGGTTACTACTCTTGCCCAGAAACGAGAATATGCATATAATTAGTAGATTTGGATAGAAAACACTCTAAAGTTTCTAAAACCATTTGAATGGTGTCTGTGAGTATAACAGAACTCATATGGCAGGCCAAACCTGAGAAGATTCCATACAGGAAGTGCTCTGTCTGACAATTTGTTCTCCTTCTGTGGCATCTCTATCAAAAATACAGCATCTGTGCTGTAACGTGACATTTTCTAAGGCTTCCATTGGCTCTCAGAAGGCGCCAGAAAGTGGAATGACGTCTCTGCAGTCTCTGGGCGAAAAACAGCAGGAGTTTTTGTGAGTGGACAGGCAGGGAACAATGACACTGGAGATGCGCATCCACGAGACGACTCCATGTTTTTCTTTCAGTCTTTGAATGAATACGTCTCCTGCTTGGAATATTAGCGCTATTTTACGAGAAAAATCACATAAAAATTTATTTTAAACATCGTTTGACATGCTTCGAAGTACGGTAATGGAATATTTTGATTTTTTTTTGTCACAAAATGCGCTTGCCCTTCGGATTGTGACCTAAACGCACGAACAAAACGGCGCTATTTCAATATAACTATGGATTATTTGGAACCAAAACAACATTTGTTGTTGAAGTAGAAGTCCTGGGAGTGCATTCTGATGAAGAACAGCAAAGGTAATCCAATTTTTCTAATAGTAAATCTGAGTTTGGTGAGGGCCAAACTTGGTGGGTGTCAAATTAGCTAGCCGTGATGGCCGGGCTATCTACTCAGAATATTGCAAAATGTGCTTTTGACGAAAAGCTATTTTAAAATCTGACACCGCGATTGCATAAAGGAGTTCTGTATCTATAATTCTTAAAATAATTATGTATTCTGTGAACGTTAATCGTGAGTAATTTAGTAAATTCACCGGAAGTTTGCGGTGGGTATGCTAGTTCTGAACATCAGCTAATGTGAAAAGCTGGTTTTTGATATAAATATGAACTTGATTGAACAAAACATACATGTATTGTATAACATTGTAACGGCTGTCTGGAAGAGGGAACCAAGGTGCAGCAGAGGATGTGTTCATCATTAGAATTTTAATTCAAATAAACAAGAGAACACTACAAAATGAACAAAAACGACAGCAAACAGTCCTGTTAGGGAAATACTCAAACAGAAACAATTACCCACAAAACCCAAAGGAAAAACATGCTCCTTATGTGTGACTCCCAATCAGCAGCAACGAGCTTCAGCTGTGCCTGATTGGGAGCCACACACATGGCCCAAAACAAAGAAATACCAAAACATAGAAAAAGGAACATAGAACGCCCACCCAATGTAACACCCTGGCCTAACCAAAATAAAGAACAAAAAACCCCTCTCTATGGCCAGGGCGTTACAAACATAATGTCCTAGGAGTGTCATCTGATGAAGATCATCAAAGGTTAGTGCTGCATTTAGCTGTGGTTTTGGTTTTTGTGACATATATGCTTGCTTTGAAAATGGCTGTGTGATTATTTTTGGCAGGGTACTCTCCTGACATAATCTAATGTTTTGCTTTCGCTGTAAAGCCTTTTTGAAATCAGACAATGTGGTTAGATTAACGAGAGTCTTGTCTTTAAAGCAGTATCCAAATCCATAGAATGTAGTGATAACAATATAATAGCCATATCTAGGAAAACCAAAGTTCTAAAGGCTGGGCCTAATATAGTGTATAAGAGGTTTGTAGTGATTCATATGTTGATGATGTAAAGAATATTTGCTGGTCTGTGGTGTGTAATGAGGAGCAACCAGACGCCGCGCTCGACGCATTTATGAAACTATTTATTCCAGTTACTAATAAGCACGCACCCATTAAGAAAATGACTATAAAAACTGTTGAATCTCCTTGGATTGATGAGGAATTGAAAAATTGTATTCTTGACAGGGATGAGGCAAAAGGTAGGGCAATTAAGTCTAGCAGCCCAACTGATTGGCAAACATATTGCAAATTAAGAAATCATGTGACTAAACTAAATAAAAAGAAAAATAAACTACACTATGAAACAAATATACATTATATAAAGAATGATAGTAAAAAGCTTTTTGGCACCGTAAATTACATTTTGTGGAAAAAAGCCAACTCAGCTCCTTCATTCATTGAATCAGAGGGCTCATTCATCACAAAGCCCACTGATATTGCGAGATAAGCAAACTTAGGGATGACATGCCAGCAACAAACGTTGACACTACACATCCAAGTGTATCGGACCAAATTATGAAAGACAAGAACTGTACTTTTGAATTCCGTGAAGTCAGTGTGGAAGAGGTGAAAAAAATATTGTTGTCTATCAACAATGACAAGCCACTGGGGTCTGACAATCTGGATGGAAAATTACTGAGGATAATAGCAGTCACGTCCTGATCTGTTTCACCTGTCCTTGTGCTTGTCTCCACCCCCCTCCAGGTGTCGCCCATCTTCCCAATAATCCCCTATGTATTTATACCTGTGTTCTCTGTCTGTTTGTTGCCAGTTTGTCTAGTTCGTTCAAGCTTACCAGCAGTTTTCCTCTCAGCTCCTATCGTTTCACAGCCTCTCTTTGCTAGTCCTGCTGGTTTTGATATTTTCCTGTCCTGACCCTGTACCCGCCCGCCTGACCTTTCTGTGTGACCCTGAGCCTGCCTGCCATCCTGTACCTTTGCTCCACCTCTGGATTACTGAATCCTGCCTGTCCCTGACCCTGAGTCCACCTGCCGTCCTGTACCTTTGCCTTACCCTGGATTTTTGACCCCTGCCTGCTTCGACCTGTCTTTGCCTGCCCCTGCTGCTACAATAAACAGTGTTACTTTGACAGTCTACATCTGGGTCTTACTTTGATTCCTGATAAGCAGACGATATTACCACTCCTATTTGCCACATCTTCAATTTAAGCCTACTAGAGAGCATGTGCCCTCAGGCCTGGAGGGAAGCTAAAGTCATTCCGCTACCCAAGAATAGTAAAGCCCCCTTTACTGGCTCAAATAGCCGACCAATCAGCCTGTTACCAACCCTTAGTAAACTTCTGGAAAAAGTTGTTTGACCAGATACAAAGATATTTCACAGTAAACAAATTGACAACTGAATTTCAGCATTCTTATAGGGAAGGACACTCAACAAGCACAGCACTTACACAAATGACTGATGATTGGCTGAGAGAAATTGATGATAAAATGATCGTGGGGGCTGTTTTGTTAGACTTCAGTGCAGCTTTTGACATTATCGATCACAATCTGCTGCTGGAAAAACGTATGTGTTATGGCTTTACACCCCCTGCTATAATGTGGATAAAGAGTTACTTGTCTAACAAAACACAGAGGGTGTTCTTTAATGGAAGCCTCTCAAATACAATCCAGTTAGAGTCAGGAATTTCCCAGGGTAGCTGTTTAGGCCCCTTGCTTTTTTCAATATTTACTATTGACATGCCACTAACTTTGAGTAAAGCCAGAGTGTCTATGTATGCGGATGACTCAACACTATACACGTCAGCTGCTACAGCGACTGAAACGACTGCAACACTCAACAAAGAGCTGCAGTTAGTTTCAGAGTGGGTGGCAAGGAATAGGTTAGCCCTAAATATTTCTAAAACTAAAAGCATTGTATTTGGAACAAAACACTCACTAAACCCTAAACCTCAACTAAATCTTGTAATAAATAATATGGAAATTGAGCAAGTATAGATGACTAAACTGCTTGGAGTAACCCTAGATTGTAAACTGTCATGGTCAAAACATTATGATGCCGTTAGTCGCTAAGATGGGGAGAAGTCTATAATAAAGCTCTGCTCTGCCTTCTTAACAACACTATCAACAAGGCAGGTCCTACAGGCCCTAATTTTGTTGCACCTTGACTACTGTTCAGTCGTGTGGTCAGGTGCCACAAAAAAGGACTTGGCTCAGAACAGGGCAACACGGCTCACCCTTGGATGTACACAGAGAGCTAATATTAATAATATGCATGTCAATCTCTCCTGGCTGAAAGTGGAGGAGAGATTGACTTCATCACTACTTATATTTATGAGAGGTATTGACATGTTGAATGCACAGAGCTGTCTGTCTAAACTACTGGCACACAGCTCGGACACCCATGCATACCCCACAAGACATGCCACAAGAGGTCTCTTCACAGTCCCCAAGTCCAGAACAGACTATGGGAGGCACACAGTACTACATAGAGCCATGACTACATGGAAGTAACTACAGAAAGTAACTCATGCAAGCAGTAAAATTAGATTTCAAAAACAGATAAAAAAAAACACCTTATGGTACAGCGGGGACTGTGAAGCAACACAACCATTGGCACAGACACATGTACACACACACACACACACACACACACACACACACACACACACACACACACACACACACACACACACACGATTTCATACGCACTATACATACACATGGATTTAGTACTGTAGATACAGTATGTGGTAGTGGTGGAGTAGGAGTAGGAGCCTGAGGGCACACAGTGTGTTGTGAAATCTGTAAATGTATTGTAATGTTTTTAAAATTTTATAAACTGCCTTAATTTTGCTGGATCCCAAGAAGAGTAGCTGCTGCTTTGGCAGCAGCTAATGGGGATCCAAATACAAATAAAATACAAATATGAGGTGAAGGAATTGTCACGCAACATTGTGCCCCCTCAGTTCATCTGTCACATCAAGCACAACCCGCATCCTCTGGTTCTGTTTCGGGCCTCCACTGGTCGGCTTCCCTGTGTAGACTTGTATCTTCCAAGCGTAGCTGGACTGTGTGTCACAGGCCACCCATATCTTGATTCCATACTTTGCTGGCTTGCTAGACATATACTGCCGGAAAGGACAGTGACCATTTGACAAAAGAGATTACTATCAGTAATTAGTATCAGTGTCAATACATAATAAAATGAACAGTGAAAATCACTTACATTACAGATATGAAAATAAAAATGAACCTGAATGGAACCAGTTGCTCATCCACTGTTACTTCAGGCCCAGGGTTGTAGCGGTATGGCAGATGCTCCACCCACTTCTCCCAGACCTCTCTTATGGCCGCCAATTTGTCTCTCACACGTCTTGCAGGTCTTGACTCACGGTTATCAAATCGTAACATTCTTGAGAAAGTGTGAAAGACTTTCAGTGGCATCGTGGCACCGAAAATCGGCCTTCCTCTCTACATCCCAGAGACTACATGTAGCCTCGCCTCGGGACCTATACACACCCGCTAATACTAGCAGCCCTATGTAGGCATGCAGGTCAATGTCATCCATCCTTTTCCAGTTGTCTCCATATTTACAGAAACCCTCCAAATTTGTCATCTCCAGGATGATTTTTTCGATGGCTGGTGTGATGAACATGTAGAATGAGGCGATGTCCTGGGCGTGGGCATCTGCATGTCTTGTGAGCCCTGGGGTCATCCTTATGACATTTTGTGCTGCCATCCTGCCCTGGTTGTCATATGGTGACAAGGACCATGTTAGGTTGCTGTTCTTTGACAAAAATATCTCTCTTTCAGCTTGGGGGATTTCTTCTTCATCTGAAGATGATGCATCGTGCTCTGGGTTGTATTCTTCCCCATCTTCATCTTCAGATACCTCCTCCTCTTCTAAATAATTGTTCTCTTGTTCCTCCTGGACATCTGAAAAAATCAGATCTATGACCTGTCGGGCACTGAAACGTGCACTCATGGCTTCAGCAAAGAGAGAACTGGGGGAATGTCATTTGCAGCACCTTTATATCCTCTGACTGCATTCCCCATTAGTAAACAATGCTTTCAAGAAATTTTTATTTTGTCTGAAATGTTGTTTATTTTGTCTGAAATTTTGTTTCTTTTGTCTGTGAACTTGAGTCATGTGTGCGGTCGTGGAGGGGAGATGCTGCACATGCACAAGAAAGTTTCCGTTTTGTCTGACACCGTACCCAAACCGGCCGAGCGCATGCACCATCGTGCGCAAATTGATTTTGTCCCCCCACACAAAACGCAATCAAGACACGCAGGTTAAAATATCAAAACAAACTCTGAATCAATTATATTGATTTGGGGACAGGTCGAAAAGCATTAAACATTTATGGTAATTTAGCTAGCTAGTTTACAGTTGCTAGCTAATTTGTCCTATTTTGCTAGCTTGCTGTTGCTAGCTAATTTGTCCTGGGATATAAATGTTGAGGTGATATTTTACCTGAAATGCCCAAGGTCCTCTACTCCGACAACTAATCCACACATAAAACGGTCAACCGAATCGTTTCTAGTCATCTCTCCTCCTTCCAGGCTTTTTCTTCTTTGGACTTAACCGGTGATTGGCAACTAACTTTCATAAAAGGTGTATTACCACCACCGACCTCCGTTCGTCTTTCAGTCACCCACGTCGGTATAACCAATGAGGAGATGGCACGTGGGTATCTGCTTCTGTAAACCAATGAGGAGATGGGAGAGGCAGGACTTGCAGTGCGATCAGAGTCACAAATAGAACTGACTTCTATTTTAGCCCTTAGCAACGCAGACGCTCATTGGCGCGCGCGAGCAGTGTGGGTGCAATAATTGAATACGCTCGCGCACGCAATTCTCTAGGTGTAATTATTATTGCGATGTTTCACTTTTTCTAATGTTGAGGTCATTCTAGGAAAGTCATCAAATTTCAAGTTGAAAAAATATAATTGAGGGGGATTTCTCTGCTGTTAAACATAGTGGCGGGTCATTTTTGACCCTTAAGACAACACAAGGGATAAGACATTTCTGATTCAGGAAATTCAGACCAGCTATTCACCGTATGACAAATTATTACATTCCCAATTTTCATAATACCAACATTTCTCAGACAAATGTTAAAGAGCATAACAACACACTTGTTGAAACAATTTTTCAAATTTGCTTATACTCCCTTATCATACTGGCGACCTCATGGCAGAGTTACAGGGTCAGGGAGTTACAGTGCTAACCCTCAGGGACAAATCCCAACCATAAAGCAGACCCAATATGGTGAGATTTATATCGAAACAAAGACAAAAACAAGAACAACCAAAACAACAGCAATACACTTCTTCATATTATACTTAACCCATTTAATCTTGAATTTTTCCCAGACATGAAAATATCCAAATCTTTTGTCATTAGTAAGCCTTTGAAATAATCATTCATAAAAAAAAAATAATTTTCATGGAAAGGTAGGTGAAAAAGTGTGTTTTATGGTCGGTCACAATTGTGGCCGGTGGGATAATGTGATGTATACTGAATTAACATATTTCTCCTATGCAGTCATGAAAATTCTTATATATCCCAGCCCAGTTATTAACACATTTAAAACTCTGTTACTGGCAGTCACCAGCATTGCTACTAGAATGCCCATCACATTCTAGTTTGACTATTTTACATATTAAAAACCCTTTTACAACACCGATATGAATACTGAGAGCAAAAACAAAAACACAACAACCATCAACGTATTTCAACATTGTTACTTTATTGTAACATACAGTGTAACATTGTTACTTTAGTGCAACATGTATTGAAACATTAATATTCTGCAGGTGGGGACCACAGACCACTTCTCAGTTCCTATGTTTCCTGTCTGATGTTTTGGTCACTTTTGAATGCTGGCGGTGCTTTCACTCTAGTGGCAGCATGAGACGGAGTCTACAACCCACACACGTGGCTCAGGTAGTGCAGCTCATCCAGGATGGCACATCAATGCGAGCTGTGGCAAGAAGGTTTGCTGTGTCTGTCAGAGTAGTGTCCAGAGCATGGAGGCGCTACCAGGAGACAGGCCAGTACATCAGGAGACGTGGAGGAGGTCGTAGGAGGGCAACAATCCAGCAGCAGGACCGCTACCTCCGTCTTTGTGCAAGGAGGAGCAGGAGAAGCACTGCCAGAGCCCTGCAAAATGACCTCCAGCAGGCCACAAATGTGCATGTGTCTGCTCAAACGGTCAGAAACAGACTCCATGAGGGTGGTATGAGGGCCCGACGTCCACAGGTGGGGGTTGTGCTTACAACCCAACACCGTGCAGGACGTTTGGCATTTGCCAGAGAACACCAAGATTGGCAAATTCGCTACTGGCGCCCTGTGCTCTTCACAGATGAAAGCAGGTTCACACTGAGCACGTGACAGACGTGACAGAGTCTGGAGACGCCGTGGAGAACGTTCTGCTGCCTGCAACATCCTCCAGCATGACCGGTTTGGCGGTGGGTCAGTCATGGTGTGGGGTGGCATTTCTTTGGGGGGCCGCACAGCCCTCCATGTGCTTGCCAGAGGTAGCCTGACTGCCATTAGGTACCGAGATGAGATCCTCAGACCCCTTGTGAGACCATATGCTGGTGTGGTTGGCCCTGGGTTCCTCCTAATGCAAGACAATGCTAGACCTCATGTGGCTGGAGTGTGTCAGCAGTTCCTGCAAGAGGAAGGCATTGATGCTATGGACTGGCCCGCCCGTTCCCCAGACCTGAATCCAATTGAGCACATCTGGGACATTATGTCTCGCTCCATCCACCAACGCCACGTTGCACCACAGACTGTCCAGGAGTTGGCGGATGCTTTAGTCCAGATCTGGGAGGAGATCCCTCAGGAGACCATCCGCCACCTCATCAGGAGCATGCCCAGGCATTGTAGGGAGGTCATACAGGCACGTGGAGGCCACACACACTACTGAGCCTCATTTTGACTTGTTTTAAGGACATTACATCAAAGTTGTATCAGCCTGCAGTGTGGTTTTCCACTTTAATTTTGAGTGTGACTCCAAATCCAGACCTCCATGGGTTGATAAATTGGATTTCCATTGATTATTTTTGTCTGATTTTGTTGTCAGCAAATTCAACTATGTAAAGAAAAAAGTATTTAATAAGATGATTTCTTTCATTCAGATCTAGGATGTGTTGTTTAAGTGTTCCCTTTATTTTTTTGAGCAGTATATATTATACACATACATATATATACACACACACACACACACACACACACTCACACATACACACATACATACATACATATGTAACCGATGTGAAATGGCTAGTTAGTTAGCGTGGTGCGCGCTAATAGCGTTTCAATCAGTGACGTCACTCGCTCTGAGACTTGAAGTAGGGTTTCCCCTTGCGTTGCAAGGGCTGCGGCTTTTGTGGCGCGATGGGTAACGATGCTTCTTGGGGTGTCAGTTGTTGATGTGTGCAAGGGTCCCTGGTTCGAGCCCGGGTTGGGGCGAAGAGAGGGACGGAACCTACACTGTTACATTGATGCTGTTGACCCGGATCATTGGTTGCTGCGGAAAAGGAGGGGTCAAAAGGGTGGGTGAGTGTAACCGATGTGAAATGGCTAGTTAGTTAGCGGTGGTGTGCGCTAATAGCGTTTCAATCAGTGACGTCACTCGCTCTGACACTTGAAGTAGGGTTTCCCCTTGCATTGCAAGGGCCGAGGCTTTTGTGGTGCGATGGGTAACGATGCTTCTTGGGGTGTCAGTTGCTGATGTGTGCAAGGGTCCCTGGTTCGAGCCCGGGTTGGGGCGAAGAGAGGGACGGAACCTACACTGTTACACATACATACATACATATTATAGAGGTAGGCTTCAGAACCAAGTGCACTATTTTGAACTACGATCAGTCAGACCTACTGTCATACAGTATGTCTTGAATCAATTGACCTTTTCCAAAAACATTTCAGTCATTTTGATTGTCTTTTTCCCTTTTTCGTCAACTTTTCTTTTCTTGCTAGAGTCCGTTGTACTGCTTCTCCTCACCCTTTAGTGACTTTTCAAATTTTCCTTTACTGACTTTTTCAGCCCTTTTTCATTCGCTCTTATCTCCTTTTCTACTGTCCGTGGTATATCTTGAAGCACTCAATATGCAGTGGCGCTTTGCATTTCTCACATGGATAGGCAGTGCGTTTGTCACAATGACGACATCTATGGAACCGGTGCATCGTGTTGATTGGCCAGTAAGAAGATTTGTCGTATATTGCCTGATCTTCAACAGTAGCAGCCAATAGAGATCTCCTTCTGTGGCTCAGTGGTTTTGTGCCAAACTTTTGCATAAGAGACTGTGCCAATATCCATGAGAAGGTGAGCAGGTTGATGGTCCCTCCCATAACATCTCTGTAAAATAAATGGCTGTTTATGAGTGCATTGTTGAGAGACCATGCAAAGATGGGCCACCACCACTTCTTACACCTGATGGAGATATGGTATCTTGAAACCTGTAGGTTGTGAAGTTCAACACCACCATATGCTCATTGTATCAGTTGATGCATTTTGGTTGTGGGACTTTGTCAAAAGGCACGTCGCTCCTTGTTCCATCTCTTGACAGTATATTTCTCCTCCATGTTTGTTGCCACTGTGACAATATTATTGTCTTTCTAACGGTCAACCAACTTGTCTCCTTGGGTCAGAACCTCAGAGGTTCCCCGGGGTAACTTCATGAAGTCCTGTGGCTTGAATGGGACATCAAACAGACGATTTTGCCTCATCATTCCAGAGCTCCCATATCCTCTTTTTGTCATTTCATCGAGGAGTGCAAGCGAAGTGCAGAGGTTGTCATGAAGGAACTTGCAACCTTGAGGCACCTGAGATTGCTCTGCAACACCAAGAACGACACTGGGTCCATGACCTAACACAGTCTCAGGGAGGAAAGTGTAGGGAGGTGAGGAGTAGGTCATCATCACTGATAACGTTGTTCCTGTCATGATCAGTTTGCATAGGTTCAGCATATACATTCAACAGCCTGGCTGGCAAATGGCCTGTGTCCCCCTCATAGTCCATATCTGACCCATCGCTATCACAATCTCTCAGGGATAACTGCAATGTTGCACGCCTTGTCTGAGCAGTCACCTAGATCCAACATATCCAGAACTTGACTCAAAGTGAAACTAAAAGAAAGAACAGAGTAGAAAGCTAGGTAGAACAAGAACTATGTATGTGTATAAGTATATGTAAACCTAGATGCACTGTGTTATCCCGCCGGTCACTATTGTTACCGTCAACATGTTTACTCATTCTATGACCACACTGAACAATATTGAGTAATTGCAAATGCATATATCAATACTAGACACCTTAAAGATGATGTGTACCAAAAATCATTGTCCAATCTTAACAGACACATCTCAACATCTGTCACGGCTGTCTGAAGGATCGGACCAAAATGCAGTGTGTTTGTAGTTCCACATCTTTATTTATTCGTGAAACGTAATGCAATACATAAATACTTGAACTAACAAAAAACAACAAACCATGACGCAGAGAGAAAGCACAGTACTCAAAATATAATCACCCACAAACACAGGTGGGACAAACATCAACATAAATATGACCTCCAATTAGAGGTAACGAGGATCAGCTGCCTCCAATTGGAGATAAACCCAAACAACACCAACATAGAAATACAAAACTAGAAACTGAACATAGAAATACAAAAACAGACAAACACCCCCTGTCACGCCCTGACCTACTCTACCATAGAAAATAACAACTTACTATGGTCAGGACATGACAACATCAACTGTTCAGAGGAGACTGCGTGAACCAGGCCTTCATGGTCAAATTGCTACAAAGAAACTACTACTAAAGGACAGCAATAATAAGAAGAGACTTGCTTGGGCCATATGTGGGAACTCCTTCAAGACTGTTGGAAAAGCATTCCAGGTGAAGCTGGTTGAGAGAATGCCAAGAGTGTGCCAAGCTGTCATCAAGGCAAAGGGTGGCTACTTTGAAGAATTCTAAAATATATATTGTTTTTTGTAACACTTTTTGGTTACTACATGATTTTGTAACACTTTTTGGTTACTACATGATTCCATATGATTCCAAAACTATTCCAAAACATTTGATTCCAAAACTATTTCATAGTTTTGATGTCTTCACTATTATTCACTATTATTCACTATTATATTCACTATTCTACAATGTAGAAAATAGTAAAAATAACTTCTTGACGGTCGCCTAGGATAGGGGGTGCTACAGCGATTTTTGAAAAAAATTCGTGCCCATTTTAAACGGCCTCCTACTCAAACTCAGAAGCTAGGATATGCATATAATTAATACTTGTGGATAGAAAACACCCTAAAGTTTCTAAAACTGTTTGAATGGTGTCTGTGAGTATAACAGAACTCATATGGCAGTCAAAACCCCGAGACAGATCGTAACAGGATGTGGAATTCTGAATTGCAGACTCAACTTCATCACTTTGCCTATAAATCACACCGTGAGCTATGGTTCATTGAGCACTTCCTATTGCTTCCACTAGATGTCCCCAGTCTTTACAAAGTGGTTTGAGCCTTCTACTGTGAAAACTGACAGAATGAGAGTCACATGGGGAGGGCCATCACCATTATGACGCCGGTGCCCCTGGCTACCCTCCCCTTTCGAAACGTTTTGAAAGACAATGCAATCGTCCCCCTTGAATGTTATTGGAGCTCTGGTTGAAAAAGGCCCTAAAGATTTATGTTATACAATGTTTGACATGTTTGAACGAACTTAAATAAATAAAAAATCAATTTTGGTAAGAGAGGAGTCCCGCGCACGACGATACTTTTGGTGCAGCCTTCAGAACGCGCTAACAAGAAGACATAAAGGATTAACTTTTTCGAACGAAAATACATTTGTTGTGGACCTGGGATTCCTGGAAGTGCCTTCTGATGAAGATAATCAAAGGTAAGGGATTATTGACAATAGTATACAAGACTAGATTTGATATGCGATTGTTCCAAGATGGCGCTGACCTGTATTGCTAGCCTATTTTTCTGAGTATCGCGCACCCCCTTTTATCGCAAAGTGTGATTACCCAGTGAAGTTATTTTTAAATCTGGCATTGCAGGTGCTTTCAAGAGATGCTAATCTATAAATCTTAGAATGACAATATTACATTTAAAAAATGTTTTCGAATAGTAATTTAGTAAATTGTAGCGCTGTTTCACCGGATGCATTTGAGGGAAAATAGTTAGTCAACGTTACGCGCCGATGTAAAATGCTGTTTTTATATATAAATATGAACTTTATCGAACAAAAGAATGCATGTATTGTGTAACATGATGTCCTAGGAGTGTCATCTGATGAAGATTGTCAAAGGTTAGTGCTGCATTTAGCTGTTTTTTGGTTATTTGTGATGCATGTGGTTGGTCAGAAAATGGCTATGTGGCGACTTTTACGATATACTGCTCTAACATAATCTAATGTTTTGCTTTTGCTGTAAAGCCTTTTTGAAATCGGACAACGTGGTTCGATTCAGGAGAGGTGTATCTATAAAACGATATAAAATAGTCCTATATTTGAAAAAAAAGAAATATATTAAATTTTGTTATGGAAACGGCGATAGGATTTTTCGCTGGATGTCCATCCCGCATACGGGACGGAGCCCGTCCAGAGGATAAAGAAAACACCTGGAATGAGTAGGTATGTCCAAACTTTTGACTGTTACTGTATGTCAATTATAAACATTTTCCAAAAAAGTGATACCAACTTCCCCGGAGAGTAGTCCTTGTATTTGTGCCTTTTAATTGGTCATGACACCTAAAACCTTGTATTAGAACCAATACAGAAGCGTCTGCCAATTTGCTACTGGAGAATATGGGAGACCTAATGTCTTATACCAGTGTCACGCTTCAAATACCAATGTTGTTGACAATACATATTCCCAAAATTAGGGTCCATCGTCCGTTCATCAAATAAATCTCTCATCAATGCACACACATTCAGGAAACAAAAACAAACACACAAAACAAACAGTATTTGGTTAGGAGCGTCTTCCTTTCTTCTAATTCAAATGGAGTTATTTCTTCCCCATCAAAATATTTTCTAACAAGTTAATGTAATGTAGCACCGTCACGTCTACTCCCGCTCTTCCCCTCCGGCGTTCGACGTCACCAGTATACTAACCACCGGCCCTGCGATCCATCATTACGCACACCTGGCATCGATCATTACGCGCACCTGCAGATCATTATGATACTCACCTGGACTCCATTACCTTCCTGATTACCTCCCTTCTATCTGTCACTCCCTTGGGTTCCTTCTTCAGCCGGTATTGTTCTGTCACGTCCTGACCAGCAGATGGAGCTATTGTATTAGTTTTGGGGTCAGGACGTGGCAGTTTTTGTATGTGAATGATGGTGTTGTTGATTGGGACTTCCAATTGAAGGCAGGTGTGTTGAGTTGCCTTTGATTGGAAGTCCTATATAGGTGTGTGTGTTTTTCTTTGGGGTTGTGGGTGGTTGTTTTTGCACTGCGTTTAATAGCCTGCAGAACTGTAGCTGTTGTCACCTTTATTGTTTTGTTAAGTGGATGCTTTACTCCTTTTTTTGGAAATTAAATATGAGTATTCACATACCTGCTGCGCCTTGGTCTTCTCTCCATGACAACTATTGTTACATGTTCCTATGTTCATGCATTATCACCACTGTTATGTTGTCTCGTTTCATGTTTGTTGTTTTATTAACTTCTTATGGGCAGGTGGGACAGGAGCATGCCACCTGGCCAACATCCGGTGTAATTGCAGAGCGCGAAATTCAAACTACAGAATTATAAATATTTAATTGGGGCTAGGGGGCAGTATTGAGAATTTTGAAAAAAATATGTGCCCATTTTTAACTGCCTCCTACACCAACTCAGAAGCTAGAATATGCATATTATTGTTCTGGTTTGGATAGAAAACACTCCGAATTTTCTAAAACTGTTTGAATGGTGTCTGTAAGTATAACAGAACTCATATGGCAGTCAAAACCCTGAGACAAATTCTGACAGGAAGTGGATACCTGATGTGTTGAATTACCTTTAAGCCTATGCCATTGAAACACACAGGGGCTTATTAATTGTTGAGCACTTCCTATGGCTTCCACTAGATGTCACCAGTCTTTAGAAAGTGTTTTGAGTCTTATACTGTGAGAACTGAACGAACAAGAGCCTTGGAACGGTGATGGCCGATTAGACTCTTGCGCGCGAGTTCATGTTGGGTACTCTCGTTCCAAAACGTTTTAAAAGAGAATGCAAACGTCCGCCTTGAATATTATTCATGTTCTGGTTAAAAAAGGCACTAATGATTTATGCTATACAACGTTTGACATGTTTGAACGAACGTAAATATTTTTTTCCCCCTCGTTCATGACGAGAAGTCCGGCTGGCATAGATCATGTGCTAACAACACGGAGCTTTTTGGACATAAATTATGAGCTTTTTCGAACAAAACTACATTTGTTATGGACCTGGGATTCCTGGAACTGACATCTGATGAAGAGAATCAAAGGTAATGGATTATTTACATAGTATTTTCGATTTTAGATCTATCCAACATGGCCGTTAGTCTGTATCGCAAAGCGTATTTTTCTGGGCGCAGTGCTCAGATTATTGCAAAGTGTGATTTCCCAGTAAGGTTATTTTTAAATCTGGCAATCCGGTTGCGTTCAAGAGATGTAAATCTATAATTCTTTGAATGACAATATAATATTTTACCAATGTTTTCGAATAGTAATTATTTAATTTGTTGTGCTACTTGACTGGCGGTTATTGGAGGGAAACGATTTCCTCAACATCAACGCCATAGTAAAACGCTGTTTTTGGATATAAATATGAACTTGATAGAACAAAAAATGCATGCATTGTCTAACATAATGTCCTAGGAGTGTCATCTGATGGAGATTGTCAAAGGTTAGTGCATCATTTTAGCTGGTTTTCTGCTTTTGGTGACGCCTGTCTTTGAATTGACAAAACATTACACACAGCTATTGTCAATGTACTCTCCTAACATAATCTAACTTTATGCTTTTGCCGTAAAGCCTTTTTGAAATCGGACAACGTGGTTAGATTAAGGAGATGTTTATCTTTCAAAGGGTGTAAGATAGTTGTATGTTTGAGAAATTTGAATTATGACACTTAATTGTTTTCAAATTTGGCGGTCTTGATATTTCACCTGTTGTTGATTGGGTGTACCAGGGGTGGGACGCTTGCGTCCCACATAGCCCATAGAGGTTAACTTTCATAAAATCACAAGTGTAATGCATCAAAATAAAGCTTAACTTCTTGTTAATCCAGCCACTGTGTCAGATTTCAAAAAGGCTTTACGGCAAAAGCACACCATGTGGTTATCTGAGGACAGCACCCCACACACAAAAGCATGAAAAACATTTTTCAATCAGGTAGGTGCGACACAAAAGTCAGAAATAGCGATATAATAAATGCCTTACCTTTGATGATCTTCTGTTGGTACTCCAAAAGGTCCCAGATACATCACAAATGGTTCTTTTGTTCGATAATGTCCTTCTTTATATCCATAAAAACTCAGTTTAGCTGGCGCGCTTCTGTCAATAATCCACCCAGTTTCCCTCCATCAAAATGCATACAAAATGAATCCCAAACATTACTAATAAACTTTTCCAAACAAGTCAAGCAACATTTATAATCAAACCTTAGGTACCCTAATATGTAAATAAACGATCAAATTTAAGACGGAGAATCGTTATTGTCTTTACCGGAGAAAAATACCAAAGAACGCGCTCTCTTCCACGCGCTTGGAAACAAGGGGTTCATGGCTCTGTTTAAATGTATTTTTGATCATCCCCCGGAGGGCAGAGAGGGAGGTGAGCGTCTACTGCAATTATGGCAGGGGGACCAGATGGCTGCCGAGTACGCGCTCACCTTCCAGACAGTAGCAGCATCCAGTGGATGGAATGAGTCGGCGCTTCATAAGCTATTCAGAAGAAATTTGCGTGAAGAGGTCCAGATGAAACTGGCCTGTCGAGACAACAACCTCACCTTGGATGCTCTCATTGCGATGGCCATCCGTATCCGTCTGGATAACGTATTTCGGGAGCACCGGTACTCTCATCGCTTCTCTCCCTCCCTCAGTGAACACTCGGGATCAGAGCCTGAACCCATGGCGGTAGAGGTCACACGCCCCCCTGCGGCAGAGCGCCGCAGACGGATACAGCTGGGACTCTGTCTGTACTGTGGATAAGGAGGGAACAAGCTCCAGAGGTTTCCGGCATGTCCGAATCCGGGATCCACAAGAGCAGAGGGAAGGAGTGAGTATTCCATCTTCATCACTGTTTGCTAGGTTATTTTTGGTGTCCATCACACTAGCTGACTGTCCCTCATGTAGTTTATACAGCTTTAGTGGATTCCAGTGCTGCAGGGAACTTTATTGACCATACCCTTGCCTCCTCTCTTAACATCATCTCATACCCTCTCCTTTTCTGGTTCAAGCCTTTGATAGTCAGCCTTTAGGATCCTGAACCATCACCCACATCACTCAACCACTCACCCTCACCGTGAAGTCCATTCATCAGGAAAACACCCCCTTCTTCATTGCCAGTGCACCAGTCCTCAGGATCATCCTTGGCCGACCTTGGCTTCAATGTCATAACCCTACCATCTCATAGTTGAGGATGAGAATTAAAGACGGGTCACCCGAATGCCAGAGGACCTACTTCCCTGTCCCCTGTGGTTCCACGCCGGTTGAGAGTCCTATGGTTGCCCTTCAGCCCAACATCCCGGAGGTATACCAGGACCTGCGGGAGGTATTCTCCAAGACTCACATCACCTGTCTTCCTCCTCATTGCTCCTGGGACTGTGCCATCAACTTGCTTGCAGGTTCAGCGCCTCCGTGCAGACACATCTACCCTCTGTCGGTGGCTGAGACCCAGGCCATGGAAGATTACATCCAAGAGGCGCTCCAACAAGGTTTCATCTGCACATCCACTTCCCCTCAATGAAATCACCACAAAGTATCGGTACCCTCTCCCATTGGTGCTGTCGGCCATCGAATAGCTCTGCTGGGCCCGGTTCTTTACCAAACTGGACCTACTGAGTGCTTACAATCTCATCCGCATCCGGGAGTGGGATGAGTGGAAGATGGCATTTAGCACGATGTCTGGTCACTACAAGTACTTGGTGATGCCATTTCGTTAAAGCGCTCGTCCCGCATGCGGGATCAACATCCAGCGAAAAATCAGAGCGCCATATTCATAACCTAACCATAACCAAATGTAATATATTTTTTTTCTCAAACATAGGACTATTTTACAGCGTTTTATAGATACACCTCTCCTGAATCGAACCACATTGTCCGATTTCAAAAAGGCTTTACAGCAAAAGCAAAACATTACATTATGTTGGGAGAGTATATCGTCAAAATAGCCACACCGCCATTTTCCGACCAAACACATGCATCACAAATAACCAAAAAACAGCTAAATGAAGCACTAACCTTTGACAATCTTCATCAGATGACACTCCTAGGACATCATGTTACACAATACATGCATTCTTTTGTTCGATAAAGTTCATATATATATATAAAAACAGCATTTTACATCGGCGCGTGACGTTGACTAACTATTTTCCCTCAAATGCATCCGGTGAAACAGCGCTACAATTTACTAAATTACTATTCGAAAACATTTTTAAAATGAAATATTGTCATTCAAAGAATTATAGATTAACATCTCGTGAATGCACCCGCATTGCCAGATTTAAAAATAACTTTACTGGGAAATCACACTTTGCAATAAAAGGGGATGCTATGCTCAGAAAAATAGGCTAGGCGATACAGGTTAGCGCCATCTTGGAACAATGTAATATCAAATATACTCTTGTATGCTATTGTAAATATTCCCTTACCTTTGATTATCTTCATCAGAAGGCACTTCCAGGAATCCCAGGTCCACAACAAATGTAGTTTTGTTTGAAAAAGTTAATAATTTATGTCCCAATAGCTTCTTCTTGTTAGCGCGTTCTGAAGGCTACTCAAAATGTACCGTAGTGCGCGGGACTTGTCGTCACGAATGTGCAAAGAAAATATATTTAAGTTTGTTCAAACATGTCAAACGTTGTATAACATAAATCTTTAGGGCCTTTTTCAACCAGAGCTTCAATAATATTCAAGGGGGACGATTGCATTGTCTTACTAAACGTTTCGAAAGGGGAGGGTAGCCAGGGGCGCCCGCGTCATAATGGTAATGGCCCTCCCCCTGTGACCAAATTCCAAAGCCTCTCTTTGGGTCAGTTTGTACCATAGAAGACTCAAACCACTTTGTAAAGACTGGTGACATCTAGTGGAAGCCTTAGGAAGTGCTCAATGAATCCTAACTCACGGTGTGTTTTATAGGCAAAGTGCTGAAGGTGAGTCCACAAATCAGATTTCCACTTCCTGTTAGGATCTGTCTCGGGGTTTTGACTGCCATATGAGTTCTGATATACTCACAGACACCATTCAAACAGTTTTAGAAACTTTAGAGTGTTTTCTATCCAAATCTACTAATTATATGCATATCCTAGCTTCTGAGTTTGAGTAGGAGGCTGTTTAAAATGGGCATGTATTCTTTTCAAAATTCGCTGTAGCGCCCCCTATCCTTAACATGCGTTAAGAGGTTAACGAGGTGTTCAGGAACATGCTCGGACGCCAGGTGGTCGTGTATATCGATGACATCCTGATCTACACGGCTATCCTGGAGGATCACATCACTCACGTTCGAGCAGTCCGGGAACACGTCCTGGCTAACCACCTGTTCGTCAAGGCTGAGTAGTGCCAATTAGGCTACAAATCAGCCCGCAGTGTGTGAGGATGGATGACAAGAAGGTAGATGTAATCAGGTCATGTCCAGTCCCAACCACCATAAAGGGATTACAATGGTTTTTGGAGTTTGTCAACTTCTACCGCTGCTTCATCAGGAACTTCAGCTCTGTCGCCACTCCTCTCACCTCTGTCCTTAAGGGAGGGCCGGTAGGTTGGTGTGGAGCCCAGCATCTGACAAGGCCTTCTGTCTCCTTATTAAGGGACTTTTCACCTCTGCCCCATTGCTCAAACATCCAGATCCCACGATATCCTTTGTGGTGGAGGTGGATGCTTCAGAGGTAGGCGTGGGGGCAGTTCTGTCTCAACGACAGGGCAATCTACAGAAATTGTACCCCTGTGCTTTTTACTCTAAGAAACTGTCCCCTTCAGGGAGGAATGACGACATCGGGGATCGTGAGCTGCTGATGGTGAAGTTGGCATTAGAGGAGTGTAGACACCTGCTGAAGGGCGCAAGGGGTCATTTTTCATTCTCATCTACCATCGGAACCTGGAGTACATACGGACAGCGAGGAGGCTGAATCCATGCCAAGCGAGGTGGGCCATTTTCCTTGGTTTGCATGAAGGTTTGACTTCACGCTGACCTATTGCCCATATTTAAAGAACACCAAGGCCGATGCCCTGTCCCATCTTTCCGATTCGGGGGAGAAGGTCCTACATCCTCCTGAATCGTAGCTCCTGTGGTCTGGGACATAGATGTGGACATCCACCAGGCTCTGGAGAGGGAGCCCACACCCACTCACTGTCCTCCCGAGTGCATTTACATTCCCACAGGGATAAGGGACTGGTTACTGACCTGGGCACACACAGCTGTTGTCGCTGGACATCCAGGTATTTCTTGCACTACCCAATCCATCTCTGTGAAATACTGGTGGCCCACCTTAGCGCAGGATGTCACTCGCTACGTCAACTCCTGTTCTGTATGTGCCCAAACCAAAATCTCCCCTGAACACTCCAGCAGGGAAGCTTCTTCCCGTGCCTCAGCACCCCTGGTCACATCTATCCATTGACTTTGTAACTGATCCCCCCTCCTCTGACGGTTTCACCACCATTTTGGTGGTTGTGGATAGATTTTCAAAGTCCTGGCATTTAATCCCTCTTTCTGGTCTCCCCACTGCTCTCCAAGTTGTTGAGGCACTCTTCCAGCAGTTCTTCAGGCATTATGGCCTTCCGGAGGTCATCGTCTCTGATCGTAGCCCCCAATTCACATCACGGGTATGGAAGGCCTTTATGGAGAAGCTCGGGGTCATGGTCAGCCTCACTTCTGGGTACCGGTCTCAGTCCAACTGGCAGGTGGAGAGGATGAATCAGGAGCTGGGGAGGTTCCTGAGGAGTCACCGTCAGGACCAGCAGGGAGAGTGGCCGCGATTCCTTCCATGGGCAGAGTTTGCCCAGAACTCGCTACTTCACTCCTCCACTGGGTTGACCCCTTCCAGTGTGTTCTAGGTTTTCAGCCTGCCCTGGCCCTGTGGAGTCTGGGCCAGACCGACACTCCTGTGGTTGATGAGTGTTTCCGGTGTGCAGAAGAAGTGTGGAGCGATGCTCACGTGAGACTCCAGTGCACCGCCCAGCGTCAAAAGGAGAAGGCAGACCGCCACCGCAGTGCGACCCATGTGTTACACCCTGGGGATCGAATCTGGCTTCCTACCAGGAACCTCCCACTCCACCTGCCCTGCAAGAAAGTGAGCCCCCAGTTTCTGGGGCTGTTCAAGGTTCTCCAGAGGGTCAACGAGGTGACATATAGGTTACAGCTTCCCAGTCACTATCGTATCTCACCTTCTTTTCATGTCTCCCTTCTCAGGCCGGTGGTTCCTGGTCCCCTAGCTGATGCTGTCCCCCACGACACCCCTCCACCCCCCTGGACATTGAGGGGAGTACGGCGTATGCTGTCAGATCCCTACTGGACTCCCGACATTGTGGGGGTTGGCTCCAGTACCTGGTGGACTGGGAGGGGTATGGCCCAGAGGAGCAGTGTTGGGTTCCGGTGAAGGATATTCTGGATCCCAACGTCATCCATGATTTCCACCTTCACCGCCCGGACCAGCCCGCTCCTCGGGGTCGTCCCTTTGGATGGTGTCTTCCTGCGGCGGGAGCCATGCGTCAGAGGGGGGAGTACTGTCACGTCTACTCCCGCTCTTCCCCTCCGGCGTTCAACGTCGCCGGTATACTAACCACCGGTCCTGCGATCCATCATTACGTACAACTGGCATCCATCATTACGCGCACCTGCAGATCATTATGATACTCACCTGGACTCCATTACCTTCCTGATTACCTCCCCTCTATCTGTCACTCCCTTCGGTTCCTTCCTCAGCCGGTATTGTTCCTGTGTTCATGCATTATCGCCATTGTTATGTTGTCTCGTTTCAAGTTTGTTATTTTATTAAACGTTTCACCTGCACCTGCTTCTCGACTCACAGCGTCTCCATGCCCACATGGTAATATTCCCTACACAAATTGTTATATAGTTTGTAAATACGTGACGGGATTCCCAATCATAACCAATTGTTTCTCACATCCACTGATCAATTATTAACCTGTTGGTGACCCTTTCCTGTTCTCATCCCGTTAACGGGATTGATTTTGACCACAGCCAGTGGAAAATCAGAGCGCCAAATTTAAAACAGCTAAAATCTCATAATTCCATTTTCTCAAAAAATCAACTATTTTACACCATTTTAAAGATAAACTTCTCGTTAATCTAACCACATTGTCCGATTTCAAAAAGGCTTTACGGCGAAAGCATAAAATTTGATTATGTTAGGACATAAACTTCACAAGAAACACCACACAGCCATTTTCCAAGCAACTCGATGCATCACAAAAACCCAAAACACAGCTAAATGAAGCACTAACCTTTGACGATCTTCATCAGATGACACTCCTAGGACATTATGTTACACAATACATGTATGTTTTGCTTGATAAAGTTCATATTTATATCCAAAAACAGCATTTTACATTGGCGCGTAATGTTGAGAAATGTTTTCCCTCCAAACCTGACGGTGAATGAGCACAATGAGCACACATAGTACGTAAATTCTCATCGTAAACATTGATCAATATAGAAGTGTTATGCACAGAATTATAGATACACTTCTCCTAAATGCTACCGCTTTGTCAGATTTCAAAAAAGGTTCACAGAGAAAGCACAATTTGCAATAATCTGAGTACAGCCCAGATGACACTAACAACTGGCAAACAGAAACCCGCCATCTTGGAGTCAATAAAACTAAGAAATTAGAATATAAATATTCACTTACCTTTGATTATCTTCATCAGAAGGCACTCCCAGGAATCCCAGCTCCATAATAAATGTTCGATAAAGTTCATATTTATTTCCAAATAATCCATTTTGTTCGCGTTAGGTTCACTATCCAAATCCACGACGCGCGTGCTTACTTAGTCCAGATGAAAAGTCAAAAAAGTTATACTACAGTTTGTAGAAACATGTCAAACGATGTATAGAATCAATCTTTAGGCTGTTTTTATCATATACCTTGAATAAAATTCCAACTGGACCTATCTGTTCTCTTTAGGAGTGAATATGAACTCAGCTCGCTCCCAAGTCCTTGCGCGTGACTTGAGTCCATGCCTTATAATGGGACACCAGTTTACCACAGCTGGTATTCCCTTCAAATTCACCATAGAATCTTCAAACACCGTTCCAAAGACTGCTGACATCTAGTGGAAGCTTTAGGGAGTGCAAAATGAACCCTAAGTCACTGTATACAGTCAAGGCAATCACTTGAAAAAACTACAACCTCAGATTTTCCACTTCCTGCTTGACTTTTTCTCAGGTTTTTGCCTGCCATATGAGTTCTGTTATACTCACAGACACCATTCAAACAGTTTTAGAAACTTCAGAGTGTTTCCTATCAAAATCTACTAACAATATGCATATTCTAGTTTCTGGGACAGAGTAGTGACCTGTTTAAATTGGGTACGTTTTTCATCCGGCCGTGAAAATACTGCCCCCTAGCCCTAAGAGGTTTTAACCTGCAGGAATATTTTCTTACTTCTACCTCAGGACCCTGTCCTGGTATCTCTAATATGCATGACCTATTCCTAGAACAGGATTTTCTAAAAGTTCCCAGAACTTTCCCCAAATTGGAGATTACTATGTTCAAAACAGAGCCTCAGTTCCCAGAACTGATTGTGCACAACCTGTTCCCAGAACAGGAGTTCTGAAGGTTCCCAGAGCCTTCCCTCAATTGAGAGTTGTGTTTAATAAAATCAGTCTCACCCTGAACTCTATCTGTTCGGGATGGTGTATCCGTCCACTGACAATTCCTGCCGGGTCAGAGGTGGGTCCCTTTCTGCTCCACTTAATCAGAGAGTGGGCTCCCTGAGCCACGTCTACTTTAGCCCCCCTGCACGGTTAACCCTGGTCAGCAGGCGGAGTTAGCCATCCCATCCTCGCTGCCAAATTGTCATGGAAATTCGAACCAAAAGGAAGAGAGACTGTAGATTCTTCAACCAACAACTTTATTATATGATTAGCAATTACTCAATTGTGCAGATTTAAGGGCCTAACGAACAAAGTTGGGTCTCAGCTTTTATAAAAATCTATTGCACAGTTAGCAGATATGTGGAAACAATGGGTGATACATAGTTACGAAACTAGTGATTATAATTTCTTCGCACTATCTGCTGACACCGGGTATAGTCTGAATGATTAGATCATGATACTGCTAATCATGCTATTCTCTGTTCTCCTCAGCATGTGTCCACACAATTGGGATTCTGTAGATACTGAGTAACAGGATGTTTCACATATTGTGGTTTCCCACAATCTTATGACTATCAGTAGAGAAACACAGAAGAGACAGTTTTCTAAGGTTAATACAGAATAGACAGAGCCTAGTTTGTAATTTTCCACCACAGGGGTTCTTTGTGAGTGTGTGTGTGTGTTGGGGATTTGGTGAAATAGCAGCAGGCAGCCCTGGCCTCCGTGTCAAATGTATCTGTCTAAACTGTGATTTATGGATGAGGACCTAAAGTTCCCCTTAAAGTAGCTTGAATAATTATTCTAATGATGGGGGAGAGGATATATGTTGGCTTTGACATTCATTTTCAGACAGAATGGTCTTCTCAGATGACAGGTGACTGAAATTGCGTCTATTTATTTCATATTTGGAGTCTTCCCTTTCAAACCTGATATCGCTGATGTGATTTTTTTTCAATCAACACCAGGAATTAATGCTTGTGAAAGATATTTCGGAAATAATGGGAACCTTCCTTCACAGTAGAATGTGTTCCTTTCATAGGCTGTATAGATACCTTTGTATTAGTTCCTATATGAATATACACATTACATTTAGTCCTATCGTCACGTACGGTTATTATATGGTTATCTACCATTATGAAGGAACTGCATTTATAATGAAAATTATGAAGCTGTTTGGAGCTGTACTGAATGGACTCTGTAATCATTGATCTTGGTTTAAGCCTTTCACTACAACATCACAGGATCTCTCTCATGCTCTGATTGGGTGTGTTCGTGTGGGTGTGTGTGTGTGTGTGTGAGTGTGTGACTCACTCTGACTTAGTGTGAACAGAACAGAAACCATGCTGTCAGAGAGCTCTGGGAGCACTTGGTCCAGAAGGGACCACTAAAAACTTTGATATAGGATTTTTATAAACTTCAATTACAAGTGTACTAATCTTTCCTGTTTAAGAAACACCAGAGCATCTGTGTAATAGAAATAGCAAATGAGTGCTTAATGCAGGGCTAATCTCTGCAATTCCCCCTCTTCTCTTCCCCAGCAGACAGGCAGTGCATTATTAATGAGCAGAGTGGAGGCTGATGCGGGCAGGGGCCTCTCTTCACTAATGCATTCATTTCTCATTGTTAGCTGTCTGTCTAGAGAAGACAGCAAGGCACGCAGCAGTCACACAAACACATGCACATGAGACATACACACAGTGGGGTTTTTAGACATGAACGGCCGCTTAGGGCCCCACAGCCGCAAACATTTATTTGTATTTTTAATTTATTTTATTAGTTAGGATAGTAGAATACACAATATGCGAATTCGAAAATTGGTAGTGCGTCAGCAGTTTTCCTGTTGTTATGTCAGTCACTGACAGTCACTCAATTAGCCCATGTCAGTTAACATTTTATAGATTGGTAAGTTAGTCAAGCTAGCTCTCTAAACCTTGAAGTAATCATGGCCGAATTACTGACCGCAAGGCACATGCACAGGGGCCCTGACCTCCAGGAGGCCCTCATTGATTTTGTTTGTCACTCTCACTCAGATATCATATAAACATTGCGTTGGTCATAGCAAAATGTGTAGAATTGCAGGCAATTAGCTTTAAAACTGCAACATTTTCTCTCCATCCCGTGGCAAAATGTGTAGAACTACAGGAAATTCGATTTAAAACTGAAACGTTTTTTCTCCGCCCCATGGAAAAATGAGTAGAATTGCATTAAATGAATATTAAAACTGTAAATTTTTTTCTGTGCCCCACGGAGACATTTGTAGAATTGCAGAAAACGTGCTTTAAAACAGCAACATTTTCTATATGACCCTTGGCAAAATGTGTAGAATTGCAGGACATTAACTTTAAAGGTCCAATGCAGCCGTTTTTCTCAATATCAAGTAATTTCTGGGTAACAATTAAGTACCTTACTGTGAGTAGCAAAGAGCAATTTCTCAAACAACAATTTAGCATGGACTGTCTGGGAGTGGTCTGAGTGGGGAGGGGAAAACTGAACATTTGCTGTTATTAGCAGAGAGGTTTGGAACGCTCTTTCTTATTGATCTATTAACTAATTTGCCACATGGTGATGTCACTATGGAAGGCCAAAACTCTATCCTACCTAAACAGGCTGAAATTTCAGGCTGTCTTTTCAAACAGTTCTTACACTATAAGGGCATTATCATCATTTTCAAAATGTAACAGTATTAAATACAGTACCAGTCAAAGGTTTGGACATGCCTACTCATTCAAGGGTTTTTCTTTATTTTTACTATTTTCTACATTGTATAATAATGGTGAAGACATCAAAACTATGAAATAACACATATGGAGTCATGTAGTAACCCAAAAAATGTTAAACAAATCAAAATACATTTTATATTTGGGATTCTTCAAAGACGCCACCTTTTGCCTTGATGACAGCTTTGCACACTCCTGGCAAAATGCTAGAAACAGATCTGTGTACAGTGTCCCATATCTGACAGATACAGGTAAATGAACACCTGCTGTCCTACCTGAGAGATCTGTATGTTACAGTGAGGGACTTGACCCTTCTGAACTTCCTGCTCACTGCAGAACAGATTACTCAGGGGTGGGGCTCAGGAGCGTGTGTGCATGTCATACACAGTGATGAACTCAATTTGTGTGTGTCAAGTTTTTTATCCCCCAACACATACTAATTAAGTTCATCACTGTTTATTACCAAAATAAGGAAAAACTACATTAATTGGCAGCAGAGCAACTATGTGCCTTACATTGATTTCATTTCTGTGAAGACAATTATACTTTTTTGAATGTAGTACAAACATATTTAACGAAGATGAATGACAGCAATGAGATATAATGTCTCTCTCTTTCTCTCTCATAAGACAGGTTGGTTGTTTAGCAACAAAACCGATGTGTGCGCAACCACGGGGCAAATCAGATGGGGTTGGCTTGGATTGTTGACAATATGTAAACTATATTTCATCTCGAATGTTTCTCTCAAATACATCATTGCAGTTGTTGGTTAGCGAGCTCAATAAATTTTGCCAAATTAGCATAGACATCAGTCAAAACACCTCAAAACAAGACATGGTATCAAGAACAAGATAAAAAATTGCTGAAACGAGTCATATACAATCTGGCCATCCAGAATCACAACAACACACAGACTTCTGCCCCATTGAAGCGTGCACATCGTTTTCATGATGATGTCAGCTAAGCTGTCTATGTACAGGTAACTGCAAAAATAAAGGAAACAACCAATATAAATTGTACTAATAGGCCATTGGGCCACCACGAGCCAGAACATCTTCAATGCACCTTGACATACATTCTACAAGTGTCTGGAACTCTACTGGAGGGATGTGACACCAAGCTTCCTCGAGAAATTCCATCATTTGGTGTTTTGTTGATGTTGGTAGAAAACACTTTCTCAGGCACCGCTCCAGAATCGCAGAAGTGTTGAATTGGGTTGAGATCTGGTGACTGAGATGGCCGTGGCATATGGTTTACATCTCTTTCATGCTCATCAAACCGTTCAGTGACTACTTGTGCCCTGTGGATGGGGGCATTGTCATCCTATGGGGGCATAGCCATTTATGTGGGGGCATATGAGGGGCCAAAATAATGGGCGACTGGGCATTTTTATACATGACCCTAAGCATGATGAGATGTTAATTACTTAATTAACTGAGGAACCACACCTGTGTGGAAGCACCTGCTTTCAATATACTTTGAATCCCTAATTTACTCAAGTGTTTCCATTATTTTGGCAGTTACTTAATTAACTGTGTATAACATTGGAGCCTGCTGAGGGGAGGACGGATCATAATAATGACTAGAATGGCGCAAATGGAATGGCATCAGACACATGGAGACCATGTGTTTTAAGTATTTGATACTATTCCAGGTAAGGGTAATGTGTGTAGGTGTGTGTTGTTATCAGGGTCAGAGAATGACAGCTTACCTCTGTCCCAGTCCAGCTGCACTCTGATCCTCTGGGGTTTCTGTCTCACTGTGATGGGAAAAACTCTCCCTGATGGGGAGCTTGCTTCGTATTGACCTTCATAATAATATACATTCCACCTTTGAATCCTCATCCCTCCCTTCCTTTAGGCAGACTCTGGTATGACACCCATGAACCATCTTGTATTGTCCCCAAACTCAACGTCCCAGGTGTGTGTCCCTGACTTAAGGCCCTCAGAGCCCAGGACCCATCGCCAGGTATCCAACCTTTCTGGGTTGTCAGGAAGCTGCTGTAGCTCTTCACTGATTCTCACACTGGTCAGATCCTCAGACAGGATGAAACGTGGGTTGGCAGTCTTGGGGACCAGAATCACAGGAGTTGAACAGAGGGACCTAGAGATTAGAACTGGTCATGATATCAGGACTGACCAGGAGAGAGGGAACTTGTAATTAGAAACATCATGTATACATGTTTATTGTCTTTGAACGCTATACTTGTTGTGCATCTATTTATTGTAGTATAAGAACATATTGACTAAGTACAAAATAAGAATATATGTTTGTGCATTTCAAGTTAATTTAGAGAAGCTCATACATGTTCTCTTACTGTTTGTCTGAACAAACAGGTAAGTGGGAACTTAGGCTGACAGTTCAATTATACTCACTGAGTGTCACAATCTTCTCCCAGACTCTATATTGTCTGCATATTACAGAGATATTGCTCTTTACCTGAAGGAATGAGATGTCTTAAGCTCTCAGCTCCTCCTCTATGGCTTTAATTGTGTCTAAAAGAGATATCGCTCTGTTCATTTCATCAATCTTCTTCTTCATCATCTGACTCTTCTGCTCCTCTTCCTCCCTCTGCAGCTATCTTGGCCTCCTCTTCCTCTCATAGAAACTGGTGAAGCTTCTTAAACTCATCATTAATCTGCCTTGATGTGTGCTGGGTCTGGCACTGGAGATAAAACATTCTCATGTAATTTTTTCTTATCATCATTCTCACTAAGCCAGACACTCTCTGTGTAATTTCAATACACGTCTATTGCATTGTAATAACATGTTCTTACCTTAATATGTTCAGCTGTTTGATCACAGGTTAGTTTAACTTCATTAAAACCTCTACAGGATCGATGTCCCCCCCCGCAGGACGGTTGAGTTAACTTAGGCTAATGTGATTAGCATGAGGTTGTAAGTAAGAAGAACATTTCCCAGGACATAGACATATCTGATAGGGGCAGAAAGCTTAAATTATTGTTAATCTAACTGCACTGTCCAATTTACCGTAGCTATTACAGTGAAAGAATACCATGCTATTGTTTTTGGAGAGTGCACAGTTATGAACTTGAAAATCTATCAATGAACCAGTTAGGCACATTTGGGCAGACTTCATACAACATTTTGAACAGAAATGCAATGGTTAATTTTATCAGTCTAAAACATTACACATACAGTGCTGCAATCTAGCGGCCAAAATCGAAATTGCGCCTAACATGCAATTTTTATTTTATTTATTTTTATTTCACCTTTATTTAACCAGGTAGGCTAGTTGAGAACAAGTTCTCATTTACAACTGCGACCTGGCCAAGAATAAAGCAAAGCAGTTCGACACATACAACAACACAGAGTTACACATGGAATAAACAAACATACAGTCAATAATACAGTAGAAATAATCTATATACAGTGTGTGCAAATGAGGTAAGGGAGGTAAGGCAATAAATAGGCCATGGTGGCGAAGTAATTACAATATACCAATTAAACACTGGAGTGATTGATGTGCAGAAGATGAATGTGCAAGTAAAGATACTGGGGTGCAAAGGAGCAAGATAAATAAATAAATACAGTATGGTGATGAGGTAGTTGGATGGGCTATATTACAGATGGGCTATGTAGAGGTGCAGTGATCTGTGAGCTGCTCTGACAGCTGGTGTTTAAAGCTAGTGAGGGAGATATGAGTCTCCAGCTTCAGTGATTTTTGTAGTTCGTTCCAGTCATTGGCAGCAAAGAACTGGAAGGAAAGGCGGCCAAAGGAGGAATTGGCTTTGGGGGTGACTAGTGAGATATAACTGCAGGAGCGTGTGCTACGGGTGGGTGCTGCTATGGTGAGCAGTGAGCTGAGATAAGGCGGGGCTTTACCTAGCAGAGACTTGTAGATGACCTGGAGTCAGTGGGTTTGGCGACGAGTATGAACCGAGGGCCAGCCAACGAGAGTGTAGAGGTCGCAATGGTGGGTAGTATATGGGGCTTTGGTGACAAAATGGATGGCACTGTGACAGACTGCATCCAATTTATTGAGTAGAGTGTTGGAGGCTTGTAAATAACATCGCCAAAGTTGAGGATCGGTAGGATGGTCAGTGTTACGAGGGTATGTTTGGCACAGCATGGGTGAATGAGGCTTTGTTGCGAAATAGGAAGCCGATTCTAGATTTAATTTTGGAGATGCTTAATGTGAGTCTGGAAGGGGAGTTTACAGTCTAACCAGACACCTAGGTATTTGTCCACATATTCTAAGTCAGAATCATCCAGAGTAGTGATGCTTGACGAGCAGGCAGGTGCAGGCAGCGATTGGTTGAAGAGCATACATCTAGTTTTACTTAAAAAAAAAAACATTTTTAGTCAATTAGCAGACACTCATATCCAGAGCAACTTACAGTAGTGAATGCATACTTTTCATATTTTTTCCCCCCCATACTGGTCCCCCATGGGAATTGAACTCACAACCCTGGCGTTGCAAACACCATGCTCTACCAACTGAGCCACACGGGACCACTTCAACTTGCATTTAAGTTGGAGGCAACGGAAGGAGAGTTGTATGGCATTGAAGCTCATCTGGAGGGCTTTATCTGTTCCTGGTTCTACATTTTTTGAATGGAGCATGCTTATTTACGATGGTGAGAAAGGCACTTTTAAAGAATAACCAGGCATCCTCTACTGACGGAATGAGGTCAATATCATTCCAGGATACCCCAGCCAAGTCGATTAGAAAGGCCTGCTCGCTGAAGTGTTTTAGGGAGCGTTTGACAGTGATGAGGGGTGGTCGTTTGACCGCAGACCCATTACGGATGCAGGCAATGAGGCAGTGATCACTGATATCTTGGTTGAAAACAGGAGAGGTGTATTTGGAGGGCAGGTTGGTTAGGATGATATCTATGAGGGTGCCCGTGTTTACAGATTTGGGGTTGTACCTGGCAGGTTCATTGATAATTTGTATGAGATTGAGGGCATCAAGCATAGATCGTAGGAGGGCCGGGGTGTTAAGCATTTCCCAGTTTAGGTCACCTAGCAGCACGAGCTCTGAAGATAGATGGGGGGCAATCAATTCACATATGGTGTCCAGGGCACAGCTGGAGGCAGAGGGTGGTCTATAGCAAGCGGCAACGGTGAGAGACTTGTTTCTGGAAAGGTGGATTTTTAAAAGTAGAAGCTCGAATTGTTTGGGTACAGACCTGGATAGTAAGACAGAACTCTGCAGGCTAGCTCTGCAGTAGATTGCAACTCCGCCCCCTTTGGCAGGTCTATCTTGGCGGAAAATGTTATAGTTAGGGATGGAAATTTCAGGGTTTTTGGTGGTCTTCCTGAGCCAGGATTCAGACACGGCTAAGACATCCAGGTTGGCAGAGTGTGCTAAAGCAGTGAGTAAAACAAACTTAGGGAGGAGGCTTATAATGTTAACATGCATGAAAACATGCAATAATACATTGTGACCTTTCTCTTGCATTTCAAAGATGCTGGAACAAAAGAAAATGCATGTTTTTTCTATGTGTTATCTTTTACCAGATCTAATGTGTTATATTCTCCTACATTAATTTCACATTTCCACAAACTTCAAAGTGTTTCCTTTCAAATGGTATCAAGAACATGCATATCCTTGCTTCAGACATTACAGAAGCTGTGGCCACATGATAGAATAACCGGATCCGTGTAAATGTCATGGCACACAGGACAGGGGAGATCCTCGTCTTGGAAAGAATGGAATCGCTGTCACTTCTCTCTAACAGCCTCTGAAAGTTGCAGACAGTGACTTTAGTCTTGTTGTTTAGTATACAGCTAGTCATTGAAGTGTTGTCAGTGTTGACAATATTATCCAGCTCTTCAGTAGATCTGTGAGTCTTGAAGTCTTATTTAGTTAAAGTTAGTTGTAGGCTAGTCATGTTTGAGTCCCATGTGGTCTCCTGTATGAGAGTGGGGGGGGGGGGGGGCTCAACTAAGCTAGTTAGTTAGGATAGTAGAATACACAACGTGCAATTTTGAAATTTGGTAGTGCTTCAGCAGTTTTCCTCTTGTTATGTCAGTCACTGATGCTCACAATTTTTTTTTTTAGATTGCTAGATAAGGTTGTCTAGCGAGCTATCTAAACCTTGTAGTAATCATAGCCAAATTCCTGGCAAAGCATATGCCCAGGGGCTCTGACCTATAAGGGGCCCCCATTGAGTTTGTTAGTCACTCACTCAGATAACATATGAACATGGCATGTCACGGCAAAACGTGTAGAACTGCATTACATTAGCTTTAAAATAGCACATTTGTCTCTCAACCCCATGCCAAAATGTGTAGAATTGCAGGAAATTTGTTTTAAAAGTGCAACATTTTCTCTACGCTGCCAAGAGGGAGGTGACTTTTTTTTTGCCCGTGAGGTGTTAGAAATGGCTCTGCATACACACATGCGAGACACACACACACGCAAACACATGTGCAACACGTACTGTATCTCTAATATTACACACATGCATGCACACACATGCAGGCACACAAACACGCACGCATGCACGCACACAATTCTTGCAGAATAAAGCATACCACCACCATCAAAAAATGAATTGTCCTTTGAAAATCAAGAAATCACTTCACACAATTGTGAATTTTTGGCAAGTTGTCAGACACCAGAGATGTGATTATGAATTAGCTACAAAACACCTGAAACACCTACAATTCCAATCAATATCTCCTAATTGGATCAAAGATGACTCATGACAGCTGTATAAAACATCAAACAACTAATTAAATGAATAAATGGGAAATAGACGCTTAATGTTGCCAAATGGGAACCAGAGGAGCCGACTCAAGCCCAGGAAAAACGATTATTTTCTGCCCTCTGAAATTATCTCGCTGACTCTGGCTAATTGCTGGAGGATGTCCTCTTAACTAACTGTGAAAAGCTGTGTCTAATTAGTGCAACATTAATCAGGCATTAGCATGTTATCACAAGGTTAACTTATCAGTAGGAGACAGAGGCAGCTGGAGGTGCCAACCATCACATACTGTGCGCTGGGCCAACACTGCCACAAGGGGTAGTGGTTGTTCTATGCATGAATCATTATAACACTGATTCTACAGATAAAGCTGAACTGAGTAGGAGGAGACTTTAGAGTGGTGTATATGCAGTGATTTCAGATGTCTGATTAAAAAAGAAATGTCCAAATTCAATGCAAGCACCCATTTCCTATTGCTGGTAGTGCACAGTAAGGATTAAAAAAAAACATTAATTCAAATGGCATTAAAAGGTATTGATCTGCTTCTAATTTTCTGTTAAAGTATTTTAATGTCAAGGGCATTAACATGGCTTCTAGCATTACAGTGTCTGTCTCAAATGATCCACATGATCAATGCCAAGCAATTGTGTGCTTGGTGGAGCAGTAGATTCCACTAATAAAGATTGACTAGATGGTGATTTCATCTTGATTGTTCCACCAGTGATATGTGAATATACAGTGAGCCCCAAAATTATTGGCACCCATAAAGATGAGCAAAAAATACTGTTTAAAATCAAAAATACAAATACTGAGCTATATTGAATGCTCGGTAAAATGTGAAAATTATATTATTTTATACTAATAAAATTGCTCACAAAAAATGTATTTTGTTGAACAAGTGATACATTTAAAAAGATAAAAGATAGGGGTCAAAATGATTGGCACCCCTGTTTTCGGTACTCCAGAAACTTCCCCTTGCGACAATGACAAGACTGAGCCTTTTTCTAAAATGTTTTATGAGATTGGAAAACACATTGGGAGGGATCTTAGACCATTCCTTCGTCTGCACTTATGGCCTGCCCTCTTCAATTCAAACCACAGGTTTTCAATGGGGTTCAAGTCGGGAGACTGACATGGCCATTGCAAAGTGTTGATTTTGTGGTCAATTAAGCATTTCTTTGTGGAATGTGATGTGTTCTTGGGGTTATTGTCTTGCTAGAAGATCCAATTCCCGCCAAGGCAACCAGGTTTTTGCAAAAATGTCCTGGAACTTGGTAAAGTTCCTCATGCCGTTGATCCTAAGAAGGGCCCCAGGATCAGTGGAAGCAAAATAACGTCAAAGATCCACCACCATATTTTGCAGTAGGTATGAGGTACTTTTCTGCATATACTTCCATTTTCCGATGCCTCTTTCTCTGAACAATTGTATTAGCATACATTTTTTGGGAGCATACAATATAGCTCAGTATTTGTATTATTTAGTTCATACGGTCTTTTTTGCTCATCTTTATCAAGGGTGCCAATCATTTTAGACCTGACTGTATCTAAAACAAGACAGCATGGGTTCTCTGTAATTGCAGACAAAGACTACTGTATTTTATCAGAGGACATTTTCAGTGAAAAACAATGTAATTTTGTAACTCGTGCAGGAACAATTTCATATGAATTGTACCATTTTTATTCCATTGTGTTATGATAAACTCGACGTTAAACAATTAGATCATTTGTAGAATACAAAAAGGCCATAATGTGATACCTGGATGCATTGTCATCATATGTACAGTATAACACATGCTGAACAAAAATATAAATGCAACATGCATTCATTTCAAAAATTGTACTGAGTTACAGTTCATATAAGGAAATTTGTCAATTGAAATGAATTCATTAGGCTCGAATCTATGGATTTCACATGCCTGGGCAGGGGCGCAGCCATAGGTGGGCCAGGTAGGGCATAGGTCCACCCACTTGGAAGCCAGGCCCACACACTGGGGAGCCGGCCCAGCCAATCAGACTGAGTTTCATGCTGTTTAATCAGCTTCTTGATATGCCACACCTGTCAGGTGGATGGATTATCTTGGCAAAGGAGAAATGTTCACTAACAGGGATGTAAACAAATTTGTGTACAACATTTGAGAGCAATACGCTGTGTAAGAAACATTTCTGGGATCTTTTATTTCAGCTCATGAAACATGGGACCAACACTTTACATGTTGCATTTATATCTTTGTTCAGTATATCTATTGGAGGAACTGCTTTAACATGTTGTTTTGTTCTGTTCTGAGTTCATCATCAATGAATGTCTCCCAAGACTCTCATCAGGATTCAACAGAAGAAGAGCCATAGTACCTCCACCTCCATCTCCACTGGTTCTGCCAGTCACTAATTTGTCAACGAGCCTGGGAGATCACAGGCTGACAAATCTCCTGTGCCTCCCTGACTGTCAAGCCCTCTGCCTGCAAATCAAAGACAAAAGAACAGAGAGAGCAGAGAGCACAGTCTCAGCCATTACATTTAGAGACGATTCTGCTCCATTTAAAGCCCCAGGCGTGCCCCTTTGAAAATGCCTATTAGTCTGGGTGAGAAAGATTACAAGCAAATAAAATGACATTCATTGTGATATTGGATTTCATAATGCCCTCAGAATTGTAATTACACCGCACTTATACTTTTCATTTAAAACCATTCTGCCACAACAAAGAAATATTAGGGAAAGGGAATGAGCAGGTTAGTCTTTCTATTCAGTGAGTGCAAATTGGAGTCTGTTTTTCTAGACATAAAATAATGAGCCAAGAATTAAGGTACTAATCATAATCTAATCAGATTTGTGGTTTATTAATGTGAAATGGGAGGCATTATTTTGATCTGTCATGCCTATTGTAGCTTAGATCATGCTGAAAAAAGGCATTGCATTACCTATGCTGCATGTGTAGTGTAGAAATTGTATTAGAATGAATGGATCAAATTCACCTCAAAACCCCTGTAATGCAATAAGTGTATCAATGCACTATTTTCTCCACAACATCAATCTCAGGATTCTTGTAGGCTATAGCCTACCGAACTAAGGCTACATGTGACCTATCTGTCAGGGCTATTCTCTCCCATGCTCTAGTCCCACAATGCAACATTCTAGGGAGAGAGAATGTGCAGGCATATGCTGCCTGGCTTAAACCAACAAGCAGAGGGAGAGATAAGAGACATTCTTGGGCGGCACAGAAACAAGGCCTGGAGAGGGCCTGCTTGATAGCAGTACTTGTTGTTCTGATGTGTTAAATAGCTGGCCTTCAACACCCCAATCAATCGCTGAGTGAGGCACTGTGTAGCCAAGGGTGGTGTGAGATAGCCAGATGGCTGAAGTCAATGGAGCTTTGCCTGGGCCCCTTTGTGTCACACAGCAATAATTATGAACTTGGCTGCGCAGGCTGGAGTCGAAGGCCATGGACCACACATTAAGCAGTTTAGGATTAATATATTCCTAGTTTAATAATTATCAGATAAAACCAGGGGTGTTTTGCCGCACTGTAACGGTCGTCGTACGTAATGGACCAAGGCACAGCGGGTTGAGTGCTCATCTTAACTTTATTTAGAACACTTAACGAAACAAGAAAACGATCGAACGAACAGTATTGCAGGCTACACACGCAGCTATGCAACAACAACTTCCCAGAAAACCCATTACAAAAACCACCCCTCTATATAGGACCATCAATCAGAGACAATGAAGAACAGCTGCCTCCAATTGAAGGTCAAACCAATGACCTAAACATAGAACTAGAAAGACTAGACCAGAACATAGAAATATACTAACATAGAACATAACCAAAAACCCCGGAACACTCTAAACAAACACCCCTCTACATAAACACATAGCCCAACAAACCCCGAAACACTCTAAACAAATACCCCCTGCCACGTCCTGACCAAACTATAATAACAAATAACCCCTTTACTGGTCAGGACGTGACAAGCACAAAAATCTGAGGTGGCACAAAGTATGTGAGGATGGCAGGGGGGTGTAAGGATGGCGGAAGTTGAAGAATTTTTGCATTTTTCAAACACCTGAAACAGCTTTTTCCTGCAATCTCCATAATCATTATGCTTAATTCAATGTATTTTTTTTTGCATATCTAAGCATACCTCTTAAGCTTTCTGTATCCTCCTGATTATTATTATTATTTTTTTTTAAGAAACAAAATATGGGCCTCCCGAGTGGCGCAGCTTCCAGGGCACTGCCAGGGCCAAGGCACTGGCTTCCAGGTTAAGCGGGCGGGTGTTAAGAAGCGCTGTTAGACGGGTCATGTTTCAGAGGACGCATGACTCAACCTTTGCCTCCCGAGCCTGTTGGGGAGTTGCAGCGATGAGACAAGATCTAAATTGGGGAGAAAACAGGGGCAAAAAATACAAAATAAAATAATAATAAAAATAAACAAAATATGCTTCTCTGTGTCTGCTAAAATCTGGGTAAAATATTGAAACGAATGTGAGTCTTATTCAGTACATTTAGTAATTGCTTTCTTTTCTATAGTCTACCAACCTTGCCAGCAAGCATACCAGCTAAGATAATTAGACAAGCTAGCTACTCTGACTTGATTGATAGCCTGAAATGGCTTCTTGATAGCTAGTTATAAGGTTGGGAGACTGGAAACCTATCTGGGCTAGCTAAAGCCAACTTCATAAAATTGCTAGGTGGCTAGTAGTATTACAGAAAAACAACAACACAAAAAATTAAAATATAATAATAAATATATATATCACTACCACTGAAGTTGGAAAAGTTTTAGAACATCTACTCATTCAAGGGTTATTCTTTATTTTTACTATTTTCTACATTGTAAAATAATAGTGAAGACATCAAAACTATAAAATAACATATATGGAATCATGTACTAATCAAAAAAGTGTTAAACAAATAAAATATATTTTATATTTAAGATTATTCAAAGTAGCCACCCTTTGCCTTGATGACAGCTTTGCACACTCTTGGCATTCTCTCAACCAGCTTCACCCGGAATGCTTTTCCAACAGTCTTGAAGGAGTTCCCACATATGCTGAGCACTTGTTGGCTGGTTTTAGTGTGAAGATAAAAAGCATTGTGACATTGAGCACATTGATAGTCTCTGTTTAAAAGACTCTGCATGGTCAATCCAACATCTGCAGTGGCCGTACAGCATTTACTGCGATGCGGCCTCCACAGAAGTCAGAGCAAACATACTTTTTGCGCTTCGCGGAGCACAGCTGTTGTGAAGTAAGTTGTCAAGGTATATGAGTTTGTGTTTATACACAACACCCCGCCCCCACATTGTTAAGACATTTGTGAGGCGCACGGCACAGAGCTTGATTTGGCCTCCAGAGGCTCCGCAATTGTGCCACACCCTCTGTAAGGAGCCTACAGATCACATTTTCGGAGTAAGCATAAATTCACTTTTAATCTCATGCAGGCCATTTGTTTTGTTCGCTTTGCATCTCTGCTCTGATACAACATGTTTATTTTTGTTGCAGTAAGATACCACTTTGTGTTGTTTCTAGAATCATGCCCACCAGCCAGAGGGTTGTGTTTCAGTCATTACGACACAAGCAAACAGGAAGCAAGCGAAGTGGCCCATTGAATGTTGCTAAGTGTGCACATAAGAAGGTCTGCAGGACAAGGCAAGCATTTTGAACAGGTTCCAAGTCTACAAAGGCCTGTGTTGACTACTCAGCAAACAATCCGCTTGGCAAGCCTCATTGCAAGTAGAAGAGCAGCCCTTAAGCTGTAACATTACCGAACAGAGAGAGATAAGATAGGGATTGTTATCTTGTGCATGGAACTCCTGCACATATACCAGATAAGCGCTTTCAAAGTGTGCTCCTGCCAGACAGAGACAGAAAGCCCTCTACAGAAGCCAGGCTGGGCTATGGGTGAAATGCCCCATCTTCCTGCTGAAGCCGGATACATAAAGTATCTGCCCTGGATCTCTTTGTTGCCCTGTGCTCACAGATTGTACATCGAGAGCAGATTGTACACAGAAAGAATTGTACACAGAGAGCAGATTGTACAAAGCAAACACTGCTAATACCAGGATAGATCTAGGATATTAGACAGTTGGAACGGTCAGGTCAACTGTGTGTCAATCTGTTTCACCAATACAATCAATATAATGAAGGACTGAATATTGAACAACAAAACAACAATAATGAAAATGCATTGGACTACGATAATAGTGCATCTGATTTAATATAAGTATGGATAAATAAACATCTTATCTTACACTGTGTTATATAACATAGTCATAACATAATGATAAAGCCATTCGTGATATATCCATGTATATCCTAAAGCAATATTGTAATTACATTATTTATCAAAGTACACAATAAACATACAGTATTAAAAACAAAAAATGTCAAACCTATAATAACTCACACGCAGGGGACTGTATTTATATAGAGACTGTTTATACAGTAGGCCTATGATGCTTGTGTTGCCTGGCTGCAAGAGGAGTTTAAATACCACATTGTACATGAGGGACAAAAGATAATTAATGCTCTCTGCATGCACATTGCCGCCATATCACGATGCTGGCATCTTCCATGTAGCTTGCTGACTGAAATTAAAACTGAGGTTGTATGGGAACGGTCCGACCTCTAACCATACAAAGCTGAGACCAGAGAGGAATGATATCCTCCACACTCGACCCCCAGAGAGATGTTCAACTGATACCATTCCCTTCCCTTGTGTCTGTAACATGCCATAGCTTGTCATCGCCCTCTCAGGCAACCACAGCACAATCTCCAGAAATGTATAAAACATGATTATAATTTTTTTAATCTCAAGAAAAGTGGACATAGTGTGTTATATTCTGTATGGAATTTCAAATCAGATAACATTTTATTTGTCACATGCGCCGAATACAACAGGTGTAGGTAGACCTTACCGTGAAATGCTTACTTATGAGCCAAAGTTGGTAAGAAAAATGTGCTAAATAAACTAAAGGAAAAATAGTAACACAATAAAATAATATGTTGTCTGGTTTTTAAATATGACCCTGTGATGTTCTTCCACTATCCCCACACTCAGTTTGTGTGTTTGATATTTCTATTGAGGGGTACCAGTACCGAGTCAATGTGCAGGGGAACGGGTTAGTTGAGGTAATTGAGGTAATATTTACATGTAGGTAGGGGCTAAGTTACTATGCATAGACAATAAATAGAGTAGCAGCAGTGTATGTGAAGAGTGTAAAAGAATGTGAATCTACAGTTGAAGTCAGAAGTTTACATACACCTTAGCCAAGTACATTTAAACTCAGTTTTTCACAATTCCTGACATTTAATCCAAGTAAAAATTCCCTGTTTTAGGTCAGTTAGGATCACCACTTTATTTCAAGAATGTGAAATGTCAGAATAATAGTAGAGATAATGATTTTATTCAGCTTTTATTTCTTTCATCACATTCCCAGTGGGTCATAAGTTTACATACACTCAATTAGTATTTGGTAGCATTGCCTTTAAATTGTTTAACTTGGGTCAAATGTTTTGGGTAGCCTTCCACAAGCTTCCCACAATAAGTTGGGTGCATTTTGGCCCATTCCGCCTGACAGAGCTGGTGTAACTGAGTCAGGTTTGTAGACCTTGCTTGCACACACTTTTTCAGTTCTGCCCACAAATGTTCTATAGGATTGAGGTCAGGGCTTTGTGATGGCCACTTCAATACCTTGACTTTGTTGTCCTTAAGCCATTTTGCCACAACTTTGGAAGTATGCTTGGGGTCATTGTCCATTTTGAAAACCCATTCGCAACCAAGCTTTAACTTCCTGACTGATGTCTTGAGATGTTGCTTCAATATATCCACATAATTTTCCTGCCTCATGAAGTCATCTATTTTGTGAAGTGCACCAGTCCCTCCTGCAGCAAAGCACCCCCACGTGGTACCTTCAGGCGTTTGGAAATTGCTCCAAAGGATGAACCAGACTTGTGGAGGTCTACAATTTGTTTTCTGAGGTCTTGGCTGATTTATTTTGATTTTCCCATGATGTCAAGCAAAAAGGCACTGAGTTTGAAGGTAGGCCTTGAAATACATCCACAGGTACACCTCCAATTGACTCAAATGATGTCAATTAGCCTTTCCGAAGCTTCTAAAGCCATGACATAATTTTCTGGAATTTTCCAAGCTGTTTAAAGGCACAGTCAACTTAGTGTATGTAAACTTCTGACCCACTGAAACTGTGAATTATAAGTGAAATAATCTGTCTGTACTTGTGTCATGCACAAATTAGATGTCCTAACCGACTTGCCAAAACTATAGTTTGTTAACAAGAAATGTGTGGAGTGGTTAAAAAAAGAGTTTTAATGACTCCAACCTAAGTGTATATAAACTTCCGACTTCAACTCTGTGTGTGTGTGTGTGTGTGTGTGTGTGTGTGTGTGTGTGTGTGTGTGTGTGTGTGTGTGTGTGTGTGTGTGTGTGTGTGTGTGTGTGTGTGTGTGTGTGTGTGTGTGTGTGTGTGTGTGTGTGTGTTGGAGTGTCAGTATAGTATGTGTGAGTGTGTGGTTAGAGTCCAGTGAGTGTACATCTTAAAATTATAATAGATAAGAATAAAATAAGGGGGTCAATGTAAATTGTCCAGATAGCAGCTGGCTTGGGGATAGCTGCTGTTAAGGAGCCTTTTGGTTCCAGACTTGGCGCTCCAGTACCGCTTGCTGTGCGGTTGCAGAGAAAACAGTCTATGATGGCTGGAGTCTTTGAACATTTTTAGGGCCTTCCTTTGACAACGCCTGGTATAGAGGTCCTGGATGGCAGGAAGCTCGGCCCCAGCGATGTACTGGGCCGTACGCACTACCCACCTTTAGGTATTTATATTTGTATTTATTAGGGATCCCCATTAGCTGCTGCCTTCTTCCTGGGGTTCAAACATATTAACCTCTTTGGGCTAGGGGGCAGTATTTTGACGCCTGGATGAAAAGCGTTCCCAAAGTAAACTGCCTGTTACTCAGGCCCAGATGCTAGGATATGCATATAATTGGTAGATGTGGATAGAAAACACGCAAAGGTTTCTACAACTGTTAAAATAATGTCTGTGAGTATAACAGAACTGATATGGCAGGCGAAAACCCGAGGACTAACCATCCAGAATGTTTTTTTTTTCAGTCTACCACTGTTTCCAATGGCTGTCATGTTTAATATGAAGGGAAAACCTCCCAGATTGCAGTTCCTAGGGCTTCCACTAGATGTCAACAGTCTTTAGAAAGAGTTTCAGGCTTGTTTTTGGAAAAATTAGCTAGAATTTGTTGTTTTTCTAAATGGCTCCCATTTTGGCTGTAGTGTTTTCATGCGCATGTAAGAGAGCGCGTACTTCGTTCTTTATCTCCGGTAAAGACAATAACGAATCTCTGTCTTAAATTGTATCATGTTTTTACTTATGAGGGTACCTGAGGTTTGATTATAAACATTGTTTGACTTGTTTGGAGAAGTTTATTGGTAACGTTTGGGATTCATTTTGTATGCATTTTGAAGGAGGGAAACCGGTGGATTATTGAATGAAGCGCGCCAACTAAACTGAGTTTTGGGGGATATAAAGAAGGACTTTATTGAACAAAAGGACCATTTGTGATGTAGCTGGGACCTTTTGGAGTGCCAACAGAAGAAGATCTTCAAATGTAAGGCATTTATTTTATCGCTATTTCTGACTTTCGTGGCGCACCTGCCTGGTTGAAAAATGTTTTTAATGCTTTTGTGTGCGGGGCACTGTCCTCAGATAATCGCATGGTGTGCTTTCGACCGTAAAGCCTTTTTGAAATCTGACACAGTGGCTGGATTAACAAGAAGTTAAGCTTTTTTCTGATGTATGACACTTGTATTTTCATGAATGTTAAATATGACTATTTCTGTAATTTGAATTTCGCGCTCTGCAATTTCACCGGATGTTGTCGAGGTGGGTCGCTAGCGCCACGCCTAGCCATAACAGGTTTTAAAGCACTTACATTACATACAAAACAAAAGATAAAACAGTACATCATATAACATTATTACACCACTACATATCTACTATACAAAATGCTTAATACCACCATACAACAATATCACAATGTCTGCGTATGCTTGTGTCTGTACCTTTATGTGTGTCTCTTCACAGTCCCTTTTTTTCCATAAAGTGTATTTTTAGCTGTTTTTTAAATCTGATTCTACTGCTTGCATCATTTACCTGATGTGGAATAGAGTTACATGTAGTCATGGCTCTATGTAGTACTGTGTACCTCCCACAATCTGTTCTGGACTTGGGGAGTGTGAAGAAACCTCTGGTGGCATGTCTTTTGAGGTATGCATGGGTGTCCGAGCTGTGTGCAAGTATTTTAAACAGACAGTTTGGTACATTCATCTTGTCAACACATCTTACAAAAACAAGTAGTGATGAAGTCAATCTCTCTTCCACTTTGAGCCATGAGAGATTGACATGCATGTCATTAATGTTAGCTCTCTGTGTACTTTTAAGGGCCAGCTGTGCTGCCCTGTTCTGAGCCAGCTGCAAAGTCCCTCTTTGTGTGGCACCTGACCACACCTCTGAACAGTAGTCTAGGTGCGATAAAACTAGGGCCTGTAGGACCTGCCTTGTTGATAGTGTTGTTAAGAAGGCAGAGCAACGCTTTATTATGGACAGACTTCTCCCCATCTTAGCTACTGTTGCGTCAATATGTTTGGACCATGACAGTTTAAAATCCAGGGTTATTCCAAGCAGTTTAGTCACCTCAACTTGCTAAATTTATACATTATTCATTTAGCGATGTAGTTGAGGTTTAGGGTTTAGTGAATGATTTGTCCCAAATACAATGCTTTTAGTTTTGGAAATATTTAGGACTAACCTATTCCTTGCTACCCATTCCAAAACAAACTGCAGCTCTTTGTTAAGTGGTACAGTCATTTCAGTTGCTGTAGCAGCTGACATGTATAGTGTTGAGTCATCCGCATACATAGACACACTGGCTTTACCCAAAGGCATGTCATTGTTAAAGATTTTAAAAAGCAAGGGGCCTAAACAGCTACCCTGGGGAATTCCTGATTCTACCTGGATTATGTTTGAGAGGCTTCCATTAAAGAACACCCTCTGTGTTCTGTTAGACAAGTAATTCTTTATCCACATTATAGCTGGGGGTGTAAAGCCATAACACATGCGTTTTATGGCTTTACATTCCTTGATGCAACCAGTCAGGATGCTTTCAATGATACAGCTGTATAACTTTTTGGATCTAAGGGTCCCATGCCAAATCTTTTCAGCCTTCTGAGGCGGAATAGGTGTTGTCGTGTCCTCTTCACAACTGATTGGGAAAGATTGAGAGAATAGAACTCCACTGTTGACAATCACTCCTTATTAGAAAGGAATCAAATCAAATAAAATGGTATTGGTCACATACACATGTTTAGCAGATGTTATTGCTGGTGCAGCGAAATGCTTGTGTTTCTAGCTACAACATTGCAGTACCTATATGGGTGCCAAAACATGAGGTGCATGCCAAATATCTGTCATACACTGAGTGTACAAAACATTAAGGACACCTGCTCTTTCCATGACATAGACTGACCAGGTGAATCCAAGTGCTATGATCCCTTATTGATGTCACTTGTTAAATCCACTTCAATCAGTGTAGATGAAGGGGAAGAGACAGGTTAAAGAAGGATTTTAAGCCTTCAGACAATTGAGACGTGTGCCATTCAGAGGGTGAATGGGCAAGACAAAAGATTTAAGTGCCTTTGAACGGGTTATGGTAGTAGGTGCCAGGCACACTGGTTCGTGTCAAGAACTACAACGTTGCTGGGTTTTTCACGCTCAACAGTTTCCAGCGTGTACCAAAGAATGTTCCACCACCCAAAAGAAATCCAGACAATTTGACACAACTGTATGAAGCATTGGAGTCAACATGGGCCAGCATCCCTGTGGAAAGCTTTCGACACAAGCAAGGTTTGAAATTAATTTTTTGGTCAAATATTACATCTGTTTGGGCTTCTTGCTGTCAATTTGCAGTCTTCAAATGCTTTGTAATTATGTTACAGCCCCCCGATCATCCGCTTGGCACGAGGCTGAATGTAGTTGATGATCCCTGGAATAAATGCTTATGAATATCACACATCACACATGGGGGGATACAGATAGAGAGAGTAAATCATAATTCTTATTCCACTGCTTGGAAAAACTCCAGAGCTCTAGAGAAATACAAGATTCACATTGAAATAAACTTTTCTCATGACAAGCCATGTTGTCACTAGCTGGCAGTAGCTCTCTCTCTCTACCCCCTTCAAACACTGCGGCACTTTTTATGTGGCCAGCCATGAGCCATGTATGGGGTTGGATCTGTCTTGAATTTTTTACCATCATTTATTTTAAGAAATCTAATTTCATTCATAAGTATTTAGAGGATCCCATGCCACCCCCTCCCCTGGTCCTCTCCTGCCCAAACAAAGAACCAGGAGGATGGCGGCGCCATGCCAGCCTGTGGGCCCTCAACCAGAGAGAACCACCTCCACCCAACCAGATGCAGCCAGCTGCATACGTAAATGTTATTCGTTTTTACGGCTTGTGTATGTAATACTGCCAGTGTGGGAGAGTGAGGTTCCACTAAACCATGGAAGAAAATCCCCAAAAAATTATGAAAATGAAAACAATATTTTGGCTGCCTGGTGGCTCGATCTGTCTGCGGTCCCCTCTCCCTCCTCCCTCCTCCCTCCTCCTCTTTCCTGTCTCTGTCCACAACTCACTCTCCGAGACATGACTGTTTGAAATGTGGTAATATATATTCTGTCTCTCTCTCTGCCTGGGCCGGTCTCTGCACAGCCCTACAGCAGTGTGAGATGGCAGGCATATTTGCCATTGGGCCAGAGGTGCAAAGACATTAGACAGCACTGTGTCACTGGGGCCTGGACTCCAACTCCAATGACTCCTCAACTGCAGTGTCCTGTATACTCTGGGCTATCTGTTGGCGTTGAGGTCTATACAAAGATGAAATGGAACGATGTACAATACACACAGACACCATGTGACTAGTGTTAACAATCCACTGTAAAGCCAACTGACCATCTATGTTCCCTCTTCCTGGTTCAGATATAAAGGTAAATGGAACCCTATTCTCTAGTGCACTACTTTTGCTATGTAGGGAATAGGGTGCCATATCTGACGCAGATACTGTATAGTCTACCGATGAACAAAGTCTGAGGTGTTGACTGTTCCCTCTTGGAGAGCTGGGTCTGAACTCACAGCCGAAGCAAAACCCGACCAAATCACCAAGCCCAGCGGAGTCCGGAAGCCCTCTGGCCCCGTCACGTCCTGACCATTGAAAGCTCTTATTTTCTATGATAGAGTAGGTCAGGGCGTGACTGGTGGTTCATCTAGTTTATATTTTCTATGTGGGGTTCTAGTTTAGTTTTTCTATGTTTGGGTGATTGGCATGATTCCCAATTAGAGGCAGCTAGTAATCGTTGTCTCTAATTGGGGGTCATACTTAAGTAGCATTTTTTCCACCTGTGGGTTATGGGATATTGTGTGTTTATGTGTAGTTTCATTGTCGTCACGTTTCGGTTATTCTTTATCGTTTTTGTATTTTGCTTAGTTTCACTTTCTAATAAAAGATGTGGAACGCTACTCACGCTGCGCCTTGGTCCGATCATTCCAACGAACGTGACAGAATATCCCATCAAACCAGGACCAAGCAGCGTGACCAGGAGGAGCAGGGATCCTGGGCACGGGAGAGAAGGGAGTGGAGGACTTTATGACATGGGAAGGAGATAATGGAGGACAGCGACGACGACAGGGTTCGCGGCTACAGAAAGCCCAAGGACAACCCCAAGTTTTTTTTGGGGGGGGGCACATGGAGTTGGCGACTGAGCAGAGGAAGGAGCCAGAGACTGTCAGGGAGGCAATGGTGAAGTTGGGAGAGAGTGAGATGAGAGAGATGTTGTGCAAGTGTGTTCTGCTCAACATCCGACTAGAGGATCCGGTTAGCAGTCTGGTGCAACCTGTGCCGGTTCCACGTTTCTGGCCTCAAGGGCGCCTCTCCAGTCCGGTACGTCATGTGTCTCCTCCTCGCACTCTCCCTGAAGTGCGTGTCCCCAGTCTGGTGTGTCCTGTGCCTAATCTTCGCACTCTCGCTGAAGTGCGTGTCCCCAATCCGGTACGTCCTGTGTCTGCTCCTCACACTCTCCCTGAAGTGCGTGTCCCCTGTCAGGTATGTCCTGTGCCTGCTCCCTGCACTCGCCCTGAGGTGCGTGTCTCCAGTCTGGCGCCACCTGTGCCGGTTTTACGCACCAGGTCTCCAGTGCGCCTCCACAGCCCAGTGCGTCCTGTGCCTGCTCCCCGCACTCACCCTGAAGTGCGTGTCACCAGTGCGCATTCCCAGTCCAGTACATCCTGTGCCTCCTCCTCGCACTCTTCCTGAAGTGCGTGTCCTCAGTCAGGTACGTCCTGTGCCTGCTCCCCGCACTCGCCCTGAGGTGCGTGTTACCAGTCCGGCACCACCTGTGCCGGCCCCACGCATCAGGCCTCCAGCGCGCCTTCCCGTTCCAGAGCTTCAGGCTACAGTCCCCAGTCCAGAGCTTCCGGCGATGGTCCCCAGTCTGGAACCTCCAACGACAGTCCACAGTCCGGAACCTCCTGAGATGGTCCACGGCCCGGAACCTCCCGAGACAGTCCACGGCCCGGAACCTCCCAAGCCGTTCCACAGTCCGGAATCTCCTGAGACGGTCCACGGTCCGGAACCTCCTGAGGCGGCCCACGGTTCGGAACCTCCTGAGATGGTCAACGGTTCGGGACCTCCAGCTCCAAGGCCAGAGTTTTCTTCTGCGTTAGTGCCCAGTCCAGGCACAGTGTTCAGCCTAGGTCCATGGCTGGATCCACAGGATGAGCGGGTTCTTCGTCCCACACCAGAGCCGCCTCCAATGCTGGCGGATCCACAGGATGAGAGGGTTCTTCGTCCTGCACCAGAGCCGCCACCGACACTAGACACCCCCCCTAACCCTCCCTTTTTGTTTCAGGTTTTGCGGTTGGCGTCCGCACCTTTGGGGGGGGGGGTTGGGGGGGGGGGGTACTGTCACGTCCTGACCATTGAAAGCTCTTATTTTCTATGATAGAGTAGGTCAGGGCGTGACTGGGGGTTAATCTAGTTTATATTTTCTATGTGGGGTTCTAGTTTAGTTTTTCAATGTTTGGGTGATTGGTATGATTCTCAATTAGAGGCAGCTGGTAAACGTTGTCTCTAATTGGGGATCAAACTTAAGTAAAAAAAATTCCACCTGTGGGTTATGGGATATTGTGTGTTTATGTGTAGTTTCATTGTCGTCACGTTTCGGTTATTCTTTATTGTTTTTGTATTTTGCTTAGTTTCACTTTCTAATAAAAGATGTGGAACGCTACTCACGCTGCGCCTTGGTCCGATCATTCCAACGAACGTGACAGGCCCCCAGCAATTCAAACACGATCATGGGGCCTCCAAGTCTCATGACCAATCTCAAAACACCCTCCAATTGGGAACTAATGTATTAGCCCTGGCTGTGGAGTGCTGCATAGCTGCTCAAAATGGTTTCATACATGTTTTATCAGGGGGGAAAAGCAGCTTGGACCGGTCCATTCATTCGCTGCCCATCTTATTAGTTTGGCACAGTGTTATTAGCTGCCATTGTGACGGAAGAAAGCCCCCGGGCCTGCCCCTCTGTACGATGCCTTTGGGGTGAATTCTGTGCCAGGAGCTTTTTGGAGGTATTAGAACACCATGAAAATACAATCCCAACCTTCAGCATTGAGGTTTCTCCCTGATAAACACAGGGGATTATCAGAACAAAACACAATGTCCTGCCTCATACATACCATTCTTTATACCATTCTATCCTATTAATTGTGTAGGAAAACATGTTTTATTTTTTTTATACAGAGCCTTGGAATGTCGCTTATAGGCTGAAACACCAGAAACACATTCTGGTATATATCTGCATAATACTGATATTGTTTCTAAGGTGGGAAATGCTGAATTGCTCAAGAAGAAAAAGGCTTTGTCTGCTGTAAAATGGCAGACCTTGTAATAATCCACTTTGCTGCGTTAGTTACGCTGTTAAGCAATGTGTCAATTGATTCCCATCTGCTGATGGACTGTGTGTTGAAATAAATTGACCTTGCTAGACAATGAGTAAAATTGATGGAGCATTCATCTCCCACAGAACCTCTTAATGTTCAACCATACAATGCATTGAACAAAGCTGGATAAGGGATGAAGGGAATGAGGGAGGGATAGAAAAATGTAAGTTATTTTTCCACAAAAGTCAGTAAATAAAAGCCCCCTCCCCTCTCCCTCGTAAAATCAATGTGCTGTAGCCTAACAGGTAGGGAGGGGGGTTAAGTTCATGCTGTTGACTGTCTGATTAGGATTAAAAGCACATGGCAGTAAAGTGAAGCACGCAGCAAACAGATGCTCCCTGTCGGGCCATCTTGGAATATGTGGCTCAATTACAGTCGGCCTAAATTGAAAGCGATAGTGATTTAAGTCTTCCCAATACACCATCTTTTCAAGGAGACCTTTTCAAGCGTCTGCCGTCCAGTGAGTCTGAGACAGAAAAGCAGTATTGATTTTCAATAACATCACTTAATGACCTCACTGTGGTTTGATCTGGGCTGTCATTACGCTCTGATACCCAGGGACAGGATTGGTGTGACTCGTGGTCGGCGAGAGAGAGATGGAGGGGGGTTAGGGTGGAGGAGGGGGATTATCAGGGCTCGGAGGTGAGGCAGAGACAGACAGAGAGAGAGAGAGACAGAGAGATAGACAGACAGAGGAGAGAGACCCTCATTGATAGCGGGAGTGGATGTCTATGTGCACCCCTCTTGGACCGCTGCGGTGGATCTTCCAGGCTCATTAGCGAAACAGATGAGCGTGGGGAGAGGATGGGGGAGAGAGAGAGGGCAGGGGAGAGGAGGATGTGGGGGGGTGGCGAGGCTCTCCTCTAACACCCACTGCCTCTCTCCCAGGCATTGCTCCTCTTAATGAGTCCAGACCGCAGGTCAATACTCCGCTCGTCCGTCAGTCAATAGCTGTTACCTGCAACACAAACACTTAAAACCTGCTTTCTTACAAAATCAATGTCCTATTAGTCCCACCCTCTATTGCCTCTCTTCCCAATCCCATCGATCCCCCAGGAGAGCCGTGAGAGATCTGCAGCTGATCCATGTGAGATTACAGTCAACAAAATTAGAACAGAACCCTTCTTGGCTCCATTCTATTTCTTTTATGATTTGTTAGCAATGTGCTAAATGAAATGAGCCAGCTAAGACACTGGCAGTATTGGCAAATCTATGAAAAATTGTTTCCTTTAGTGATTTGTGAATTATTGTTATATCACCATTCTACAATTAGGAGGGGGTTACAGTCAGTAACCCTGGTCTCAGAGAATGATCATACAGGTGAATAAAAATAAACAAACTGCAGATATTAGGTCCAAACTTTATTCCGTACAATTTTAAATCATGAATGTTCGTTTTCATTTTTTTTGCACGCCTAAAACTCTACTTGTTTTGTATACAAGTCTAAAAAACAACAACTGCACAACACCACAACGGTCGACAGAGAAAGTCCTATTGCCGCCCAATCAAAAGTGTCTTCCTTTGCTGTCAATTCATTTTACTGGGACTGCATGTAAGCTTCTGGTACATTTTCTCTGTAACAGGGAAGTCTGTAGGTTTATAATTCCATGGCCATCATTGGAAAGAAAAACATGTTGAGTTATTCCAAGTTCCTCTCACTGAATCAACATTATCCAACAGTGTCCATTCCATTCCAGGTGGCTCTCCATCGGGGTGCTCAGCGCCTCTTTGCATAGATTGCAGATGATCATTCCAGCCCCCTTCTGATGCCCGCCCTCCTTCCCTCCCATTGGACAGGATCGTCTGTTACCATGGTTTCCAACCGGCAAGTGGTTCAGTTTTGATTTAATTTGTTTTTCTAGAAACATTTAAAAAGCCTAATAAATTTACATTGTAATTTTGCTGCAAGGAATATCAACAAGATATTTACATGAATTTTCTTTACAGAGACCGAACAAAGACCTCGTAATATATATTTGTCTGCATATCTCAAAGGCAAAGCAAATAAAACGCAAAAAATCTTTAATGTAATTTCGTACATTATCACTAATGAGTATTTCCAGGTACGATGAGGTTATATTACTGTTGTAAGGATAAAAAGTCCAGTCTGTACTGTGGAGCATCATCTTTGATATGTCTCACAATGGACTGGGATATTGAAAAGAAGAGACTAACGCACAAAATACAAATTCATAAAAATGATGTCTATACATGGAACGAGGATAGGAAATGTACAAACTCATTTTAATCAGAATCTCACTTTTCGCTCAAAATCGAAAAAGCTTTTAGATTAATATATTAATATCAAATTTTATGTCGGAAACAAACATACACATACTTTTTGATTCAAGTTCTTCTAACCAACATTCTCATCAGCCTGTCCATGTCAAATAAAATCATGGCATGTGCTTCTTCAACCTTACAAATCTTTCCTTTGTACAATCATACTGTTTCCTTGTTTACTAATGCCTTTCTCCATTGTAAAGCAGTGCATTTTGTTCTCTCTAGAAGGTTCCAAATTGGGGAGTGAGTGTTTTTAAGCATCCATGTCCTTTGTCTGTATGTAAAGCTACCGTGCCTCCACTTCTTTGGGGTTGCGGGAGGGGGAGTAATCTCGGGGGTCCTGGGTGGTGAGGGGGGTAGTCCTTCTGGGGGAGGCTGGTCTGGCGCTCCCCGCTGCCACTAGTGGAGGGGGGGCGCTAAGTGCAGCGGTGGGGGGCGTCCGGTTCAGCAGGCCATTGTGTCCAGTGGAGGGGCTGAGTCTGGGGTAGGGCATGCCGCCCAGGTGGGGCATGAAGGGGGGCATGTGTGGCAGGTGTCCCTCCATGGGGGACTGGTGCAGCTGGTGGAGCCGTGCTCGGTCCAGCTCCTCCCTCAGGTGCTGGCGCTCCCTCTCCTCTGCCTGTTGCCTCATCCTCTCGTGCTCCCGCCGTACCTCCAGCAGGTGCTCGTGGTGGGAGTAGTCGTGGGCCTCTCTCTCCCGGTAGGCCCGCTCCTGCTCGTATATGCTGGGGAAGCGCTGGGCCTGCTCCGCCCTCAGATGGAAGTCCATCCTGCGCTGCAGGTCCATGTTGCGGTAGGCCTCCCTCAGTGGGTCCCAGGGGAAGGCTTGGTGGGGCATCCGGTCCCTCCCAGCAGCAGCAGCCAGGGGGCTCACCCCCATAAATGGAGCCATGCGAGCCCGGTCTAGCACGTTGAGACTGCCCATCTGGTGCATGGCGCTCATGGAGAGGGGCAAGGAGTGGGCCATGTGCACCCCGTGCAGGGAGCCGTGGGTGGGCATTTCACTGCAGCGTGGAGAGGGGGGCGGGGGCTGCTGGGACAGAGGAGGGTGGTGGTGGTGGTGGTGATGGTGACCAGGCTGGGGGGGTAGAAGGGGTAGAGGCTGAGGAGGAGGAGCAGGCTGAGGGGCAGGCTCGGAGCTCACCACCACCACATCCTGGTCCTCCTTGCGCTCCTCCTTGATCTTCATGTCGTTCTTCACCTTGTGCAGCAGCAGGTCCCCACCGGAGGAAGGACGAACCTCCTTCCTGTCCCTGTCCCCGTCCTTGAGTAGCGTGGGTGGGGGGCCACCAGCCATTTTCATGCCTGTCTCAGATAGGACAGCCTTGGAGTAGGGGGAGGGCGTGCGGTGGGCTGGTTTGATGGAGTCTTCTGTGGAGCGTCTGTCTCTGTCTGTCACCTCCTTCCCTCCTCCAGGGGAGCCGCTCTCCTTCACCTTGACCTCCCCCACTATGGCCACCTCTCGGTGGCGCTCCGGGAGCTCCTTCTCTGCCTCCCGTACCCGGTCCACGCTGCTGCTGTGGTGGCGACCCGAGTCGCTGGAGTTCTGGCTGTTAGAGCGGATCAGGCTGCTGATCTGGTAGCTGGTTGGGGCCGATGCAGGGGACGAACGGTTGGAGTGACGGTTACGGTCAATCAAATCTCTGAGGGGCACAAACAAAATAAAAATATGTATTTATCAGAAGGTTAGAATGGAGTTTTTTTTATATATATTTTTTTACTTTAGTTGGAAATACGTGTGCATGAAAATTAGCATTCAAATAACAAACACTTGAGTTACTTACAACTAATACAAATAATTCAGAGTTGTATTCATACAAACTACATACCTGTCTTTATCCTTATCCTCTTTGCTGATGGATGAATCCCTTTTCTCCCGTTCTCTCTCTCTCTCCCTCTCCCTCTCCCGTTCCCGTTCCCTCTCTCGTTCTCGTTCACGCTCGTGGCTGTTTGCTGAGTTGCTGCGCTCCGTGTCTGCAGACTTGGGCCACTGCGGAGGGGTGGGGAAGGAGGGTGGGGTCCGGTGGAGCCTGTTCCAGGTGTCATGGTGAGGGCTGCCAAAGCCTGGCAGGCCCCCTGGGCCCTCTTTATGGCCAAAGACACTGTTGGAGCCTTAAGGAGAGGCGACAGGGAGAAAAGAGTGTAAGCGAACCAAACTAAACTCCCTCCTGGACACACAACATAAGATGGAGAGACTGAAGACAAGAGGAAAGAAAGAAAGAAAGAAAAAGAAAATCAACACAATAGCAGCTTTGTCTTTGTCTTGAGAGTTCTAAGCGGTCTCTTGCTGCAAGCAGCTCTGCTTTACAAAGACTGGCCAGGTTAATGGCTTCCCCCTCTGCACTTCTAGCTGCTTGAAACACAGACCCTACTCTGCTCTGCTTCCCCATTCACTCCTCTCTCTCAGGGCCTTTTCACTGGAAAGGGGGCGGATGGGGGGGGACTCAATGACCCTCTGGGGTGAGGGTAGTGAAAAGCCGGGGAGACCTTAGCATTCCACAGGGTGTCTATTTCACTGAAATCCATTTTGCTACAGGGCAACTGATTTGGCAGAGGAGAATAAGAGAGAGAGAGAGAGAGAGAGAGAGAGAGAGAGAGAGAGAGAGAGAGAGGGAGAAAACCCGCCACAGTGGTGATGAGGGGGCTTTTAGAATAATTAATACATGAATAGCAACCTAACAGAAAGCCTGTGAGTGCTGTGTGCGTTGGCAGTGTTGCTGTCAGATTAGAGCCAAGCTACTGGGGAGGGGGGTGGACGGAGAGACAGAGAGAGAGCTGTGCTGCCTGCCTTTTTGTTCCTCCGTGTTAGTTTTATTTTGGCATTTGATGCAGAACTAAGTGCCTTGATTTCGTTCCTCCCTGGCCCACAGGGGGAGGGGCGGGGGGCTGGCGCTTACCAAGCGAGGGGTTGCCTAATCCTCCGAAGGCACTGGTTGAAAGGTTGCCGAGGCCGCCAAAGGTACTGGAGCGACTGAAAGGATCTGCAAAATGCCAAACAGGGATTAGCTGAGCTGGCTGGAGGAGCCCAACCACTCATTCCACTCTGCTTTTCTCTTACAAGCGGAGCTGTGGGTTTTCTAGCGCTGCTATCCTGCTTCCTCTAATCCTACTGTATGTAGCTAGCTAGCGAGGCTTGCTGCCTGCTCTGGCCACACTGGATTTACTCCCACACTGTCCGTAATGGAGCGGAGCCTTTCATCTCTAACCCTGATTCTAGGGAAGCACTGCCTGATGGGAGACTGAGTATGATGGGGTCTAGGTTGGAGCTGGACTACAATCGGACAGGGGATTTGGAGGTCTCCAACAGTCAGGCACACAGCTGCTTTAATGGAGAATGTTTGTTGAGTAGGCTTTAGAGATGCTTCAGTGTTTCACACTTCCATTTGAACCTGCACACTCTGAGAAAACATGTGCTACCTAGAACCATAGGGATCTTCGGCTGTATGTTTCCAGGTTAAAGGTTTCTTTGAGGGTTCTTCTTTGAAGGAAAATGTTCTACCTGGATCCAAAAATGGTTCCAGATGAAGAATCCTTTATCATTCTACGTAGCGCCTTTTCTACTACAAATGTCTTAGTTAAACCTGGTCACAGTTTACATAGAACTCAAAATGGAAAGGTATGCATACCTACCTGAATGAGGACACAACATTATCCAGATTTCAAGATTGGCATTTTCCAATATGGCTTCTTACTCAGAGGTTATATCAATGATGAATGATCCTTTAATCCAGTTCTGAAAGACTTCCACTATGTGGTGAATGATCCTTTAATCTAGTTCTGAAAGACTTCCACTATGTGGTGAATGATCCTTTAATCTAGTTCTGAAAGACTTCCACTATGTGGTGAATGATCCTTTAATCTAGTTCTGAAAGACTTCCACTATGTGGTGAATGATCCTTTAATCTAGTTCTGAAAGACTTCCACTATGTGGTGAATGATCCTTTAATCTAGTTCTGAAAGACTTCCACTATGTGGTGAATGATCCTTTAATCTAGTTCTGAAAGACTTCCACTATGTGGTGAATGATCCTTTAATCTAGTTCTGAAAGACTTCCACTATGTGGTGAATCATCCTTTAATCTAGTTCTGAAAGACTTCCACTATGTGGTGAATGATCCTTTAATCTAGTTCTGAAAGACTTCCACTATGTGGTGAATGATCCTTTAATCTAGTTCTGAAAGACTTCCACTATGTGGTGAATGATCCTTTAATCTAGTTCTGAAAGACTTCCACTATGTGGTGAATGCAATAGAACAGTTTGTCAATATATCAGCAAACAACAGCTAGAAAGACACACTTGAATTAGTTCTTTGGGCAGGAATTTCACCCAAAATCTTTGAGGAGTGTCATAATTCCTCAACGTTTCTCCCCTGTGCACCAAGTGTTTATAAACTCAAATTGGATTGACTCAAGAGCTTATCCCGTGAAATCACCTTGCTGCACTGAAGCCTAACAACATATTTGATGGGAAATACAGAATAATACAAAAACCTCCATTACTCTGTCTGTGAAAGAGACGAGCAGAACTGGAAGAGGCCATAAAAAGAAGCCTCAAGGTAAAATGGCATATTTGCTGAGGCCATCTGCCTAAATCCAAGGCAATATGAAATGTTGTGCAGTAAAAAACCTTCCCTTCAACAAAGGGGCTGGAAAAATAAAGTCAGGAAATGAGAAAAACTACCTTAACAAGCCCAGAATGGCCTTCCTTCCACATCAGTACAGGCAGGAGGGTAACTCCAGGGTATCTTTTATGAATCACAGCGATAGATTTCATGAGGTCTCTCTACACAGCACTAAACTTAAACTCAGTGTTAGAGATGGAGCAGGAGGACTTCACTAGCCAGAACCTCTATTTTCCTATTATAACCTTATTTTCCACACAACAAATGTGACTGTAGTAGTATTCTCAATATGAGTGCAACAAAGAGAGAGAAAGTGAAAAAGGAAAAATTGGGATGTAAAATGTGGTGCTATTTCCACTTACCTGCCAAGTGGCTGGGAGGCAGGAAGCCGCTGTGGTGGGGGGAGGGGCCGTACGGGGAGGCGGCCGGATGGCCAGAACCTACAGGAGGAGAGAGAGGACAGTTGAAAAAGAAAAGGAGAGTCGTACACTCTAGGAGCTCAGATGCATTTAATAACCTAATAACCAACGTTTAGACAGACAAGCTGTCTTCATCAGGGTATAATGACAAACACTGCAGGTCACTAGTTTATGTAGTGTCAAAGAACACACACAGGTGTCTGTAATCATGGCTGGGTGTGGCTTGATATCATTTGTTAATTTACTGATATAAATAGAACATATAAAAAACATAAATGGATAGCATACGATCATAGATTCAATTTGGCTACATAAACCTACAAACATTTACAATGAATAGAAAAATCACAATAATCACAAGAAGTCTACGTTGAGACCAAAGGGAGCAAAGATCCCTTCGGTCTCAACGTAGCTCCAGACAGCCTCTCGTTTAAACAATAAACTGTCGAGGTCTCCCCCTCTCCTAGAGAAGGTGATGAGTTCGATGCCGATATAACGGAAGGACGAAATCGAGCAGTTTGCTTCCAGAGAGAGTGGACCGACCATGTCATCTCAGAGTCTCCACTCAGATAGTGGCGTCAGTAGTCATCTGTCATAACCTCTAACTAGGCATCCAAAAAGGACAAACTACCAAAAATACAGTGAAGGATATCTGATGTTTCATAGGGTTAACAGTGGTTGGCTGAGAAAGGCTTGATAGCAATTAGCATAATATTCAATAGTCTCACGTGTGTGTGGATGTGTGTGTGCGCTCGTACGGTTATATGCATTTAGGATGGGGGGGGGCTTTTTTATGAACAGACGTTGACCTCTGTTACAAAACGTTCTTCACCCATATTTCATGAATGGTTCATGAACGAGCCAATTACAAGCCAATTCAGGACACAATATTGCATAATTACAAGCGAAAGGGCATCCGCCTCCATGTTGCCTTCAAGGCAGGTTCTACTAGTCAATTATCACAAATATGTGTGTTCCAAATGGCACCCTATTCCCTACATAGTACACTATGTCGGGAATAGGTTGCCATTTAGGATGCACCCATAGAGAAGCATCCATATTCATTGCCACATCACATGTCTAGGACAACATTTACAACAACAGCACTTCAACTAGGGCAGGTAAAGAAGAATAGAACACAGCTGAACACTAATACAACGTGCGTCATTACCGGTGTGAAGAAATGTGACAGGTAACCAGGAAGTAAACATCTGTCTATATGCATAGAGTTACACTCTTTTTGGACAACAGTAGGCCTACTCAGAATTCAACCTGAAGCTCTGAAAGGTACTATGGGCTTTGGTAGATTTGGTATGGCGTCCACATCACCAGAATTGTGGGGTTGTTGGCAGTAGGGGTGGTATTCTGACTTGAGAGTCGGACTTTCGTCTCTCATTCATAGATGTCAATGGGAGACGAAAATGAAGCGTTCAAATCTGAAACTATAATATCCCTAAAGACCCTGTGACATGTCCCTCTGTGCTGGGTAGAGGACCATGAGCCCTGTGCTGGGTAGAGGACCATGAGCCCTGTGCTGGGTAGAGGACCATGAGCCCTGTGCTGGGTAGAGGACCATGAGCCCTGTGCTGGGTAGAGGACCATGAGCCCTGTGCTGGGTAGAGGACCATGAGCCCTGTGCTGGGTAGAGGACCATGAGCCCTGTGCTGGGTAGAGGACCATGAGCTCTGTACTGACCTGTAGAGGAGAACATGGGTCGTGCCAGGTCGTGGGTGTAGGGAAACCCAGGAAACACCCCTGGGGCAGGGGGACGACTGAACAGGTCCAGCTTCCCATTCATGTCCAGTTTGTGAGGGTCCACCTGCATCTGCTGTTAGAGAGAAGGGGTGAGAAGGGGCAGCGAGAGAGAAAGAGAAAGAGAGAGAGAGAGCGAGAACACGAGGGAGATGAAGATAAAAGGGAAAGAAAAGGTAGAGGATGAGAAAGAAAAGAAAACAGAGTGGCACTGTCAGTGTTTGCAAATGTAATAATTAACAATAATTGACGCCAGTCATTTCATAGTTCAAGGAGGGAATTGTAATCTGCTATAATCAGTGATATAATCAGTGTGTGAGATCAGAGAGGAGGGACAACATACAGTACATAATGCCTCTACATGCCCAACACATACCCACTGTGTCATAACAACATCAGGGTAAGCTGATTAGGCCCACTAAACCCCATGAGGACGGGGTGCCTATGACAGTGACACCATGACAGAGACAAGAAGAGTCTTCCAAATTACAACCAAAATGGCCGCTACCTAAGTAGGCATAGAAAGAGAGGAATCCTTGGGAAAATAAAACATTTGGCAGAGGATTAGGCACATCCCTCCTTCCCCTCCCTTGGCCTCCTTCTGCCTAACACACACACACACACACACACACACACACACACACACACACACACACACACACACAAACCACACACACACCACACACACCGAGCTCGCTCACCTTCATCTTCTGCTGATGGTGGTAAATCTGCCAGGCGATCTGGACGTGCACAGCACACCACTTGCCAGGTTTCTGGAAGTTAGCAAATTACTCTAGGTTCAACCCAACACCTTAATGCTATGACACGATGATACTGTAGAATTTACTCAACTTTATGACATGTTGGTACTTGGTACTGCAGTAAATTTGACAGTGCATGGAAGACAAATGAAATCATGGCTTACTCTAACTGCTGTCCTGAAAGGATCCGATACCTGTGTTGTTGGAAGAAGAAAACATGAACCATAATGAACCCACAGCCACAATCATCTATACTTCCTTCATCTCCATTGTAAAGCATCAAGCATGGGCTTGGTGTTTTCGAGGGACAGTGACAGTAGGCTACGTACCCGTGGGTCCTTCTGTAGGAGTGTGTGAGGTACTGCCCCCGAACGGGATGCTACGTCTATGGGGTTAGAGGACTAAAAGAGAGGATAGATAAAGAAGAGAGAGAAAGACAGAGGCAGAGTGTTACAAATGAAGATGGTGGAAAAAGGGACTTTGCACAGAATGACAACACCAACAATAGACACACTCCAAAACACTGCCTCTTCTGCATTGACTCACACCAAGAGACCCTGCAAAGCAAGCAACTGTATGTGACGTGCACTCCTAGGAGGTCTCCAGTACAGAATCAACAAGATGGCAAATTATAGATCTCTGTCTTTGAGGTCTAGAAGAACCAGAATGCCTAGATATGAATCCATCCCAGAGTACTAGGTGATCCCAGGTGATCCCTTGACCCTCCATCTTCCAACCCCTCTCCTAATTCTCAGTGGTGCCCAGCGTTTGGCTGTAGGTGGTGAATGGAGGGATGGAGGGGGCTAACTGTACTGTACTCTATAACCATCTGGAGGCAGGAAACAAAAGACCTCCATTATAGAGCCTGTAGGGAATAAAACCAGGGGATTTAGGCCAGCTTTGATTGGTGGCTTACAACAGGGTCAGAGCCTATTGGGCGCCTGCCAGGTCCCGATCGTCGCACACAACCACGCACACAAACGCACATATACACACACACACATATACACACACACACATATACACACACACACACACACACACACACACACACACACACACACACACACACACACACACACACACACACACACATACACACACGGCTGCTTATCTCCCCCTGCACTGTGCGGCGTGGCACAGTGGCTGGCGGCTCAGGCCCGCCAGCTTAAAGACAGGCCTTGTTTGCATACTCTATTATAGGGAAAAAAAGAAGCAGGAGCAGATTTGTCAGGCTGGTTCACTTGAAACGCAGCTGCCTGCTGCCCTGTATACAGACTGTAAAGGAAGGCTTTGGTGGTATTCAGGTCCCCTAATTCTAGCCTCATTCTTGGGTGAGATGATGAGCAGAATGCTGAGGTGCCAGTGCGGGTGTGTTTGTGAAAAAAATGCATGTGTGTATGTGGTGTTTTTGTATTGTGTGAGTGAATGAGTGAGTGAGTGTATGTGCATGCCCGCATGTGTACTGTGTGCATGTGTGTTTGTGTGCGTGTGCGCAATGCATACGTGTGTGTGTGTGTGTGTGTGTGTGTGCAGGTCTGTGGGGCTAACCTTGGGCTGGAAGGCTCCTTGCAGTGAGCTGAAGGGTCCTGAGTGTGGGAGCAGCGGGGGCATGCCTGGCATTGTGGGGGGGTAGGAGGGGAAGAACTGCATGGAGGAGAGGAGACACACAACCACTTCTTAAAACAGATTACAACAAGACGCATAGAGACAACACTCACACATACTTAAACACGTGTAGAAGAATAAATTGATATTTTCTTTCTCCAAATTTCAAATATCTAACCACAGTAAATATTTGACAGAAAACATGCTAAAAGCGTGGTGATGGAAGTTGAAAGGAAATAAATAGTTTACTTACATTTGAATGTCTAATGAATGGATTGTCCAGTTTTGGAGCGTATTTGTCAAACTGGAAAAAAAGATTGGGAAAAAAGAATTGGAAAAAGAATGGGAAAGCAGAGTAATACGTCAGTGATGCCAAACTGACCAATAACAATAACAGGAACTCTGCATCTATGAACTAAAGACCATCCAAGGAATACAAGAAAATCCCATTACACCTATTCAGTGACAGAACAAAACAGGAGAGAGGAAGTTCAGTACAACATCAGTTAGATCAAAAGCCCAGGAAGTCTGACAGCAGCTGGCTTAAAGGAAACACTGAGCATTCTGGGGTCATGTTTTGTTTTTCTTTAGCGTGCGGCTGGCCAGCCAGACTGCAGATTGAGATTAAGTTAAATCATCAACGATATGACTAATCAAATGGACTGCCAATATTAGGGATTTTCCAATTTGTCTCCAGTACAGAAAAACAGCCATTGAGTTAGGCCTAGAGACAGTACTATGCTTGTCTCCAGTACAGAAAAACAGCCATTGAGTTAGGCCTAGAGACAGTACTATGCTTGTCTCCAGTACAGAAAAACAGCCATTGAGTTAGGCCTAGAGACAGTACTATGCTTGTCTCCAGTACAGAAAAACAGCCATTGAGTTAGGCCTAGAGACAGTACTATGCTTGTCTCCAGTACAGAAAAACAGCCATTGAGTTAGGCCTAGAGACAGTACTATGCTTGTCTCCAGTACAGAAAAACAGCCATTGAGTTAGGCCTAGAGACAGTCCTATGCTTGGGCAGGGGGAGCTCTCTTTACCTTACTTAAAGGCCCCAGTGTGAAACGAGAAGATTGAGTTATGTTTCTTATTAGGTGGAAAATTTGGAGACGTGAAACTAATTGGCTGTGACAGATGTAGGGTTTTACAATGATCTCTGTTATGGAAACGGAGCACAAAGAGACAGATACATACTATAGGGGGGTTGCCATTTTAGTGTGTGTGACGACTCAGATGGAGAACGAAATCTCAGAGACATTACAATTTTCTATGTGTAACATCATATAACTGTGGGTATACGAACAGTCAGTCTTTGATAGGTGAAATTAAATTGGTTCGACTACATTTTCAAGAGAGCTCATTTTAAACATGTACAGCATGAGACTGAAATAACTTTGAAAGACTCAAATGGTTTAATATAATGAAACATTTTCCGAAGCATACTTATAGAATAATAACATTAGGATTTCAACAGAAAGACTATAGCCTCATATACAGTATCTGGTCATGAGGCCAAGCCATGGGAATCTAGTTGACATATGTCAGTTAGTGAGAGAGAGAGAATTCCCATGTATGAATGGGGACTTTGTGTGACTGCATGTAAGCCAAGACTGCTCCTCTATTTTGAAACCTGCTCATTTCAATTGACAGTAACTTATTCCTATTCTATAAATAGACAAACCATTTGCAGGTACTTTTGTGAGTGTTTTTACAAACCGCCGCTGGTTTGGGTTTTCATAAAAAAGGAAAAATGAGACGCACATGAATCAGTTAATTCTATGTGTGTGTGTGTGTGTGTGTGTGTGTGTGTGTGTGTGTGTGTGTGTGTGTCTCCCTCCTGCGACATGGGCGGGAAAGGAGGCGGTTTTCTCGCTCAACACTAGGCATAGCTCCTCTGACTGGGCCTGAGCCTCCCAGCGAAGCGGGGCCATTCAACATCCGCCACAGAGAACGGTCACAGCGGCAGATTTGTGTTTGTGGGCGATAATTGTTCCAAATCAAACACAGACACCCTATTGAGTGGAAACGCTGAGGCAGCTTCCGAGCTCATTAAACCAGTCCGCTCACCTTCTCCCTCTGTACCCTCTCGTTTCCTTCTTATGCACGGGCCTGTTTTATGTTTTACACTGGGGGAGTAATACTCGCTAGTGGCTTTATGGCTGTCTATAAAACTCATGCTTTATAATTTACAGGGCCTGTCAGAGGTTTATTGTAAACAGCTTTGGATAATTAAGGCTCGGTATTTCATCTTTAAACAATTAATGATATTCTTTTTCCCTAAGAAGACAGAGGGGAAAATAAACACTCAGTGTTTCCATTTGGCAGGGCCAGCTGCTTGATGGCGTAGAACAATAAACCAATACAGAGGATTCAGAATTTCATTCATTACAGCTATTAGCCAAGGGCCGTTACATAGTTGAAATGACATGGAGTGCTCACAGTGAGCACAGCTGGACCGATCCAACTGCACACATCATGACAAACACTAAAAAACAACCACAACATTACTCCTGTCTCTCTAAACAAGCAGTAAAATGAAAGTGAAACAGCAATGTTGCTGGAGGGAGGAGAGGAGAGAAAAAAACTACACGGGTTAAGTAAAAACACAGTCTCAATAAAACAGAATACATTAACAGTCTTAAATCCCATTGTAACAACAACGCATCAGCCACAACATACAGATGTGAGTGCACAAAGCCATACAGAATTAGCAAGATGAGGAAATAACTCTGTCTCTTTTCATCTTCAAACAGAGTGCATATAAAGAATGCCTGGCTGCCATATAGAGGAATGAAGGGATCAGCTGCAGACAGAAGATAACAGCAGCACACATGCTTTTTGACTGAGAGATTCAAAATCTAAACTAAACAGTCTCCCTGACTGCTTATCAGATAGCTGTACACTGTATGTACATAAGCTAAGCCCTTTTCCTGGCGTTTCTAACATACAGGGATCATGTTAGATTCCACAAAGCAAAGCAGCAAAGCCCCATGCTCTAAATGGACCCTAGCCTCTTAATTAGGGGTCATGACATGATAGATTATATCTATTACACTAATGCTGAAAGGGCATAAATGGGAGTCGTGTCTGAATGGTTTTCTCAGATTGCTATTGCTTTCCAAATGATGGATGAATACTCCTAACTTTTCCAGTGAACATTTTTACGATTTAGAGCTGCCAATGTTTTGCCCCTGGCTGACTCGATGGCTGACTCGATGGCTGACTCGATGGCTGACTCGATGGCGGTTAAAAAGGCACTGAAGCTATTATACATGATCAAAACAGTCCGAATGACGTCACTCCCTTTCATCTGGAATGAAGTCATTGAGTGTAACCACAGGCTTTGAATTTGTCATTACGGAGCATTAGCCCCCAGTGCATGGCAGTCACACCACACATCTGTTGGAAGGCCCTTTTGTTTCTGGTGCATGGCAGAGAAATCAGAACATTCAAAAACATTTCAAACACATCCATATGAAAACAATAAAAACACTCCCTTCAATCGGTCTCCTTTGTTCCAGGGCAAAAAAATGGCATGTTCATCGAGAGAATGATGAATACATTGAATCAACTGTACTGACGTACGTTGGTTTGGGCAGGCTTCCCTTGTGTTGTAAAGGAAAGGGGCATATAGTGAGCCTTTGTGCATTGTAATGTTTTTTGAAGCTCAGCCCTCTATATAGGCTAATGCACATGTAAAGCCCTGGTCCCAAAGCATAATGTCTATTATTATATACTGTAGTATTATATGCAGCAGGCGCCTGTGTTATGTCTGGTTTCAGCATTGAGGATGAACCACTACAAACATATGTACTGTGGCGGGGAGATGACGGGTTAGAGGTGCCCCTGCCTCCTGTTCCTCAACTCTCTGTAAAAACGCACTGTTACAGTGTCCCTGTGACAATATGCAAAAGACCAAGAGACCCAACCAGCAGAGGGGGGAATGGATAGCAAATGTTTGGGTGGGGAAGGAGGGCAGGCTCTGGCCCTATCGGTTGGGAGGAGGGTGAGCGTTTGGCGATTGGGGTGACTAGGACGAGGAAGAGGAGGGGGGTTGAAGTACTATATGGGAGCTTTACTTATCCTCACATTTCTGGCTGGGGTACGCACCATGGGGGGTGCGGTGGGCGGAGGAATGATGGTGGCCTGGGGCAGACTGGGCGGGAAGGGCGTGAAGGTGTGCTGGTGGGTGTGTTGGTGCTGATGCATGTGCTGGTGTTGGTGAAACTCTCCCCTCAGGAGTGACACAGGGGCCAGCGGGGACCCCGTGGAGGACGGCCCCCGGCTCCGCCCCTCTGAACTCTGAACCAGGAAGCGGTTGTTCAGCTCCTGCCGCAGGAGGTCATGCTCTGCAAGAAAGGAGAGCGAGAAAAGGGGGAAAAAGGGAGACACAAGAAAGGCACGGACGCCAGTCAGTCTTAACAACAGGGTAGAAGAGAAGAAAGAATAGTCACCTGGCATTCTCTGTTTCTCCAGCTCATGCTGTGAGGGTTTTCTACGTGAGGACTCATTGGGGGTGGTAAGAGAGTTGCCTGTGACAATGTGCCAATCAGAATCCCCGAATGAGGCTGGCAATACATGATTGGTTGGTTGAATGATATCAACAGGCTGGTATCTAAAGACAAGAGAGAACCAAGAGTCACCTCAGCAGAAAACACAGCAGACTCCCTCCACTAATGCTACATATCCTAGCTACTACTATTACCTTAAATGTCTATTACCAGTGCTTAACTTGGGCAGAAGCTCACCGGAGCTGAGTACCGGCATCTCAAATGTTCTACTGCTTGAGCTCCTGTTCCTCTTATAGAATATTACTTAAAAAGTATTATGGAGTTCCTGCACCTAAGTATAAACAGTACCGGCACCCAAATTGAGTACCGGCACCTATTTCAGTTCAGTCCAAGTCAAGCACTGTGTATTATAGTACAATACACACTAAAAGAGTATCAATAAAGAATAATTGACAACAATCATTTCTCTTATACAGATACAAAATCATATGAAGATACAATTCTGCTACATTTTACATATTACAAAAATATGAAAATATTACAAGATTAACATAATAGTAGAACTAAAAGTCAGCTTCAATATGAACATCTTACGTCTTATCTAACATGACCTTCCTCTGACTTGCCATAAAAGAACAGTTAGCTGACAGCATGCAGTGTTACGGACAAGAAAATATCCTCTGGCATTTCACTTAAAGCTATTCTTCAGCCCAGATTACTCAAATCAAATCACATTTTATTGGTCACATACACACGGTTAGCAGATGTTAATGCGAGTGTAGCGAAATGCTTGTGCTTCTAGTTCTGACTATGCAGTAAAATCTAACAAGTATTCAAACAAAGTCACAACAACTACCTTACACACAAATGCACACAAATGTAAAGGGATGAATAAGAATATGTATATATAAATATATGGATGAGCGATGGCATAGACAGATGCAGTAGATGGAGTAGAATACAGTATATACATGAGATGAGTAATGTAGGATGTAAACATTATTAAAGTGGCGTTATTAAAAGTGACTAGTGATACCTTTATTAAGTCCGTTTATTTAAGTGGCCAGAGATTTGAGTCTGTATGATGGCAGCAGCCTCTCTATGTTAGTGATGGCTGTTTAACAGTCTGATGGCCTTGAGATAGAAGCTGTTTCAGTCTCTCGGTCCCAGCTTTGATGCACCTGTACTGACCTCGCCTTCTGGATGATAGCGGGGTGAACAGGCAGTGGCTCAGGTGGTTGTTGTCCTTGGTGAACTTTTTGGCCTTCCTGTGACATCGGGTGCTGTAGGTGTCCTGGAGGGCAGGTAGTTTGCCCCAGGTGATGCGTTGTGCAGACCTCACTACCCTCTGGAGAGCCTTGCGGTTGAGGGCGGTGCAATTGCCGTACCAGGCGATGATACAGCCCGACAGGATGCTCTCGATTGTGCATCTGTAAAAGTTTGTGAGTGTTTTAGATGACAAGCCAAATTTCTTCAGCCTCCTGAGGTTGAACAGTCTGTGTGGGTGGACCATTTCAGTTTGTCTGTGACGTGTACGCTGAGGAATTTAAAACTTTACACCTTCTCCACTACTGTCCCGGCGATGTGGATGGGGGGGTGCTCCCTCTGCTGTTTCCTGAAGTCCACGATCATCTCCTTTGTTTTGTTGACATTGAGTATGAGGTTATTTTCCTGACACCACACTCAGAGGGCCCTCACCTCCTCCCTGTAGGCTGTCTCGGTGTTGTTGGTAATCAGGCCTACCACTGTAGTGTCATCTGCAAACTTGATGATTGAGTTGGAAGCGTGCATGGCCCCACAGTCATGGGTGAACAGGGAGTACAGGAGAGGGCTGAGAATGCACCCTTGTGGGGCCCCAGTGTTGAGGATCAGCCGGGTGGAGATGTTGTTTCTTACCTTCACCACCTGGGGGCGGCCCGTCAGAAAGTCCAGGACCCAGTTACACAGGGTGGGGTCGAGATCCAGGGTCTCATGCTTAATGACGAGTTTGGAGGGTACTATGGTGTTAAATGCTGAGCTGTACATACGTATTCCTCTTGTCCAGATGGAATGGGCAGTGTGATGGCAATTGCATCGTCAGTGGACCTATTAGGGCAGTAAGCAAATTGGAGTGGGTCAAGGGTATCAGGTAGGGTGGAGGTGATATGGTCCTTGACTAGTCTGTCAAAGCACTTCATGATGACAGAAGTGAGTGCAATGGGGCGATAGTCATTTAGTTCAGTTACCTTAGCTTTCTTGGGAACAGGAACAATGGTGGCCATCTTGAAGCATGTGGGGACAACAGACTGTGATAGGGATTGGTTGAATATGTCCGTATACACACCAGCAAACTGGTCTGCGCATGCTCTGAGGACGTGGCTAGGAATGCCGTCTGGGCCGGCAGCCTTGCGAGGGTTAACACGTTTAAATGTTTTACCCACGTTGGCCACGGAGAAGGAGAGCCCACAGGCTTTGGTAGTGGGCTGTGTCAGTGGCACTGTATTGTCCTCAAAGCAAGCAAAGAAGTTGTTTAATTTGTCTGGGAGACAGATGTCGGTGTCCACGACGGGGCTGGTTTTCTTTTTGTAATCCGTGATTGACTGTAGACACTGCCACATACGTCTCGTGTTTGAGCCATTTAATTGTGACTCTACTTTGTCTCTATACTGACACTTTGCTTGTTTGATTGCCTTGCAGAGAGAAAAGCTGCACTGTTTGTATTCGGTCGTGTTTCCAATCGCCTTGCCATGATTAAATGCGGTGGTTCGTGCTTTCAGTTTCGCGTGAATGCTGCCATCAATCCGTGGTTTCTGGTTAGGGAAGGTTTTAATGGTCACAGAGGAAACAACATCGCCGATGCACTTGCTAATAAACTCGCTCATCAAGTCAGCGTATACGTCAATGTTATTCTCTGAGGCTATCCAGAACATATCCCAGTCCATGTGATCAAAGCAATCTTGAAGCGTGGAATCCGATTGGCCAGACCAGCATTGTATTGACCTGAGCACGGGCGTTTCCTGTTTTAGTTTCTGTCTATAGGCTGGGAGCAGCAAAATGGAGTCATGGTCAGATTTGCCAAAGGCAGGGCTTTGTATGCATCACGACGTTCGAGTAGCAATGATCCAGAAAGCTACCATCTATTGTCGCGCATTCGGTATGCTGATAGAATTTAGGAAGTATGGTTCTTAGGTTAGCTTTGTTAAAATCCCCAGCTACCATAAATGCAGCCTCAGGATGTATGGTTTCCAGTTTACATAGAGTCCAGTGAAGTTCTTTCAGGGCCGTCGATGTGTCTGCTTGGGGGGGAATACACGGCTGTGACTATAATCGAAAATAATTCTCCTGGAAGATAATGCGGTCGGCATTTGATTGTAAGGAATTCTAGGTCGGGTGAACAAAAGGACTTGAGTTCCTGTATGTTTCTGTGATTACACCATGAGTCATTAATCATAAGGCATACACCCCCTTCTTCTTACCAGAGAGATGTTTGTTTCTGTCGGCGCGATGCGTGAAGAAACCTGGTGGCTGTACCGACTCTGACAACATATCCCGAGTGAGCCATGTTTCCGTGAAACAGAGAATGTTACAATCTCTGATGTCTCTCTGGAAGGCAACTGATGCCCTAACTTCACCTTGTTATCTAGAGATTGGATATTGACGAGTAATATGCCCTGATGCCCTAACTCCACCTTGTTATCTAGAGATTGGATATTGGCGAGTAATATGCCCGGAAGCGGTGGATGGTGTGCTCGCCTTCTGAGTCTGACCAGTAGGCTGCTCCGTATGCCTTTCCTGCGGCGACCGCGTTGTTTTGGGTTGGCCTCTGGGATAAGATCACATGTCCAGGGTGGAGGTCTGAAGAAAGGATTCGCTTCGGGAAAGACGTATTCGTGGCCGTAATGATGATAAGTTGACATCGAATTTATATTCAATAGTTCTTCCTGGCTGTATTTAATAACACTTGAGATTTTCAGGGTTAACAAATAAGAAATAATTCATAAAAGGCGACCATCTCTGTCGGCGCCATCTTGCATGGAAGAACTAACAGAGGAGATCCATGTTTTTTCCCAAATAAAACCAGGACACAAATGAGAAATCGCTACCATTGATAAAAAGTTGTACTTGGAGTAACATGTTGTACTTGGAGTAAATAACTTTATCATTTATAATGGGATAATACATTAGAGCCTTAAATATATCCATTACTCCCTCCTTTACTGCATGTGCAATTGTAATAAATTACTTCACTTACCAGATCATAAAATGATAATTGAATGGTTACAGGTAGTGTTGGAGAGTAATGAACAATGTAGTTCAACTAAACTCAGCAAAAAAAGAAACGTCCCTTATTCAGGACCCTGTCTTTCAAAGATAATTTGTAAAAATCAAAATAACTTCACAGATCTTCATTGCAAAGGGTTTAAACACTGTTTCCCATGCTTGTTCAATGAACCATAAACAATTAATGAACATGCACCTGTGGAACGGTCGTTAAGACACTAACAGCTTACAGGCAATTGAGGTAGGCAATTGAGGTCACAGTTATGAAAACTTAGAGGACACTAAACAGGCCTTTCTACTGACTCTGAAAAACAACAAAAGAAAGATGCCCAGGGTCCCTGCACATCTGCGTGAACGTGCCTTAAGCATGCTGCAAGGAGGCATGAGGACTGCAGATGTGGCCAGGGCAATAAATTGCAATGTCTGTACTGTGAGACGCCTAAGACAGCGCTACAGGGAGAGAGGACGGACAGCTGATCGTCCTCGCAGTGGCAGACCACCTGTAACAACACCTGCACAGGATCGGTACATCCGAACATCCACCTGCGCAACAAGCACAGGATGGCAACAACAACTGTCCGAGTTACACCAGGAACGCACAATCCCTCCATCAGTGCTCAGACTGTCCGCAATAGGCTGAGAGAGGCTGGACTGAGGGCTTGTAGGCCTGTTGTAAGGCAGGTCCTCACCAGACATCACCGGCAACAACATTGCCTATGGGCACAAACCCACCGTCGCTGGACCAGACAGGACTGGCAAAAAGTGGTCTTCACTGATGAGTCGCGGTTTTGTCTCACCAGGAGTGATGGTCGGATTCGCGTTTATCGTTGAAGGAATGATCGCTACACCGAGGACTGTACTCTGGAGCGGGATCGATTTGGAGGTGGAGGGTCCATCATGTTCTGGAGTGGTGTGTCACAGCATCATCGGACTGAGCTTGTTGACATTGCAGGCAATCTCAATGCTGTGCGTTACAGGGAAGACATCCTCCTACCTCATGTGGTACTCTTCCTGCAGGCTCATCCTGACATGACTCTCTAGCATGACAATGCCACCAGCCATACTGCTCGTTCTGTGTATGATTTCCTGCAAGGCAGAAATGTTAGTGTTCTGCCATGGCCAGCGAAGAGCCCGGACCTCAATCACATTGAGCACGTCTGGGACCTGTTGGATCGAGGGTGAGGGCTAGGGCCATTCCCCCCAGAAATATCCGGGAACTTGCAGGTGCCTTGGTGGAAGAGTGGGGTAACATCTCACAGCAAGAACTGGCAAATCTGGTGCAGTCCATGAGGAGGCGATGCACTGCAGTACTTAATGCAGCTGGTGGCCACACCAGATACTGACTGTTACTTTTGATTTTGACTCCCCCTTTGTTCAGGAGCACATTATTCCATTTTTGTTAGTCACATGTCTGTGGAACTTGTTCAGTTTATGTCTCAGTTGTTGAATCTTGTTATGTTCATACAAATATTTACACATGTTAAGTTTGCTGAAAATAAACACAGTTCACAGTGAGAGGACGTTTCTTTTTTTTGCTGAGTTTAGTAATTGAATTACATTTTGCTATAGCTTGGTGGTAGTTGAACTAAATTCCAATCTTGGTAGTGTTTTCACTAGTTAATTACTTTTTACCATGTACAGTAGTGGTGTAGTTAACTACTGGAACTACACACTACTTTTTTTGCCAAAATAAAATATAGATGGGTGAAGTAGGCAAGAATTTCCTTTCTTTTTCAGCATCAGACCTGCCTAATTCTCACTTGAAACATAGTTTTTGTGTTTAATAGGCTAAGTTACACATTCTGTTAACATCTGACTCCAGAGTGATCTGTTCTTGCAATTTGTAGTCTATGACATTTCAGATTAATATATGATAATTTTTCACGAAGTAGTTTGGATGTAGAGAACAAATATTTCAACATCACTTTAGTTATGTAAACTATATTTTTCTTAAGGGTAGCTTTAGTGTAGCTCAACATCTTCCATTGAGAAGTAATTGGTTGCTTGGTAAACTATATTTTCAAAGTAGCTTCCCCAACACTGGTTTCAGGTCAATGTAACCTGGCATGCTAACATCTACTTAATATCACATCATTTACTTTTTCCCCCTCTGTACTTGGATGCTTTTACTGTACAGTTGGGTTTACATTTCTGCAACAATTGACTTTAAAATCACATTAGATTGTTACTTTGGCTGAATTGCTACTTAATGTTACAGAATAGCCCTTTGTTCTCAAATGTCCTATTAGATCATTACCATGACCTATTATTACCTCTACTACTTGTTCTTTTTTACTGTTACAGTTATTATATTGATTAATGTTCTGCTTTGTTGAGGGAGCAAGCACATAAGAATTTTGCTTCACCTTTTATACCTGCTGTAAACTGTGTATGTGACAAATAAAATGTGATTTGATTTATTATTAATTTATCAAGAGAACAGGTCACAAATAACTATAGAGCAAAGTGTAAGAACACATAGCTGAACATGTCCAGTTTCTACACTCTCTCTGCCAAGACAGGCAGACGGACTAGCCTTGCTACCAGAGATGTCAGGAGGGCAATCTTACCTGGGTAGGGTGTGCCAGCAGGGTGCCCAGGGACCACAAGACTGTTAGTGGGTAAGGTCGGAAGTGGCGGCAGTGTGGCGGGGGTTGCGAACATGGCCGGATGGCGATGGGCCGGGCTTCGCAGGGAGGAATAGTGCGAGGTAGAGAGGTTGGCTATGGACAGGGGCAGGGCCGGGGTGGAGGAGGGGAGGCTGCTCAGGTGGTGTGGGGAGGGGGGCAGGTGGTGGTGTTTGGGGAGGCCTGCGCTGCTGCCGCTGTGACTGTAGAGAAGACAGAAAGAAAGAAAGACCAATGAGTTATATACAGTTGAAGTCGGAAGTTTACATACACTTTAGCAAAATACATTTAAACTCAGTTTTTCACAATTCCTGACATTTAATCATACTAAAACCACCTGTCTTAGGTCAGTTTATTTTAAGAATGTGAAATGTCAGAATAATAGTAATGATTTTTTTCAGCTTTTATTTCTTTCATCACATTCCCAGTGGGTCAGAAGTTTACATACACTCATTTAGTATTTGGTAGCATTGCCTTTAAATTGTTTAACTTGGGTCAAACGTTTTGGGTAGCCTTCCACAAGCTTCCCACAATAAGTTGGGTGAATTCTGGCCCATTCCTCATGACAGAGCTGGTGTAACTGAGTCAGGTTTGTAGGCCTCCTTGCTCGCACACGCTTTTTCAGTTCTGCCCACACATTTTCTATAGGATTGAGGTCAGGGCTTTGTGATGGCCACTCCAATACCTTGACTTTGTTGTCCTTAAGCCATTTTGCCACAACTTTGGAAGTATGCTTGGGGTCATTCACCATTTGGAAGACCCATTCACAACCAAGCTTTAACTTCCTGACTGATGTCATGAGATGTTGCTTCAATATAGCCACATCATTTTCCTGCCTCATGATGCCATCTATTTTGTGAAGTGCACCAGTCCCTCCTGCAGCAAAGCACCCCCACAACATGATGCTGCCACCCCCATGCTTCACGAGTTGGGATGGTGTTCTTCAGCTTGCAAGCCTCCCCCTTTTTCCTCCAAACATAACAATGGTCATTATGGCCAAACAGTTCTATTTTTGTTTCATCAGACTAGTGGACATTTCTCCAAAAAGTATGATCTTTGTCCCCACGTGCAGTTGCAAACGGTAGTCTGGCTTTTTTATGGCGGTTTTGGAGCAGTGGCTTCTTCCTTGCTGAGCGGCCTTTCAGGTTATATCGATATAGGACTTGTTTTACTGTGGATATAGATACTTTTGTACCTGTTTCCTCCAGCATCTTCACAAGGTCCTTTGCTGCTGTTCTACGATTGATTTGCACTTTTCTCACCAAAGTACATTCATCGCTAGGAGACAGAACGCGTCTCTTTCCTGAGCGGCATGACGGCTGCGTGGTCCCATGGTGTTTATACTTGCGTACTATTGTTTGTACAGATGAACGTGGAACCTTCAGGCGTTTGGAAATTGCTCCAAAGGATGAACCAGACTTGTGGAGGTCTACAATTCGTTTTTTGAGGTCTTGGCTGATTTCTTTTGATTTTCCCATGATGTCAAGCAGAGGCACTGAGTTTGAAGGTAGGCCTTGAAATACATCCACATGTACACCTCCAATTGACTCAAATTATGTCAATTAGCCTATCAAAGCTTCTAAAGCCATGACATCATTTTCTGCAATTTTCCAAGCTGTTTAAAGGCAAAGTCAACTTAGTGTATGTCAACTTTTGACCCACTGGAATTGTGATACAGTGAATTATAGGTCAAATAATCTGTCTGTAAACAATTGTTGAAAAATTACTTGTGTCATGCACAAAGTAGATGTCCTCTTAGGGCTAGGCCCCTTTTTTCTCCACTTCCTGTCTTAATGACGTGCCCAAAGTAAACTGCCTGTAGCTCAGGCCCTGAAGCCAAGATATGCATATAATTGGTACCATTGGAAAGAAAACACGTTGAAGTTTGTAGAAATGTTAAAATAATGTAGGAGAATATAACACAACAGATATGGTAGGAGAAAATCCAAAGAAAAACCAACCAGAATTGTTTTTGAGAGATCATCCTCTTAGAAATTCAAGAGAAAGGTCATATTGAAAATTAGCTCCCTGGATGCAATTCCTATGGCTTCCACAGGGTGTCAGCAGTCTATGTTCAAGGTTTCAGGCTTGTTTCTTGGAAATTCGTGTTTGTGTGCGATATGAAGACATTACGCACCTGCTAAAATCGGTTTCCTATTGAACATACTTCTTTCCATAAGAAATATTATAGTTTGATTACATTTTAGGGTATCTGAGGAGTAAATAGAAATGTATTTTGACTTGTTGAAACAAAGTTTAGGGGTAGATTTTCGGATTCCTTTCTCTGCATGTTGAACGAGTGGATTACTCAAATCGATGGCGCCAACTAAACGGACATTTTGGGATATAAAGAAGGATTTTATCTAACAAAATGACACTACATGTTATAGCTTGGACCCTTTGGATGACAAATCAGAGGAAGATTTTCAAAAAGTAAGTGAATATTTAATCGTTATTTGTGAATGTATGAAACCTGTGCTGGTGGAAAAATATTTTGATGTGGGGCGCTGTCCTCAAACAATCGCATGGCATGTTTTCTCTTTAATAGCTACTGTAAATCGGACAGTGCAGTTAGATTAACAAGAATTTAAGATGTCAGCCGATATAAAACACTTATATGTACATAAATGTTTAAAATCCATATTATTTCAGATTATTTATTTGAATTGCGCTCCCTCCATTTTCACCGGAAGTTAGCCCTAAGAATTAACAATAAATTTGTGGAGTGGTTGAAAAAAGAGTTTTAATGACTCCAACCACCTAAGTGTATGTAAACTTCTGACTTCAACTGTAGATTCTGGATTCAGTGAATTTGAGTGGGTTTATTACATGACTGGACGCTGTGTCTATGAATTCTGAGAATGTATCTGTATATGTGATGTGCTGATCTGAAATTCAATTTTGAGTATACAAGATAACGACTATTGTTTTAGCTTTGATTAATTCATCCTGTTTTGAGGATGAAATTGGGTCATTAGACGATGTCACCTAGGTCATATTTTCGAACATTAGATAGCACATTGCAGCCAAACTACTTTCGAGCTATCCGCTTACCCTTTGCTAGATACATGACAGATCAGTGCAGGTAGAATCAACACGCTATCTGACGTAAGTCAATGAGGTATTGTATCATATCATATCAGCAAGGTATAAAGTATAAGATTGCTAGGCATAACTAAACAGACCCAGATCAAGGAAAGGAGGTCTGGGCATAACCAAACAGACCCAGATCATGTGAGAGAGCTAGGCATAAGTAAACAGACCCAGATCATGTAAGAGAGCTAGGCAAAACTAAACAGACCCAGATCATGTAAGAGAGCTAGGCATAACTAAACAGACCCAGATCATGTAAGAGAGCTAGGCATAACTAAACAGACCCAGATCATGTAAGAGAGCTAGGCATAACTAAACAGACCCAGAGCATACGGATAAGATGTGGTCCTTCTGTACCTGATGTCGTGCAGGCTGTTGTACTGCAGTGGGTGATGCTGGTGATGTTGGTGGCTGATGAGAGGCCTGGCGTGGTGTTGGTGCTGGGGGAGAGGGAGCGAGACAGGGACCCGGTGCTCCTGGAGAGGGTGGGGCTGGGCCCTCAGCAGGGGAGGGGTGGGGATGGGCAGAGCCCGGTCTGACTCTCTCTTGATGAGGAGGGGGGGCGGGGAAGAGAGCCGCACCCTTGGCAGGGGCTGAGGGGGGGCTGCCGCGGTGGCAGAGGGGGCAGGGGAGCCCGTAGGCGGGGAGGCCGGGGTGGGGCTGGAAACACGCGGGGTGAAGGACACCTCGTTACTCTGCTCCTGGCTACGCTGGAGCCCTGATACTTTGGCCGAGCTGACAGTCTTGGACTCTGGATTCTCATTCGTCGTCACACCTGCAGAGACAAAGAGACAACGAACGTTAAGGGAGGATGTAGATATACCATTGCCTGGTGTAATGAAAAAGCTGGGAGAAGTGTCTGTCTAACTGTTATTGAGAACCATGTGTGGTATGTTGGGCCAGAAGAAAAATAAAAGCTAATACACTACATAACCAAAAGTATGTGGACACCTGCTCGTCGAAACATTGCATTTCAAAATCATGGGCATTAATATGGAGTTGGTTCGCCCTTTGCTGCTATAACAGCCTCCACTCTTCTGGGAAGGCTTTCCACTAGGTGTTGGAACATTGCTGCGGGGACTTGCTTCCATTCAGTCACAAGAACATTATAGAGGTCGGACACTGAGCCTGGCTCACAGTCGGCGTTCCAATTAATCCCAAAGGTGTTTGAAGGGTTGAGGTCAGGCCTCTGTGCAGGCCAGTCAAGTTCTTCCACACCGATCTCAACAAACCATATCTGTATGGACCTCACTTTGTGCATGGGGGCATTGCCATGCTGAAACAGGAAAATGCCTTCCCTAAACTGTTGCCACAAAGTTAGGAGCACAGAATCGTCTAGAATGTCATTGTATGCTGTAGCGTTAAGATTTCCCTTCACTGGAACTAAGGGGACTAACCAGAACCATGAAAAACAGCCCCAGACCATTATTCCTCCTCCACCAAACTTTACAGTTGGCACTATACATTGGGGCAGGTAGTGTTCTCCTGACATCCGCCAAACCCAGATTCATCCGTCGGACTGCCAGATGGGGAAGCGTGATTCCTCACTCCAGAGAACGCGTTTCCACTGCTCCAGAGTCCAATGGCGGCGAGCTTTACACCACTCCAGCCGAAGCGTGGCATGGTGATCTTAGGCTTGTGTACGGCTGCTTTAAGCTCCAGACAAACAGTTTTTGTGCTGACAGTTTGGAACTCGGAAGTGAGAACAGATGACCGAGGATAGATGATTTTTACGAGCTTCATGCTTCAGCACTCGGCGGTCCCGTTCTGGGAGTTTGTGTGGCCTACCTCTTTGCTGCTGAGCTGTTGTTGCTCCTAGACATTTCCACATCACAATAACAGCACTTACAGTTGACCGGGGCAGCTCTAGTAGGGCAGAAATTGGACGAACTGACTTGTTGGAAAGGTCCCTGAGCTCGTCAGTAAGGCCATTCTACTGCCAATGTTTGTCAATGGAGATTGCATGGCTGTGTGCTTGATTTTAAACACCTGTTAGCAACGGGTGTAGCTGAAATAGCCAAACCCACTAATTTGAAGGGGTGTCCACATACTTTTGTATATATAGTGTATCTGCCTACCTCCCCTGTCCTCTCCCCTCTCTCCCTCACCGTACTGCCTCTACACGTCTCCTACCCAAGGATCCCTTTTTCTTTCCCTCCCTAGGTTTTATGAAGTGTTTAATCAGGTCATTTTCATGCTTGACTATAATCAGATGATCCAATTTCTGCGAGCGATCCAGTCAGTATGAATAAATCACACCTAATTAAAGTTAAATGCCACTACTATTCAGGGCTTTGCTGAGCACACAATCTGGCATGAAATAATTATGTTTCAATTGTGCTGTGAAAAGAGATCACGGCCCCTTATCATGGCCTTGTTGCGTCTTCACCCCACAGATCTTTCAAGGGATTTCTAAAGCTGTAGGCTACAGCCAAACACATTGAACCCAGCCAGCTACTTCATCTGGGTCCCTGGGAAGACGAGGAGCTTTTATAACAAGGAGAACTCCAATGAATTGCCATATTCAGTACCAAGAGCATAACATTTTAATGGGCTACAATGTTTCTACTAAATAAATAATGCCACAGAAAACATAAATCTCAAGGAGGCTTTAATTGGAATCTATTGACAAAAAGCCCTGCTCGAGAAAATGGTGGCTGACAGAACAAGTGCTAGTGCTAGTGATAAAGGCATATTTCACTGTGTTTTCCTGACCACAGTCAGCTCTCTTCATAACAAAATGCAGGGTGAATGGAATATGCCTATCCAAGACAGTGGTAGCAGCATTAAACCTAAAATATAGGTTTCAAATGAGCAAATCAGCAGGGAAGTGGAATCCCTCTGAATACAGAAATATCACCTGCAAGTAAAGAGAACAAATATTAAAGAGGAAGGAGAAAATGGAGAGACAGATTGAGATAGAGGGAGAGAAAGAAAGACAGACTGGGACAGAATGGCCCTTTAAGCATCTCTAACTTCTGCCTCTAATGCAGCAGAGATTCAAGAAGGCTTACTAGAGCCTCAATTAAACAGCTCCATGGGAGTCTCAGAGCACCGCAGCCAGTGACAAATGAGAGCTAGCCTACTGCCTTTAGCAGCTAGTGACAAATGAGAGCTAGCCTACTGCCTTTAGCAGCTAGTGACAAATGAGAGCTAGCCTACTGCCTTTAGCAGCTAGTGACAAATGAGAGCTAGCCTACTGTCTTTAGCAGCTAGTGACAAATGAGAGCTAGCCTACTGCCTTTAGCAGCTAGTGACAAAGGAGAGCTAGCCTACTGCCTTTAGCAGCTAGTGACAAATGAGAGCTAGCCTACTGCCTTTAGCAGCTAGTGACAAAGGAGAGCTAGCCTACTGCCTTTAGCAGCTAGTGACAAGGGAGAGCTAGCCTACTGCCTTTAGCAGCTAGTGACAAAGGAGAGCTAGCCTACTGCCTTTAGCAGCTAGTGACAAAGGAGAGCTAGCCTACTGCCTTTAGCAGCTAGTGGCAAATGAGAGCTAGCCTACTGCCTTTAGCAGCTAGTGAGAGCTCAGCTCCTCAGCTCCTCTCAGCTCAGCTCCTCAGAGCAGGCAGACTCCTAATGGAATATCCAGGGCTTAATAGAACCCGCTTAATCTTCCAAGGATTCTAACGCCCATAAAAGGGTAATAAAACGCTGTATGGAGATTTTAAACACGTTCCCCCTTCGCCTTTACAGGAGCAGCGGGGGAGGCAAAGGTGTCACGACTTTCCAAATGAATTCAGGTCTGGGTATAATAATACGGCTTTATTATAAAAAGGGTCTTAAATAAGGATTCCTTGTCTGGGTGGGCCGAGAGAGAGCGAGAGAGAGAAAATGAGAGAGAGGCAAATAATTATCTGTCGAAATGTCGCCCTTCGCTGACGTTGCCGTGGAAACCCCTCTCTTTCCTAGACACATTGTGGAGGAAGGAAGCCAATAGGACGGCTGAGGCTGTAATACTGAGGACACAATGAGCGGTGGTGGGTTATCTTAATGATGATTATAATGGGGTGTAATGGAGGCAGGGGGGACCTGATGTGTCAGCCTGAGAGACTCTATCTCCTCATTAAAACAGTTCGCCAGACTAGACCAGGCCAAGGGAGGGGCCGTACACTTCACACGCGCACACACACATGCACACACACACACACACAGCCAGGTTCTGTCTTCTCATTCTAATGAAGGGGAAGGATCTGATTGTGAATGTGTTATGGTCACATTACAATCCCTATTACTGTCTGGTATGCCTAGGGGCTGATGGTAACATGGTATGCTATCATATATGGCTCTCAGCTACTATCTGGTTCATACTGTGTTGAGCATATGCCTACAGCAAACATAGAGAGACATGAGAAGTGATCCATCAACAGAACAACATGTTTGTTATTGTTGAGAATGTACCAATCCCATAACAAGTTTAGATTGTATTCTTGTCTGATGGTAAAGCGAGGGCCTGGTGGTATCCAAGTGACAGGAATTCTTCACTGACATGTTTCATCACAGGGATTAATGCTGTTACAAGAACATTTCAATTGGTAATACTTACCTACCGCCCAAAGCAATATTTCACTGTTAATACTGTCACCGGCCAAAGCAACTAACAGCTCTCCTCGCAACTGAATCTGATGACTGTCAACTGTATTTCCATAGTCAATCACTACCGTCAGGTTTACACTTCTCCTTCACCTCTCAGGACAAAATGTTATCTTCCTGAAAAATCCCACAACTTCATTCAGCAGGCAAGCCAAACTGCACCAATAAACATCTGAGATAGTCATTGGGTACAAAAACATGAAAACACATGGAACAGATGGAGAGAAAGCCGTGCTTGAGGACAGCCCCACTGTGTATGTCCTAGGCCTGGTTAGGGCTCGAGGAGACAGTGATACTCCCGTATTCAGTGCACGGGAGGTCAGGGAAAATTCATCGGTTAGTGCACAATTTGACAGTGACACTCCCTTGGGGAGTGTTGGCATCACTGTTCACCAGATGACATTTCAGGCCACTATTGATCTTTCTATAGTTGTTCCTGTGGCCTGCGTACTCTGGGGATTTGGTGTGGCACTGAGAGAAGGGAGGAGGGGATGGAGGGAGGAATGGAATGAGGGATGGAGGGAGGGGGTGGATGAATGGATGGATGGAGAGACAAATGGATGGATGAAGAGAGGGAAAGAGGGATAGATGGAGGGAGGGAGAAAGGGACACCAGATGGACGACAGGCTTCAGGACACCCCCTCTGTGACTGATGTGTCCATCGGGGACGAGGTTGACCTCTGTGACCCCTGGGGTCGTTCCACAGCTGTCCTGTCTCTGACACCCTTCACATCTGACCCTCTCTGTCCCCCTGGAACACCTGGCCACCACTCCTCTCCCCTCCATCCCTCCCTCTACACTGACAGGGTTCGTTCCAAATTGCACCCTATTCCCTTTACAGTGCACTACTTTTGACCATATCCCTATGGGCCCTGGTCAAAAGTACTGAACTATATAGAGAAAAGGGTGCTATTTGGAACGCATCCAGAGAGACGTAGCGGGCAGATGGTCAGTTCTGCCAGCAACCAGAGCCATCAATAAAGGATTAGGTGGTCCATCATGACACCATGTCTCCTCACAGAGAGAGATCATTATGTCAGTCTGAGGAGATTGACTGATAGTTGATGAGTCTTGGATGTTTTACATGTAAATGCAGGTTGTGCATTACTTTTATTTATTTTTACCCTACCAGCCCTCCCCTGATTACAGCAGACTAACGGACAAAATGTTTCACCCACATGTACGGTACATGAAGTTAAATAATTATACATACAGTATATTCCAAATTTCCTCAAGTGCTGAATTTTCACACATAGCAGCCAATCCACCATTCATTCTGATGTTAACTCCAACCTTCCAATGTCCACAGACTAACCAATCTTTCCCAGTATAATACAATTTTGCTATTTCCTTTTGCAATACATTCCTCCATTTTACTGTGATGTCTTACAAGGGTCTTGAACCTCCCTATTTGTACTATTTCTACTGATATTGCCTTAAAAATGAATACTTTACCAAGAGTATAATGGTATTTCCTATTGACTGATCGTGCATGACTTACTTCACATAAACCCCTCTCCTCTTGGGGAGAATAGGTTGTGAATAAGAGATTGTCCATAATCAATTATCAATGAACAAAATACAAGAGGATTTCAATGAAACAACAACAGACCATAGTGAGCCAAAGCAGTTCTACTGTGTGCGCATATAATTACTATTTTTGCATCCAAACATATTGGTTTACTTTAGTAGATACCCAAATGAAGGATGACTTGCAAATAATAGAAAATAACCCTTTGTCAACGCTTTGCCATTTATTTCAGGCACACCTGGGAAGGCCACCTGCAAACGAGCCCGACATCCCTCTGGATTAGATATCTAAATCATGTCCTAATTCAGTCACCAACCAAACCATCACTCATGCAAATCAGAGAGGTGTATGAATAACCTGGCCCCCACAGCCACCACCGCCAATATAAGCAGTACAACCTAGAGAGAGGGGGGGGGGGGAAATAAACCTGTATGCAAATAAAGTTTTAAAGTTAGAACATAGGGGTATGTAAATTCTCTCCATCATGACCAGAGGCCATTGAAGCCAGGTGCTGTGAAAAGAGATAAGAGATCCAAGCCACCCCAGTCATCGCAGTCACCTCGCCCACCGGGCGTTCTCATTTACAAGGCAAACTCTGCGGTTCGCTCATATCACATCATCACTTTACCAGAACATAAACAGTCAGGGACGTCCACAAAAAAATGGATATATCATAAATAAATAAATAAATAAATAAAGCGAGGAGTCTCCTGAAGAAGTTGGAGTAGGCAGACGGTTCTGTAGAAAACACACTCCACCTTGATCTCCCTTCCAGCTTGGCACTGTTCTAACAGGAAACTTTCCTGTTTCTCAGTAGTGGAATTCACAACGTTGGTCTTTTTCTTCTTTGACCTCTCTAGCGTCTGTCTGTGCATGCCAAGGCCTAGCTACCTCTAGCTCACGACTGAGTGGCTGTGGAAAATGACTAAAACAGGTACTGGCAGGAGACTGGAAACCCACGCAGTCTTGGAAATCAACACCTCCTGCCTGCCTGCCTGCCTGCCTGCCTGCCTGCCTGCCTGCCTGCCTGCCTGCCTGCCTGCCTGCCTGCCTGCGAGCCATTCTGTGATACAAGAAGAAAAACAGAAAGAGGCGGAGTGGTTTGATCTAAATGATTTTGGAGGATAATGAAGGAATGGGAGGCCGGCTAGCTGAGTAGCAGCAAATCGTCACGTTAATAATCAAATCACAGCGAAATTTGCGATGGTCAGTTTCCTCATCCTCACACTATTTCATCTGCCTGGGAGCGTTTGGAATGGCATTTAGTGGGAGGCCAAGGCAATGCTTTGTGAAATCACTCAGAGATGTTAATGGGAAATGAACAGGGAGAGGCTGCCAAGATATCTAGAAAGTGGGGACAGCTGGCGTGTTTCAATTAGTTCTGTCCATTGCATCTGACAAAAGGACTCGGATGGCAACAGAATGGGATGGGTGTGAAGCTGTAACACGTTTACTGTCAAAGCCTGCACATCCACTGTGGGCACCTAATGTTAATTTGGAAGAGCTGGGCTGGGCTGGAAGCCCTGTCTGGTATGAATCAGTGTCTCTGTTTCTGTATGCTGGGCTTGGATTCAAATCCACATGGACATATGTGGCACCAGGCATATGCCATCTTCTCCTGTGGCACATGATTGCTGTCGAAGGCGGTGATGCAAATTAGCACCTTTTGAAAAAACTCACAGAGCTCTGAAATGAGGTGTTCTGGTCCCCCTTGGTCAGTTCAGAGAAATGATCAGAGACCACTATGTTAATAAATGTGTCTGTTTTTAAAAAATATATATTTTGTAATTTTGTATATTGTATGTTGAATATATGTTTGATGTATTTATGCAGAATTCATCTGATAAAGGGACCCTATTCTCAGTAGGATTTCCCTGTCAAAATAAAGGTTTATTAATAAAAGTATGAATGCCTGTATGTGCTGACTGGACAAAATCTGGCCCAAGCCATGTATTTCTGCTTCAGTGGTGCCAAACTAGACCCTTGTTCCACTCTAAACTTGAATTAAACTCTGGTCACAATGACTTCCAGAAGGACAAGACCCCTTTACCCGCTCCCGCTCCCTATAACCCATCACTCCCAGCCTCATATGAAAACCCCTTGGGTCGTATGAGGTCAGTGCTGCTGAGACTTCCTTAGGAAAATAGGGCGGATGACATCTTTCAGCCTTTCAACATAAAGCTCAAGTCTAATGGCTCTTCTGACACACACAGGCCACCCTGCAGTCTGGAATCTGACCCCTTTCACCGCTGTTGACCCCTGACCATGGCAGTTGCCCTGGGGACTGTGTGGACAGACAGACAGCGGGAGAAACATCTATGAACTTCAAGGAAATCTCAGGAAGTTGTGATGTGCGGTGCAGCGTGGAGCTGAGCGCACTGGCCTTATCAATCCATTAATTAGCACGACATGCTCGCCCACTGGACTCGAACGCAGCGGCGGCAGCTGTCTCGACTGATTACGGGAGAGGACGCAGCACTGCAATTACCTAGATGACTGGAGACAACGCCTGCCACTTCTAATAAAGGCTCTGGACTCCTGTTCCCCATCATGGAGCAGTGTAGAGAGACAACCAACCAACCAACCAACCAACCAATGAACCAGCCAAGCCTCCCCGCCTTTCCTCTCCGATACATTCAAGACCTTTTCAGAGTCTCTACAGGGCACCACAAAGCTCAGTGTGGGCTGTAATTCTTTAGCTGTGTGGAAGCTTTACTTAGGCTTGCATAATGCCTTAGCAATCTCAACAATACTGCTTTGTTGCCCTGCAGGACAGCATGCTTTACTAAGACCACCAGCTGGTTTACAAACCACACAGAAAGGAGGGAAAAACAGGACAGGAAAACAAGACCTTCAAGTCTCAGCAGAGATGTGTTTTTAGGATATGCTTTTTTTCTGGGGATTTGAAAAGGTAAATAAAGGTACTCTACCACACCAGTTCAAGAATGAACCTGCAACGAGCCCACATGTCACTAAGTGGATATAGTATTCTCTTTCAGTGACTGATTACTTCTCAATGGAAGGAAATGGCTCAATGAAAATCCTTCAACAGATCCCAAGTGGCATGACAGGGAGCTGAAAGAGCCTGCATACTTTTCTTCTCCACTCTGATCTCTATTTCAATATATAGCCTCACTGTTCTACCCTCTCGACCCCAAAAGCAAAGCAACAATTGTGGAGGTTGACAGCTCTTCACCATTTGTCATACCATCATTCAATGTTTTGTCATTTGCAGCCATAGCCGTTCAGAACCATGAAGGGGTAGGATAAATATTTTCTGCTAGATTATGTTTCGTCAAGTGCTTTCAAGATAACTGTGTCAATTCGCTTTGAATTGGACCGTGGGTTTTAGTCAAGATATTGATGTAGATTCCCACCAAATTAATCCAAATTATTAAAAATTGTGCTTTTATAAAGAGCGGGATATGGATTGTTATCCAGTAAAATACTAGTACAGCAAGCTTCTTAGTGAAGCTAAGCTTACATTCTACAAAAAAAACATGTTTGTATCAAGAACAATGTTGTCAGAATGAGATCATCCATCAACTGTTGCATGTTTCTATAATGTTTCCATGTTTTACCTTGGTGTTATTGCATGCCCAGCCTTCGAGTCTCTACAGTCTCCAATGATCAAAGGCTTTAGATTGCTGCCTGAATACCTACAGTATGTACTCATTAGAGCTTGTCAATGGTCTATCCTTCACCAATGCATTCCTGCTTCCAATTGAAATTCCACACAGATGTCTCACATCGCACTCATCCAAGAATCACAAAGACTAGCCTATACATCACAGTTTTTCAGAGTAAATATATGCTCTCAGAAACAGATAGGCCTAGCTCCTAAATGCAGAAGATTGACATATGCCTATTGGATGGGCTTGTGCACAGGACACATACAATACCTGAGACAAAATGAATGATTCATGGATTAATTGGTAATCAAAGGAAATGAAATACATACAGTTTGTAATGGACCAAACAGAATAAGAAGAATGCACTTTTATTGATTCAGATAAAACCACTAGCAGACTGTTAAATATGAGTTTCCATGATAAATACACCCACTGTTGTTCATCCTCTACAAGAGGAACAGTACAGCTAGCAACAACACTATCTACCAGACCAGAGTAGGGGGGGTTGGAGGGCTGTTTCTCTATAGATATCAACCCCGTGATATTGAAAGTGCCCGAGGTTAGGTTTCAAATGCAAGGACACAAGCTGTCCAGTAGACAGACACACTGATGCAATCAACACCACGCCTATAGGAGGATTATGTTCAGAGTGTAACCAGTGCTAAGCTGCTCCTGGGGTGCTTAACCATTAGGCTAGTGCTGCAGATGGAGACGGGACAGCTGTTGAAGATGAGTGAGCGAGAGCGAGAGAGCAAGAGCGAGCGAGTGAGCGAGCGAGAGCGAGAGAGAGAGAGAGAGAGAGAGAGAGAAATGCCATTTTCCTCCTCTAATTGCCATACATTCAAAATGAGTAAATCTCAGCAGAAAATAGAAAATAGCTCCACTTCATTATTCAGAGCTGAAGACAGTGAAGGAGGGGACGTTTCTAAATGGCACACAGAGAGAGGGGAAGAAAGACAGAAAGATAGCCCCTTTTGCTATACATCTCTTGTCAAAGCTGATGACATAGTTATAAGACTAAGGTGCAGATGTTTAGACTAGTTCTCATGCAGAGCTTAACTAGAAAGACACACAAAGCCTCCTCCGCTGTTTGGGATCCCTCATGTCCTCCACACAGACAACAAAAGGGGTGAGAATACGCTGGTGTATCAGGTTAGCAAACACTCCCAGTGCCTCCTAGCACCCAATCCATCATTCTTGATTAGAGTGCTGCCATGGAGAGCAAGAGGGAGAGAGAGAGCTATAAACACGCATTCAGAGGGAGAGAGGAAAGGAAGGAGGGAAGAAGGGACGGAGAGAGAGGGGAAGTTAATAAGGCAGAGGAGAGGAGAGAGGGAGCAGAGGGCAGGAAGTCATGTCAAGAAAACTAATGGAGACAAGCCCATGAGCTGTGGGGCTATTGTGGGCTGCCTCCCTGCTGCAAGACACACAGCTCTGTCTGCTCTCATCACTGACATACACACACACAAACACACACACACACACACACTTTGTGCTGACAGGGCCTGAGGAACTGGGCCAACACTCGGCAGCACCAGAGTAGCCATGTTAGTCAGTTTCAAAACTGATATGAGCTGTAGCATTTCACTTTACTGCTCTACGTGTAGAGAATAATTGATTTGTTTTGAGCACAGAGAAGGAGAAGGTGTGACGGCTGGGGGATTTGGAGCCAAGGGAGAAATTGGACTCTGATTCAGGAGATGAAACCGGTCTAAACAACTGGAGGAGCTTCTGGCTCACTGTTACACACGGCAAGCTGAAATGGAACAAATCAAATACTTTACTATAATCTGATGATGATTTCACAGTACCTGTAGCATCTGCATGCTGTCTTAAACCTCTGGATGGGAAAGACAAAAACCAGACTGAGGTATCTCTCTCTCTCTCTCTCTCTCTCTCTACTGAGTTGATTGTGTGTAAATGCTTGTGCTAAAAGTGTCTCAAGTGTATTTTAACAGCTTTAAAAGGGTTGAGGCACAGACGGCTCATCCTCTCTGAAGACCCTGACCCCTCTACCGCCGTTTCTGCCGCACCTGATCCAAGATTAGCCTGACGCTACAGTGGGCTTGTGCTGATAATACAGTTAACACACAGCACTTTACTACAGCTGGTCTACAAGGCCTCCTGTAGGGCCTCCTGTAGGGCCTCCTGTGGGGCCTCCTGTAGGGCCTCCTGTAGGGCCTCCTGTAGGGCCTCCTGTAGGGCCTCCTGTGGGGCCTCCTGTAGGGCCTCCTGTAGGGCCTCCTGTAGGGCCTCCTGTAGGGCCTCCTGTAGGGCCTCCTGTAGGGCCTCCTGGGCTCTCCAGCACAACACTGCATCCACTTAGTCTATCACTCAGTCAACACACCCACTCCAAACCTTATGCTGGCCATACCGCACATCTGGATGAAGTCCTTTGTGAAGAAAACAAAAAGCATCCAACTATCTCAAGACCATTACATCTATTTGTAAGGCATGTGTGTCTGTGTAAAATAGTTGACCTATGTAGTGATACCTGATGCTCAGTGCTCCCTAGGTGATGTAGAACTGTATCTACTCTCCTCCATTTCTACCCAAAGCAAACAGCACTGGTCTCTCAGTCCTGCTGCTTGCTCCTCTCCACAGCAGCACTAGAATAACAGGCTCTCTAGTCGCTTCTCTGGGTGTCTGAATAGGGCATTAGAGTGAGCAGCCATTAGTGGGCCAGTCAGAGCCGACCGGGCCCAGAGCCGCAGCATGGGGAATACCAGCGGTAGCCAAAACCAACAGCCAAACAGCAGACCCCGTGTCTGAACGAATTACCGCTTGTCTCTCTTAACAAAACATGGAGAGCGATTAATAACGCTGGCAAGGCCATGCGGGGGTAAAATATGGGGTTTGATTTGAGCACAGCTCTCCTTCTCAGTGGTGCATATCTCATTACTCATTTGGTCATGTGTTGAGTTCAGGGCTAATTGCTGGGGTCTATCACTACTAACCCTACATGTGTGGTGCTCTTTGGAGCAGAGAAAGCTGTAGTCTGTAGTCTCAGCCTGCTGTGTGGTAGCAGACAGAGAGGCTCTGTCTTAAAGTGAGCACTGACAGCAACACATACACTAACTTTATGCTGCCACGTGATGGAGAGCTGGTGTACTGTACAAACACCAGAAGTGGACCACCTGACTCCTATGAAAATACTTCATATGCCACAGCTGATATTTCTGTTTGCTTGGACTCATGCTTCCCTAGCGTGGACTCTCATCTCACACAGCATCCTTCTGGCATGCCCCCTCCCTCAGCGTATGGAGTATGGATGTTTTCCTCCCTGTCATGGAATTTAAACCCTTTTATGTCCATCCTGTTCTTGGCTATGGATTTCTACTCTTTCTAAGCATGTGTGAACTGCTTCCCAAAACGTCAAATCCATTACAAGCATGTTAGTAATATCCATCTCGGCTGCCGACTGTCCTCTGCCAGTGATTGTACATTATCCAAGCATTATCCTGTTTGGCCACAATCACCTACTATCTGACTATGTTCATGAACGTTACAGCCTCATCTGCAAACAACATTGGCTCTGAATGAACAATGCAGACAGGCTAAAAGCACACAGCTGGGATCTTCTTCAAACAAAACACAGCAGCCGAAAACACTCACACAGCAACTGGAGTTAGGAAGAAAGGGTTGACACACGCACACACGCACACACACACACACACACACACACACACACACACACACACACACACACACACACACACACACACACACACACACACACACACACACACACACACACACACACACACACACACACACACACACACACACACACATTACATTACATTCAAGGCTGACTAGCTTTAGAGATAAGACAACCATCATGTAATTCCCAACCAAAACAACGCAAATACCTCTGCCTATGCTGCAGCTGATTGTCTTTCTCTTGGAGAAGGAGATTATTATACTGGGTTCAGATGAGTGGTGCAGATCAGCCCCCTACTGAAACGGTCACAGAAAAAATGGAATCTGCCGTGCTGTTGGTAGGTTGGTGGCTCATTTCCATGGAGATGAGAGTGTTCCGTCTATGTGACGGAGTGGTCTTATGCCTCACAAGATGGCTGCAGGGGGGAGCAGATTATCTCCAAACGAGCTTTTCCATCATCAGGAACCCTCTGATCTCACAGCCTAGCCATGCCACAGTGAGATAGTTACACTCTTAGAAATAAAGATGCTTTCTAGAACCTAAAAGGGTTATTTTGCTGTCCTCAAAGGAGAATCCTATGATGAACCCTTTTTGGTTCCAGGTAGAACCATTTTGGTTCCAGGTAGAACTATTTTCAGTTCCATGTAGAACCCTTTATACCGAGGTTTCTACCTTGAACCAAAAAGGGTTCTCCTATGGGGACAGCCGAAGAACCCTTTTGGAACCCTTTTTCTATGTGTGTAGAGAGGACTGCGCTTTCTAAAGAGGCTAGAGGCCCGGGGCAGTGGAAGACCATAGCTAAGTAGGATTGGGCTGGGTTGTTTCTACTATCTCTATGTCCTGTCTATACTCTCAGCTGCTGAGGGAGGACAAAAGAGTTCATCCCCAATATTAGCCAGCCACTTACCATCCGCTCTCTACTCAAAGTGTGTGGCCAGCTGCCGCTGAGAAAACGTTAGCTAACAAACATTATATTAAACAATATCTCACCCTCTTGTCTTGCAAACATGAGCAGATCATTTACTAAATGGCCTGCTTCGCGTTTCCTCATCGAACGTGCCTTATTGCTTCAGTACCGTGGTGTGCGGCGGGCTCATCCGAGCGTGGTCTGAAGTGATGGGTCCACAAATAGAAATGCCAGCCGAGGTGTAAGGAAGTGTCACCACGAGGTCACAGCCGCAGCAAGTCTGCATCTGTTTTGCTGATTTGTTGCGCAGCGCTGCTGATGGCAGAAGTTTACACATGGGAGGTGTAAAGGTGATGACAATCACACACTCGGAAAATAAAGATGGGAGGACCCGTGCTGCAGTTTATCATTTAACCCTGACCCCCGGACGGTGTCTTCGGCTGGCCGGGGGAATGGCTGATAGAGCCAAGCGATCCTCAGATGGCCACTGAAACAACTCAACCTCTTCTGTTCTTTCTGAGTGGAGGAGGAGGAGGAGGAGGAGGAGGAGGCACTGTCTGCCTCTGCTGCTCAGGCTGCTCGGTGGTTAGGCACTAAACAGTTTTTATGCTTCAGAGACTAGATAAAAAGTATGAGGATTCAATGTAGTAAACCTAATATTCACTATCCTATCACTCTGTTTTGAAATAGGAAGCACAGCTGAGATGATAAATGAATAAAATAATATTGAACAATATGCTATGCAGCAGCATGACCAGACACAGCCCTCATAAACCACCTCCCAGAAAAGAGCTGTGACGGTCACAAGGGACTTCTTAGTAATTGCTCCATTAGATGTTTGCTCCCTTATTGTTCCCTTAGCTGTTTAGTGCCGTCTCTCCAGCAGCACTATAGCTGGATCCATACTCAGTCAATGAACCACTGAGACAGCTGCACAGAGAGAGGCCTAATCACAAAGCCTTCAACTACAATCCCACTCTCTGTCACAACAGCCCTGCACCACCCACTGGCACTGACATGGACGACAGCCAGTGATAAGGATGATGGACAGGTGTTGGGTTTCCTGAAAGCCTGGCGGTGCCCTTTAAGGACAGGAAGACTGGCACTGCACTGGCATGACTGCATTGGATGCTACTATAACTGGGTTGTGATCGTTAGGGCACAAGGTAACAAAACATTTTAAAATGTACCTCTTGTCGAGAGTTGTATTGTATTAATAAACTTTTTGCAAGGGCAAACAAAAACAAGCATTTCGTATTGGACAAGTTAAGATAGAGCCTCCTGGTTTCACTCTGTTTCGGACCATTTTTATCCGTTTCATGCCTACTGAACATGCTCCAGGTGAAATTGCTAAAATATCTGGTCTGGGCCAATGTTCAGAAGCCAAGTCCCCACTCAACACACTGCAACTCTACATTGGAGCTAAGTTAATATTTCATGAAGAGCGAGGTCTTGCACAGAGCAAGCAGTTGTCTAATGAACTAATAGTCCCTATGAAAGGGGCAACCAGCAAACCACTCAGGGATTGTGTGACATATCAGCATTGACAATACAAGGGAACTAATTGTCCTTCTAGAAGACTGAATTGACTGAATCAATTTGCGTTTCTGTCTTAGAAAATTGACTGTGAAAAAAAGAGAGCATATTTAGAAGAAAAAAAAAACACAGGACAAATGTAGTATGTTGTGGTCTGACATCATTTCCTGAACTGTAATATAAACCTAACAAATCCCTCCAGTTGATCTCCAGAGCAGAGGAGCAACCAGGAAGGTGCTGTGGCTTAGTCCCGTCGGCACGCCCACCTCCCTGCCTCTATAAATAGAACATGACAATGTCATTGTAATTTTAAATGCTATAAATATTGAAGAAGAAGAATTTATGGAATAAGGCCATTTAACAGGGTGTGTTTTTCCACTAGTGCATTGGCAGAGCGATGGACAGCTGCATTGCAGGCTGGGAATTCTGTAATAGCTTTTTCTCTCCCTGAAGCCAGCTTCCTGCCTTAAATCAAAAAAAGGCAATCTCTCTCAGTAATGGCTCAATTAATAATTAAACACGCGTCTTATCTCCGCAGCGCTCCCTCTATTTATTTTCATCTCTCTGACAGGGACGACTGCACAAACACCATTAGTACTATCAATAAAAGGAGCATCAATAACACACGCTTTCTCCAAAAACATCACGCAGCTCATAAGCTCTCCTATGATTATGAACAATAATAACTGAGAGGATTAATAAAGAAACAAACTCAAACACGATTTGGTTTTCCCACTGTTTGTTTTTCCCACTGTTTTCCCCCGGCTGGCGTTGAGAACACGACAGACAGCACAGGGAGGGAGAAACATATTAAGGGCTTGGGTATTCTGAAAGGATTTACTCCTGTTTAAAATGTAAATTGAATCAGGAAAACAATGAGCTTTAGCGCAGGCTTGACAATAGCCACAGAGGTGGTAGTGTGGGGATAACATTAATGGTGGAACCATAGAAATATAATAATTCTATTCTATGGGCGGAACATCCAGCAGCAGGATGGTTCTTCTGGAGTGACCCAGCTCCCCATGACACAGCACACATACATTACTGTCTGTCTGTCTGTCTGTCTGTCTGTCTGTCTGTCTGTCTGTCTGTCTGTCTGTCTGTCTGTCTGTCTGTCTGTCTGTCTGTCTGTCTGTCTGTCTGTCTGTCTGTCTGTCTGTCTGTCTGTCTGTCTGTCTGCCTGCCTGCCTGTCTGTCTGTCTGTGGCCTGTGTGCCAAACGCCCAGACATAAGTGCTCTGTCAATACAGGCCATCAGGCCCTGATAAAGAAAGCATTTCCAGTGAGCTGCGCTTCGTCAAACCAATCTGAGTAGGTACCGCAGTGAGGTTTACCAGGCTTAGATTCCTCCCCAGTGACGGTTGCTTTTTATACAGCCCTCTAATCTGCCTGGGTATGCTACAGAAAGCCCCTGCAGCCCTCCCTGTGTTCTCGCTACTACACGTCCTGTCAGCCCCCAGCCAAGCCAAGCTGAGCCCCTTCAGCTAGCTCAGCACTGCCCCCCTAGCCCAGCTCTGCCCAACCCAGTTCGTCACTCTCTCTCCCTCCTCACCCGCTCCACTCCTCCTCTCAGACTCAACATCCTGCAAAGCTGATTAGCTGGTCAAAGGGTCAACCTCTATTCATTATTTAATGGTGAAAACCCACACTGTGCCGCCACAGCGCTGAAGTTAGCTATACATCACAATGACCTGGCCAGTGGAGAGCCGCCTGGTTCATTACAAACACACTCTCATCTGCTGGTTCCCCCTGCTCCTGACCCACACCACCTCTTCTCCTCTCCACTCTCTCTATTTTCCTTTGTGTATGCAGGAGTTATAACTGACTCCATTCTATAATCCTGAAGGCTGTGTGTGTGGAGTATACCCAGCCAGCAGAGCTGAAGCCATAGCCCTGCTATTGACATGCAGCAAACAGCAGCCTTCAGGAACAAAGGGCACTCGGCACCTATTGAGGGAGGCAGAGCTGCAGTGCAGACAGGCCGCTTGATTAGCGATTCGATGCGGGGACCCTCGGCCGTGTAGCACATAATGAGAGCTTAGAGAGCTACCATGAGCTCTTAGGAGGAAGGGGGGGGGTGTATTCATCCTTCAGCCCTGCAAGGAATGGATTCTCAACAATGGTACTGAGAATTCAGGATATGAAAAATACAAAAAAATACTGAGAGCTATTCTGAATTCCACATTGTTTGTGTTATATGGTGTTTATATATTAACAGGTAAGGATAAACCAGGGTAAATCCTCCACAGGGGAAGCTAAAGGGTTTATCCATTTGTTTATTTGTTTACCCTCGCATCAATTAAGCAAAATACTCTCTGACATCCTTGATGAGTTCATCCCTACATCCAATTACAGTGGCGTCCACCTCTGTGACTCTAGCAGTAGTAGGCTAAAACATGTCCCACCTTTAACAGTGGCCACAGTGAAAGTTAAATGGTGAGTCAATCGTGTGTGGTGGTGGTGGTGGCAATTGTGTTTTTTCCTTCTGCTCACACTCCTCCTTCCTTTGTTCCGCTCGCCTAATCCAGTATGTGTGGGCCGGTAAGTTTAATGGAAACAATTTATTAAGTCCAGCTTAAAATGCCATCTGCTGTTCATAAGCCTCCCAAAGCCGTTAAGCTTCTGGTTTCGCCTGGAGCTCGCTGTGTTCACGCTTACTGTAATGTGTTGTTTAAAATGAGCACAACAGGTCAAAATTAATCAGGATTACAAGGGCACAAATCCACTTCAGAAATGGGTTTTCACCAGTCTTTCTCGCCCACCTATCCCAAGATGTCCCAGGTTTGCCTCAAGGACCAAAATAGGTTCGTCGAGCCACTCACCGGAAAACCCCGGGAGACACAACAGAGCCAAAATGGACTCCCAGGCACAGAGAGAGCGAGTGAGAGAAAGTGAGAGAGTGAGAGAGAACGTGAGAGTGAGAGAGAGAGAGAGAGAGAGAGTGCTATCCTCTCAGACATTTCCTCTCACTAGGGTCTCGTGTTTCCAGTCTCTGGTAGGTAGGTGGTAAGTCACTCCTTTGCAAAAGGAGCTCTGCTTGAGTTTCATAAGAACCCAGAAAGTATGTTTATCCTCTCTTGGTGGCAGGACCCATACGTGCTCAGCTGCTACATTTAGCTTTTTATTCGCCTTCCAAGAACTGAAAAAAGTCAACTCTGAACTGCAACCAGATCTCTTTCAAAAAATACAACGTCCCAAAGCTCCGCAGAAGACTTTAAGACTTCACACAGTTTCTCCTTGAACATACCAACCTCCAGGAAATCAATAATTCTCAGGAAGTTCACAATGAAGCTAAAGAGAAACAACTCTGATAGTTAGGTAACATCCGTCCTGTATACAGTGGAGGCTGCTGATCGGAGGACGGCTCATAATAATGGCTGGAACGAAGCGAATGGAATCTAACACATGGAAACTATATGTTTGATGTATTTGATACCATTCCACTCATTCAGCTCCAGCCATTACCAGGAGCCATCCGCCCCAATTAAGGTGCCACCAACCTGTGGTCCTGTACCATACTAGAGCTAGCTAGTAGCTACCGGAACCAGTTCTTACATAATCATTGGAAGTACTGCAGCCATGCACAAAGGACTCCAAAGAATAGGTAGCCTAGCGGTTAAGAGCGTTGGGCCAGTGACCGAAAGGTCGCTGGTTCAAATCCCTGAGCCAATAAGCTGAAAAATCTGCTGCTGTGCCCTTGAGCAAGGCACATAGCCATAATTGCTCTGGATAAGAGCCTATGCTAAATTATGTAAATGTAGTTGAAGAATACTGTTTACTACTGCATAGAGGCTGTGAAGGTAGTAATACAGAAAATAAGAAATGCTCTTGCAAATTCTGAGTAAAAAACACATTTCTGAATGTTACTCAAGACCACATCACATTTGCAATATTGTGGTTGACTGCCTTCAATGAGCTTAACTTTTTTTGTACATAATGTTTCTGCAATCGTTTTCTATGACCGAAAATATCTTCTGGGGATTTGGATGAGGATTTCTACTGCAATGAGTCGGCGGTGAAGGACATACTGCTCATCTCGGACAAGGCCCAAATCCCAGAGACTTGAAAAAGGCAGAGGCAGTGTTTTAGAGGCTGGTGTGTGTGATACCTGACGAGACTATGTCGGCAGGTGGATAAACCGCCTGTACCCTACGTTCTATTGGCGAACGTGCAATCACTGGAGAATTAACTTGTTGAGCTCCATTCGAGACTATCCTATCAACGTGATCTGAAAAACTGTAATATCCTATGTTTCTCAGAGTCGTGGCTGAACAAGGACATGGAAAATATAAATCGAGCAGATTTTTCTATACATTGGCAGGATAGAACGGCAGAGTCAGGTAAACTCAAGGAAGGTGGTATGCGTGTCTATTTCTTAACAACAGCTGGTGCGCAAACTCTTATATTAAGGAAGTCTTGAGGTTCTGCAGTGACCGTACGTACATATCCCAAGTAGAAGTCATGGATTACAGGCAACATTTGCACTGAGCTAAAGGTGCCGCTTTCAAGGAGCAGGACACTAATCCGGAAGCTTATAAGAAGTCCTACTACACCCTCCGACGCACCATCAAACATGCAAAGTGCCAATACAGGACTAAGATCAAATCCAACTACACCGGCTCTGACGCTCGTCGGATGAGGCAGGACTTGCAAACTATTACAGATCACAAAGGGAAACCCAGCCGAGCGCTGCCCAGTGATGCAAGCCTACCAGACGAGAAAAATACCTTCTATGCTTGCTTCCAGGCAAGCAATGCCGAACCATGCATGAGAGCACCAGCTGTTCTGGACGACTGTGTGATCACGCTCTCCGTAGCCAATGTAAGACCTTTAAAGAGGTTAACATTCACAAGGCCGTATAGCCAGAAGGATTACCAGGACACGTACTCAGAGCATGCACTGACCAGCTGGCAAGTGTCTTCACTGACATTTTCAAACTCTCCCTGACCCAGTCTGTAATACCTACATGTTTCATGCAGACCACCATTGTCCCAAAAACGCTAAGGTAAACTGTCTAAATTACTATCGCCCCATAGCACTCACATCTGTAGCCATGAAGTGCTTTGAAAAGCTGGTCATGGCTCACATCAACACCTTCTTCCCAGACACCCTGGACCCACTCCCAACAGATCCACAGATGATGTAATCTCTATTGCACTCCACACTGCCCTTTCCCATCTGGACAAAAGGAACACCTATGTGAGAATGCTGTTCATTGACTACAGCTCAGCGCTCAACACCATAGTGCCCTGCAAACTCATCATTAAGCTAAGGACAACTCCCGGGATCGAATACAACGGTGGTAGGCCTGACAACCAACAATGATGAGACAGCCATACAAATGAGCTGATTGTGGACTACAGGAAATGGAGGGATGAGCTTGCCCCCATTCACATCGGCGGGGCTGTAGTGGAGCGGGTTGAGTTCCTCTGTCTCCACATCACTAAGGGTCTATCATGGTCCAAACACACCAACGTGAAGAGGGCACAACAACACATATTCTTCTTCAGGAGGCTGAAAAGATTTGACACGAGCCCTCAAATCCTCAAAAAGTTATACAGCTGCACCATTAAGAGCATCTTGACTAACTGCATCGCCGCTTAGTATGGCAACTGCTTGGCCTCCAACCATAGGGCGCTACTGAGGGTAGTGCGTACGACCCAGTACATCACTGTCAGAGGAAGGTCCTCAAATTTTTCAAAGACCAGCCACCCAAGTCATAGACTGTTCTCTCTGATACCGCACGGCAAGCAGTACCGGAGCGCCAAGTCTGAACAGCTTCTACCCCCAAACCATAAGAGCGCTGAACAGCTAATGAAATGGCTACCCGGACTATTTGCATTGACCCACTTTTGCACTGGCTCTATGCACACTTACTGGACTCTACCCCCCCCCACACACACACACACTGACGCCACACAGACACACTTTCACATACGCTGCTGCTTCTCTGTTTATCGTCGATCCTGACTGCCTAGTCACTTTGACCCCTACCTACATGTACATATTACCTAAATTACCTTAACTACCTCGTACCCCTGCACATTGACTCAGTATCGGTACTCTTTGTATAAATCCTCGTTATTTTTATTTTATTGTGTTACTATTTCCTTTTTCCCTTTTGCAAATTGTTCTTATTTTTTAACTCCGGCTTGTAAGTAAGCATTTCAGGGTAAAGTCTACACCTGTTGTAGTCGGCGCATCTGGCAAATTACATTTGATTTGATTACTATGTTGGACTGTCCAGTCTTCTAATAGTCCTAAACCATTCCATCTATTTGGTGATGCTACCTCTCCTCTAATGACTAATACAAGGGAAGAAGTAAACATGCTCATTAGTACTTTCAGTGCTATACCAACTGTGTGTGTGTGTGTGTGTGTGTGTGTGTGTGTGTGTGTGTGTGTGTGTGTGTGTGTGTGTGTGTGTGTGTGTGTGTGTGTGTGTGTGTGTGTGCTCTATGTCTGTGTGTAAGTGCACCCAATCTCTGGGAGCCAATAGCTGTGCAGTCCCAATGATCAGAGCCTGAGTGGAGAGAGGGTGTAGATTGGTCTAGAGATAGACTGGTAATAGACTGGTAATGGGTCACATAGATATTCTGTGTGGTGAACTAGAGGACAACAGGCTGCTCTGCATTCTACACACAGGCCTGGCTAACCCATACACACACTTACACACGCATGTATGAACCATACACACAGAAGACCTAAAACTAGGATATGTTACAGTACAGAAAAACAACGTGTAATGGTAGCAACTAGCATGATAATAACTTCTCACTCATCACTTAATCAGATGATCCAGACAAAACCATCCCCCTGGCTTTTCCATTTCATCCTAATCCGGTGCCCTTCTTGCTGCAGGTGTCTGACTCTCACTCACTCACTCACTCACTCACTCACTCACTCACTCACTCACTCACTCACTCACTCACTCACTCACTCACTCACTCACTCACTCACTCACTCACTCACTCACTCACTCACTCACTCACTCACTCACTCACTCACTCACTCACTCACGCACAGTGGTGTTGATCCCAGCTGTGACAAACAAGCTCTGATGGGATTGCCCGGATCTGGCTGTAATTGTCCAGTCCTAATCTCTGGGCCAGCCTGATGTGCATGGGACATGGGATGGGACTCACATTAGCAGGATTTCACCAAGACTCGCTTGCCCATTGACACAGCTAGGCCCTCTCCCGATTGGATGGGGGAGAGAGTCAACGTGTGTGCGTGTGTGTGTATATATATATATATATATATATATATATATATATATATATATATATATATATATATATATACACTGCTCAAAAAAATAAAGGGAACACTAAAATAACACATCCTAGATCTGAATGAATGAAATAATCTTATTAAATACTTTTATCTTTACATAGTTGAATGTGCTGACAACAAAATCACACAAAAATATTCAATGGAAATCCAATTTATCAACCCATGGAGGTCTGGATTTGGAGTCACACTCAAAATTAAAGTGGAAAACCACACTACAGGCTGATCCAACTTTGATGTAATGTCCTTAAAACAAGTCAAAATGAGGCTCAGTAGTGTGTGTGGCCTCCACGTGCCTGTATGACCTCCCTACAACGCCTGGGCATGCTCCTGATGAGGTGGCGGATGGTCTCCTGAGGGAGCTCCTCCCAGACCTGGACTAAAGCATCCGCCAACTCCTGGACAGTCTGTGGTGCAACGTGGCGTTGGTGGATGGAGCGAGACATGATGTCCCAGATGTGCTCAATTGGATTCAGGTCTGGGGAACGGGCGGGCCAGTCCATAGCATCAATGCCTTCCTCTTGCAGGAACTGCTGACACACTCCAGCCACATGAGGTCTAGCATTGTCTTGCATTAGGAGGAACCCAGGGCCATCTGCACCAGCATATGGTCTCACAAGGGGTCTGAGGATCTCATCTCAGTAACTAATGGCAGTCAGGCTACCTCTGGCGAGCACATGGAGGGCTGTGCGGCCCCCCAAAGAAATGCCACCCCACACCATGACTGACCCACCACCAAACCGGTCATGCTGGAGGATGTTGCAGGCAGCAGAACGTTCTCCACGGCGTCTCCAGACTGTCACGTCTGTCACATGTGCTCAGTGTGAACCTGCTTTCATCTGTGAAGAGCACAGGGCGCCATCTTGGTGTTCTCTGGCAAATGCCAAATGTCCTGCACGGTGTTGGGCTGTAAGCACAACCCCCACCTGTGGACGTCGGGCCCTCATACCACCCTCATGGAGTCTGTTTCTGACCGTTTGAGCAGACACATGCACATTTGTGGCCTGCTGGAGGTCATTTTGCAGGGCTCTGGCAGTGCTCCTCCTTGCACAAAGGCGGAGGTAGCGGTCCTGCTGCTGGGTTGTTGCCCTCCTACGGCCTCCTCCACGTCTCCTGATATACTGGCCTGTCTCCTGGTAGCGCCTCCATGCTCTGGACACTACGCTGACAGACACAGCAAACCTTCTTGCCACAGCTCGCATTGATGTGCCATCCTGGATGAGCTGCACTACCTGAGCCACTTGTGTGGGTTGTAGACTCCGTCTCATGCTACCACTAGAGTGAAAGCACCGCCAGCATTCAAAAGTGACCAAAACATCAGCCAGGAAGCATAGGAACTGAGAAGTGGTCTGTGGTTACCACCTGCAGAACCACTCCTTTATTGGGGGTGTCTTGCTAATTGCCTATAATTTCCACCTGTTGTCTATTCCATTTGCACAACAGCATGTGAAATTTATTGTCAATCAGTGTCGCTTCCTAAGTGGACAGTTCGATTTCACAGAAGTGTGATTGACTTGGAGTTACATTGTGTTGTTTAAGTGTTCCCTTTATTTTTTTGAGCAGTGGGCAAACACAAAATCAGCAGGGAATCAAATACTTTTTTCCCTCACTGTATATACATACATATACACACATATATATACACACACACACACACACACACACACACACACACACACACACACACACACACACACACACACACACACACACACACACACACACACACACACACACACACACACACGCACGCACACATTTATATATGAAAACTGTTTTCTGCCCCTCCCAAAAGATAGAATTTGTAGATAATTGGCCCTCTTTCTGGGACTCACCCACAAACAGGACCAAGCCTGGCCTGTTCAGGAGTGACGGACTCCATCCTAGCTGGAGGGGTGCTCTCATCTTATCTACGAACATAGACAGGGCTCTAACTCCTCTAGCTCCACAATGAAATAGGGTGCAGGCCAGGCAGCAGGCTGTTAGCCAGCCTGCCAGCTTAGTGGAGTCTGCCACTAGCACAGTCAGCGTAGTCAGCTCAGCTTTCCCCATTGAGACGTGTCTGTGCCTCGATCTAGGTTGGGCAAAATTAAAAATGGCGGTGTTCGCTTTAGCAATCTCACTAGTATAAAGACCTCCTCCATTCCTGCCATTATTGAAAGAGATTGTGATACCTCACATCTCAAAATTGGGTTACTTAATGTTAGATCCCTCACTTCCAAGGCAGTTATAGTCAATGAACTAATCACTGATAATAATCTTGATGTGATTGGCCTGACTGAAACATGGCTTAAGCCTGATGAATTTACTGTGTTAAATGAGGCCTCACCCCCTGGTTACACTAGTGACCATACCCCCCGTGCATCTGGCAAAGGCGGAGGTGTTGCTAACATTTACGATAGCAAATTTCAATTTACAAAAAAAAAAACAATGACGTTTTCGTCTTTTGAGCTTCTAGTCATGAAATCTATGCAGCCTACTCACTCACTTTTTATAGCTACTGTTTACAGGCCTCCTGGGCCATATGCAGTGTTCCTCACTGAGTTCCCTGAATTCTTATCGGATCTTGTAGTCATAGCAGATAATATTCAAATTTTTGGTGACTTTAACATTCACATGGAAAAGTCCACAGACCCACTCCAAAAGGCTTTCGGAGCCATCATCGACTCAGTGGGTTTTGTCCAACATGTCTCTGGACCTACTCACTGCCACAGTCATACTCTGGACCTAGTTTTGTCCCATGGAATAAATGTTGTGGATCTAAATGTTTTTCCTCATAATCCTGGACTATCGGACCACCATTTTATTACATTTGCAATTGCAACAAATAATCTGCTCAGACCCCAACCAAGGAGCATTAAAAGTTGTGCTATAAATTCTCAGACAACCCAAAGATTCCTTGATGCCCTTCCAGACTGCCTCTGCCTACCCAAGGACGTCAGAGGACAAAAATCAGTTAACCACCTAACCGAGGAACTCAATTTAACCTTGCGCAATACCCTAGATGCAGTTGCACCCCTAAAAACTAAAAACATCTGTCATAAGAAACTAGCTCCCTGGTATACAGAAAATACACGAGCTCTGAAGCAAGCTTCCAGAAAATTGGAACGGAAATGGCGCCACACCAAACTGGAAGTCTTCCGACTAGCTTGGAAAGACAGTACCGTGCAGTATCGAAGAGCCCTCACTGCTGCTCGATCATCCTATTTTTCCAACTTAATTGAGGAAAATAAGAACAATCCGAAATTTCTTTTTGATACTGTCGCAAAGCTAACTAAAAAGCAGCCTTCGCAAATGGAGGATGGCTTTCACTTCAGCAGTAATACATTTATGAACTTCTTTGAGGAAAAGATCATGATCATTAGAAAGCAAATTACAGACTCCTCTTTAAATCTGGGTATTCCTCCAAAGCTCCATTGTCCTGAGTCTACACAACTCTGCCAGGACCTAGGATCAAGGGAGATACTAAAGTGTTTTAGTACTATATCTCTTGACGCAATGATGAAAATAATCATGGCCTCCAAACCATCAAGCTGCATACTGGACCCTATTCCAACTAAACTACTGAAAGAGGTGTTTCCTGTGCTTGGCCCTCCTATGTTGAACATAATAAACGGCTCTCTATCCACCGGATGTGTACCAAGCTCACTAAAAGTGGCAGTAATAAAGCCTCTCTTGAAAAAGCCGAATCTTGATCCAGAAATTATAAAAAACTATCGGCCTATATCGAATCTTCCATTCCTCTCAAAAATTTTAGAAAAAGCTGTTGCACAGCAACTCACTGCCTTCCTGAAGACAAACAATGTATACGAAACGCTTCAGTCTGGTTTTAGACCCCATCATAGCACTGAGACTGCACTTGTGAAGGTGGTAAATGACCTTTTAATGACGTCAGACCGAGGCTCTGCATCTGTCCTCGTGCTCCTAGATCTTAGTGCCGCTTTTGATACCATCGATCACCACATTCTTTTGGAGAGATTGGAAACCCAAATTGGTCTACATGGACAAGTTCTGGCCTGGTTTAGATCTTATCTGTCGGAAAGATATCAGTTTGTCTCTGTGAATGGTTTGTCCTCTGACAAATCAATTGTACATTTCGGTGTTCCTCAAGGTTCCGTTTTAGGACCACTATTGTTTTCACTATATATTTTACCTCTTGGGGATGTCATTCGAAAACATAATGTTAAATTTCACTGCTATGCGGACGACACACAGCTGTACATTTCAATGAAACATGGTGAAGCCCCAAAATTGCCCTCGCTAGAAGCCTGTGTTTCAGACATAAAGAAGTGGATGGCTGCAAACGTTCTACTTTTAAACTCGGACAAAACAGAGATGCTTGTTCTAGGTCCCAAGAAACAAAGAGATCTTCTGTTGAATCTGACAATTAATCTGGATGGTTGTACAGTTGTCTCAAAGAAAACTGTGAAGGACCTCGGCGTTACTCTGGACCCTGATCTCTCTTTTGAAGAACATATCAAGACTGTTTCAAGGACAGCTTTTTTCCATCTACGTAACATTGCAAAAATCAGAAATATTCAGTCCAAAAATGACGCAGAAAAATTTATCCATGCTTTTGTTACTTCTAGGCTGGACTACTGCAATGCTCTACTTTCCGGCTACCTGGATAAAGCACTAAATAAACTTCAGTTAGTGCTAAATACGGCTGCTAGAATCCTGACTAGAACCAAAAAATTTGATCATATTACTCCAGTGCTAGCCTCCCTACACTGGCTTCCTGTTAAGGCAAGGGCTGATTTCAAGGTTTTACTGCTAACCTACAAAGCATTACATGGGCTTGCTCCTACCTATCTTTCCGATTTGGTCCTGCCGTACATACCTACACGTACGCTACGGTCACAAGACGCAGGCCTCCTAATTGTCCCTAGAATTTCTAAGCAAACGGCTGGAGGTAGGGCTTTCTCCTATAGAGCTCCATTTTTATGGAATGGTCTGCCTACCAATGTGAGAGACGCAGACTCAGTCTCAACCTTTAAGTCTTTACTGAAGACTTATCTCTTCAGTAGGTCCTATGATTAAGTATAGTCTGGCCCAGGAGTGTGAAGGTGAACGGAAAGGCTGGAGCAACGAACCGCCCTTGCTGTCTCTGCCTTGCCGGTTCCCCTCTTTCCACTGGGATTCTCTGCCTCTAACCCTTTTACAGGGGCTGAGTCACTGGCCTACTGGTGTTCTTCCATGCCGTCCATGGGAGGGGTGCGTCACTTGAGTGGGTTGAGTCACTGACGTGGTCTTCCTGTCTGGGTTGCCCCCCCCCCCCCCCCCCTTGGGTTGTGCCATGGCGGAGATCGTTGTGGGCTATACTCGGCCTTGTCTTAGGACGGTAAGTTGGTGGTTGGAGACATCCCTCTAGTGGTGTGGGGGCTGTGCTTTGGCAAAGTGGGTGGGGTTATATCCTGCCTGTTTGGCCCTGTCCGGGGGTATCATCGGATGGGGCCACAGTGTCTTCTGATCCCTCCTGTCTCAGCCTCCAGTATTTATGCTGCAGTAGTTTATGTGTCGGGGGGCTAGGGTCAGTCTGTTACATCTGGAGTATTTGTCTTGTCTTATCCGGTGTCCTGTGTGTATTTAAATATGCTCTCTCTAATTCTCTCTTTCTCTCTTTCTGTCTTTCTCTCGGAGGACCTGAGCCCTAGGACCATGCCTCAGGACTACCTGGTAGGATGACTCCTTGCTGTCCCCAGTCCACCTGGCCGTGCTGCTACTCCAGTTTCAACTGTTCTGCCTGCGGCTATGGAACCCTGACCTGTTCACCGGACGTGCTTGTTGCACCCTCGACAACTACTATGATTATTATTATTTGACCATGCTGGTCATTTATGAACATTTTAACATTTTAACATCTTGACCATGTTCTGTTATAATATCCACCCTGCACAGCCAGAAGAGGACTGGCCACCCCTCATAGCCTGGTTCCTCTCTAGGTTTCTTCCTAGGTTTTTGGCCTTTCTAGGGAGTTTTTCCTAGGGAGTTTTTCCTAGCCACCGTGCTTCTTTCACATGCTTTGCTTGCTGTTTGGGGTTTTAGGCTGGGTTTCTGTACAGCACTTTGAGAATATCAGCTGATGTACGAAGGGCTATATAAAAATAAATTTGATTTGATTTGATTTGATATATATATGTGTGTGTGTGCGTGTGTGTGTGTGTGAGAAACAAAACCTAGGCCTACAACAACTATCTTCATTGACAACAGTGGAGACACTCTAGGGTAAATAAATAGGCCTAGACACGGAATGTATCCTGATTGTTATAAAAATTATGAGCTCATCACTGTAATGTCTGGAGTGGTCCTTCTGAGTCTTTCTGTACTGTTTGTGTTCAGGCAAAACACAGGCTGGGTCCTACTCTATCCAAGGCAAGCTGGCTTCTCTCTCTCCTCCAGAAAATTGCCCCATTTTACAGAAATAGCTGTCATGCTGCATCTGTTAATGGGTCTGGTTCCTGCCCTGGGGGGACATGACATGAGCTACATGCTGCTATCCTTCATCAGCCAGGGGACTGCCCTGACCTCCTCGGGCCTCCTACCATCCCGTTCTTCACCCCCCACCTTCCCTCCACATGTCTCCCCATTCAGCCTGAGAAGAGGTGCAGCACTCCCCCCGCCTCCCCTCCTCCCCCCGCCCACTCCCTCCCAGAGGGCCTGTGTTTATCTTGACTGAGAAGCTCAGTGCCCTCCCCCCTCCTCTGTCCTGTCGGCCATTACTGCCAAGCCTGCTGTCAGAAGTCTTGTATAGCCTGGGGGAACGTTCCCATTTGTGGATTGGAAGCATGTGGCAAGGAGCCTGTAAATCCACTCTAATGAGCATGAATATTGGTGTGGGAAGGGGAGATACGTAGACCTTTGGTTGGGTGTCCCAATACAGTTCCACATCCAGGCAAGAAAATATGCAAATATAGCTGTTCTGGTTTGTCCTCATTCAATTCAGAATCAGAAGACATAATTGGTATGTAATAAACTGTCTTGGTATTCATTGACATGTCATCTACAAGGATTATGGTGGACTACACAGGAGAGAATGGTTTGTTTTGCCCATCCAAATGTAGTGTGAATATAGTAACCAACATCTTACCTTCGGGTGTAGTGGGGGAGAAGAGTTTCTCGGATCCTACTTCAGATACCTGGAAGACAAGAGGAAGGAGAAACGTTAACAGTCTGGTAGTTTCCATACATGGGACACCTAGAGAACGTGACAAACTGCATTGCACTCATGACACAATATAGGAAGGGATTGGATCCTTCAAAAACATCAGTAAAAATTGTAATGTTTACAGACACACTCATTATATTGAATTGGATCCACCTAGATGGCTAACAGACATATTTCCAATGATCTACTGTAACCTATGTATATGAACACAAGTCTCAGGCCAAATACAGCTACTGTACCCTACATCACTCATGCATATCCAACACAGTGACTTCTTGACTTGTGTTCAATCTGCCTTGTTGAGAAGCAGCCCGTTCTCTGCACCTGACTGACTTCCTTATTCTCACCACATCCCTCTCTCTGAGCAGAGCTGAGCTCTCTGTCCAGACAGAGACAAGGTAACATTAGGGGGCACTGTTGTGCCACCTGAAAGCCAGCCAGCCCACTCACACTCACAGCACAGGAGGTTGTCAGAGAGGAGAGGACAGCAAAGGAAAGAAGAGGAGAGGAGAGGAGAAAAGAAAGGAGAAAGAAAAGACAGGGGAACAAGGAGAAAGAGAGAGGTGAGAGAGAGGAGAGGGGAAAGAGAGGAGCAGAGAAAGAGGGGAGGAGAGGAGAAAGAGAGGAAAGGAGAGAAGAAAGAGAGGCACGGAGAGGAGAAAGCGAAGGGGGTAGTACCGTATGGTGGCTCAGCCTCTGCAGAATCTGAGCAGGAGACCATGTACAAAGACCATACACACAACACGACACAATGACAGCCACACCAAGTTAATGTTGCTCAATGTAAAGCGTAAATTATAAATCCATTTCTTTCTCTATAACTATAATTCATAAAATATATTTTATTTCAATTTTCATATAGAATCATTACGTCTTTAAAACATGATTTTATGAGAAAATTTTTAATATTTGTTTTATCCAACTCTGGATGAATGACTATTATCATTTCCATCATTATAATTGTTCAGTTGAGAAAGGTTGTTTAAGGTCGAGTCCCTCCTGAGAGAAGGGCAAATTTCACACTGTGAGTAAGGGCCAGAGACAAAACGGAAAAAGGCATCTGACCATGAAGTGACAGCAAGAGACTTGTAGACTAAACACGGGTAGCTTTTTCCTCCCTGGTCAGTTGTATGTGGAGATTCTGGTAAACCTCTACAGAAACAGAAAACACCTTTTTATTTGAACAAAAATACACATTGCACCGGCCGGCGAGACACAAAACTTTTAAACACAGCTCTGGAGTCGTAAATCGACCAGAAACAACCTGCTAATGTGCGAGATGGTGACATAATAAAGATGAACTATGCAGAAATCGCTCTGCCATTTCTTGGCTGCCAAAATTCTAATAGTTTGCCTAATTTCATTTTATGTGACAAAACAAGCAGTCTTTGTGTAGAGAATCATTGTACCATCTAAACTGCTGTGAAATATATTTTCCATAACCAAAAATATTGTATTTTCAGCTGTTTGAAGCTGGTGTACAAAACCAAAAGTAAAAGATGCAAAAACAAAACTTAAGAACGGGAAGCATAGAAAAAGAGCACATAGAACAGATCTACTGCTACTTAGACATGTGTTCAACGAGAATGAAAGATCTAACTCACATTTCTATGTGTATTTGGCCGGGTCGCCAAAAAGTTACATATGGTAGCATTAACACTGAACATCTTCCTCATCCTATGTAAGTCTATACACACTTGGTGTGAATCACCATTTCCCCTCCTCGCCTCTTCCTCCCTGCTGGGACAGTTAACACTGACCATATGCTAAAGCCATTGAGTCCCAGTGTCCTTAACTGCCATCATTGTAGTTTACGCTGCACAAAGGGAACATACACTGAACAAAAATATAAATGCAACATGTAAATTGTTGGTCCCATGTTTCATGAGCTGAAATAAAAGATCCCCGAAATTGTCCATATGCACAAAAAGCTTATTTCTCTCAAATGTTGTGCACAAATTTGTTTACATCCCTGTTAGTGAGCATTTCTCCTTTGCCAAGATAATCCATCCACCTGATAGGTGGCATATCAAGAAGCTGATTGAACAGCATGCTCATTACATAGGTGCACCTTGTTCTGGGGACAATAAAAAGCAACTCTAAAATGTGCAGTTTGTCACAACAAAATGCCACAGATGTCTCAAATTTTGAGGGAGCGTGCAATTGACATGCTGTTGCCAGAGCTGTTGCCAAAAAATGTATTGTTAATTTCTCTACCATAAGTTGCCTCCAACGTCGTGTTAGAGAATTTGGCAGTACATCCAACCGGCCTCACAACCCAGCCCAGGACCTCCACATCTGGCTTCTTCACCTGCAGGATCGTCTGAGACCAACCACCCGGACAGCTGATGAAACTGAGGAGTATTTCTGTCTGTAATAAAGCTCTTTTGTGGGGAAAAACTCCATCTGACTGTCTGGGCCTGGCTCCCCAGTGGGTGGGCCCCCACCCATTCATGTGAAATCCATAGATTAGGGCCTTTTTTTTATTGGCTGATTTCCTTATAATATAATTGTTGAAATTGTTGCATTTTGCATTTATATTTTTGTTCAGTATATGTAAAACAATTCTAGTGAATCAGAGAGACACAGAGAGACCTTCTTCTAAGACCTCCTAATCTAGATACTGCTACTGCCTTTACTGAACACTAGACTAGAGACACCCTCTCCTCTAATATCAACTATAACAGTGCTCCTCCAGCCTACAAAGTGCTCTAATAACTCTAACGCTTTAACTTCCACTCAATGTATGGTACAGTATGTTACTGTATGTTACTGTATGGTACTGTATGCTACTGTATGGGTACTGTATGGTACTGTATGGTACTGTATGCTACTGTATGGGTACTGTATGGTACTGTATGGGTACGGTATGGTACTGTATGGGTACTGCATGGGTACTGTATGGTACTGTATGGTACTGTATGGGTACGGTATGGTACTGTATGGGTACTGTATGGTACTGTATGGGTACTGTATGGTACTGTATGGGTACGGTATGGTACTGTATGGGTACGGTATGGTACTGTATGGTACTGCATGGGTACTGTATGGGTACGGTATGGTACTGTATGGTACTGCATGGGTACTGTATGGGTACGGTATGGGTACTGTATGGTACTGCATGGGTACTGCATGGGTACTGTATGGTACTGTATGGTACTGCATGGGTACTGTATGGGTACGGTATGGTACTGTATGGTACTGCATGGGTACTGTAGGGTACTGTATGGTACTGCATGGGTACTGTATGGGTACAGTATGATATTGTATGGTACTGCATGGGTACTGTATGGTACTGCATGGGTACTGTATGGTACTGCATGGGTACTGCATGGGTACTGTATGGGTACAGTATGGTATTGTATGGTACTGCATGGGTACTGTATGGTACTGTATGGGTACGGTATGGTACTGTATGGTACTGTATGGGTACGGTATGGTACTGTATGGTACTGTATGGTACTGCATGGGTACTGCATGGGTACTGTATGGGTACAGTATGGTATTGTATGGTACTGCATGGGTACTGTATGGTACTGTATGGGTACAGTATGGTATTGTATGGTACTGCATGGGTACTGTATGGTACTGCATGGGTACTGTATGGTACTGTATGGGTACGGTGCACTTTCAGTGGAAGGAAGAGACAGAAGTGAATGCTTAGCTTCAGTAGCAGTGTTGTGGTGTTCCATTCCACCCTGTTTGTGGAGAGGAGTGGAAAGGAGAGAAAGACTGAGTGTTCTGCATTGCTCTCCTCCATTCTCCCAGAACCAGGCAGCTAAAACACTATGCTCTTTGTTAGCTAGCACTCCACATTAAACGCTCCAGTACCAAGCATCACCGCCCGCCTGCCTGAATCACTGGCTGCCCTGGAGGGCCTGTGTGAAAATATGGCACAGGAGAAATTAAGCTTGTCAAGTGAACACGGGCGCTGGGTCGGGTCTGGGTGCTGGGAGTGGCACACAATGTCATGAAAACTAAATGGTTAGGTCATACTCTAAACAACTATAACAACCGTTTTGAACAAAGATGAAGAAAACAAACAACAAACTTATAGTATATTAAGACCTCTGTTTGCATGTGTTCAGTAAGGGCCAATTATGTAGCTGCCTAGTTGTTTTTATATTCCAACAAACGTAGCCGTTTCAACAACCAATGTTTAGGTTTAATGCTCTGTTTTGTATCCACCAACTCCACATGAGTCAGTCATATAATTCACAATTACAAGGCCAACTTACAAAGGCAGTTCTTAAAAAGGCACGTGAAAACAGGGCATGCATTTGGCATATAAAATGTGTTTATACTTCAGAACTTCTGGGTTAGCTTGGTCAAGTTTACATTTTTCGAGAGGGCTGTACTGTTGGCAGTCTCTGCGCCTGCGGTTGTGGTGTGCAGAGGTCATGTATAAACAAATTCTTCACACTCACTTTGTTGAGAACCCATGGCCATCATTAAAAAACACACAGGGAATGAAAGAGAAGAATGAGAGGAGAGGACAGGGGGCACCAACCAAAGGCCAGGTTTTCCAAAGGAAACAAGGAAATCTAACCATTTCAAAACGAAGGAAATTCAAGCCACATTGCTGGGAGACAAAAGCCCTTGGACTGGGCAGCAGGAAGCCTGACCTTTGCGGCCGTCTGCTATTTGAGCCTGATGCTTCAGGGCCTGGCCTTCTCTCAGGATAGCCTTTAGCAGGCCTCATCTTTCCTTCCTTATTTTATTCATTAGCCATGCTTTATGATTCAGCTTCCTCTGAGCCACACGGGCTCCGTGAGAAAACACGCAGCCTGCCTGCTGGAGAGAAAAAAAGATAGAAAGAGAGACGGAGGGAGACAACAGCTGTGAAATCCTCCTGTATCCTCGCCAGGCCCGGCGCAGGGAGAGAGAGAGGGAACGAGGCGGGTATGCGGTGGAGGGGGTAGGGGTGTGAAATCCCACCAACGGAGTGCTAACTCCCCAAAGAGCCACACGCAGCACCATCATTCCGGAATTTAGGCAATGCCAAATTACAAATTAGACCACTGTTTGTTTTAAAAAGTCCCTCAACTTCCCAGAACACGTCTGACTTATTGGCTGCATAAACCTCATGATAATACAGCACAAATAGAGAGGGAGGAAGGGAGGGAGAGAGAGAGAGAGAGAGAGAGGGAGGAAGGGAGGGAGGGAGGGAGGGAGGGAGGAAGGGAGGGAGGGAGGGAGGAAGGGAGATGGGGAGAGAGAACCACTACCCAACATTTAGTGAGACATTTAGTGTAGTGGGGCATTAATGTTTGCTGTCACTGCTTAGAAATATGACAAATCGTTAGCCATTTGAAATGTCCACATCAAATTCCACAAAATTCTGCACAATGAAGCCAAATTAGCTTTAGTTCTGCAGCACGCTGGGTACCAAGGTTATCTCTGCAGCAGGCTGGCTAGTGAGGTTAGCTCTGCAGCTGGCTGGGTAGTGTGGTTAGCTCTGCAGCAGGCTGGTTAGCGAGGTTAGCTCTGCAGCAGGCTGGGTAGCGAGGTTATCAACAGAATGACCTTCATCCATGAATTTATGAAAGGCATTGATCAGTTAAGGATGTGATTTCAAAATGACAGGAAGGTCAGCAATTACCCACAATCAATTAACCTCATTTAGTGAATACTGCTGAGAGACCAATATCCCAGTGCTTAATATCAAACGATCTGTCCGGGCGCAGCCGTACCTTTGATCTAAAGCTCTTACTACATGCTTTGCATTCCTGAACACTGAGCTAGATATTTCATTCCTGGACTGAGCTAGATATTTCATTCCTGGACTCAGCTAGATATTTCATTCCTGAACACTGAGCTAGATATTTCATTCCTGAACACTGAGCTAGATATTTCATTCCTGAACACTGAGCTAGATATGTCATTCCTGGACTGAGCTAGATATTTCATTCCTGAACACTGAGCTAGATATTTCATTCCTGAACACTGAGCTAGATATTTCATTCCTGGACTCAGCTAGATATTTCATTCCTGAACACTGAGCTAGATATTTCATTCCTGGACTGAGCTAGATATTTCATTCCTGAACACTGAGCTAGATATTTCATTCCTGAACACTGAGCTAGATATTTAAAACCTGAACCCTGAGCTAGATATTTCATTCCTGAACACTGAGCTAGATATTTCATTCCTGGACTCAGCTAGATATTTCATTCCTGAAAACTGAGATAGATATTTCATTCCTGGACTGAGCTAGATATTTCCTTCCTGAACAATGAGCTAGATATTTCATTCCTAGACTCAGCTAGATATTTCATTCCTGGACTGAGCTAGATATTTCATTCCTGGACTGAGCTAGATATTTAATTCCTGAACACTGAGCTAGATATGTCATTCCTGAACACTGAGCTAGATATTTCATTCCTGAACACTGAGCTAGATATTTCATTCCTGAACACTGAGCTAGATATTTCATTCCTGAACACTGAGCTAGATATTTCATTCCTGAACACTGAGCTAGATATGTCATTCCTGGACTGAGCTAGATATTTCATTCCTGAACACTGAGCTAGATATTTCATTCCTGAACACTGAGCTAGATATTTCATTCCTGAACACTGAACTAGATATTTCATTCCTGGACTGAGCTAGATATTTCATTCCTGAACAATGAGCTAGATATTTCATTCCTGGACTCAGCTGGATATTTCATTCCTGGACTGAGCTAGATATTTAATTCCTGAACACTGAGCTAGATATTTCATTCCTGGACTGAGCTAGATATTTAATTCCTGGACACTGAGATAGATATTTCATTCCTGAACACTGAGCTAGATATTTCATTCCTGAACACTGAGCTAGATATTTCATTCCTGGACTGAGCTAGATATTTCATTCCTGAACACTGAGCTAGATATTTCATTCCTGAACACTGAGCTAGATATTTCATTCCGCGGAGCTGAGGCTAGATATTTCATTCCTGAACAATGAGCTACATATTTAATTCCTGGACTCAGCTAGATATTTAATTCCTGGACTGAGCTAGATATTTAATTCCTGGACTGAGCTAGATATTGAATTCCTGAACACTGAGCTAGATATTTCATTCCTGAACACTGAGCTAGATATTTCATTCCTGAAAACTGAGCTAGATATTTCATTCCTGGACTGAGCTAGATATTTCATTCCTGAACACTGAGCTAGATATTTAAAACCTGAACACTGAGCTAGATATTTCATTCCTGAACACTGAGCTAGATATTTCATTCCTGAACACTGAGCTAGATATTTCATTCCTGAACACTGAGCTAGATATTTCATTCCTGAACACTGAGCTAGATATTTCATTCCTGAACACTGAGCTACATATTTCATTCCTGGACTGAGCTAGATATTTCATTCCTGAACACTGAGCTAGATATTTCATTCCTGAACACTGAGCTAGATATTTCATTCCTGAACACTGAGCTAGAAATTTCATTCCTGAACACTGAGCTAGATATTTCCAAATGGTGGAGAAAGAGGAGGAGGAGGAGGGGGGAGTATAATGTGTGTGTGGTGGTCAGGGAGGAACAAGACAAAACCATAACAAAATAGCAAATAAAAAACCCAAGCGGAAACCCTATTCCCAGTCCCTGTCAAAATAATCTCTGGGTACATTTTGTACAGAATAGAACTGCAAAATCGTTTGACTGTTAAACTGCAGAAGATTAAAAACAAGCAATGCTGGAGCTGTGTTATTCTGTTGTGATTCCAAACCCACAAACATTCACATCCGCCCGTTTGTATTTTAGTAATTTAGCAGATGCTCTTATCCACAATGACTATCCAACTAATCCCTTTGGGAAGCATGTAACAAAACAAAGACCCATTGACCACCATTGACCAGCTATGGCCAATAATACTCCATCCAACGGCATGCAGTGGATTTAGCTGAGAAAGGCAGGGGAACAAACCTACTGAATTTCATCCATGGGTCGATAGTGATCATGCCTTATTGCCTCTGCTCTACCTCCTAGACAAAGCCAATCATGATGCATTATATTCCCTGTAGTGGTGTACATGGGTTATGTTTGATGCATGAACCATTCAGCCATATGTCCTCCAACATCCCCCTGCATGCCTCCCATGGTACAAGACCTACCACCATCCATCCATGGGGATGGGAGAGGAGAGGAGAGGGAAGGAGAGGCGGGGAGGGGAGGGTATGTTACTACAGGGCTGTTCTGTCTAGACTATCACCAGGGAGGGCACTGCACTGGGCGGCCATGACATGATGCAACACTGCACTTCACAGGGCAGCCAGAGAGGGAGAGAGAGCAGAGGGAAAGAGAGAGAGACCCCAGTGGGGGGTGACTCAGAAGGGGCAAGCTGGCTGGCACAGACAACCAAGCTCTCAATTACCCTGGCAGCAGCCCCACTCTGTCCCTGCCCACCCGCCACCTCCCACCTCCCCTCTCACCACCACACACTGTGTTAATTTGCGGTCCGGTCAGTGTTTCATCACTGTCACCCTGCTCTGACAGCTCCTTTCCTCCTCCTCTCCTCCACTGTCAGCAGCCCACACCCCTCCATCCTCCTCCACCCACCCTCATTCATCCTCCTTACAGCTCTTCTGACATTAAGAGCTGGGACCGGGTCCAAAGCTGCCATTTACGTAACAATCATGTCAGGGTAGCCACTGCTTTGATAAATATTTTCCTCCGCACCCACTCAGGCCTTGAAGTACACCTCACCCTCTAACCCCAATCCTCTTTCTCTTCTTGCTTGCTTGCTTGTTGTTTTTGCCTATCTGGGCCTGAATTCAAGTGTCTCTGAGTAGGAGTGCTGATTTAAGATCATTTTGACCTTTTATATTATATTGATTAATATTACATGTACAGGGGGGACCTGATCCTAGATCAGCACTGGTATTCTGAGACGTTTGATACATAGGGCCCCTGACTGTCTAGTAGCAGGAGAAACCGAGACGTCAGGCGGTGGGTCTTGTGATACAGCAGCCAACGTGAGGGTGGATCTGAGACTACTGTGCCTGTTGCTGTGTTCAGCCATGCATAACAGGCCTGGCTGCCTGAATGGCACAGCAGATTAATGATCTCCCTCCTCGCTCTGCGCTCGTTTCTCCTTTTTTTACTCCTCCTATGATCCACAAACTTAATGACCTCCCGAGAGGTCGTTTATCATAAGATGCAGAGCATTTCCCCCACACTGAGGCAGATAGGCAGGGTTAGCAGGGATGGAGGGGGCTGGAGGCTGGAGGTAGGGCAGCCCACCAGTCAGAACAGGTGTGGGACACCTCCCCACATACACACCCAGAGGTGTTGAGAAGACTGAGACAAACCAGAAAGCATTAGATATAGCCTCCCTCACTTAGAGCATTATTAACATATTAATGCATTCCACCGAGTGACCGTGCAAAATGGAGTCATCCCCCCGCGCAGGCACAAACCCCCCTACCCCCCTTCACACACACACACACACACACACACACACACACACACACACACACACACACACACACACACACACACACACACACACACACACACACACACACACACACACACACACACACACACACACACACAGCACAGCTCTTTGTATTTAGCCCCCAGTGCCATTTTCACAGCCAGCCATGCTGTGTGTGTGTGTGTATGTGTGTGTGTGTGTGTGTGTGTGTGTGTGTGTGTGTGTGTGTGTGTGTGTGTGTGTGTGTGTGTGTGTGTGTGTGTGTGTGTGTGTGTGTGTGTGTATATATGTGTGTGTGTGTGTGGGGGGGGGGACGAGTCCCTGGCCTTGCATTCCCTAGCAACAGCAGCGGGTAAGTAAATGCAGAGAGAGAAAGAGGGGCTTGAGCTTTGTGTAAAATATGACCCTGCGTCTCAGTTACCACTATCCCTTCTCCCTTTTCCACCCCCACCACCCCACCCCACCCCACCCCTATCCTCCCCGCTCTTGAGGAGCAGTTGCTAGCCCTTATCATGTCCTCCCGTCGGTTTAGTATACAAATTAGCAGTCTATCAGGGGAGTGCAGGGGCCCGTTTCATCAGCAGGAGAAGGGCAGAGGCACGCATTGCATTAAAGCCCCATGCAGCAAGAGACAGGCAAGGTCACAAATCACAGAGGCAGCAGCTCCCTGGGGCGCCACTAGGGCCGCAGTAACCAGATAAGGAGAAATGAGGAAAACGGACATGACATATTTCACAGGACGCTCGCCCCAGACCCATTCTACTACCTGGAGGGGGAGAGAGGGAGCAAGAGGGGGGTGACAAATGAAAACCTCAACCCAGGGAAGAAAAGAAAAGAAGGACTGAAGGAAAAAGAAAAAAGAAAGAAAGAAGGAAGAAAAATGTTGATTTGAAAAGGCAGGAAATGACAGAGTCAAAGGTGCCTAAATCAGATTACCGGATACATTTCCAGGTGAATTAGGGAACTGGGATGAGCTATCAATGCCAGTTAAGTGAACCTGTGCATTGATATTCCTGTTTCACATTTCAACAGAGATAAACCGCTGAGAACGGCATTCATTAAACAGCATAATGCACCAAGCCACATGCTAAATTGGCCTAATAAAGGAAAGACAGACAAAATCATCTAAGCTATCACTATCCATTTAACTCAATTAGCCCCATGCTGAATCTGAACCTAAAACCTGCAGATAAAAAATGTGGATAATATGTGGCTAGCTAGGCTAACTCCTCCCTGGCCATGTCTCGTATAACACAGAGAGGGGTCACACAGAGATAGTGTTGTCTACCATGCAAGGTTAGATAACGGTCAGTGGGGCACAGTTATCGTACTGTGATAAAGGAGTCCTGGTGTAGCCTGGCTGTTACTACGGGCTGGGTGAAGGTCTACATAGCCTGGTGGGAGGGCATGGAGGCAGGAGATATAGCCTGGTAGAAGGGTATGGAGGAGGGAGATATAGCCTGGTAGGAAGGTATGGAGGAGGGAGATATAGCCTGGTAGGAAGGTATGGAGGAGGAAGATATAGCCTGGTAGGAAGGTATGGAGGAGGAAGATATAGCCTGGTAGGAGGGTATGGAGGAGGGAGATATAGCCTGGTAGGAGGGTATGGAGGAGGAAGATATAGCCTGGTAGGAGGGTATGGAGGAGGGAGATATAGCCTGGTAGGAAGGTATGGAGGAGGAAGATATAGCCTGGTAGGAGGGTATGGAGGAGGGAGATATAGCCTGGTAGGAGGGTATGGAGGAGGAAGATATAGCCTGGTAGGAGGGTATGGAGGAGGGAGATATAGCCTGGTAGGAAGGTATGGAGGAGGAAGATATAGCCTGGTAGGAGGGTATGGAGGAGGGAGATATAGCCTGGTAGGAGAGAGATATAGCCTGGTAGGAGGGTATGGAGGAGGGAGATATAGCCTGATAGGAGAGAGATATAGCCTGGTAGGAGATGGTAGGGAGATATAGCCTGGTGATAGGGCATGGAGGAGGAAGGTATAGCCTGGTAGAAGGGCATGGAGGAGGGAGATATAGCCTGGTAGGAGACGGTAGGGAGATATAGTCTGGTAGGAGACGGTAGGGAGATATAGTCTGGTAGGAGATGATAGGGAGATATAGTCTGGTAGGAGACGGTAGAAAGATATAGTCTGGTAGGAGACGGTAGGGAGATATAGCCTGGTAGGAGACGGTAGGGAGATATAGTCTGGTAGGAGACGGTAGGGAGATATAGTCTGGTAGGAGATGATAGGGAGATATAGTCTGGTAGGAGACGGTAGAAAGATATAGTCTGGTAGGAGACGGTAGGGAGATATAGTCTGGTAGGAGACGGTAGGGAGATATAGTCTGGTAGGAGATGATAGGGAGATATAGTCTGGTAGGAGACGGTAGGGAAATATAGTCTGGTAGGAGACGGTAGAACCATAGCCTGGCTCCCAATAAGGAGGGAGATCTAGCCTGGCTCACTCCAGCTCAGTTCAGAATGGCTTGCTGGGCCACAGCCCTCCATGGCCCTCCTCATCCTCTCCTGCTCCTTAATGTCAGAATGTGTGTGTGGGATAAGGACTAGGTAATCTCTCAGTGGGATCAGGGCTGTTCTTCATTACTCCCAGGGAAAATAGGGATCAGAGGGCTGCCTGCCTGCCTGCCTGCCTGCCTTCCTGCCTGCGCTTCTCTCTCTACTGACTGACTGACTGACTGGCAGCTGAGACCAGAGATAGAGAGTCCAGGGAGACGGCCATTATGGTCAAGGCTCCATGATCTCTGATTGGTTGGTTGACAGCTTTGACCAATCCCTCCTCTTCCTCCTCTGTGTGTATTATAGGACAGTCTTCCTAATCTCCTATGACCACAACCTTTTTTTGTTACCTTTACCCAGTCCTGACAATAATTCAGTCTCAGGTATATGACAACAGCCTTCTTCATCTGTATTTTAGACCACCATTGTTTCTCTGAGAATCATCACACTAAAGGATGCATTGTTCATACAGAAAGGTTAAAGGTACCTCAGGATATGTAATAATAATCCCCCACCGCTGCAGTGGAGCTCCATCTCCAACTACCATCCTAACAGAGACACACATTACAGCCCTCTGTGACATAACCTGTGTCCCAAATGGCTCCCTATTACCAATTTACCAAACTACTTTAGTGCCCAGAAGGATCTGGCCAAATGTAGTGCACTACATAGACAATAGGGTGCTATTTGGGATGAAAGTATGATCGCCCTGAGGTGCAGAGATGAGAGCTGGAGGCAGTGTGGTTGGTAGACAAACCACCTCTCCTCTTACTGCAGCTTGTTAGAGGAGAGGGGCTTACAGCGCCGCTCAATAGAACTCTGTTCACCTTGTTTCCCTTCCAACCAGAACAATGTCTAGGTCAGTCATCTAGTGAGCCTACCTCAGGCTATAAACTAAGTTACATTCCTCCTATTCCTTGTCCTAAGGCCACACTGACTGTAGCAGCTTAAGCTTTGAAATCACCAAAAAGGGAAACGACATGTTTGTTTAAAAAATGCATTTAAATAATGCATTGATAACAAGGCATTGTGACCCTCCTCCTCTTTTCCCCTCCAACCCACACAGTGTATTTTCACCAACCCAGGAAGGCCATCTCACTAGGAGAAGAAAAGGCAGTGTGGTCGCCTGTGGTATGCTCCACCAAGCACGGAGGAAGGCTTTAATGGGGTAGGATGGAATGAGATGGGCCCCTGGGCTCCACACACCTAGCCTCAGCCTCACTTTAGACTCAGCACCCATTGTGTACATTTACTGGTACACACATCCTAGACTGACTGATACAATCTATTAAAATACTTATCCTACAACCAGAAACATGAAAGGACTATCAGTACATACATTAATAAAGCAATAATACATAAGTGGATATATTTTACTGTGATTTGTGGCACGTCGTGATGCGGTCGGTAGGTAGGAGACTTTAGCAGAGTCTTGGACTTAACGCATTAGGAAACTACCGTAGTGCAGTGGTTTCAGGACTCTACAGTAGTGCAGTGGTATCAGGACTCTACAGTAGTGCAGTGGTATCAGGACACTACAGTAGTGCAGTGGTTTCAGGACTCTACAGTAGTGCAGTGGTATCAGGACTCTACAGTAGTGCAGTGGTTTCAGGACTCTACAGTAGTGCAGTGGTTTCAGGACTCTACAGTAGTGCAGTGGTTTCAGGACTCTACAGTAGTGCAGTGTTACAGTAGTGCAGTGGTTTCAGGACTCTACAGTAGTGCAGTGGTATCAGGACTCTACAGTAGTGCAGTGGTATCAGGACTCTACAGTAGTGCAGTGGTATCAGGACTCTACAGTAGTGCAGTGGTTTCAGGACTCTACAGTAGTGCAGTGGTATCAGGACACTACAGTAGTGCAGTGTTACAGTAGTGCAGTGGTATCAGGACACTACAGTAGTGCAGTGGTATCAGGACACTACAGTAGTGCAGTGGTATCAGGACACTACAGTAGTGCAGTGGTTTCAGGACACTACAGTAGTGCAGTGGTATCAGGACACTACAGTAGTGCAGTGTTACAGTAGTGCAGTGGTTTCAGGACACTACAGTAGTGCAGTGGTATCAGGACACTACAGTAGTGCAGTGGTATCAGGACACTACAGTAGTTCAGTGGTATCAGGACTCTACAGTAGTGCAGTGGTTTCAGGACTCTACAGTAGTGCAGTGGTTTCAGGACTCTACAGTAGTGCAGTGGTTTCAGGACTCTACAGTAGTGCAGTGGTTTCAGGACTCTACAGTAGTGCAGTGGTATCAGGACTCTGCAGTAGTGCAGTGGTTTCAGGACACTACAGTAGTGCAGTGGTATCAGGACACTACAGTAGTGCAGTGGTATCAGGACTCTACAGTAGTGCAGTGGTATCAGGACTCTGCAGTAGTGCAGTGGTTTCAAGACTACAGTAGTGCAGTGGTTTCAGGACTCTACAGTAGTGCAGTGGTTTCAGGACTCTACAGTAGTGCAGTGGTATCAGGACTCTACAGTAGTGCAGTGGTTTCAGGACACTACAGTAGTGCAGTGGTATCTCACTACTGTAACAGTAGTAGTGTTGTCATGATAACAGAATTTTTACTTCGATACCGATACCAGATTTAGTATTGTGATACTCGATACTACCCAATACCAAAATTATTCCAAAACAATACCACAGCTTCTTTTTTTGCCAAAGTCACAGAATGGCACCTGATCCAAACAGATAAACTCAACTTCTTCTCTGTTCAATTGCATCTTTTGAGTTTAATATCATTACATTAAAAAATAAATACGTCAACATTTTTCAGAGACAGCCATGTATGGATTAATGAATCAATTATAGAATCATACAATCAATTTGACTTTGTTTTTACCAATCTAACTACATAAAAACATAATGGTAATCACATATTTGAAGGGCAAACTATTGATAAACTGGATAAATCAAGATGCAGACTATGTCTATTCACAATACAGGTGAATACATATTCAATAGAAGTTTATGTATGCATTGAGTTATTGAGCTTGTTTTGGCTGATTTCATGGGGCTACAGATGACAACAATCTGTTGATGTTGGCTTCAGCTGTAAGCTAGCAAGGAAAGTTAGCCTACAAAGCTGGACGCTACCGGTATCTTCTTGAATTGTAAAGTGTTCTAGCCTGTATGGACGTTGTTTTGCGAACAGCAATGAACAGTTTCTACATGCCATGTCACATTATTGAAGTGTGTTAACTTGTGTGTAGCATGAGTGGGGAGGTAACATGATGCAGCCCAGGCTAAGTGGAGCCCACACAGTGCACTCGCGCTATAAGGAGGACATCGGCTGCGCTGATAGACAGACTTCATCCATGAGACACATTTGACACACCCTGTCAGCATGGCACCACACTCTCTCACACGGGGCTGGTGTTTCTGGGGGAGTAACAATAACAGCATCTCCCAACTGCCAAAGCAGCGGAATTCAGTCAGGGATTAAGAATTCAGCCCAGGATCCTGCTTATATGTCAGCCACCGCCGTGAAAGTAGGCCAGGCTCTCACAGGATCAATACAGTCACTTGTCTGCTGGCTGGTGGAGAGAGGGAGGCAAAGTGGAGGAGGGGAGTGGAAAACTGGAGGGCAGGAACTGGCATCCCTGGCCAACACGTCCACCCTGGCCACCCCCTTACCCCCACCTCCCACCCCCATGCACAAAGAGACATGGTATGCACTATATAAAGGAGGCTCAGACCTAAGCCCCTATTCATGTTGGAAAAGGACGCGGCACGTTAAGTGGAATTTACTTTTAAAGAGGGCACGGGCCTCGGGTTACTGGCATCTGACGTAAATGATCTGAAACCCAAACCTCTCTGGGAGGCCTCGTGCCCAGGCCAGGTAGGACACCCAACGCCCAGGCCAGGCAGGACACCCAACGCCCAGGCCAAGCAGGACACCCAACGCCCAGGCCAGGCAAGACACCCAACGCCCAGGCCAGGCAGGACACCCAACTCCCAGGCCAGGCAGGACACCCAACGCCCAGGCCAGGCAGGACACCCAACGCCCAGGCCAGGCAGGACACCCAACGCCCAGGCCAGGCAGGACACCCAACGCCCAGGCCAGGCAGGACACCCAACGCCCAGGCCAGGCAGGACACCCAACGCCCAGGCCAGGCAGGACACCCAACGCCCAGGCCAGGCAGGACACCCAACGCCCAGGCCAGGCAGGACACCCAACGCCCAGGCCAGGGAGGACACCCAACGCCCAGGCCAGGCAGGACACCCAACGCCCAGGCCAGGCAGGACACCCAACGCCCAGGCCAGGCAGGACACCCAACGCCCAGGCCAGGCAGGACACCCAATGCCCAGGCCAGGCAGGACACCCAACGCCCAGGCCAGGTAGGACACCCAACGCCCAGACCAGGTAGGACACCCAACGCCTAGGCAGCCCTTTAGAAATACTTCTCCCATCCACTCAGCTGTCCTTAGAAATAGACAGAGGAAGGATGGAGGGAGAGAGGGAAGCAGGGGTCAGCACAGCTTTATGTTGCTTCACTACCACCATCGTCAAACACGGTAACACGTCTACAGCGTTGGCGGAGGAGGAAGAGACCTGGCAGGCGGTGTGTTTCTGGGTTTGTGGTCAGTCAGGTACTCATTGGTTGATGGATGTCAGTTTGTGACAAGAGGGTGGGGGGGGGTCAGGGTCCTAACTCCTGGGGGGTAATTCAATAACAAATGGCACCTGTGGCGTTAGAGACATGCATCCTTTATTTAGGGCATGGCATAGATTTTAATTGATGCCTTTATTCTACTGGTGACAGTGTGACATGACACAACCAGAGCCCAGGCATGTCAGAGACATGGTTTATGAGGGGAATGCTAGGGTAGATATTAGGCAAGGGTTGGCTCCCAAATGACACCCTATTCTCTGTATAGTGCACTACTATTGACTAGAGCCCTTAGTGCACTACTTTTAGTGCACTACTTTTGACCAGGGCTCATAGGGCTATTGGTCAAAAGTAGTGCACTATACAGGGAATACGGTGCCATTTGGTATGTAGTCAGAGCGTTGTTGGCCAGGCTGGCTAAGTCACACACATCCCATTCCTCTCCCACAAGGCACTGCATTGTGCTATTGCTCCTCTGTCATTGGCTCACTCCAGATGTGTGACTTACAAGGGTTTGAAATGTATAAATACCCAAGGAGGCACGTCACTGTGAATAGCTGGAGCTTTGCTCTTTGGTACTGAGCTAACCGTGGCGAACCGTGTGCTTCTATCAACAGACCAGGGAGTCTAGGGATGTTTCTAGTCGAGCCGTTTCTCGCCAACGCAACAACTGCAGAGACCTTGTGAGAGAGCTTATGATTCCGACTTTCACACTTACTGTGTAACCTCACCCTGGTCCCTGGCTGGCATGCCCACCCTCAGTACCACACACACCTGACCTTGTGACAAAACACCGGGGTCTCAATGGGGTTTCAGTTACACAGCACTCATTGTCACGTGCTAAATGAGAATCAATGATGCACTTTACAACAAACAGACACATATAATTACATCCACTGTCTGCTGATATAGCAGCATGTACAATCAATAATCAGTTAGTTATAGATTCCAACTATAGATTTACGACCCATGAGTAAAGGGAGCAGCATGCTACCACATAGACATATAACTTCTAGTAGATTTATTTCTATGGCTACAGTGAGAAAAAAACAACTCTCATACCATTTACCATAAGCATTCTTTGCTACACCGCAAAGATAGGGAAACTAGCTTAGTTAATCAACTGTAGTCTTACACAAGCTTTGGTGGACGTCTGTGCTGGTAACTCTAGATACACTTATCTCTGACTAGGAAGGAGCACACGTAGAGGAATTTGGATCTGGCAACCATCGCCCATCTAAACACAAATCTCTAGACAGATTCACCGGGGGAGGAGGATGCAATGCTTGCGATGCCATTGGTTTCACTTTACTTTGCATCATGGGTAGAGAAGGTAGTCCGACCTCTGCAGAACGAAGAGCCATTAAAGGTTGTCTGTCGTTCCAAGTAATGCTGAGCAATGTTCACTCCACTCCGGATTAAAATATAATGAAGCAAGTTAAAGCAACTTTGTCTTACATGCGACTCTCTGAATTATTCATGTGGAAAAGAAACAACAAGCGCAGAGACCTTCCCCCCGAGCAGTAATCCCATTTTCCCAGGCTGCTCATGATGGCTGCAATGAATATCTTAGCACTCGTTAAAAGCTTTGTTTCCTCTTGGATGGACAGAGATAGAAAGACAGAGAGTTAGGTCACCTACACAGGACTGTAGTGTATAGGGCCCCTTGGGTGTCACTTGATTTTATCTCCATTGAAGTACTGTAGAGGCTATTGACATGTGTACATTATGCAGCCTATTGACCCTAACTGACGTACAGTATGGGAAGAGGAGAGGTTAGCCAGCTAATTACTCCACTGCAGCACCACTCCAACAAAGCCATTTCCTGTGAATAAACCAAACCTGCCTATTATGCGATAAACTACCTCTTAAATGTTTTCTTTCTCTAAAGGAAGTCTTCTCAGGCAAGCTGTGTCTACTATTAACACAACAGCTGATAACTCTGTCCTTTAATTAGTTGTGCCATTTACAAATCGCCTCTGGTTTTTAAAAGACCCTTCAGCTAATTCTATGACAACCTTTGTCTGCAGTGCTGAGGTCACTTCACCGTCTCTGTATGAGTGCTAGATGCTTTTCAGTGTTGCTCAGGTGACGCTCGTCTGTGTTCTGTGATCCGTTGACAGACAGACAGACAGACAGACAGACAGACAGACAGACAGACAGACAGACAGACAGACAGACAGACAGACAGACAGACAGACAGACAGACAGACAGACAGACAGACAGACAGTGTCAAGGCAACAGCGCTTATTAATATTCAAACTCCCCAAACAAGATGTTACCATATTTTGTGAGAATCCTTGGATTACCAAACCCATGCTCCAGGGCTTTCATACAAACATATGGCATTCAGCATTGAGTGGGAATAAAGCGGATTGTAGAGCCGTTTATACAGAGCAGTGTTTGGATATTATCACGTTTGTCATCGTAAAGAGGCATCTCCGTCAACAGCGGAGGGATATCCATTGTAAACAGGCCCTGGTGATAAAAGGTGGATAATCCAGATGATGGAGCCTAAGAACATCATCCAGGATCCCATATCCCTGCACAGAGCCCGGGGGAAAATAAACCCTGTGTGCCACCCCAAACACAAGAGCCAAGAACAGCTTCATCCCCCTCCAACTTATCTCCTCTACTCTTTAACCCCACCATACAGCCCTCTCTCTCTCTCGCTCTCTCTCGCCCTCTGCTCACACTGCTTAAAAGCTTTAGCAGAGAGAGGGGGATTTAATCAAGTGTTAAAAGCTGTGAAGCTGGGCACAGCAGGGAGGGATGGTGGAGGGGTAGGAGAGAGAGAGAGAGAGAGAGAGAGAGAGCAAGAGAGAGAGAAAGACAGGGGGAGAGACAGAGAGAGAGAGAGAGAGAGAGAGAGAGAGAGAGACAGACAGACAGACAGACAGACAGACAGACAGACAGACAGACAGACAGAGACAGACAGACAGACAGACAGACAGACAGACAGACAGACAGACAGACAGACAGACAGACAGAGACTTGCTCTCTTCCTCATACTCCTCTGGTTGTTATTCTCCTGTAACAAGCCTCCTTAAAGCCTGGCCTAGCTGGGATTGTTCTGGGCCAGTCAGAGCTATTGTTGGAGGAGGTGAGGGATGGGGGGAGGGATGGAGGCAGAGAGGGATGGATGGAGGGAGGGAGGGATGAGACCCGGTCCTCTCAGGTGCTCTCTGCGGGGACACCCAGCTGTCCTGGTGAACCTGCCTGCTACCCCCCTATAGGTCGTGACCCGGTCCTCTCAGGTGCTCTCTGCGGGGACGCCCAGCTGTCCTGGTGAACCTGCCTGCTACCCCCCTATAGGTCATGACCCGGTCCTCTCAGGTGCTCTCTGCGGGGACGCCCAGCTGTCCTGGTGAACCTGCCAGCTACCCCCCTATAGGTCATGACCCGGTCCTCTCACCTGTCAGTACATCCACCATCCCAACACCAATCTGCATCACCCGTCAGTACATCCACCATCCCAACACCAATCTGCACTACCCGTCAGTACATCCACCATCCCAACACCAATCTGCATCACCCGTCAGTACATCCACCATCCCAACACCAATCTGCACTACCCGTCAGTACATCCACCATCCCAACACCAATCTGCACCACCCGTCAGTACATCCACCATCCCAACACCAATCTGCATCACCCGTCAGTACAACCACCATCCCAACAACAATCTGCACCACCCGTCAGTACATCCACCATCCCAACACCAATCTGCATCACCCGTCAGTACATCCACCATCCCAACACCAATCTGCATCACCCGTCAGTACATCCACCATCCCAACACCAATCTGCATCACCCGTCAGTACATCCACCATCCCAACACCAATCTGCATCATCCGTCAGTACATCCACCATCCCAACACCAATCTGCACTACCCGTCAGTACATCCACCATCCCAACACCAATCTGCATCACCCGTCAGTACAACCACCATCCCAACAACAATCTGCACTACCCGTCAGTACATCCACCATCCCAACACCAATCTGCACCACCCGTCAGTACATCCACCATCCCAACACCAATCTGCATCACCCGTCAGTACATCCACCATCCCAACACCAATCTGCATCATCCGTCAGTACATCCACCATCCCAACACCAATCTGCACTACCCGTCGGGACAACCACCATCCCAACACCAATCTGCATCACCCGTCAGTACATCCACCATCCCAACACCAATCTGCATCACCCGTCAGTACATCCACCATCCCAACACCAATCTGCACTACCCGTCAGTACAACCACCATCCCAACACCAATCTGCATCACCCGTCAGTACATCCACCATCCCAACACCAATCTGCATCACCCGTCAGTACAACCACCATCCCAACACCAATCTGCATCACCCATCAGTACATCCACCATCCCGACACCAATCTGCATCACCCGTCAGTACAACCACCATCCCAACACCAATCTGCACTACCCGTCAGTACATCCACCATCCCAACACCAATCTGCATCACCCGTCAGTACAACCACCATCCCAACACCAATCTGCATCACCCGTCAGTACATCCACCATCCCAGCTGGCTGTTTTTCACAGATTTTTCTCCTGGTATCTCCAAGGTTCGTACTTCATTAGAGACTCCATGGTGGATACATAGCAGTGGTAGATTAGGAATGTAGAGAGTAGCGGGGGGCTGTGGGCCTACTGTATTTGGTGTTGAGGCCCCCAGGTCCCAATGGGAGAGACTTTCGACCTGTGTCTCTGACAGCTAAGCCTGCACTTGTTCTGTCAACCCCCCACTGCTAACAGTTGGCATGTCCCCCACAGCAATGTCATGGGCCTCACCCGCACGCACGCACACACACGCCGAGCCTCAGTCAGTCAGTCAGTCCTCTAGCCGGCCGGGCCTAGGACAAACCACTGAGAGAGGCATACTCAGAGTACAGAGTGGAGAGGCACACAGAGTAGAGTGGAGAGGCATACTCCGAGTAGGGTGGAGAGGCATACTCAGAGTACAGAGTGGAGAGGCATACTCAAGAGTACAGAGTGGAGAGGCATACTCCGAGTACAGAGTGGAGAGGCATACTCAGAGTACATAGTGGAGAGGCATACTCCGAGTACAGAGAGGAGAGGCATACTCCGATTACAGAGTGGAGAGGCATACTCAGAGTACAGAGTGGAGAGGCATACTCAGAGTAGAGTGGAGAGGCCTACTCAGAGTAGAGTGGAGAGGCATACTCAGAGTAGAGTGGAGAGGCATACTCAGAGTAGAGTGGAGAGGAATACTCAGAGTAGAGTGGAGAGGAATACTCAGAGTAGAGTGGAGAGGCATACTCAGAGTAGAGTGGAGAGGAATACTCAGAGTAGAGTGGAGAGGAATACTCAGAGTAGAGTGGAGAGGCATACTCAGAGTAGAGTGGAGAGGAATACTCAGAGTACAGAGTGGGGAGAGGGGGAGGAGGGAAAGGATCGAGGGACAATCTCATCTGATCAAAGGAATGCCACAGTAAGCACAAGTGACATGTCTTGTTTGGGAAAGTCCCTGTGCGGAAGCTGAAAGGCCATGGACGCCTCCTCTCCTCAGCCGTGACCGACGAGCACCATGGGTGAGAGGAGAAGAGAGGGGGAGAAAAGAGGAGAGTAGAGAAGCAGAGCTGGCGTCTGAGTCGGCCCTGTAGCCAGGAGTGAGAAAGGCCCAATTATATTTCCTATCCTTCATGAGCCGCATGGCCCCCTCTGGCAGCAGGAGGCCTGGGACTGTTCTCCCCCCCTCCTCTCTCTTCTTCTCTCCTCTCAGCTGATAAATAAATGACACACTCTGGCCTCCCAGCACACACTGCAGCTGCCGCCCGCCTGCCTTTCCCTAACATTACTGTAGATAGACATTTTACACATTATTATTGTTGCACGGCAGTCTCTCTCTTTGTGCCCTGCTCAGTCACTGAGTCGAGGAGGGGAGGAGAATGGCGGGAGCGGAGGGGTTGAGAGGAGAGGAGATAGGCAGGAAATGTCTCTTGTCAAAGTCGGCATGCTTTGCAGAAATGTAACAAGTTCCCTGAGCTCGCTCTCTCCCTCTCTCTGTCTTTCTCTCCGTCTCTCTCTCTCTCTCGAAGCGAGAGGGCCTGCTGACAGCCACGGATGTGTCACTGTCAGTGACATTTGATAACTGAGAGCGAGAGAGAGCACGCAGGGCAGGCAACAGGAGTCAACCCTACAGGGCCACCCTTAGCTCAGCTCTGTGCTCTTCCAGTAGCCTGCTGCCCTTCTCCTATTTCCTCCCCACACAACATACCACGCTAGAGCTGGGCGATATGGACAAAAATCTGTATCGCGATACATTGCCTGAATTGACGAGATAACGAGAAATAGATTGATAAGTGTATAACATTAATGTGCACCACTGTTTATTTATTATCCTTTGAACTACTACTCGTTTGATTGTTGGAGTCATCAATTGTCCCATTAACAATCACCCATATTAGCAAACCTATTTAATTTCAAACTTGACATTTCTCTAGTATAGGCTGCTTATCCTTATGAACGATATCAGCAAAATGCCTTCGATAAGTGATCAGTATGGTCGGTGTTGATGATTTCCGGTTTATCATCCCAGCTCTACAACACGCCCTTAATTCCACCCGCCGCCCGACACAGCTAACAAACACAGGGCAGCAGTGTGGGGTCTTGCTCCCCAAAAATGGTCTTTGTTCAGTTTACATAAAAGTACATTGTGTAATATAGAGTATATTAAAGAAATATACACTAAAGTGCAGTGTTGTGTGCTTATCAAGGAGCTAAAATGAATAAGGAAGTGTTACCAGCATGGCACTTAACTTGAAAAAAGTTGAGCCATTTATACATGTTTTTACAAGGGGCATCACTGAATATCACAAACACGAGAGAAACACGTTAAATATCACAGGATATTTGTGTGTGTTTTCTTTCTGTCATAATTAGATTGGGGACCCACAAAGAAACACCACTAGAATTTATACTTCATGCGTAGGACATTTTATTTCACCACACGTTCACCACTCCCTATGTCTTAACTGTGAAGGATCAGCATGGATCAAAAGCAACAGGAATACAAGTAGAGGACGGAATGGTAACCATTAAATATAATATAAAACTAACAAAAATGAGAGCGGGACACTTTCATTACTTCTCACATGTAATTTGTTCTGTGGGGGTAAGCCAAGAACAGCAAGATGAAAAGAGACTAAAACTCCATGGAGAGAAAGTCTGGAGGCTTTTTAACATGCATGTGTCCCCGCCATCCGTGCTCCGCAACTATTCTAGAACAAGACTGACTGGGAGAGACTGCCTGCCACCAAAATCAGCATGTCCACTAGATTACCCAAGGATAGGCTACGGCTAGGCACTATGTCTGGATTTCCAACTCTCTAACATAAACACAGGCACCGTTGTGACCTTAACGTACTGTATGTGTAGACTCCAGTTGTACTGTAAATTCTGAAAGCTAGCGTTTGTCTGACTATAATTATGTTGACGAAAGCCTGTTCTGTTTCAAATTAAAATAGTCTGTTCACATCTGGTAGTTCTATTTGCTAGCGCTACCAAAAATAATGTAGCCTTCACTCTTTCCACGTTTTATAATATTCTATAAATAATATGATTTGAAAGTTTCCCTGGCTACCCTGCTGAATAGAGGGTCTCTGTATGGTTTGGCTGGGTCTGAGCCAAAGATGTATATAAACCCTGGATTGCTGATACTATGTATTGGCCAATGAGAGGCTTTAAAGCCACCGTTGGTCATATTGGCACTCCTCAGAAGAAGCAATCCTCCATAGGAAAGAACGGAATTCTACAGTATTTCAATTAAATGTTTCAAGGACAAAATTACATGCATTTAAATATTTTTTGTCGTTGTAGTGGGGACAGTAACATTAGAATGTATATATATATATAAATGTATATATAAATGTATATATAAATGTTGTAATATATTTTTTCATTTTCATTTTTTATGTTTAGCTCACATATTATTTAAAAGTATGCATTAAGGTGTCTGTAATAGAATAAACTTGGCAAAATCCAAATGTAGACATTAATAAATGCATTTCTATAGCTTCCAAAATAATTTTTACAACGGTAGGGGAGTGTAAAGATGGAGGCGCGGTGGCTTCAAAACAGTGCCCACTGTCAGTCATCTATTATAGATATTAATCATTGGTCTTAGCCCCTTTGTGGGGCCCTCGTCTAGGCGTGAGGCAGTATGGTCTCTGAAGCCGCTCTCTAACCTTCCTCTGTTTGCAGAGCCTGTCCCTCGACCGTTGGTGTTGCCACAGTGGTAAATTGCACAGCTGTTCCACAATCTGTGGCGGCGTTAATTACCCTAATGTGAGCAGCAGCTCGTCAGCTCCTCGCTAACGAAGGGGCCTGCTTCCCAACGAGGGCGCCGTATGTTTTGTATGTAGGCTCATTTCAACATGGCGTTACACAGAGCCCCCCAGCACAGCACAGAACAACGCTCCCCAGCCTGCTCAGCTTGGCTCACAGACAGACCACCCTACACATCTGCATCCAGAGGAAAACACAATCTCTTTCTCACATCTAATTAAACCAGCTCCCAACTCTCAGTCAAATCTGCTTACTAAGGGGAGAAACACATGGTGAGATTAACATAGGATTTAATACACTGCAAGTAGAAAGGGTCATAAAAGGATATATGAGAGAGAGAGAAAGTGCGCGCGAGAGAGAGATAGCTTAATGATAGTAGCTAAGATCCTCAGCGATGCTTAATAGGAAGCACTGGGTGAATCTGAGGCGATCAGTCACCATTTGTCAGTCTGATCCCTAAGAACCTCCAACTCCTCAGCGGGAGACAGGTACTTTTCAATATCATGGATACCTCTCGTCTCACTTGTCAGTGATATAAATACACCTTTTCTCAACCCTAACCCAACCACCATGCCAACCCTAACCCAACCACCGTGTCAACCCTAACCCAACCACCATGTCAACCCTAACCCAACCACCGTGTCAACCCTAACCCAACCACCATGTCAACCCTAACCCAACCACCGTGTCAACCCTAACCCAACCACCATGTCAACCCTAACCCAACCACCATGTCAACCCTAACCCAACCACCGTGTCAACCCTAACCCAACCACCATGTCAACCTTAACCCAACCACCATGTCAACCCTAACCCAACCACCATGTCAACCCTAACCCAACCACCATGTCAACCCTAACCCAACCACCATGTCAACCCTAACCCAACCACAATCTCAATCCTAACCCAACCACAATCTCAACCCTAACCCAACCACCATGTCAACCCTAACCCAACCACCATGTCAACCCCAACCACCATGTCAACCCTAACCCAACCACCATGTCAACCCTAACCCAACCACCATGTCAACCCTAACCCAACCACCATGTCAACCCTAACCCAACCACCATGTCAACCCTAACCCAACCACCGTGTCAACCCTAACCCAACCACCATGTCAACCCTAACCCAACTACCATGCCAAACCTAACCCAACCACCATGTCAACCCTAACCCAACCACAATCTCAACCCTAACCCAACCACCATGTCAACCCTAACCCAACCACCATGTCAACCCTAACCCAACCACCATGTCAACCCTAACCCAACCACCATGCCAACCCTAACCCAACCACCGTGTCAACCCTAACCCAACCACCATGTCAACCCTAACCCAACCACCGTGTCAACCCTAACCCAACCACCATGTCAACCCTAACCCAACCACCGTGTCAACCCTAACCCAACCACCATGTCAACCCTAACCCAACCACCATGTCAACCCTAACCCAACCACCGTGTCAACCCTAACCCAACCACCATGTCAACCTTAACCCAACCACCATGTCAACCCTAACCCAACCACCATGTCAACCCTAACCCAACCACCATGTCAACCCTAACCCAACCACCATGTCAACCCTAACCCAACCACAATCTCAATCCTAACCCAACCACAATCTCAACCCTAACCCAACCACCATGTCAACCCTAACCCAACCACCATGTCAACCCCAACCACCATGTCAACCCTAACCCAACCACCATGTCAACCCTAACCCAACCACCATGTCAACCCTAACCCAACCACCATGTCAACCCTAACCCAACCACCATGTCAACCCTAACCCAACCACCGTGTCAACCCTAACCCAACCACCATGTCAACCCTAACCCAACTACCATGCCAAACCTAACCCAACCACCATGTCAACCCTAACCCAACCACAATCTCAACCCTAACCCAACCACCATGTCAACCCTAACCCAACCACCATGTCAACCCTAACCCAACCACCATGTCAACCCTAACCCAACCACAATCTCAACCCTAACCCAACCACCATCTCAACCCTAACCCAACCACAATCTGAACTACAATCTCAACCCAACTACAATCTCAACCCTAACCCAACCACCATGTCCACCCTAACTCAACCACCATGTCAACCCTAACCCAACCGCCATGTCAACCCTAACCCAACCACCATGTCAACCCTAACCCAACCACCATGTCAACCCTAACCCAACCACAATCTCAACCCTAACCCAACCGCCATGTCAACCCTAACCCAACCACCATGTCAACCCTAACCCAACTACAATCTCAACTCTAACCCAACCACCATGTCAACCCTAACCCAACCACCATGTCAACCCTAACCCAACCACCATGTCAACCCTAACCCAACCACCGTGTCAACCCTAACCCAACCACCATGTCAACCCTAACCCAACCACCATGTCAACCCTAACCCAACCACCATGTCAACCCTAACCCAACCACCATCTGAACTACAATCTCAACCCAACTACAATCTCAACCCTAACCCAACCACCATGTCCACCCTAACCCAACCACCATGTCAACCCTAACCCAACCGCCATGTCAATCCTAACCTAACCGCCATGTCAACCCTAACCCAACCGCCATGTCAACCCTAACCCAACCACCATGTCAACCCTAACCCAACCACCATGCCAACCCTAACCCAACCACCATGTCAACCCTAACCCAACCACCATGTGAACCCTAACCCAACCACCGTGTCAACCCTAACCCAACTACCATGTCAACCCTAACCCAACCACCATGTCAACCCTAACCCAACCACCGTGTCAACCCTAACCCAACCACCGTGTCAACCCTAACCCAACCACCGTGTCAACCCTAACCCAACCACCGTGTCAACCCTAACCCAACCACCGTGTCAACCCTAACCCAACCACCATGTCAACCCTAACCCAACCACCATGTCAACCCTAACCCAACCACCATGTCAACCCTAACCCAACCACCATGTCAACCTTAACCCAACCACCATGTCAACCCTAACCCAACTACAATCTCAACCCGAACCCAACTACAATCTCAACCCTAACCCAACCACCATGTCAACCCTAAACCAACCACAAGCTCAACTCAACCACAATCTCAACCTCAATCTCAACTCAGTAGCCTCTATGAGTACCTGCAGGTATAGTCAGATATCGTTTATTCAATGCAGAAGATAAAATATAACTATTTCATATGTAATTCATAGACTACATTACTTTCCCATATACGATTTATGATGTTAATGGACTGTATACCATCACTAAGTATTTAACATATTTAGCCTTTTACATGCGTCCCTTCAAAGTAAAGGTGTAAGCCGTTTTCACCCTTCCCACAACAACTCACCGTCTATCAGCCTCTCCCACCTACCACCCGCCATGGGATGAAACATGAACACTCTAGCTACTGTAACTCGCGGGATAAGAACCCGGGTCTCCCACAGGAGCAACCAACGTCTTAGACCGTGAGACCAATAGGAAATGTCCTGTTGGGCAGAGGGCAGACACTAGTTCTGAAGTTGTCAGGCAGGGTTACCTCATCACGAGACCATGACCGACTCATGTCTGCTACACTAACCTGACATAGCACAGGGAGGTTCTGTACTGAACACATGAGCTGGGTGTCATAGGGGGCTTGCAGGGCGCACAAAACGATGGGGCAATTAGGTCCACACGACACCTCGAATGGCATGATGTAAGACTCCTGGGTTCCTCTCCTCTACTCTGCCGTGTTCTCGCTCTCCATCATTACGGCTGCAGTTGAGCCATATCTGGCTAATGGCACGCCTGGGGTTGGTGCTCAGACAGGGTGCCACGCAGCGCCGCACAGAACACATTTAACTACACCTCATAAAGGTAACAAAAGACACAGCCTGCTCACTGGAAAGAGCTGCTTTGGGGATGGGATGGGGCGGGCGGGCGGGAGGAGGAAGGGAGGAGGGCTGAGTGAAGCAGCTGCCAGAATTACAGGTTGACCCTTGTCGGTAGCTTGAAAAGAGGGGGATTCACTCAAGTGTCTCCACCTCTCCTTGAGAAGGCTCACAATAAGGAGAGGACGCTGGAGAGTGGGGAGATATATGCTCACTAGTACCAAAATCAAAGGCCTCTGGTTTTTCCCTATTTTCTCTCCTTTTAGATCATGGCCCTCGCTAGCCTCCTTCGTCAGTGGCTAATTGGAGAAGGGCCGGGAGGATAAAGGGAGAGGTCTCTGAAATATTTATGATGGTGTTGGGAGACTGTTTGATGTGAAGTGGGGGTCCTTTATTCCATGGCTCAAGAGAGAACAACAACATCACCATCATGGGAGATCAGTGCTGGGGGCACTAGAACTCTGACCCACCCCATCTCTCTACCCTCCCCCATCTCCCTCCTTTCCTCCCTTGGCCTCTCCAGCATTGGGTGGGGGTGTTGTGTAGCGACCCGTGGTGAGTGGCCCTCGTCCGTCCACTGTGAGCTGTGAGCATGAAACACACATTACCCGCTGAGTGACTGGCTGACCTATGACTGCAGCAATACCTGGAGGTATTTTAAAGGCCTTGGATGGCCCTGCGCACAGTTGACATTTAGAACTGAGGGTAGAGGGGGGAAAAGAGAGGACGTGAGTGGCCCTTGGGACTCAGCGCAGCGCGAGCAGATGCCCCAACATTTAGGAAATAACATCTGATAGGAGGAGATGACGGAGAAGAAGCTGTGCCGTTGACACATTAGCTGAGTCTCAAATGGAATCCTTTTCCCTATATAGTGCATTACGTTTGACCAGGGTCCATAGGGCTCTGGTCAAAAGCCATGCACTATATAGGGAATAGGGTGCCATTTGAGATGCAGAAATTGTGGAGGCAGCAATCTATTGTGTGACAGTGTCAGAGCTGGCCAACGCCACGGGAAAGGTCACTGGTCACTTCCATTTGGGCAGAGGCATAAATCCCCCCTGTACAGAGCAGTTAAAATCACACAGGCTCTGCAGGGACCCACTGTCCACAGACTGCAGCAATAAAAAGACGGAAAAAATGCATTTTGTTTTGCCAACACCCTGTCTCTTTATAGCCAGTGGCCTTGTGCGACCCATTCATGTTATTTATAACATTTATGTTAAAAACAGAGACATCTCTGCAGTGCACATTAAAGTGCCACTTGCCAACCCCATCTCTCTCTCTCTCTCTCTCTGCTGCTGGTTTCCTCTGTTCCTCTTTCGCAGGTCTCCCACTGCTTTTGGTGCAGAGAGCTTTATGGTCATTCTCTTGCCAGGATTAAGATGCTCTAAGTACCATGGGGACGCCTGTAAATTCTCCATCTCTCTCACACAGAGGACCTACATATAAGTAGTGTACAGAGGAGGGAGTGTTCTCCTCTCTAAGTACGAATACGATCACATGCTACAAGTCATTTGTTATAGAGTAATGACGTGTTCTGAGAATAATCCTCTAGAAAAAAGAAATCTAAGAATAATAATATGCAGTCACAGTCTGAATACGAGGGGAATTCATATACTATATACTGTGAAGCGAGCCTCCCTCTACCCAGCGAATTGGACAAAGGTGAGGTATTTAACAACCAATAAAATCCACCCAGCTTAATAGGCTTAAAACAAGTGCCCAGCCAATAAATTGGTACAATAGATGTAATGTGATATATGGACGCTGGTGCTGTGTCAGAGGATATGCAGGAAAGAAAGCACACATTCAGCACTGGAAGGGAATGTAAATCCATCCTTCACTGCAGTGAATAGACTGCTGCTATTCTGCCATTCTAAAGAGCAAAAGAAGAGATCACACTCTCTCTCACTGTACTAAAAAAAAGACAAGAAAAACATAATGGAGAGCTGGATGGAGATGAGAAACACTCCCTCTACAGTACTGCCTGAGGGCTGGCCTTGAATGAGCAGTACCACAGCTAGGCTGCAGAATGAATGTGAAGTGAAAGTGTTGTGTTTTTCACTCTTTTCACTCTACTATGTAACCCACCTACCCTAGTGCCATATTTCACAACCCCGTTCTCACAGTGGGCATGCAGGCATGTCAGGCATCAGAATAAGCCAATTTGGATAAGCTCAACATTCCAGACAGGTTCCAGTTGGGGATTTAGTGCAGTTTATTACCCCTTCAAACCAAAGCGCTTTTCACAGATTTAACCTAAAATGCGTCAACAAATGATTCACTGACATGTTTTTTTTAAAAATATATTATTTTACATTTCAGAGACCATTGCAATGTACTGTAGCAGGCCAGGCAGGCGATTCCATTTAAAACAGCTTAACTGCTCAATCACCTCTTTTATGATAGTGGTTAATAGCATTACAACTTTACAGGCCCTATTGTCAGGACGAAGACCACCGCATGGCATTTGAATAAGGTTATTTCCTTAACGTTTCCCCGTCTCTCCGATGTTTCATGTTTCACTACCGCTTTTGAATCCTTGCATTAAATCCAACATAAATCTCCATTTAATGTTTCTCCCTCCTCTCCTCCCCTTGTTTGAGGAGGCATGAGGCATTAGTCTCATAATGCAAGGTTTGTCATGTCTTCCCGAGCTAGCTGTGATCAGCCTGAACTCGTAACATCACAAATAGCTGGAGGATTTTTCACCCTCTTATCAGGCTTGCCAAGCAGGCCTCTTTCTTATCAGCTTTCCGCTGGAGATAAATGGGCTTTTGAAGATATGAATAAGGAGAGCTTTTTGCAAGCTAATTCCAGAGCTTCATCTGCAGTAGATTAAAGATTTGGTTGAAGGAAATGGAGAAAGATACATAAGGGAGGTGGTAGAGGAAGTGGTAGAGGCGGTGGGTACTGTGTAGCAGTAGAGGAGGAGTTTTTAGTCAAGTAATAGTTTCTGTATTCACTAGCTTGGATACACATTTACTACAACGTAAAATGGAAACACTATAACCACGTTGTGAACAGGCACTAAAATGAGACTCGAGGCTGTGATATTGTTGTTGCAAAGTGTGAGGTTATCTATCCACTTCTCATAGAAACCACCACACAAAGACCTTTACACTTAGCCAAGAATAGGTGACCAAATCGCCCACTCAATGTGTAGACCAGTGACCCTGTTGAACTCTTGAGACCCACTATTTTCATACTTATTTTCCAATTAAGCTATAGCAGCAGTATTATCTCTGATGTTCAGAATATGGACAATTTTCAAAGTTTGCCATGACATCAGTATATAGAAGTAACATTGTTACAACCTACAGGTTTGTATATTATGACCGTAAAAAAAAAAGGTCCAGTATGAAATAAATGTAGGCCTATGCACATGTAAACTGATTGCTTTTTAAACAATAGAGGGACAATGTAGATGTAGGCTGTCTAAAAGTATTTTTCCAAGAGCTACGTTATTAGATTGTTATTACTATAATAATGCTTTGCACACAATAGCCAATAGGATATCCATAAGACATGAAGCTATTGCTATCCTACACAACATTTTTGCAGGTACACTTTTAAACCGGATGACAGAGATTCCAAGAGAACATAAAGTACAGGTTTGTATTGTCCCAAACATGTACTTAGACAGACACAACAACAGTGTAGCTTGTACACCTTAATTACATATTTTAAATACATGAACACGGAAATAATCCTAACAAACAAGCCAAAAGCCCGCCCTGGAATAGAGGACCGGTAAGCGCGCATAGCAGCCTCTTTGAGTCTTTGGGTCATATCGAAAGACGTTTTGATATAACCTTGAACGTCCAGATTGCTTTGGGAACAAAAACTAATTAAACAGCCCCTCCTGTGGTACTTGGTGTCAGACATAGGGCAACCTTAAAATTGTGTCAAATGACGTGCGTTGAATTTATTATAGACTACGCTACTGGCTGTAACGTGGAGGCTTAGAAATAGACAAAAAATATATTACATAAATAAAGTTGACATAAAGGCTAGCCTATTTCAGTCAAAATGTGCAAGTAATTACATATACATTCATAATAGAACACAATAGAACACATTGTGCATAGCCGATATTCAGAGAATAATGCGCGAAAAATATACATCATTAAAAACGGACAAATAGCCAATTCGTAATTCGAATGAATATAACCCCCTGTCATAATGTAAATATTCATATTTTATTTTAGTTACAAAGGGTAAACATTGAAATGAGGCGAACGAAAAGGATTGGCAAAAAGGCAATGATCAAATTTCATAACCTTACCGAAACAAATGAGTTGCGATTTCCTCCGTGCAAAGAACCATTGGGAGAAGAAATTCAATATCGGTTCACAAAACCCTTCAACCGAGCCTTATTCAAATAAATCCAGTTCGGGAATACGCAAAATAAATTCGTCCAAGAGCAGACGGTCGTGAAGAATACAGCGGGGCAGACAATACAGAGGAAACAACCTGCTCAAACAATAAATCTTTAGGTTAGTGAGCGTTTTTTCCGTCTGCAGCGGCGAAAGCTGTCAACCCATAAGTAATATTTTCAATATTCAGTTATTTCTCCTTTTCTTCGAAGTTCAATCACACGCAGAAACTATTCGTGCTCCAAGAATAGTCCTAAAAACAGGTTCCTTGTTCCCAAAAAAGGAAAAACAGTGGATCTTTGTGTCAAACCAGAATACCGTTTATATGAATCCAAGTCATATGAAAGCTCCGATGACAGATCATTAACAATAGATTCCACGAATAAGACGGTTTCACTCTGGAAATAACATCAAGTGCATATCCCAGGTTGTGAAAAACCTTTCAAGTGAGTTAAGCATTTCAATAGAATGTATCCACAATTTATTGACGCTTTTAGAATAGCCGAGAAGTCCCGAAAACGCAGCGCGCTCTGCGCCTCGGACACGACGCTCTCCAGGCACATACGAGAGAGACTGGGCTTCGTAATGTGTAACGTTGGCAGGCTGTGCTTCAAGCTGCTCTCGCTCCGCTGGGTGTGTTAAAAAAATAGGACAGGAAGAGACCAAAGCAATCAATGCACGAGGGCTAGATCTTTAATTTGATTCACTGCGGCGTCGTTCTCAATTGAACATGTCGACAGTCCCGTCTTCTTGTCACTTGAAAACGAATTGCCAAGTCGGGCTTTGCCAATAGCACAGGGTCTATGCGTAGGCCTATTATTATGCTCAATGTTTTACAGAGCATTTTAATACAACCTCCCCCCTTTCAAGGACATTCCAAGCCAAAAGCACAATGCATGAACACAGAAAACACAAAATAGCCCTGCCAATGACCAATTCTGATATGTGCATACATCCAACAATTATGTAACATAAATGCCCATCAATGTAACCAAATAATATTGTCTAATACTGTATATTTCAGTGAAAGACAGTATAATAACACTTAACACCCCAATTATGGTGTTGTAATGGGCTGTTATTTTGTTACACTAAAAAAATCTACATTCTGTTCCAGCACAGTGGGGAGAACATTCTGGCCTCCTTTCTTGGGTTTTAGACATACAGTACTTCTCCAATCCATCAAAAAAATCTGGGAGTTCATCCATTTTGACCTCCCAAGTCTGCAATGATTTTCTCTAGCTCCCACTTTAACAGTGGTCTGGGGAATACAGATTGGCATTCTGACAAAGAGCAGAGCTGTCCATCTGCCTCCTTTTCAAAGCTGAAGATGCTGTTAAAATGTTTTTCTTTTGGGGGGAGAATAAAATCTTTGAGGCTAAAGAGGAGGATATTTCCTAGATTTCCTGTAGAAGTTAGCCCTCTTGTTCACCGTTATGACCTGTTTAACTCACATGATTGAAGTCTGATCAAAAAAGCTTATGCTACCAAAGCACCAAGAATAAAAATCTGACAACCCCACTCAGTCTCAGTGAATCTGGCTAAAGTTTAATATTAGTGTTTACTCTATGCCATGGCATGTTATACCCCACAAATACCCCAGAAAGAATAAGGGCTGATGGGCTAAAATAATACACTATTATGTTTCCCGCAAACTGGCATGTATTTTGTGTATATTCGATGCAACCTTGCATGCAATGTCAATGAGAGTGCTCAGCGGGTTTGTGTCTGGAAAGTAAGACTTGTAAATATTTCCCAGCTGACTGTAATTACAGGTTGTCCCCAACCCAACAGACTTCCCATTTGAACACACATACACGCACACACACACACACACACACACACACACACACACACACACACACACACACACACACACACACACACACACACACACACACACACACACACACACACACACACACACACACACACACACACACACACACGCACACACAATTTATGGCTGCTGGTCTCTGAGGATGTAATAATGGCAGAGGGACGGATTGACTGCCATTATGGAAGTAGGGCATAGTGAGAAAGGGGAAACATTTTCATCACTTGATGGACTTTTGGTAACTTGGTCAATTCCTATAATTTTTTTATTTTGGGATGTATTGGGGCAGTTTGAAAGACTTTAAAAGCTAAATGGAAATATGCATAAGACACTAGACTTGGGGAACTATCCTGGAGAAGTATATGTAACACAAAAGCAAGCATTATGATGAAATAAGCCACCACAAGCATTATGATGAAATAAGCCACCACAAGCATTATGATGAAATAAGCCACCACAAGCATTATGATGAAATAAGCCACCACAAGCATTATGATGAAACAAGCCACCACAAGCATTATAATGAAACAAGCCACCACAAGCATTATAATGAAACAAGCCACCACAAGCATTATAATGAAACAAGCCACCACAAGCATTATAATGAAACAAGCCACCACAAGCATTATGATGAAATAAGCCACCACAAGCATTATAATGAAACAAGCCACCACAAGCATTATGATGAAACAAGCCACCACAAGCATTATGATGAAACAAGCCACCACAAGCATTATAATGAAACAAGCCACCACAAGCATTATAATGAAACAAGCCACCACAAGCATTATGATTCATCATTAGATCCAGTAGCTATGCAACCCTGCGTTCTGATAAAAACAAAACAGAAACACCAACTTCTACATTGTAATAACGCTGTAATAAGCCATTCAGAAATAATGATTCACCAGTTGTAAATGTTTTCAATCAAATGTAATATGATTGTCTGCGGGTAGCTGCAGGCCTAAGATATGACAACATTGGGCATATGAGGACAGGTTGAGTACTACAAGGCTGAGGGCCAGTGTACTGTAGGCCTATTTTCTGTCATTCAGCAGTAACCTGCCAGCTTTAGGCCGGAGGTCCATTGAGTTGTGGCCTGCTAATGCCACCAGCCTTGAACAGAAGAACAGTTAATCTCAGGTAAGCCAGCAATGACTGAATGGATATGGAGCCCCGTCCACATATCTAACCCTGTGGAAATAGGCATACCATCTGGCATATCAAACTCCCCATGCTGGCCTTCATGTCATGTTCTCCCTGGCTCCCTCAAGTCCCAAAATAGGTGTGTATTTTGCAGCCAGTGGCATTGCAACCTGTTATGTAAAAGAGAACCCAAGACAGTGCAGAGACAGGTTGATTCCATATCCCTGACAGCAAACAATGCGGTCAATGATGTATTCCAGCTAATTACATTCTAGATGGCGCCATTGGTGTCATGTTCCACAGAACACATGTACACTACTTCCTGTTATTAACAGCTTGCACCACTCATAGCTTATCGAACATGTTACTAGTATTATGTTTCAGAAATTATTATGTGAGCAAAATAATGTCTTATTTTAAAAATGAATGCATTTTGTGTACCCAATTCTCAAGTATTGGCAACAGAAAAACAATTAGGCTAGTGCAATGTGTTTCTACAACAAAGTGCACAAGCAGAATATTCTGAGCAGTATTTTCACTAGGCAACGAACAACATCAATATTTATCCGCATCTAAACATGGCACAAAATCCGTGCCATCACTGATGATGGTGGAGAGGTACAACTTAGGCTGTCCAAAGCAAAACGGAATGGAATGGCAGCCGATGTTAATGTTTTATTCCCTTTTCTATTTCTGTGTGCGTGAACATCCTGAAACACTGTAATTTCTACTCACAAGTGCCTTCGGAAATCTGTGATTTATTCATGACTGTGCATGAGTAGCTTAGACCTCCAATGTGGGAACGAGCACCTTATTCAATGGGCCTCCATCTTTCAATAGAGACAACGTTTTTTTTAGGTCATCCATTTAGAGCACCTGCATACTTCAAAATACAAGTACTGCTATCGTGAATGGAGGCCTGTGGATGTCAGACAATCTGAATGACTTTGTGGAGACTACACTTACTGTCAAGGCTATTCTAGTAGCTGACAGAGGAAGCTCAAGAAATGAGACGTGCCCGCCGCCGCTGACCAAGATATCAAGACAAGAAGTTCTTTGTATAATAGTATGCAGAAATGAAGTCAGTAGACAGACATGAATGGATTTTTCATTTATCATGAAAATGGCTAGAAGGCAGTTGTTGTGTCTATTGCATCTATCAATGGGTCTTGTCAGGCTAAACTCATAAGGCATTTTAACTTTCCCTATAGATCTCCTCATCACAGGCCTCATGTTAAAAATATTTCTGGAGGGTCCTATTCAACATGAAAAGCCATCCTGATTCCTGATTGATGGAGCTGTTGTAGAACACAAAGCAGCCCTCTCTCCATCAGGCACATTAAAAATGAATTATTTCTGAGGGGATTCTTTCAGGCTGCAGCGCTGATGATAGACCAGGGCAAGGGGAGATGAGATGTGAGCTGGTAACTGCACTAGTTTGCCTTAGGAACCCCTCTAGCAACCAGTCCCAGTAGATCTATTCATCCATCAGGCTTCAATCCCAGAGGTGACTGTTTGAAGGCTTTGCTAGGCACCTTATCCCCAGGCTTAACAATCCAATATTGGTTGTTGCCGAAGATAATGACTCTCCATTGATGATAGAATACCCTGGGCTAGCCACTGCAATTTGCATTGCCCAACACTGCCGATCGATAGGGGTGGAAAAGCAGTCAGTACCTGATAAGCATTCACGTTGGACTCACGTTGGTTTATAGGAGGAATGTCAACCTCTCATTTGCTCTCCTTCCCCTATCCTCCTCCCTTCTCTCCTTCCCACCCCCACTCTCTTTCCTGCCTGCCTTTGCACAAGGTAAAGATTGGCTGCTCCTGATAGAATCAGCAAGGACATTGCCGTCTTTATTCTCCCTCAAACACCATGCACACGTCACCTTGACATTCTTTATCATCTACACGGCAGCAGCCTGAGAAAATGTACAGATCCTCTATCCGATACACATTGTCTATGGAGCCTGTGCTTTATGGAGCCTGTGCTGTTCTCCTATAAGAGCTGTTTGGAAAATGGACACAAAGAAAAATACACTTTATAGGCCTACATCTGTTCCTGTCTAAAAAAAACTCATGTTTTCACCCCTTGTGTGGTCTTATCACCAATTTGTCTCCTCTGAAGTAAAAACAAAGAAATGAAAATGTAGGCGATGTGACATTAGCTGCTAATCCAGCAACTCTTTGCAGGGGGCCTGATAAGCTACAACACTGCTTGGCATTATGGGAAGAGGACAGCAATGCTTGAGAGTTGGGACCAAATATCCCCATATTCACCAAAATATGGGACATCTATTGATAACGACAAAAATTATAGGGGATATTTCCCAGCTAAGCCACTGACTGCGTGGGATCTAAAAAATAAACAGTACCAGTCAAAAGTTTGGACACACCTACTCATTCAAGGGGTTTTCTTTATTTTTTATTTTTTCTACATTGTAGAATAATAGTGAAGACATCAAAACTATGAAATATCACACATGGAATCATGTAGTAACCAGAAAGGTGTTAAACAAATCAAAATATATTTTCGATTTTAGGTTCTTCAAAGTAGCCACCCTTTGCCTTGATGACAGCTTTGCACACTCTTGCCATTCTTGCAACCAGCTTCATGAGCAATGCTTTTCCAACAGTCTTGAAGGAGTTTTGGCTGCTTTTCCTTCACTCTGCTGTCCAACTCATCCCAAACCATCTCAATTGGGTTGAGGTCGGGTGATTGTGGAGGCCAGGTCATCTGATGCAGCACTCCATCACTCTTCTTCTTGGTCAAATAGCCCTTACACAGCCTGGAGGTGTGTTTTGGGTCATTGTCCTGTTAAAAAACAAATGATAGTCCCACTAAGCACAAACCAGATGGGATGGCGTATCCCTGCAGAATGCTGTGGTAGCCATGCTGGTTAAGTGTGCCTTGAATTCTAAATAAATCACAGACAGTGTCACCAGCAAAGCACCCCCACACCATCACACCTCCTCCTCCATGCTTCATGGTGGGAACCACACATGCAGAGATCATCCGTTCACCTATTCTGCGTCTCACAAAGACTGGGCGGTTGGAACCAAAAATCTCAAATTTGGACTCATCAGACCAAAGGACAGATTTCCACCGGTCTAATGTCCATTGCTTGTGTTTCTTGGCCCAAGCAAGTCTCTTCTTCTTATTGGTGTCCTTTAGTAGTGGTTTCTGTGCAGCAATTCGACCATGAAGGCCTGATTCACACACTCCTCAAAACAGTTGATGTTGAGATGAGTCTGTAACTCTGTGAAGCATTTATTTGGGCTGCAATCTGAGGTGCATTTAACTCAAATGAACTTATCCTCTGCAGCAGAGGTAACTCTGGGTCTTCCTGTCCTGTGGCGGTCCTCATGAGAACCAGTTTCATCATAGCGCTAGATGGTATTTGAGATTGCACTTGAAGAACCTTTCAGAGTTCTTGGAATTTTCCGGATTGACTGACCTTCATATCTTAAAGTAATGATGGACTGTTGTTCCTCTTTGTTTATTTGAGCTGTTATTGCAATAATATGGACTTACCAAATAGGGCTATCTTCTGTATACCCCCCTACCTTGTCACAACACAACTGATTGGCTCAAACGCATTAAGGAAAGAAATTCCACAAATTAACAAGGCACACCTGTTAATTGAAATGCATTCCAGGTCACTACCTCATGAAGATGGTTGAGAGAATGTCAACAGTGTGCAAAGCTGTCATCAAGGCAAAGGGTGGATATTTTGAAGAATCTAAAATATTTGTTTTACACCTTTTTGGTTACTACATCATTCCATATGTGTTATTTCATAGTTTTGATGTCTTCACTACTATTCTACAATGTAGAAAATAGTAAAAATAAAGAAAAACCCTTGAATGAGTAGGTGTGTCCAAACTTCTGACTGGTACTGTATATTTTTAACAAGTTGTCTTATTGTCTCCCTTGTAATAAAAATTTCCTTTCCTTTAATTAACAAGATACAAGTGAATTGCGCACTGGCTCGTAAAGTGTGAAAGAAGTTTTGAAATGAATTTTTCATGCACCTTGATAATTTAATACAGAGTGGCGCCAGTTTATTAACATTCTATGACCTTTTTTCTCTCAGAAAATAATAAGCATATAATCTTTGGCACTGGGGAGGAACAGGCATTACCGCCTCAACAGACACTGAGAGGTTGTCACTATTAAAAAAAACCTCTGTACTATGTACGCCTAAAGTAAACTCTGGGGACCGATCCTTTAAATCTGTACTCTCATCCACAAATGAGTTGTATTTGCATAAAATGTTAATAATGAAGAAAAAATACATTGGCTGTTCTGTGGCTTCACACTAAAGACACTGGGCACTTAGCACATGGCAGACAGACAGACAAACAGACAGCAATGGAAAGACAGTTGGAGGAAGCTGTTGCATAGATAGAGGAGGTCTATCTGAAACACAGGGGAAATGAAAGGGTTGAGAATGTGATAGAATAGTGGGAGGTGAGGGATGGATGGCTTCCAGGTGCTGGGAACTATGTCAATTTATGCAGCGGCCAGACATCCGTCTAAATGGAAGTCTAAAAACTAGCAGCCAAGTCTGATAGATACAGTAGACAACACTCTTTCCAGGATAAGTATGTTACTCTTCAAATCAAATTGTCTTACTGTACATTCGAGGACAACAGATGTCCACAGACATCTGCAACAAAGACATAAGGAGCAATAGAAAGAACATTACTACTGTGCAGGAATCTCAACAGTTAAAGGCCTGGGAGAGGAAAATGACAGCGTATTTGTTATGGTGAGCAACACAGAGTAGCCGGGTGGCAGAGGCTGGAGTGAGATTAAATATAAAGGAAAGGCCTAATCCATTCAGAGACAAATGCAGGGTCCCAGACGCACATTTGTTTTGCGGCCGGAGGTTTAACAACTGGCATTATAACTCCATTTCTCATCATTACCGGCCAGTATCAGTGGCACTAGGATAGGGTCAGCCTGGGAATAGAGGCTGGGGTAGAGGGCAGGAGAAAAGGAGAAGGCCACTGATGGAGACAGAGGGAGATAATGGATACAGGGTGTGTGTGTACACAAAGCATGAGCCAGCGTGTGTGTGTGTGTGTGTGTGTGTGCATTGATATTTCTTCCCTGCACATCTGCACACATTTGAGTTCAACCTCAGTTTCAATTTGGATTTGAATGTCTGTGTTAGTGTGAATGTCATGCAAATGTTGGATTCGGTGTGTGTGGAGTGGGGAGAGGAAGAAAGGGACAGACTGTAGATGGAAGAGAATGCGGCTGTGTGCGCAGCGCACGTGTCACCTCGGTCGCCATATGTTGCAGCACTTCACGGTGGAGGGCTGAATATGGACACAAGTGCTACCAGCAGCTTCCAGCAGTAAGCCAGGCAGGCAGCAGTAAGCCAGGCAGGCAGCAGTAAGCCAGGCAGGCAGCAGTAAGCCAGGCAGGCAGCAGTAAGCCAGGCAGGCAGCAGTAAGCCAGGCAGGCAGCAGTAAGCCAGGCAGGCAGCAGTAAGCCAGGCAGGCAGCAGTAAGCCGGCAGGCAGCAGTAAGCCAGGCAGGCAGCAGTAACCGGCAGGCGCAGGCCAGGCGGCAGCAGTAAGCCAGGCAGGCAGCAGTAAGCCAGGCAGGCAGCAGTAAGCCAGGCAGGCAGCAGTAAACCAGGCAGGCAGCAGTAAGCCAGGCAGGCAGCAGTAAGCCAGGCAGGCAGCAGCCCGGTGTCAGATATGGAAATCCACCAGCACTCATGAATGATACAAGGCCGCCCTTTAGCCCAACACTCAAAGGATTTACCAGGGTGGATGCAGCAGATGCTTTGACAGATTTAAAGGAGCCAAGAGGAGGGGTTCTTGGCTCCCCACTGCGAAGCACACTGACTTCTCTAGTGTTACAGAAGCGTATAATAAGACCCCTTGAGAGAAAAGTGTTGGAGAAAAAAAAACAAGCACCCTGGCTTAAAAAACGACCAAAACAACAATGTGATTGCATTGAAGGCCCTTATTAACATAGTCTTCCACTCAGCGAGGATGTCACTGGTTTTAATTCAAAGAGACGCAGCTGCCGGGGCCCTGCAATTTATATTATGACTAGGATTCAATCAATTACAGCTCAAAAACTACAGCTTAATTAACTCCATACTCACTCAGGCACCAGGTTTCCCTCAGAGCCAGTCTAAACACAGACAAACAAAATGTCTGTCTGTCTGTCTGCCTGCCTCCTTCCCTCCCTCTGACCCTCTGAGGCTAAGATGGTGGTGGGGTTATTAGTGTTTGAAAGCATACTGTGTCCCCCAAATGGCACCTTATGGGACAGCCTCAACCTCCTCTACTCACTATGAGTAGAACTAGTGGCCTGTGGATGGCTTGACCTTGGCCACTTTCAGACAGTCTGCAATAGAGTGTCTTCATAACATAACAACCCTCCGTGTCAGTTGATCTGATGGATTAAAGCTTTAGGATTAAAGTGCTCACAATTGTTTATGTCAGATGGTACAGTGAGGGAAAAAAGTATTTGATCCCCTGCTGATTTTGGACGTTTGCCCACTGACAAAGAAATGATCAGTCTATAATTTTAATGGTAGGTTTATTTGAACAGTGAGAGACAAATAACAACAAAAAAATCCAGAAAAACACATGTCAAAAAACGTTATAAATTGATTTGCATTTTAATGAGGGAAATAAATATTTGACCCCTCTGCAAAACATGACTTAGTACTTGGTAGCAAAACCCTTGTTGGCAATCACAGAGGTCAGACGTTTCTTGTTGTTGGCCACCAGGTTTGCACACATCTCAGGAGGGATTTTGTCCAACTCCTCTTTGCAGATCTTCTCCAAGTCATTAAGGTTTCAAGGCTGACGTTTGGCAACTCAAACCTTCAGCTCCCTCCACAGATTTTCTATGGGATTAAGGTCTGGAGACTGGCTAGGCCACTCCAGGACCTTAATGTGCTTCTTCTTGAGCCAGTCCTTTGTTGCCTTGGCCGTGTGTTTTGGGTCATTGTCATGCTGGAATATCCATCCACGACCCATTTTCAATGCCCTGGCTGAGGGATGAGTTTCTCACCCAAGATTTGACGGTACATGGCCCCGTCCATCGTCCCTTTGATGCGGTGAAGTTGTCCTGTCCCCTTAGCAGAAAAATCCCCAAAGCATAATGTTTCCACCTCCATGTTTGATGGTGGGGATGGTGTTCTTGGGGTCATAGGTAGCATTCCTCCTCCTCCAAACACGGCGAGTTGAGTTGATGCCAAAGAGCTCCATTTTGGTCTCATCTGACCACAACACTTTCACCCAGTTGTCCTCTGAATCATTCAGATGTTCATTGACAAACTTCAGACGGGCAAGTATATATGCTTTCTTGAGCAGGGGGACCTTGCGGGCGCTGCAGAATTTCAGTCCTTCACGGCGTAGTGTGTTACCAATTGTTTTCTTGGTGACTATGGTCCCAGCTGCCTTGAGATCATTGACAAGATCCTCCCGTGTAGTTCTGGGCTGATTCCTCACCGTTCTCATGATCATTGCAACTCCACGAGGTGAGATCTTGCATGGAGCCCCAGGACGAGGGAGATTGACAGTTCTTTTGTGTTTCTTCCATTTGCGAATAATCGCACCAACTGTTGTCACCTTCTCACCAAGCTGCTTGGCGATGGTCTTGTAGCCCATTCCAGCCTTGTGTAGGTCTACAATCTTGTCCCTGACATCCTTGGAGAGCTCTTTGGTCTTGGCCATGGTGGAGAGTTTGGAATCTGATTGATTGATTGCTTCTGTGGACAGGTGTCTTTTATACAGGTAACAAGCGGAGATTAGGAGCACTCCCTTTAATAGTGTGCTCCTAATCTCAGCTCGTTACCTGTATAAAAGACACCTGGGAGCCAGAAATCTTTCTGATTGAGAGGGGGTCAAATACTTATTTCCCTCATTAAACTGCAAATCAATTTATAACATTTTTGACATGCGTTTTTCTGGATTATTTTGTTGTTATTCTGTCTCTCACTGTTCAAATAAACCTACCATTAAAATTATAGACTGATCATTTCTTTGTCAGTGGGCAAACGTCCAAAATCAGCAGGGGATCAAATACTTTTTTCCCTCACTGAATATACAGTAGTTGTTATGGTGTTTTTATATGGGTGCTATATAGGCCTATCGCATAAATAATCTGTTGGCACACCGTGATAAACAATGGCAAGTAATACAGTATATGTACAGTGCATTCGGAAATTATTCAGAACCCTTGACTTTTTCCACATTTTGTGACGTTACAGCCTTATTCTGAAAATGATTTAATTGTTTTTTTTCCTCATCAATCTACACACAATACCCTATAAAGACAAAGCAAAAACACATTAAGAGGTTTTTACAAATGTATTAAAAAATAAATCATTTTAACGATTGCTCTGAGAGTCGGGAAGCAAGTTCAGGGAGTGAGTGTTTTAATAAATAAAAGAAACAATGAACACAAAAAGAACGCACCGACATGAAAACAGAGTCAATAACACCTGAGGAAAGGTGTCCAGGTGAGTGTCGTGAGGCGCAGGTGCGCGAGACGATGGTGACAAGTGTGCAGGATAATCAGCAGCCTGATGACCTAGAGGCTGGAGAGGGAGTATACGTGTCAATAATAATAATAATAATAATAATAATAATAATAATAATAACCATTTACATAAATATTCAGCCTGGAGTCTTATTGGGTATGGCGCTACAAGCTTGGCACACCTGTATTTGGGGAGTTTCTCCCATTCTTCTCTGTAGATACTCTCAAGCTCTGTCAGGCTGGATGGGGAGCGTCGCTGCACAGCTATTGTCAGGTCCTTTAGGTGCCTTTTGGCAAAGTGGGCTGTCATGTGCCTTTTACTGAGGAGTGGCTTCCATCTGGCCACTCTACCATAAAGGCCTGATTGGTGGAATGCTACAGAGATGGTTGTCCTTCTGGAAGGTTCTCTCATCTCCACAGAGGAACTCTGGGGCTCTGTCAGAGTGACCATCGGGTTCTTGGACACCTCCCTGACCAAGGCCCTTCTCCCCCGATTGCTCAGTTTGGTCTGTAGGCCAGCTCTAGGAAGAATCTTAGTGGATCCAAACTTCTTCCATTTAAGAATGATGAAGGCCACTGTGTTCTTGGGGACCTTCAATGCTGCAGACATTTTTTGTAGCCTACCCCAGATCTGTGCCTCGACACAATCCTGTCTCGGAGCTCTTCGGACAATTCCTCTGACCTCATGGCTTGGTTTTTGCTCTGACATGCACTGTCAACTGTGGGACCTTATATAGACAGGTGCGTGCCTTTCCAAATCATGTCCAATCAATTAAATGTACCACAGTTGGACGCCACTCAAGTGGTAGACACATCTCAAGGATGATCAATAGAAACAAGATGCAATTGAGCTCAATTTCAAGTCTCATAGAAAAGGGTCTGAATACTAATGTAAATACGGTATTTACATTTTTTTTTATATACATTTGCAAAAAATTCTAAAAACCTGTTTTTGCTTTGTCATTATGGGGTATTGTGTGTAGATTGATGAGGAAAACATTTAATTTAATACATTTTCAAAATAAGCCTGTAATATAACAAAATGTGGAAAAAGGGAAAGGGTCTGAATACTTTCTGAACACGCTGTATTAGTCCCTATTATCACGTCATATTGCTCTGTCTGATCATCACATTGTTTCAGTAACAGTCTTCCTGATCCAGCCGACAGAAAACACTAGAAGGAGTTCAATTATTCAATTTCTACAACATGTTACGACAGGAAACCAGGCTCCAAGACAAAAAGAAAAGAAAACAGGCACAGAAAGAATCCCCCCTGTGAAAAACAAATCAACAGCAAGTAAATGAGATGAATTGAGTTAGGAATATCACATTACAATCATTAAATACAATTCACGACAGCAGATTTCAAATCAAATTAAGGAAAAGAGGCAGATTTCTAATTCAATTAAGGAAAAAAGGCCAGCCAGATGTTTACACTGCTCTCCTCTGTGATCCGCCGCCGAACCTTGGAGTTAACTCGGAACTCCAATCTAACTGAGCAAACCCTAGGTAAACAAACCCTAGGTAAACAAACCCTAGGTAAACAAACCACGGGGGCTCCTAATTAGATTCAGGTGAGCTGTGGATACTTCCATCCGATTAGAGGAAAAACACCTTAGGAAAAATGAAACTAATCTATAAAACTTCACATGGCCGAGGTTGAGACCTGCGGTTCGTCTCACAAGCGTTGAGTGTCTTGGAGATCATGCACATTAACTTGACCAGATTCAATCAGTCACGACAGATGGCCATGCCAGCCATGTGAAGCACTCTATTTATCCACTCTGCTCAACTCCTCACAGAAACCAAGCTGTACTATGCTCAACGTCGGGTTTGACGTCTTTTGGTTGAAGAATTGTCCCTTTTGTCCCATCACATTATGTGGCTGCAGCAGTAATATCAGTGAATGACATAAAAAGTGGTGGAGAAAACCAGCACCATGACATTTGAGTCACTTAAAAACAGCAATTTTTTATACTGAATGTTATCAGATCTTCAACAAACACCTAATATTACATAAAGGGAACCTGAGTGAACAAATGACACAACAATGACTTATGATTTGGTGTTTGGCAGGTATGATGGAACCCATGTCATCCAAAAAGTTACACTTTTGACTCATCTGTCCATAGAATATTCTTCAAAGAGTCTTGATGATCATCCAGGTGCTTCGAGGTGCTTTTTGTCAAACTTGAGTAAACGTTTTGGACGAGATGTGTCCAATTTCTGTATGTCTGACGAAAACCAAACACTGCATTCCACTGTAAGAACCTCATACCAACGGTCAAGCATGGTGGTGGTAGTGTGATGGGTTGGGGATGCTTTGCTGTCTCAGGACCTGGACGACTTGCCTTAATTGAAGGAACCATGAATTCTGCTCTGTGTCAGAGAATTCTACAGGAGAATGTCAGGCCATCCATCTGTAAGCTGAAGTGCAGCTGGGTCATGCAGCAAGACAATGATCCAAAACACACAATCTAGTCTACATGAAAACGGTTAACAAATTTGAAGTTTTGTTATGGCCTAGTCAAAGTCCAGACCTAATACCAATTGAGATGTTGTGGAAGGACTTGAAACAAGCAGTTCATGCTTGAAAACCCACAAATGTCGCTGAGTTAAAGCAGTTCTGCATGTAAGAGTGGGCCAAAATTCCTCCACAGCAATGTGAGAGACTGATCAACAACTACAGGAAGCATTTGGTTGCAGTCACTGCAGCTAAAGGTGGCACAACCAGTTTTCATTTACATTTTAGTCATTTAGCAGACACTCTTATCCAGAGCGACTTACAGTAGTGAGTGCATACATTTCATAAATTTTTTCTGTTATTGAGTGTAAGGTGGTAATTACTTTTACACACATTTGTAAAAGACACATTTGGGTGTTGCATAAATTTGTTAATTAAATAAATAAAATAAGTATACATTTGTGTTGTTATTTATAAACTCAGGTTCCCTTTATCTAATATTAGGTTTTGGTTGAAGATCTGATAACATTCAGAATCAAAAATATGCAAAAAATGAGAAAATCAGAAAGGGGGAAAAAACTTTTTCACAGCGCTGTATATGGGGGATTGGAAATGATGCCGACAATTACATTGACAGAACCCACAATCTATCTGCAAGATTAAAGCTGTGAACCCCCCTAAAAATAAAAAATGAAAATAAACATAAACAGCATTTAATCACTGGCCACCATGATGATATACAGTCCAACTGAGGTCATGCCAAAATAGGAGGTGAGGCACTCCACATTAGTACACCTATAGGCAACCCTAGCATGTCTACACAGTCCTGTGAAATAGTCAGACTACCACAGTGAAACATAGCCTACGTAGCTACATCGACTCTAGTAAACCTCAAACAGAATGGAGAGTAATGAAGTGAAGGAGTTAAGATGTTAATACCAGTGAGATGCATCATTGTGTGCGTCAGTAGCAGGAAATCCCATATTTTCAGCAATAAGACCCCTGACTTCCACAATAATGTCTTCCACAGTCTGAGGGGTTAAGGTTTTCACCCTGAATATCATAACCTCAGGACCACATTAGAGTCTGGCAAGCTTTCTGTCTCATACACATACCCCTCCTCGTCTCCTCCACAGTTCTGTTTTTTTCTTTTCTCTCTGGTCTATTTTAGCCAGAAGTTGAGTTTTAAATCAGTTTGATGAAGACGTCTGCTAATCCGTGGGGCCTTTGTGCAGCTAATATGGATTAGGCACCTTAGCTGGGGAGCTCAGCCATGATGCAAGCAAAGCCTCTTTTCATCACAGCTCCCTGCTTCATCTGGCCACAAGCCTGTGGGGACTTCTAACCCCGTTCTCTCCAGGGACGTCCACTATGGGACCAGTCCCCCACCCCCCCTCTCCAGGGGGCTGCTCTGGCCCTCCCCACGCCAGGCCCCAACGGGGTTTGATTGAAGAGTGGCGAGAAGGCAAGGGGGCTTTTTCACTAATCACAAGGACAGAGCCCAGGAGACCAAGGCTGGGGGCCTACGCTCTGATATCAACTTAATATTGGAAGCTTTTGTTTCTTTGTTCCCATTGTGGGTTAGGTTAGATCCCTCCAGATGTATCCATCAAGACTTCTCCTTTAGCTTGTTTTTCATTTAAACATCAGACCAAAGAGTATTTGGAACAAGGACGGACATAACAAGCAACTTTTTTTCTTTCTCAAATATCAAAGTAGTGTGTTCCGTTAAGTTTTCCCATTTAGAATTGGAGCTGAATGTCATTTCTTTAAGCTTGTCTTTTCTCTTGAGCAGCGCGGAATGGGAAGTCTACACATTGATGCAGCGCTCGCTGTCTATCCCGCAAAACACTTTACAGGTTATTTAAATTCAATAACAGAGAAATGCTCCAACTAAGTGCATGCATGCTGTGATACATTAGAGATGAATGATATACGCTGAAAGGGAAAAACAACAGCGGGCGTACATCTGACCATGAGGGGAAGACAAAATGGCTCCGGTCATATGTGAAAGAACAAGACTAAAGAAGTCTAACTGCTGTGACTACACTTACAGGGACAAACGATTCAGACAAACTCTGTGCGTTCTATTCATTTCGGAAGCTTGGTACTGAGTCGAACGATTGCTACAGACTGCAGGGGATAAGCTTCGAGTCAGATTGAAAACACTTTCTATAGTATTCATTCACTGTATCAAAGCCTGTTGTCTACACCTCCACGCCTTAAACCAGAAGGGCTTTTGGAGATTCCTGGGATTGCTGAGAAGGCTAAGTTCATTAGACATAACCTTCAGAATGTCATGGGACATCTATCAGGGCGGTGCTTTGGTTGGCAAACATATTCTGATACATCTAATCTCTTTAACCGAACGCTACAGAGTGTACTTATTGTAGCCTAGGTAAAAAAACACAATATGCCTTTTCCTTATATGGAGTGACTAAGTACCTGGTTCCTTATACGTAGCAGAGTAGCGAGTGGAATAGGAAAGCATGTACTGTATGTCAATGGAGGTAAAATGTTTGCAATATAGACATTAAGATATTTACCACCTGATCAAGAACTCTATTAAACCCAGGCTTCCTCTCCTCCAGCTGACTGCATTTCAGCAATAATCAGGCCCTGAGTGAGAGAGAAGGGAAAATAATGTGGCAGAACAAAACATGAAGCCACCCAATCCTGCTCACTCATAGAAAGTAGAAAAAGGGTAGCTCCGAGCCGCTCATCTCACTGCTTCGCTGTGGCTATCATGAAGACACACAAGCATTAGGCTAGAATATTTTAAAAAGCAACAGAGGGGTTTTATTTCATGTCTTAAACCTTTATTTGGCAGCTAAGTTATTTCCTTTTCAAGGAACTGGGGTAACAGTAAACCCGGTGTTGGGAGGCTCTCCCTGGCCTCACCCGGCTCCTCTCAGCAGCTCCAATATCTGTGATTTTTACCAGTTGAGCTCAAAAGGCTACGGCCGCTGGCCTGACAGCGCTGGCCCCATAAATTGGGCTAGGAGTCTAATCTGCCTGGAAGGGCCCTGTCAACCCTTGGGGCCCCCGGGTCACATATGGAAGTGACTAGGGCTATTTTTAAGTCACCTGGGGATATTCATAAATCTCAGGCTTGTTTCCTTAAGCTAATAAATTGGAGAGACACCTCACTGTGGCTACAAGTTGTGTCTGGCAATATTATGGTACCAATTTGGCCCATACCTCGGGACTCCACGGCACGGCGGACTCCCTGCCGCACAGGAAGTGGAAATCTCTAGTAACAAACAGATGTCCCCAAATGGTTCTCTAAACAGCCCCAGGTCCAGGCCCCCTGGAGGTTTTATTTTGGAACTCCTGGAGGTTCTGTTTAAGTACATGAATAAGATGACCTACAGGCAACGCAAGGACACCACTGCTGTCTGTGTGAAGGAAGGAGCACCAGTAGGTAGTCCACAGTTCATTCGCAATAGGAACACAATTTCACCCACCCGGGCCTCCTTAAAGGAAAAGTTCACCCATTTTCAATGTTATGTTGTTTTTGTGAATCTCTGAGTGATGGTCTATCGATTTCCTGGGTAATTTCATGTTTCCATGTGTATCTGAGTTATTGGCGTTCAAGCAGACAGAGATCCGGCCCGGTATGACGTAGCACGGTGATAAAGTCTCTCTCACTACACTGGAAGTTAATAGGAATAAGACTTTTACATCTTGAAAACGTCTATCATACATGTCAGATTTCAATACTGACCTATGTCATAACTCGGGAGTATGTCTTCTCTCGAATGAGCCATTGATCATATTTTTGCAATATTCTTACCTCAAGAAATGTGTAATTAAATGGAGGGTGTAGTACATTTTTCCTATTTGTCTGCCTCTTTAGTCCAGGTTGCATTGCACGGTGCCGTTGCCAGAGATATTATAGAAAGGTAGGAATCCAATGAATGAAGGAACGTATATAACGCCCCACCCAGCAGACTGTCGACCAATCGCGTTCACGTTGTCATGCTATGTCACGTGGTTGCTAAGCTAATCGTCACGCAATCCCTTCTCAAAGTCAGTGCATATGTCGAGAAATGTGCCTATTTTCCTCGAAAGTACATAATGTCACAATTCCAAAGCTATATGATACTACAGATAGCAAGTTAATTATCTCACATCTCGGGAAAAGATTTGTAATGTTGTACTTCTTGCTGACGAAATTCTTTCTCATGTTGGGTTTTTGAGCTAGCGCTCGATAGATTCCCATTCACTCCTTGTCCCAGAATCGCCCAGAATGCACCACGCGGCCCAATGCCGTAGCATGGGCAACGTTTCCCCTCTCCTCAAAAGGATATCTGCTGAGCAAGACAAAGGTGCAGATAGTGGAATACAGGAAAAGGAGGGCCGAACAGACAACCCCATTAACATCGACAGGGCTGAAGTGGAGCGGGTGAAGAGTTTCAAGTTTGTTATTGTCCACATCACCAACAAACTATTATGGTCCAAACACACCAGGACAGTTGTAAAGAGGGCACGACAACACATTTTCCACCTTAGGAGACTGAAAAGATTTGGCATGGGTCCCCAAATACTCAAAAAGTTCTACAGCTGCACCATCAAGAGCAACCTGACCGGTTGCATCACCGCCTGGTATTTACATTTACATTTACATTTAAGTCATTTAGCAGACGCTCTTATCCAGAGCGACTTACAAATTGGTGCATTCACCTTATGATATCCAGTGGAACAACCACTTTACAATATGGTATGGTAACTGCTCGGCATCTGACCGTAAGGCCCTACAGAGGTTAGTGCATATGGCCCAGTACATCACTGGGCCCAAGCTTCCTGCCATCCAGGACCTACAGTTGAAGTCAGAAGTTAACATACACTTAGGTTGGAGTCATTAAAATGTGTTTTTCAACCACTCCACAGATTTCTTGTCAACAAACGATAGTTTTGGCAAGTCGGTTAGGACATCTACTTTGTGAATGACAAGTAATTTTCCAACAATTGTTTACAGACAGATTATTTTACTTATAATTCACTTATCACAATTCCAGTGGGTCAGAAGTTTACATACGCTAAGTGCCTTTAAACAGCTTGGAAAATTCCAGAAAATTATGTCATGGCTTTAGAAGCTTCTGATAGGCTAACTGACATCATTTGAGTCAATTGGAGGTGTACCTGTGCTCCCAAGTCTGGTTCATCCTTGGGAGCAATTTCCAAATGCCTGAAGGTACCACGTTCATCTGTACAAACAATAGTACGCAAGTATAAACACCATGGGACCACGCAGCCGTCATACCGCTCAGGAAGGAGACGCGTTCTGTCTCCTAGAGATGAACGTACTTTGGTGCGAAAAGTACAAATCAATCCCAGAACAACAGCAAAGGACCTTGTGAAGATGCTGGAGGAAACAGGTACAAAAGTATCTATATCCACAGTAAAACGAGTCCTATATCAACATAACCTTAAAGTCAAGGTATTGGAGTGGCCATTACAAAGACCTGACCTCATCCTATAGAACATGTGTGGGCAGAACTGAAAAAGCGTGTGCGAGGAAGGAGGCCTACAAACCTGACTCAGTTACACCAGCTCTGTCAGGAGGAATGGGCCAAAATTCACCCAACTTATTATGGGAAGGTTGTGGAAGGCTACCCAAAACGTTTGACCCAAGTTAAACAATTTAAAGGCAATGCTAACAAATACGAATTGGGTGTATGTAAACTTCTGACCCACTGGGAATGTGATGAAAGGAATACAAGCTGAAAGAAATCATTCTCTCTACTATTATTCTGACATTTCACATTCTTAAAATAAAGTGGTGATCCTAACTGACCTAAGACAGGAAATTGTTACTAGGATTAAATGTCAGGAATTGTGAAAAACTGAGTTTAAATGTAGTTGGCTAAGGTGTATGTAAACTTCCGACTTCAACTGTTTAAACTAGGCATTGTCAGAGGAAGGCCCCAAAAATTGTCAAAGACTCCAGTCACCCAAGTCATAGACTGTTCTCTCTGCTTTCACACGGCAAGCGGTACCAGAGCGCCAAGTCTAGGACCAAAAGGCTCCTTAACAGCTTCTACCCCCAAGCCATAAGACTGCTGAACAATTAATCAAATAGCCATCCGGACTATTTACATTGACCCCCCCCTATTTACACTGCTGCTACTCGCTGTTTATTATCTATGCATAGTCACTTTACAAATTACCTCGACTAACCTGTACCCCTGCACATTGACTTGGTACCGGTACCACCTGTATATAGCCTCGTTATTGTTATGTAATTTTTTGTGTTGCTTTTTTATTTAATTTAATTTTGTAAATATTTTCTTAACTCTATTTCTTGAACTGCATTGTTGGTTAAGGGCTTGTAAGTAAGCATTTAACAGTAAGGTCTAATAAAAATTGATTTGCTGCGAATGCTAGATTCCACTCTGCGAGGCTTATCGATTTGCAGGTTGAACATGGTGAGATTGTTGACTCCTAAATTGATAGTGCAGGTTGTTTAGGCGATTTTACAGCTAACTAGCTACTTTACATGCTGATATTGTCTTCTGTATTATTGTGTGTAGCTACGTTTGCTAGCTAGCTAACCAGCACATAGAGAGAGCATTGCATTGTGGATTTTGGTGTTGACTTGAGCTGCAACAGATTTCCACAACGATTTCCCATGTTGCTACCAACCTTATTATAACGCCAAAATGCAAAATTTGTTCACAAAAAAATACTGGTCTCACATATTACTGTTATTTATCACTGTAAATGAAAGGAATGAGTGGTTTTGGGTGGATTTTTCCTGTAAGTAATGAGACCAGCTAGTCTTAAAATCATAGTCTCTCTCTTCCTCTTTCTCTAGCCTTCTCTTATTCTCCCACGTCAAGCTCGTGAGCTTCCTGCTGAGCTGAGGTAGGTGAGGGGTATCCAACAGACAGTCAGACATGTTGCCTGTAAATCTCCTCCTCTCCTCGCTGTATGGCGAACAACCAGACCATTATCTGAACAGTTTACAGCTCCATATGTATTTTCACTTTAGATTTATTTAGTGTATGAAGAGTCCAGTGGGATCCATAATCCTCTGAGCTCAATCTCCACCTCTCTCGTTAGATTTACGTCTTTCATGAACACAAACAAAACTCAGTTTCTCCCTCAGGAGCCCAACTGGAAATCAGGCCCCTGTCCTCTCCATCAGAGCTGAAAAGAGGAAGCAAGAGAGAGAGAGAGAGAGAGAGAGAGAGAGAGAGAGAGAGAGTGAGATAGAGAGCAAGAGAGAGAAAGTGTGTCCAAGTTCACACTACACTCCCAGAGCTAAACCAGAGCCAGTCCAGGGAGAAGACAAGCCTGGCTTGTACAACCTAAGACCATCAGGACGTAGACAGCTTCATGGTGACACATGCAAGCCATTCCATAATTATTTGGAGGACAAAACTGAGGAGGGTCTGACAAGGGGGGCTAAGGGGGATTGATGGAGGTCAGGCAGTTGTCCAAATGAAATAAACATAGGGGTCGGGCCCATGGTGAATACATCAGCCAGGACTGAGACAACATGATCTGGGCTTACACTGTGAAACTCTCCATCTTCTCACTGCATTGTCTTGTCTGATATGTTGAGGGATGGCTGGGACCTAAGCACAGACAAAGACCTCTCCCGGTCGGCCCATTAGCTGGAGAAAGTGATGTCCAGAGCGCTGGAGCATATCTGGGGTCGGGTGCAGGCTGTTTTATTAATGAGCCAATCCGGTGAGTGCAGGCTAGGGGCTGGCCACTGCTGACTGGAGCACCTTGGGCGGCCAATGAGCGAGTGTACAAGGGAGGTACAGGGTCTCCCTGCAGGGGCCGGCCAGTAATGAATTCCCTGGCGGGCTGGCGTGCAGAACAGCAGCGGTGGAGATGGGGTTTGACAAATGGACTCCTTCAGCAGGCCTGCGCCGGGGGATTTGGGGCCTGGTGTTTGGCTCACGGCTGGTTTACCTGCCGCTACGCTCGCTCCTTCATCCACACTGCCTCTCCTCTGAGCTCAATCATGCACTGCCTGATAATGGGGCCGAGGACAAACACACACACACACACACACACACACACACACACACACACACACACACACACACACACACACACACACACACACACACACACACACACACACACACACACACACACACACACACACACACACACACACACACACACACAGAAATACAGATGGGCTCTGCTGCTGCCACACACTCAGATCAATACTAGCAGAGCTGAGATGAGTAGACATGGGTAGTGCTGACAAGGGGTGGTGGTTGACATGGGTAGACATGGGTAGTGCTGACAAGGGGTGGTGGTTGACATGGGTAGACATGGGTAGTGCTGACAAGGGGTGGTGGTTGGATGACAGCATGTATTCTATGTCTGAGCATGAGTCTATACATCACAATTATGTAGTGGAAAGACGTTATAGATAAGAGTCGAGGTGCTTGGAGTTTTGTTTCGACATGCTAATCAATGTTACTACAAAAATATTTTTACCCCGTGTATCAGAGTTGGTTTCCATGTTACGAAACCATTGTGCGAGTTGCCTTTGTTACACAGATTAATATACAATCATGAATTCCAGCACAGGAGAACCTGACTGAGACAGGAAGAAAGACGACACAACGGTGGCATTTGGGGCTTGTTTTCCACAGATATATTGACATTTACGCACTGAAAAAATCCAATCTTTAACTAACGTTTTTGGGCAAACACTGGTTTTAACGGTGTATCTGAGTAAGGATGATGTTGACATACGAGACATCCACCCTGACAGATCTGGAGGTATGTAAACAAGGAGCGGAGTGCAGTTGTGTTTGTGAGGTTCGAGCGAGAGACGTGGTATTGTGTGACAAATTCCAGAGCATGTCTCCAGCGAGTTCCGCTGCTTTGGTGTCAGCGTGCGGCGGGATCGGCTGTCGGCGCGGTGATGGAGCCGGGCGGGGAGTGTTGAGCACGGGCCTCGTGGGATCAGCACCGAACAAGATGTCGCCTGTCAAGCCAATAACATTTGAAAACAAATAACATCAATGATGATTTTGGTTTACTTGTCACAAGCCGCTCGCTGCTTTGAACAGTGATGCCATCACTCCACCGGGAAAAGCAATGGTTCTTTTTTTATTTTATTTTTCCAGGGCATATCGGCGTAGGTTGTTGTGAGGTCTACTCTGCACATTTACAATTCAGATTAGTGTATGAATCTGTCAGAGGATCACGCTGATGACAAGGTGTGTAATGATCACGATCATAAGAACAGGAATTATGTATCACTCAAAAAGATGGATTCCTTAATGTTGGAAAAATACAAATACAAATTATATTCTGTTACCATGACCTTCAGTGGACATTTACATTGGCTACCAGAAGCAATAACATTTGGTGTATGACAATTAAAAAACAAACTTGTCCATTACATACAGTACCTAAATCACAAACCTGCTGTAATTCACATTTGTATGTTCTGTCCAATATAATATTGCATTGTTGTGTAATATTCATACTCCACCTTACACATCCAAAATAAAATTGTATTGGTCACATACACATGTTTAGCAGATGTTATTGTGGGTGTAGCGAAATGCTTGTAAACAAAATACTGAAAAGTTGCGTAGGAGCTAGAAGCAGAGTTTCCATGTCTGTCGGCGCCATCTTGTCATTCGGGACCATGCACAAAAATGTATTGTCTGAATCAGTGAACACAGTCTGTGTTCAGTGAAGTACAATACTATTTTATTGGAGTTTACTTTTAGTTTATTCAATAACTCACTGGTGAGACAGGTGTGGCGATCCGTCTGAGGCCCAACGTGTAAGTGTGTGTGTGTCTGTATGCTCGCATGCAAGTGTGTGTGTGTCTATGAGTGTGTGAGTGTGTGTGTGCACGCATGCCTGTGTGTGTGTCTCTCTTGCTCTCTCTGCATCCTGGAGGAAAGCCCAGCAGGAGACTGAACTGATTTGAGTCTCAGAAATACACTTGTAATGAGCCTCATCTCTGCTACTTAAGGAGAAACATCTGTTTCTGCTCAGACTGCTACAGTCGATTGCAGGTCAAGACCGGGAAAACTAATATGGGCTGGGTTCACACATGTCTGTCTGCCATTCCACTATCCAGAGATAACATATCACAATGTTCCTTTGGCAGCACAGCAAAGGAAAAAACCTCCCCAAAGTATGCAGCACAGATCTGACTTCCTCAGAGAGACATCATAAATTGTTTGCAGCATGTCCATCTTTTAGAGACTAGGCCACATCTCCAGTGGATTGGGCCTAGGAGGAGAGAGGGGGTGGGGGAGAGAGGATGGGGGCTGAGAGAGAGGAGGAGGCGGAGATGAAGAGGGGAACTTGTGTGTGTCTGGTTTATTATATTGGTACGATCGGAGACATTTCAACACGGTTGTCCCAGCCTCCTTTCCTTCCTGTATTTTGTGAGCATGACCAAGGTTGTCATGGATCATAACTCATCTTCCGTTGATCGTTGGGGCAGCAGCAAGACAGGAGAGAGGTAACTGGTGGAGGTGAGATCTGCCTGTCTGCCTGTCTGTCTGCTTGTCTGTCTGTCTGCTTGTCCACCCGTCTTTCTACGGGTCCCTCTGGGACCCCCACAGCTCAGTCAGCACTAGGTGGTCTCTACTTATGACTGGCTAAGGGGGTAGAGGACAGCAAGACATCAGTGGGGGATTTTAAGCAATACTACTCCGTCCTCAAACCCCTTTTCCTAGTATATATTCTCCTCCTTCTTCCTGTGCAGCTCGCAGCAAACTGAATCAACCCCTCACTGTGGCGTCTCAGTGCTCCTGAGCTCCTAAATCTCTGTGTTTCCCTCTCAGCCAGCAGATATCTGGGTTTGATTTAGGCCAGTTTGGGGGCTGATCGTCGATCGATCACGGCTTAAAGGCTCCCCTAATCAGGAACAGGAAGGAGGGATGAATAAAATCATACATCATGGACTTTCTGAAGAGCCCTCCTGTGGAGGAGCCCTCCTCCCCCTCCTCTCACTAGCCCCCTCCGACCCCCCTCAACTCCCACGACTGGGCTTGATGTGTAAAACACCCAGGAGTGCTGAGTGTAGCTCTTTGCATAGAGAGAGGGGGATGAGGGAGGGATGTAGGGAAGAAGAGGGAGAGAGAGGAAGAAGAGAGAGAAATAAATAAATAATTTAGAGAGAGGAAGGGGGGGTTAATAGAAAACCAAAATGGAGTGCCAGGCAGTGCAATGGATGCTTCTCCCCATCTCTGTGAGCCCACCTCAGAGCAGGCTCAGCTTTAACCAAGTGGAGCAAGGGCTTAAGATGTCTGTGACCAAGAGAAGGGAGGGATAAAGGAAGGAGAGGGAGAGGAAAGGAGAAAAGCAAGGAGGGATAGACGAGAAACCCAGAGGCCCCTGTCATTTGCGGGCTGGCTGATCCTTTTATCTAAGGGCTCTCGTCAGGAGCCGTGTTCACAATAAAGTGTAGGAGGACAGGTTAATGAAGAGCATTGACTGCTATCAGCCCAACAGCACACCCTGGCCTTTAGAAAATAATCATATCCTTTCACCTAATTAAAAGGCAATACTTTACCTAGAGGGTGACCCCCTGTACCCTCAGCCTCTTCTCTCTCCTCTCTCTACCTTCTTCTTCTACCTCTCAATCAAAGTCCCAGGCAAGGAGAGACAGTGAGGTAGCTACATGCATAGTGGAGTACTGGCCTCAGCCTGGACCAAATGTACATCTCCTCCACATGAGCTGAATAAAAAAACGAATGTCCGTCTGGCAAGACACAAATCACTGTCTTACCAGACGGTCCTGATTGGGACTGAGAGTGTCGATCTATGGTTTCTGAATAAGTCTAGCTCATTGTGCCTCACCTTCCTTCCCCTCTTTCTTTCCTCACCAATCCACCTCCCCCTCTAACTCCACCTCCTCCCACCATCTCCTCTGGTCCTACAGAGTAATTGACTCTGCACTGTGGTATCAGACGTTCATTGCTAATTTGGAGGCCTGTCTTATCAGATTACTGGTGAGCGCAGGGATCGAGTCCTCCTACCTCTTTCTCCTCCTCCCTCCCTCCGTCCCTGCCTTCTGCCTTCGCTCCACCTCTTTCTTCCCTTTAAGGTACAATGCAACAAAATAGCTACAGCAGGCATTATTAATGAAGTGAAGGAGGGGATTCATTCCTTATTTATGAGAAGCAACTGGCAACCTCTCCGACAGTACTATTAATGATCTTTAGTGGCCCTCAGACGATTCCAACTCTCTCTCAGCCTACTCCTTTTCCCCTTATTCATCCTGTGTCCTCCTAGATGCCCCCTTTTCACTCCCCCTCCCCCCATCGTCTCCCCATCCACCCCCCCCCATCTCTTGGTAGTGGAGCCAGAGCAGAGGGGAAGGGAGCAGGGCTGTAATTTGTATGGTGGATTTAGACATTACAGGGGGAAAAGGGGGCCTCCAGGGAGCAGGTAGTTGATCAGCCGCAGCCCTGCTGGAGGGAGGCAGACAAATAGCAAATGACAGGTCTGTGATTAAATCAAACCTTCTACTTGAAGTGTTGAAGTATCTGCCTGTCACTAACAATCTAGAGCTTGTTAAACTGGCCCCCCTCTCCCCACAGTCCCATCTAACCAACCCCCACACTCCTCCACCTTCTACCCCAAACACATCACTCAAACTGCTCCAGCTACTAGCCACCACCACCACCACCCCTCTCTAGCCATCAACTCTCTGGAGATTGTATGGAGGAACCACAGCTTTACCCACCCCCCCCCCCCCCCCCACACACACACACACACACACACACAGAGCATGGGTATACATACATGCCATGACCTTGTAGCTATTATTAAAAAGAAAATGCTTTCAGCATTGGTACTAAATCTACAGAAGTACCTAAAGAAACCATATTTTATAAATGCACCCACTGTAAAAGAGGATATCTCTTGGTGGCTCAGCCTAGCTAATGCAGTGGAGTACAATCATCCAATACAATATAGATCAGAATCCATGTAATCTAGCATGTTGATTCCATTACAGAGAAACCATGCAGTACTCTGTGATCCAATATAATGACTAAGGTTGAATGACAATATCCGTTACTTACCCATTAGTGCCTTTCTCTTCCGGTAAACTGCTTTCGGACATGGAATCTACAGGGGGTTGAACTGTAATGAATTAATAGGCTACTCTTAAAGGGGATGGGGGTAAATCTAAATAATAATGCTCGTCAGACTGAAAGTGGTAATAGAGAATGGTCCATACTTTTCAACTCAGTACTGGTGGTGGCTGCATTTGTAATCAAAACCATTTGCATGATAGTACAGTTGAAATATGTAATCCCAGCCAGTGCAATGCCAGAGGGAAGGCTGAGACTCTAGAGTATTCTAGATATGTGCACCATATTAAACCTATGAACATATGTAATTCAGCCCTTCTCAAAATAGAAACACCAGAATGTTATTACTCCTTGTGTCCATAGAGGGAATTCAACCCACATGGACACACTGTCTGAACTGACTTCAGGGGTTATGGTTGTAAATGTTCTGTAGAGGCCTCAGTCCATTTGCTACAAATCCACAATCACCATGTCATTATAGGGTACAGAGTGAATCAGGAGGCGGTGGTCAAAAAAGGACCAACAACAATGTTAAAACACAGCATGATGCTCCGCTCTGCTCGGTTCTTCTACATAACAACCTAGTATTCTTCACGCGGCAAACCACATTAAAAATCCTACAATACCCAAACCCCCCTGGACCAACAACAGTACCCCCCGAGAGGGAGTCAAGAGGAGCGTTTATGATTTTCATCATGCAGGGCCACGCCACAAGGTCACCACTGTCTGGGTATAAGGAGAGACTCCATTAGTCGGCTTTATTGGCCTCCAGCATATGATCCAACCACTAACCCTGCAGCATCTGTGGTAGGACTCTGTGGTGGTGGTGGTGGGGGGTGACGTTGGGTCTGTAAAGGGACATGATTTAAAGGGATTAAGTAAAAATTACGCCAGTCATAAGCTATTAACCTAATATTGAGAACCGATGTGGAACGCAAATTGTGATGGAAATTGTGATGTACAACTTTCTACACATTTTTATCTGCCTCAACAAGGGGTGACATTCATGTACATTACATAGAAATAGCAGTTCTATTCTAGTAGTATAGCAGTGGTAGTCTCTACAAGGAGCTTAAAACAAAGAAAGAGCCTCCATACAATGCCCCTCCTATGATATAATCAGTGGTGGCCCTCTCTATTCTACCACAGTGAAATGAAGCAGGCACAAGGGCAGGTCTACCTACCACCAGGACTTGTCATGTACAGTTGAAGTCGGAAGTTTAAATACACCTTAGCCAAATACATTTCAACTCAGTTTTTCACAATTCCTGACATGTAATCCTAGTAAAAAATCCCTGTTTTAGGTCAGTTAGGATCACCACTTTATTTTAAGAATGTGAAATGTCAGAAGAATAGTAGAGAGAATGACTTATTTCAGCTTTTATTCCTTTCATCACATTACCAGTGGGTCAGAAGTTTACATACACTCAATTAGTATTTGGTAGCATTGCCTTTAAATTGTTTAACATTTACATTTACGTCATTTAGCAGACACTCTTATCCAGAGCAACTTACAGTAGTGCATGCATACATTTCATCTCATGAATTTTCTTTTTTTTCTTTTCTTGTACTGGCCCCCTGTGGGAATCGAACCCACAACCCTGGCGTTGCACACACCATGCTGACATTGCAAACACCATGCTCTACCAACTGAGCCACAGGGTCAGTTGGGTCAAATGTTTTGGGTAGCCTTCTACAAGCTTCCCACAATAAGTTGGGTGAATTCTGGCCCATTCCTCCTGACAGAGCTGGTGTAACTGAGTCAGGTTTGTAAGCCTCCTTGCTTGCACACGCTGTTTCAGTTCTGCCCACAAATTTTCTATGCGATTGAGGTCAGGGCTTTGTGATGGCCACTCCAATACCTTGACTTTGTTGTCCTTAAGCCATTTTGCCACAACTTTGGAAGTATGCTTGGGGTCATTGTTCATTTGGAAGACCCATTTGCGACCAAGCTTTAACTTCCTGACTGATGTCTTCAGATTTTGCTTCAATATATCTACATAATGCTTCATGATGCCATCTATTTTGTGAAGTGCACCAGTCCCTCCTGCAGCAAAGCACCCCCACAACATGATGCTGCCACCCCCATGCTTCACGGTTGGGATGGTGTTCTTCGGCTTGCAAGCATCCCCCTTTATCCTCCAAACATAACAATGGTCATTATGGCCAAACAGTTCTGTTTTTGTTTCATCAGACCAGAGAACATTTCTCCAAAAAGTACAATCTTTGTCCCCATGTGCAATTGCAAACCATAGTCTGGCTTTTCTATGGCAGTTTTGGAGCAGTGGCTTCTTCCTTGCTGAGTGGCCTTTCAGGTTATCAATATAGGACTTGTTTTACAGTGGATATAGATACTTTTGTACCTGTTTGCTCCATCATCTTCACAAGGTCCTTTGCTGTTGTTCTGGGATTGATTTGCATTTTTCGCACCAAAGTACGTTCATCTCTAGGAGACAGAACACGTCTCCTTCCTGAGCGGTATGACGACTGCGTGTTTATACTTGCGTACTATTGTTTGTACAGATGAACGTGGTACCTTCAGGCGTTTGGAAGTTGCTCCCAAGGATGAACCAGACTTGTGGAGGACTACAGTTTTTTTTCTGAGGTCTTGGTTGATTTCTTTTGATTTTCCCATGATGTCAAGCAAAGAGGCACTGAGTTTGAAGGTAGGCCTTGAAATACATCCACAGGTACACCTCCAATTGACTCAAATGATGTCTGTTGGAGCCGATTTGGACATATTTGTATAAAAGACTGAACATACCGAGCTCCATGTATATTTGTGTAAATATATTAAATATGAATGTATATGATGAAATATTAGGTACCTTTATGATTTATATTTACCTGATTGAGATATAGTCATTTGTTGTTAGTGTAACTTAGTTTTTGGAATTGTGGTACAGTGAATTATAAGTGAAGTAACTGTCTGTAAACAATTGTTGGAAAAATAACTTGTGTCATGCACAAAGTAGATGTCCTAACCCACTTGCCAAAACTCTAGTTTGTTAACAAGAAATTTGTGGAGTGGTTCAAAAACGATTTTTAATGACTCCAACCTAAGTGTATGTAAACTTCCGACTTCAACTGTATGTGGCTGGGCCGTGTAGATTATATCCAGTGACAGATGCTCAGGTGACACACAGCACAGCGAGCCAGTCCTAGGGAGAGCAATTAACACAAAAAAACCTGCCATGTCATTTGCTGCCCTTTATTAATGTTCTGACCAGTTCAGTAGCCATTACTCCCCCGTGTTAAGAGGGATTGCCGTGCCAGCGGAGTGGAGATGAGAGGGGCGCGGCTCTGCCCATTACTGGAGCTGCGACCTCAATGCTCGGACACCATTCTGAGGGTGGTCAAAGGTCAGGCGCGGTCAGAGCTCTCTACCCTATTATGATCCGGATGAGTCATCCATGAGAATGTGGCTAAGCAGAAGATTGGATTTCATATCCCCGTACAATACAGTCCAGAGCACATTTACTTTGTGGATTTTATATCTTGTTTGAATGTTTTGAATGGTTTTAATAGTGGTTCTCGATTTCTCTACATCAGAGCAAATTGCAGCTGCCATCATGGTAAACATTTCTGTGTTTTGAGACTGGAATGTCCACCCATCAAGGTTAGATCTTTGGTGGTCGTATTGAGTAGTACTTTATTTATTTCATGTTTTGTGCCCATTGTTTTGAGATCACTGTGACTCTTCTCCCCATGCACTCCTTGTCCTGATCATGTCACAGACTGTCCTGATCATGATGTCACAGACTGTCCTGATCATGATGTCACAGACTGTCCTGATCACGATGTCACAGACTGTCCTGATCACGATGTCACAGACTGTCCTGATCATGATGTCACAGACTGTCCTGTACGCACTACCCTGTATACCCAGCACCAGCTAAGCTACACTATATATGCACACAATGAATGGATTTGGTTACTTCAGCCACACCCGTTGCTGACAGGTGTATAAAATCGAGGGGGGGGGGGGGGGGGCGCTCTAGTCTTGGCATCAGGCATGTGCTGCTCTTCCAGGAAGTGTCCGAAATGACACCCTATTCCCTACAGTATATAGTGCAGGCCCTGGTCAAAAGTAGCGCACTATATAGGGAATAGGATGCCATTTCAGACACAACCCTAGTCTCTGCCCCCTGTGGTAAGATGCATTGTGGGTACAGACAGACAGACAGGAGAGAGGGCCTGTTTGTGCTCCTCTTCCCCTGCTCTCCTCCTGGGAGACCCTGCTGCTAATGTTCCCCTCTTTTTACAACTGCACTTCCTGGAACAGCTTCTAAAAGTCATAAGATGCTACATTAAGGGAGCACTCACAAGTATTTTCCTACCACTATAAGGGCCCCTGATAAATAACTTATGGGGAGGGCTGCAATGCAACTTATTCATTTTTAACAGTCCCAGGAGCCCCCATCTGTCCTGCACTTCAAACAGCGTAGACAGAGAGAGAGAGAGAGGGAGAGATACGGAGCGGCCCCTGTGGACTCCATGTAGAGGTAGGAGGGAGGTAAAATATGACAGATCTGTCTGCCTGGGAACTTTGAGCTACAGCAGAATGTGCCGAACACGTCTCTCTCATCTCTTCTCTCCCATCCCTCTATCCACCCTCCTTTCTTCTATCCTCCAAGGAGAAAAAGAAAGGAAGCGTTTGAAGCGGATGAGAGGAGTGGAAGGTGTAGTGGGATGATGAATGGGTAGAAAAAGGAGGAGGAGGAGGAGGCATTGGTGGTTCAGGCATCTTGGTCTGGCTCTGAGCTGCCAGTCTCTGTCAAATTATAATGCAACCAACAACTCGTTTTTTCTCACTCGCAATTACAAATTAGTCCATTAGGCTGTCGGTGGCCGTCCCGTTTCTTCTCCGAGCTGGCGGAGAGTGTGCGCGCGTGTGTGTGGGAGTTGGTTGCTGTGCAGCAGGCCCATACGAGTGGGGAGAGGGAGGAGAGCAAATGGGAGGGGACCTTCCTAGATGGGAGATGGCAGTTTCAAGTCATATAACAAGACAAACAAGTAAACCAACAGTTGTAATTTGACGTGATGTCGACAGTAATTGCCTTTGATGCCGGGGATGGCGCAGGGGGGCGGAGCGGGAAGAAGGGGTGAGGAGGGGGGAGTGGTAGGTACGGAATACAAATTGGGCTGCCTGCTATCTAAAGGACAGGAACTCACAGGCGCCCACTTTCACGGCCGTTAGGGTTGCGTTTTAACTGCCCTATCAGCTAACATTGATTTTAAATGAGCTGTGAGAGCATGGCTAACAACATGCATCCATACTGAAAGGAACACAATGAATTGAGTCCACAGTGTATGGCAGGCGTGGCATTTTATGGAGAGATGCAGAGGACACCATTGAGGGATAGTTTTACTAGCCTATAAATGGTCAGGTGAATATGGAAATCCTACGCCTTTAAAATCTAGATCTATCATGTCTCAATATCTCAACCAATTGGTGTACTAAATAACAACAAATTTCATTTCAGCTTCAGATAAGATTTGTATTTTTAGGCCAGTATAGAATGAAATCGGGTGATGGAACACATTCCATAACAGTGACCTATTCCGGACATCTGATGCCAAAGGTAATACTGTATGTTCAAAGTATGTAAGTAAATACATTTATATCCTGTCTTGACCTGTCATTATCTCTCTCCAACCTCTGCATTAGACATATGCTTCATATCTTATCATAACCACCACAGACATGGCCAAGGCCATTCTACACGTCTTCGCCTTGTCGATAGCCTAGCGGTTAAGAGTGTTGGGCTAGTAATTGAAACGTCACTGGTTCGAATACCCGGCAAGGTGGAAAAACTGCCGTTCTGCCCCCAACAACTGTTCCCCGGGCACCGATGACGTCGATTAAGACAGCCTCCTGCACGTCTGTGATTCAGAGAGGTTGGGTTAAATGCAGAAAACACATTTCCGTTGAATGCATTTAGTTGCGCAACTGATTAGGTATCCCTTTTCCCTTCCCGTTGATAACAATAGGAACTCTCCTATTATTCCCCATGCATACAGATTGCTGTTCCTTCATACAATCTGGCCATTAACTATATGTTCTATTCACACAGCCAGGGACCCAACTGTTCCTCCATCTTGTTCTCCATTAAAGCCCCGTGCTGTGGCCAGTCACTGCTCCTCCATGCCCAGCTCAACTCTGTAGCCAGTCACTGCTCCCCCATTTTGAATCTCAGTGGAAAGTCAGTCACTGCTCCTCCATCTTGGATCTCTGTGGCCTTGGTTCTCTGTGGCCAGTTACTGCTCCTCCATCTTGGCTCTCTGTGGCCGGTCACCGCTCCTCCCTCTATGCCCAGACAAGACCGGACTACTATTTCTGTCCCAGACCCTGATAGCATGTGTATACACAGCATCGCATATCTGATTAATAATCAGCTGGGCTCATTCTGCGTCAGGAAGACCGAAAAGCCTAATGAAATCACGCAGAAATGAAAGTCGTTAAGGGGCTATACACTGGTTCTCTGCTCATAGTAATGAGCATGGAAAGGAAAGTGGGAAGGAAGGAATCCCCCAAACTCCTGCCCCCCTCCCCTTTGCTCCACCCTCCATCTTTGTAAAGCTACTCCTGCGGCTTTCATCCAGACGTTTCAAAAAAGCAAGGGGGGTTGGGGAAGCTGGGGTGAACTTAACAAGCAGGGATCTTACAGATTTAAAGGTACTGCTAAAAATGTATGGAGGCATGTTTTGGAGGGAGGCCACGTAGAACAGCTTGGCTAGCTGAGTAACTTCACAGTGGGATGCCTAATAAGCCCCACGCAATTTTTCACCCCATATTTTATCAATAAAAAAGCAGTTAAAAGCCCAACCACAGCCGCTGCACTGCCTGCCATCTGGAGCACTCTTTCATTTTATAATCCAACTGTCATTAAAATGCTTCTTGGCAGTTTACAGCTCGTTTTCTCTGTACAGATGTGGAACGAATCTTCAGACACTCCTCTGATCAAAGTGCTCTCTCGTTGACAGCAGACAGAAAACTTACCACCCTCAGGCTACCAGAGTCCTATCTGGGGTTACTGCCTCAATGATTTATTTATTTTCACAGTTATTTATTTATCAGCATGCACACTCCCACCAGAGGCCGGGTAAACTCTGAAGCCTGCACTTCCCTCCCCCTCCCCTCACCCTACCCTCTCCACAGTAATAGTGTTCTTTTCCGTGGGTGGGTGAGTCTCTTGTCTTAAAAGCTTTGTGATCTGTGGCTGCTCTCTCTCTAAGACCATGGCTCTGGCCCCACACCCATTTTCAGCTCAACAGTAGTAATTTATGTGTCATTCTCTGGCTTGAGCAAATGGCCTCAGAACAACCATATTTTCTCCCTCCATGCACAATGAGTATTCATAACACTGTCGTTCCAAAACGTCTAAAACGCTACTGCTGAGTTTCATTTGTATGCTACCCTGAGTCTGACTGTCTGCATGCCTTTTTTTATTTTCTTCATCTTATCTATGAGAGGTGCTCTCTGAAGCAAAATGGAGTTATCAAATAATGACGCCCCTGCTCACCTGTCTGGCGGATTTCAATCCAGCCTTTGATTTCAATTATTGATCAAATTTCTGCTTCAGATCTCCAATGGAGCGGAGAGGCAAAACAATCCTGTAAGGTTGGTTGAATATGAACGGAGCATAAGAGCTTTCCTATACAAATCAACCAGGGAATACCAATACAACAGGCTTCTCAACAGGGTGACGTGATCCATTAACATCTAATTCCAACATCTCTGATATGTCGTTTGGCAGCTTTTTTTTCATCAACATACAGCTACCATATTCTTGTTTATATAAATCATATTTTGTAATTTTATCTCCAACCCCTTAGTCTTAGTTGGGAAAGCTGATTCACTAACGTACAGTCATAAAATCAGGGGTTGGAACCGGTTCAGGGAACAGAACCGAAAACCAGAACAACAAAAAATCTCTAGTGTTCCGGAACAGAACCGTTATTTTAAAATCTTGAGAACCAGTTAATACCAATCTTTTTTGTTCCAAAAATATTCTTAACATCGAGTATATAATTCCATAATTCAGAAAAGTTATGATGCTAGTAATAGCCTAAACACATTTTAATTCACAGCATATAATGATGGTGAGTGCTTCAAGCCATGCCCCCTCCTTGTCCAGCCCTTTATCTCGCTCTCTACCCACCCGTGAAATTGCAGTCGCATCTCGCGCCTGCATTTATCTGACCAATTAAACATGTAAACAACTAGCTTACCTGTTCCATAGCAGGCTGCTCTATCTGTGCTAATTATTTGGGTAAATGTAAAACTATGTTGATTATACAGGTATATAAAAATGTACGAAAAGGAACTATATGAACAGTTTGTTTTTTGGGGGTTCAAACCGGTTCAGAACTTTATTATACTGGTCGGGAACACTGGAACAGAACGAAAAAAGTAGAGGTTCTGTTCGGAACGGAATGATTGGAAAATCAGTTTGGTTCCAACCCCTAAATAAAATGACTCACTGTCTGATGAGCTTTACATTAACGGTAACATAATAACATGTTAACTGCTGACCCCGCTGAGAGAGGGGTTATGGGAACTGGTCAAGTCAACCCAGTGGTGCATTTCTTCTGGATCACACCACGCTGAGACATTCATCATGTGCACACGCATGACTTGTAAGCAGCCTAGCAACCCTGTGTGTGTGTGTGTGTGTGTGTGTGTGTGTGTGTGTGTGTGTGTGTGTGTGTGTGTGTGTGTGTGTGTGTGTGTGTGTGTGTGTGTGTGTGTGTGTGTAACCTGGTGATGTGGCAGGAGCGCATGGCGTTAATATTATGACCAGGTGTTGATTGAGTGCCCCTAAAGCCAGTGACGCACGTCACCCCTTGTTTGGCACCCGTCCCGCCGCCCGTCAGAGCATGGGGCATATTCAGGCTGGCAGAGCCATGTGTTAGATCTTCTCAGCGCCTCCCTCGCTGTCTCGGCTAGCCGGGCCGCCACTCAACCATCCCCTCCGGCAACACCACGGGTCCCCGGGCCGGAGCAGGTTTAGTGCTAATGAAGTCAAATGAATTATAATGGAGGCCTGTATAGGCTGTGTCTGTGGTGCCAGCAGGGTAGCTGTTTTAATGCCAGCTAGGCCAGTCATCTGCTGTAGAAGGGTTAGCTAGCCTAGCGCTCTGTTGTTTGTCAGAACCAGAGACGGACATGCAAATCAGGTTAGATTACACCAATGAATCCATTGTGGGTTACTACTTACTGGAGGAGTGATAAAAGTACAGTAGCATGGAGGGATGGATGGGGGAGAGAAACGTTCTCGCCTAAAAGTTAGCGGAGAGGCCAGGTGAACCACATCATTAAAGGAGGCCCCTTGAAAAAGGGAAAGAGCTGGCAAATGAACATGAGTGGCAGGCATCGTTAGTAACTGCTTCCCTCTGCGCCTCTAAATCCCCTATAAAGTTTTATGTAGGCCTCTTTGATACAATAATGATTTTTTCTTGTAATCTTTTAAGCCCTGCACCTTTTCCCCCTGTCTGCTGCAGATCAAAGGCAGCTGGTTTTGCGCAAAAGGTACTCAGTTACTGGGTATCTGCCTTAATTGAAGGCAGCTGGCCCTGTGTGTTTTGGTCCTGATCTTGGCGCTGCTCTCCAGGGTCTCTACTCTACTCCCTCTCTGCCCGCCAGCTCCCCAGATCACACACACACATACACCCACGGAAAGTTCCCATAGAAAGCCAAAGTGACTTGGGGGGAGAGCAGGCTTGAGGTTTTGGCATTCACCACCCTCCACAGGCATCTGGGTATTTAGATTCAGTCAGAGACGTTCAAGTGGTTGGTGGAGCGAGAGAGAGACAGAAAGAGAGAGATAGAGACCACCACTGGACAGCCTGCTCTCCTCTCCTCGCCTCCTGGTTGATTGTCATCATTCTCATTTGGGGAGTCTGGTGAGTCCGATCCTCCTCACAGGGTCACAGAGTCTAACAGAAGTTAGGGAAACCAAGTGTCATTAGAGAAACCAGTGAGTAAACAGAGACAAAATATAGAACTAAAACATTATTTTCCCTATCAAACGTAAGCAAAAAACATGAGGCTTAATCTGCTGCTTGGCTGACTGGTTTCTTTGTCTGTTAAGGGATTTCATGCTCTCCCAACACTCCTTTGTGAGCACCACGGGTCGGGTTGGGCTGGTTTCCATTCATTGATGTGTTCCAGGACAAAAAGGACAATTTCTTCAGGGAAACATTATCCACGATGGCACAGATTACTAATAACCATGGAAAATTCTATATTTGTGTATAATATAGAATATTGTGTATGTGAATAAAATGGCGCCGACAGATAGGGCTGCCTCGCTTCTAGTCCTTAGGAAACTTTGCAGTATTTCGTTTTTTTATATATTATTTCTTACATTGTTAGCCCAGAAAATCTTAAGTGTTATTGCATACAGCTGGATTCTTATTCCATTCCTAACTTAGATTTGTGTGTATTAGGTATTTGTTGTGGAATTGTTAGATATTACTTGTTAGATATTGCTGCACTGTCGGAACTAGAAGCACAAGCATTTCGCTACATTCTCAATAACATCTGCTAACCATGTGTATGTGACCAATAAAATTCAATTTAATTTGATTTGTATGCCATTTGCAGGAAAGGAAAAATAAGTCCTGTTGCAATAGGGAAGTTTCTCTGGACAAGCCAACGTCTGGGACATAGCTCAGTCAAAGAGCTCTGAGCTCCTTACAACACAAGGTCTGCCTTCAATGTTCTAGCCAAAAGAAATGTGAAAGTAATTAGTGTCCACTGCTGTTTATTGAATAAAAAGGCACTTAGGGTGGAATTCCGACCCAAGTTAGGCATGCGTAAATGGAACGTAATTCCCTTTTTATGCAAAGAAATGAAGGTGTGGCGGAGGTGTGTCTACAGATATGCCGTATTCTGACCTTGACTTAATTCCCTCAGAATTCCACGACCTTTACGCGCGATGAAACAATGAACAACGTCGAGCAATCTGTCGTTTCCAAGTGGAATAACATCGACTTTCTTTTAACCTATAGAAATAACACCATTATCGGCCTCCTGAGTAGTGCAGCGGTCTAAGGCACTGCATCGCAGTGCTAGAGGCATCACTACAGACCTGGATTCGATCCCAGGCTGTGTCACAGCCCGCCATGACTGGGAGACCCATGAGGTGGCGCACAATCGTCCGGGTTAGGGGAGGGTTTGGCCGGCCGGGATTTTCTTGTCCCTTTGCGCTCCAGCAACTCCTTGTGGTGGGCAAGCTGACTTCGGTTGCCAGATGGACAATGTTTCCTCCGGCACTTTGGTGTGGCTGGCTTCTGGGTTAAGTGAGCAGTGTGTCAGGAAGCAGTGCAGCTTGGCAAGGTCATGTTTCGGAGGACACATGGCTCTCGACCTTCACCTCTCCTGATTCCGTAGGGGAGTTGCAGCAATGGGACAAGACTGTAACTACCAATTGGGGAGAAAAAGGGGAAGAAAAAAATATACAAAAAATAACACCATTCTCCATGCACTGTAATTTACAACTTGATAAGAGCTATTGATAAGAGCTAGGTAAATGAGTAAGCCGTTTGAATAAGGGGATTGTAAAGATAAGTGAAAATTGTTTTAGATCTATTTTGCCTTATGATCTCTGGAGACAAATGTGAAACTAGTCATCATATGGCAGCAAATTGAAGCATATCAACATATCACCTTTTCCACAGTGAATTTTATGAAATGTTGGCCTTATAACTTTGGAGACCCAAGCTATAGGCTTCTGTAGCCATGCGCAAATGACAGTATAGCACCAAACCTACCAAGTTGATTTGTGATTTCTAGACTTTTCACTCTATTTTTTACAATTTGTATCATGTTAAATATTAGCCATTATTGGTAGCCACCGTCAGTTATACCCACATACGTTTTGTACTGTCATTGAATTTGGTGTTCGTTTCCTTTCATTTTGCATCATTCCATTCCATTATTGGTTTACCTTTCTTTCCTCTGTCACATTAGTGTGGTTGTTCCTGAAGATCGCTAGCAATAGAATATTAGGCTAAGGTATTACAAGTTATACAATAATTTGGAACATGTAACCTATTTGCATCGTTATGGAACACAGACCATACTTAACAGTTTAGACCTGGAGCCTGTCAACACACTTCCATGATTACTGAGGATTATTGGGGTAGATTTATAAGACTACTGGTCAACCCCTATTGTACACCTTTCTCACCTTTAAACAATTGATTATGACAACTTTTAGGATGAATCAAACCACAATTCTTTATTCACCAATATATTTAGTGCGTAAAGAAAATCTGTTGGCCAGCAAGTGGGAGGGTTTTCAGCGGTTTAATTCAAATGTATTGAACGAGCGCAAGGGAACCAAACCTGCAAAGCCCATTGCGCACCTATATAAGGTAAGTCTGAATACCAACTACTAGAAGTGTGTAGGAAAAGCGTACATTTCCTATGTATAAGCAGGACCAGAAACACTCAAATCTAACACACAAAACATTTTTTTTTCTCTCCCAAGAACATCTGCTACCAATATGGACAAAATGTGTATTTTATTACTGATGTGGAAAATGTTTTATAGTACTTGGCTTGTTATTCAAACACAGGCCTTTAAGAAAACAATGGATGGGCTGCCTTGATGGCTGCTTGGACTGGATAATGGAAGTCAGTTTTGCAGTATGTGTGAGGTTACCTGCGTTTCAAACACATCTCCGTCAACACATTACAAAATGAGAATATATATTTTTTTATTAAATAAAACCTGCACAGCTATGCTGTTTGGTTTTAGAGGTGAACCAGCTGTATCACTAGGAGATGGAACAGAGAGGATGTATTTTTATCGACAATTCCACTTACAATTCTATTAGAGTACAGGGCATTGGTTCTGAGATAGGAAATTGGTATTTGAAGAACCCCATCCAAAAGTGGAGCAGGTGAGGGTGGTGAACATGAGATCAAGTACGCAGCAAAACTTGAAGTTCGTCCAGGCAAGAACAATTTCCCCAATGACTATGATCGTAAGCTGTCTCTACTGCACCAGAGCATGGACACGCTGTTCTGATAAGGTTAGAAGTAGGGCCTACTCTGTGGTTGGAAAAGTGGAGAAAGTGGAGTTGTTTTATCAATCACAGTTTTCTGTTTACATGAATTATGTTCATGTCAAAGTAACCTTTAGAAAGGAATCCAGTGTAGCTTATTCAGCCAATGGAATGGGTGCCATAGCATGGTTAGTGATGTCATTGCTATGTTACTGTCACTGCTTTTACTTTGATACGTATTGCTAATGAAGGCTTTGCTGATGTCAGTTGGCTGTGTCGGTACACCTGGCCTTGCAGGGGTCTGAAGCAACCCTCTGTCATCACCCACCTTCTCAAGATACCACAGGGTTGTATATACTCAATTTGCGCGCCATCTACACCCCACCCCTACTCGTCAAATTATATCCTGTCTGAAATTATATCCTGTCTGAAAGTGTTCATACAGAAAATGTCAGACAATTAGCCAAATCGTCCTGGAAAGGTCTAAGCAGGTACACTTCAGTATTATGCAGAGCACTTACTCTTAAAACGATACAATTCATCTCTAAATGAGCCACTTAGGAGACCGACTTATATTCAAATTCAGTCAGAAAGAAGAATGAACTGTGCTCTAAAATCACCACATAGTTGATGCACTAAATGTACAACAGATGTATTTCTTGACAACCAGAAAAAACACACAGGCTTAATCTGGAGAAACTAGAGAAGAGAGAACATTGCAAACAGCCCAATATAAATGAAACAGAAGAGTGTTTCCAGACCAGTGTAATTGCTACAGGAGTAACATCATGACGCCAGCTGATGAAAACACAGCCTTTTCCAGCGGCAGACATGGCTCATCACAGAGGAAGAGACAAAGGCAGAGAGGAGAGACGAAAAATGACATCTCCAAATTAAAGCCTATGTTGCTGGTGTCAGTTCTAATTTGGAGCTGCCTGTGGGGACTGGAATTAAACCAGTCAGCTCTGGTCTGATCTCATTCGTCCTCCATTTTGAATCTGCTCAGAAGAATCCCGAGCTGGAGGGAATATTGCTGGCAAATTGGTTTTAAATTAAAGGTGGCAAGGCATTCTGCTTCCTCAGCTCTTTCCCAGGTGCACTTAATCTAATTTCATTAAGGAGATGAGGACGGATGATCACTTGTGTTGAAACATTAAGTCAGTTCATTTTGCCCCCGTAAAAAAACTATTAGGGCTGTCAGCACCCTGGTGGGTTGGCTGTTTGTTATTGAATATGAGGAGTCTGGGAGAGAACCTGGGCCTCACAGGGATCGTGGGATGGAAGGGGGCATGGATGAGGAATGGGCCAGAGGCAGATACATTTTATACTATTTTTTCTTTCCTGTTACACGAGAGAAAGAGAGGGGAGAAGGAGAGGGGAGAAAGCAACACAGAGTCAGGATAGGAGAGAGAGAGAGAGAGAGAGAGAGAGAGAGAGAGAGAGAGAGAGAGAGAGAGAGAGATTGACAATAATATGACAAAATTCCCTGAGAGAGGGAAAAGAGATAATAAAACTGAAAGAGAGAGAGAGAGAGCAAGAGAGAGGAATAGAGAGAGTAAGAGAGAAGAAGGGGGTGAACTGTGGGTGATGTAACACTGTGTTCTATATTTCCATGGACACGGCGCTCCGTATGTAGGTGCACGTTACCTTTAGCAGACACGCTCGTCAGATACATCACCTAAGAGGATACTACCTGACGAATCATTACTGATAAGCTCTCAGAAACGCTCCGTCTTTGTGATACACCATTCATTCCCCATGCCGGGAGATAAGGGAGGGAGGAATTAATGTGTCAATCAAGTCAGAGCTTTGCTGTCCTGTCAAGCAAGTATTGAAACCATTAAAGAGCTGTAGCAGAGATATGGTAATGGTCCCCTGGGAGGGAGGAGGGAGGGAGAGGGAGACAGATACAGTTACTGCTGAATGAATGCCTGCCTGCCTGCCAAATAGAACCAAATGGAATTAGATGATCTGTGTGTCCACACTGGGCGAACGAGCATGAGACCATAGCTGCCATGACAGGGCAAGCCAGCCACTGTGTTAGCTAAGACTGGTAAAGAGAAGTAGCAAATTAGAGGCTAATGCTAGCATTCCAGACATGGAGAGGAGAGACAGAAAGCCATGGTTGTATTTGCAGAAGCTAAAGAACACAAAGGAAATTGGAGGAGCAGCAGCGCAGACAGGCGAGCTCAGCAGAATAGCGATAGGATGACACTTAGGGCAGTTCTTGAAAATGGAGAGGAGGACAAATTCCCTATTTTTATCTTCCTCTTGAATGAAAGAAAATGACCATCTTCACTTCAAGTAGCTTAAACGCACACGTCAAAAGTTGTACATTTTGGCTCTTTGACAAACTGTGGGTGGAGCAGGGAAGGTAGAAAAAGGGGTGTGGGAAGGTAACCATTCACCCCTCACAGGTCCTTCCAGTTTTCACAACAAGATATGCTAGTGCTCAAGTAATAGTCTGTTAAAGATACGGTATAAACAATGCTAATACCAGTTTGATTGAATCATACCACACAATGTCCAAATAGATACATGGAATTTAAATGTATATGAAACATGTATGGTGTTATAAAATGGGTTACTAGAACAGGAATTTCATAATGTAGTCTTATTTTAGTTGGAAAAGCTGTCCTGTGGTGTTGGATATGCAATAACTTAAGATGGCAACATATGCTGAATTTTAAAGTTCATTTTTAAAAACCCTCAACATCATAAATTCGGTAGAATTGGCCCTTCTGTTTCAGTTTAGTCACTGAATCATTGCCTTTATAGAAAACATCAGTGACATTGAGGAACAGATTTTAGTGTGAAACAGGCTAATGGGTAACATGCTTTGTATGAACTGCTTGGCTTTCATAAATAATGTTTAATCATTAGAGTCACAGAGACTCATTTGACCATGATATAATGTAATGGGCCACTCATTTCCTCTAAGAAGCCTGTGACAGTACAGCAGGGTTTGTTTACACACAGGCCCCTCTGTTGTGGTGTTCTTGGGGTTATTCAGGTTCAAGGCTACTATTTCTGACTTTGAATACTTCTCATTGTCAAACATCATGTTCAGATAATGGAGGAAAATCACACGTCTTTAAATGGCAGCTAGGCTCCGTGGAGGAAATACTAGCCATAGGAAAACAATCTGAGTGGGACTGGGATTGCATGTATTTCTGGGGCAGGCAAAGCCAGGCAGGTGAATCTACATAAACATCCCTACTGACAACATAGGACTCAAGTAGAGATGATCTAGCAATCTCAAGAAAACACACACTGAATACATTTGGAATACATCTGCAGTCTTATCTGCTGTGTGTTGGAATATGATGCTTTTACGAAGTGTCCATATCTAGCCAGGCTGGCCTGTGGTAACATACATCATCCTGGCTACCAGACAGTTGTATTCAAATACAGTAAGTGTAACTGATTGCACACAACGGACACACCTGCAAGCAATATTCTAATTGATGTAATCTGTTCAATCCTGACAATGCGGGCATTCAGGTGGCTGCTGGTCTGAAGTGAAAGAAAACAGCCATTGTTTTGCTGCGAGCCAGAGGAGCCAGAGGAGTTGGCAGCACCTGTTACAGTTAACATGAGGCAAATTAAACAGCACAGGTATTCTAAGTTTGGCCAATTACAAATGACAGTGTTTGTTTTCCCCTCATGAAAACCAATTTTACACTGGTGATTTTACTCGACTGATTGCTTGTCAAATTCTTTTCCACATCTCTCTGACTCCCATCATGCAATTTTCTCTGGATGATTTAGCCACTCTGTCTTCCTGATGAAGGTAATAGTCCTCTCCATTTCCTTGATCTATAAGTGGTCAGTTTACTACGGCTGAGGAGCCTTACCCAAACACAGACTTTCTTTTTTAGCTCATGTAATGAACATGAAAGACATGGTGCCCTTTCAGAGAGTAGTACTTTAGGAATTCACAACGGCCTCATCGTGATGGGCGTCAGCTCTGTCTGTTTTCTATGGACGGTGGCACATTTTTCACAAGCCCCATGGACAGACGGCCTGGTAAAAGTTAACCACCACCAGTCAAACCCAAGACTGCTGCACTTATATGAACCAACCACACCCCATTCCCTATGCTTTCACTAAATACCAAAAAAACGATTCTGATGGATTAGCCTTGAGAGAGAGAGAGAGAGAGAGAGAGAGAGAGAGAGAGAGAGAGACTTGCTTTGGCAATGTTAACATATGTTTCCCATGTCAATAAAGCTCCTTGAATTGAACTGAGAGAGAGAGAAACACACCCACATGTTGTGAACAACACATACGTAGTTAATGCAATCCACCGGCATAAACCATATGACATTCCTATTTCCCATGCAGCAAATTAGCAATGAACGTTCCATGTGGCAGGTGCAGGGGTAGGAGGTGGGCTATGGACATAGAACAGCAGGGAGGGATGGTGGGCGGGTTTACCTGAGGATACGGAGTTGGGATATTCTGTCTGTTGGGTAGTTCCTCCCCTTCCCCCTTCTCTCCCTCCTCCCCCATAGTGATGCCAGGGAGCTGTATGGAAACTGACAGGTCCTGAAAACCCCCCTTCCTGTCATGTCAAACTGACGGGCGAGAGAGAGGCTCCCCTTCTCTTCCCTGACTCACTCACTCACTCACTCACTCACTCACTCACTCACTCACTCACTCACTCACTCACTCACTCACTCACTCACTCACTCACTCACTCACTCACTCACTCACTCACTCACTCACTCACTCACTCACTCACTCACTCACTCACTCACTCACTCACTCACTCACTTTTTGTTTCAATGAAGAGATAAAAGCCTATTTACTTGCCAAAGCTACAGTTAATGCAAATGATGCTTCTGCTATCAATGTATTATTTATAGGGTGAGCAGAGCCGCAGACATTTCCACAGAACTGGGAGCTAAGCTTACAGGAGATTAGACATGCTATCTCATTCATTTACCAGGGGGTAATTGCTAAACTGCGGGGGAATTAAGATGTGTGAGGCTCCCATTGGTGGTTCATGGTGGATTGGCTGGTGGTGCTGATGCTGGTAGCAGCCATAGATGAAGGAGCCAGCCACCCCATAAGACTTAGATAAACAAGTGTTCAGTTGTGAAATTGGTATTACTACAAATACTCTATAGACACTCACCAACAGCTGTCAAACAGACTGACAGATGATTTATAACTGATGGCAACTTAGAAATCTGCCATTTAACAACATAAAGACTGTGATACAAGTTGCAATGCTATCACTAGGATATTAGGGACAGCAGTAGTGTATTTTCATGCATGAAATTAATTTGAATATGATGTTCAAACCTACATAAAAGTGTGATATACAGTGCATTGGGAAAGTATTCAGACCCCTTGAATTTTCACAGCATTATTCCAAAATAGATTAAATAAATAAAAATCCTCATCAATCTACACACGATACCCCATAATCACAAATTGAAAAGTTCTTTTTATTTTTTTTGCACATGTATTAAATGTAAAAACAGGAATACCTTATTTACATAAGTATTCAGACTCTTTGCTCAGGACCTTAGACTCGAAATTGAGCTCAGGTGCATCCTGTTTCCATTGATTATCCTTGAGATGTTTCTACAACTTGACTGGAGTCCACCTGTGGTAAATTCAATTGATTGGACATGATTTGGAAAGGCACATACCTGTCTATATAAGGTCCCACAGTTAACAGTGCATGTCAGGGCAAAAACTAAGCCATGAGGTCGAAGGAATTTCCCGTGGAATTCCGAGACAGGATTGTGTCGAGACACAGATCTGGGGAAGTGTACTAAAACATTCCTGCAGCATTGAAGGTCCCCAAGAACACAGTGGCCTCCATCATTCTTAAATGGAAGAAGTTTAGAACCACCAAGACTCTTCCTAGAGCTGGCCTACAGGCCAAACTGAGCATCCCCCTTAGAGAAGGGCCTTGGTCAGGGAGGTGACCAAGAACCCGATGGTCACTCTGACAGAGCTCCAGAGTTCCTCTGTGGAGATGGGAGAACCTTCCAGAAGGACAACCATCTCTGCAGTACTCCCCCAATCAGGCCTTTATGGTAGAGTGGCCAGACGGAAGCCACTCCTCAGTAAAAGGCTCATGACAGCCCGCTTGGAGTTTACCAAAAGACACCTAAAGGACTTTCAGACCATGAAAAACAAGATTCTCTGGTCTGATGAAACCAAGATTGAACTCTTTGGCCTGAATGCTAAGCGTCAGGTCTGGAGGAAACCTGGCACCATCCCTACTGGGGAAGCATGGTGGTGGCAGCATCATGCTGTGGGGATGTTTTTCAGAGGCAGGACTGGGAGATTACTCAGGATCGAGGGAAAGATGAACGGAGCAAAGTACAGAGAGATCCTTGATGAAAACCTGCTCCAGAGCGCTCAGGATCTCAGACTGAGTCGAAGGTTCACCTTCCAACAGGTACAATGACCCTAAGCACACAGCTAAGACAACACAGGAGTGGCTTCGGGACAAGTCTCTGAATGTTCTTGTGGTCCAGCCAGAGCCAGGACTTGAACCCGATTGAAAATCTCTGGAGAGACCTGAAAATATCTGTGCAGCGATGCTTCCCATCCAACCTGACAGAGCTTGAGAGGATCTGCAGAGAAGAATGGGAGAAACTCCCCAAATACAGGTGTGCCAAGCTTGTAACGTCATACCCTAGAGGACTCTTGGCTGTAATCACTGCCAAAGGTGCTTCAACAAAGTACTGAGTAAAGACTGAATACTTGAAATGTGATATTTCCGTATTTTTGCAAAAATGTTCAAAACAATGTTTTTGCTGTGTTATTATGGGGTATTGTGTGTAGATTGATGAGAAAAAAATATCTAATCCATTCTAGAATATGGCTGTAACGTAAAACAAAATGTGAACAAAGTCAAGGGGTCTGAATACTTTCCGAATGCACTGTATGCGATGTATGATCTATATTCTAAAAGCAGGTTCTTCTCTGCATCACATTGTTGTACTGTATGTGAATGTGATATATGTTGTGTACAGGCTGAGGGAGTCATTAACAGGTTTAAGGAGTTGAAGACGCAACATTCTCTTACACCTGTAAAAGCAGTGTTATCATTTGCATTGTGAAAAACTAACAGTGCAAATATATACCTTACTGAGCTGTGTTCCTTGTCAGTTTCTTTCTTACTCATCCTCATCTAGTAGTCTGTTATTCTTCTCCTCTCTTTAACCGAAGGCTGTTTCTTCTTCTTCAGTCAGGAACCCAACATTTGTTATTCACAACTCCTCACGTACACTTCATGTGGTGGGGAAAATAAACAGAAAAAAGTCTTACCTTGTCATCAACGTCACTCTCGCTGTCACACTACAAGGGAAGAGAAAGGGAAACATAAGGAATTATTCATTTTATCCCCCTTTCCCCAACTACCACCACCAACAAACTCATAATCAGTGCATATGTTATTTTTATGTGACTTCTTGTTCAGTGACAGCTTTCAACACAAACAAGGGAAGATGAAGGGAGCGAAAGTGTGGCGTTTGAGAGAGTTTTCAAGGTTTAAAAGCAGTACACAATACAATAACGCTACTCTGGAGTTTTCTGTGCAAATACAATGGTTTACAAAAGGTTGAAAAACAAACAGAAGAATAATGAGCTGTGTTGTAGAGTGAAGGTTGTTCATTCAACAGAAACTTGTCCATTATTATTTTGATTAGGATGTGAATGTATCATTTGCGCTTTCCACACATCATTAGATCATAATGTCCTATAAACAACATTTTTCATTGGTATGTTAACATTAATGCATTTCAAGTCTAGTTGTGAAAAGGATTACAAGTTTTAAAATGCAAATGTGCAATTATGGTATAGTATACTGCATATGGCTTATACAGATGTAGTATATATGTAGTATACTGTATATAGAATATACTGATGTAGCCTACAGGTATGGATCTTAATTAGATCAGTATTGTTACAGCAAAATAATCCTGCAGCAACAGGATTTGAACGTTTAGTCCATAATGTTGTTTGATCGGTGGTTAAGCTATTAGCTGGCCAAAATTAGGCTACATGAAAAGTGCAATATTGTTAATATAACCATGTGTTAGTACGGGTTTTCAGTGAATTTATGTAAATTATGAAGCTCATCTGCATTTCCTAATGTGCAGGAAAATTCTCATCACCAAAAGTGATCAAACTAAGATCATAATTCTGTAGAATGCCACAACCTCTATAGCCACCTGTGTCCTGCATGACTAGCATTCCTTTACAAGGCACACAAGCTCTTCTCTCATTTATTCTCTACTTCCGTTTCTCACGTTCATTAGGTGTTTAAAGTGAATAAATGTTCCTCCAGGCCGCCCCTCTCACACTACAATGGGAAGTGAAGTTGTGGAAATAGGAGTGGACCGGTTGGTGAGACGTCCTGGACCTCACAGTGGGGGAGCCAGATAGAAAAGAAAAAAAGCTATTCACGCAAAGAGCCATAGAGAAGAGAAGGCCCCCTGAAAAACACTGCCTGCCTGGCTTCAATCTGTCAATTAAGTTTCTGTGGCAACATATTTAAGTGCCCCTCTTTATTTGGTTTAACTGCTTTTCAGAGCTCCGGCACAAAGGGAGACGTTGGGTCAAAGGAGACACAGCGGTCCATTGTGTTGTAGCATGGTGGGTCTAAATGTAGAATTAAGTAACGCGGAGCAATCAGCACTACAGTCCAGACCTGGATTCAAATACTATTCAAAATCTATCAAAAACGGTTAGCGTTTGCTTTAGCCTGCCTGGAGGGCTAGATTCGTGCGTTTGCACTTTTGTGACGGCTCTACTGGTTCTATTGCCCGTGGCAAACTCAATCAAGCCCAGCTTAATTTTTTGACATCATTTCAAATAGTATTTGAACCCAGGTATGCTACCGCCCAGAGGCCAAGATCTCTCCAGAGAGCTACACTCCTGGCCTTAAATCATCTCATTCAGAAGACTTCTCCTGACTGGGGACAGAGGTAAGTCAAGAGATTCTGTGGCTCAACATGACATGAGTGACTGTGTGTGTGTGTGTGTGTGGTTGTTATATCTGTCTATATAACATCTTAAGACCATGGTGAAGCCCTAAACTCCCATATTGAACCATTCTTACAGGAGAAGGGGAGCTGAGACATTTAAACTGGAGGTCAGGTCGATAAAAAAGAGGGAACATAATTATTAATGCATCGATTTCCTTTCTAGAACTAATCAAAGTCATTGATGCTATTCAGAGGCAGTGAGTGAAAGAGAGAGAGTGAGAGAAAGAGAAACAGAAAGAGCGATTCAGAGAGAGAAACGGAAACAGAGAGAAAGAAACAAACAGAAAGAGAGATTAAGAGAGAGAAAGAGAGATTCAGAGAGAGAAACAGAAAGAGCGATTCTGAGAGAAACAGAAAGAGAGGGAAAGATAGGATCATTAAAAGGCCTTGACATTAGAATGTCTTTTTACAACACAAAGCCTACGCAAATGTTCCATTGTGTACAATCAATTATGTGTGTATGTGTGTGTGCACGTGTCTATGTATGTACGCGTGCATGTGTGTGAGAGTGAGTTCAGTATTAGAGAAAAAAAACATCCTGTTTGCTGCCTGTCCCTTAATTCTCCGGGGAATGTTTACAAACCATAATTCCAGGGCTTTACTTGTGAAAATACATTCATTAAAGGTACAGGGCATTACAGAACTGCAAGTGGCTTAGGCCCCCTGTCAATCACTTTCCCATTTAGCGCCGGGGGTTCTCAGCAAATTGATTGTCACATATTTCTACCTAGATGAGCCTGTTACTGGCTCAACACAACCTGTAATGAAGCAACATTTGTCTTTCTCTTACCACTCAGTCCTTTAAAAAAAAAAAAACACCAGCCTTTCTCCGTGCTTGATTTTCCTGTTGACAACAGGATGTGAAATGTGTTCTTAGTGTGCACCTCAACAGCCGGGCGCCTCACACAGTAATGCTAGTTCCCACTGTTATTGTTGGGGCCGAGCTAAAAACATGCATGGGCAATGGAGATTATCACTGAGGATGAGAATGCGAGTAGAGGATGAGGAGGCCACAGAGGGCTAGATAGTAGGAGAAGGATAAGGAGGAAAATAATAGCAAAATAGCAAAGCAGAGCTCTCATCCCCCCCACAGCCAACCCGTTAAGAAACATCTCCTGCAGCAGAGTGTAAAGGATGGAGTTGCCCTTATGGATAAAAACACATGCATTTCACATGTGAACACGTGAATGGTTCCAAAAACACGTGATCTAATGTGAAGTTAATGTGATAACATGTGACAATGTTTAAAGCAACATGTGGTAACATGAAAATGCACATGAAAACATGTGAACTGTCCCAAAAACAATTGTTTTCACATGATTTCGCATGTGAGAGTTCATGTGAAATCATGTGATTTTTCTGGAAAGGTGTTCTCAGAGGCAAGTGAAAAGTGAGAACAAACACTAAAAACATAGAGGAGATGGAGGGGGTCTGTCAGGGAGGTGTTTGGCTAGCATGGCTCCAGGCTATTACTACATAGCATTATAGGCCTTTGCTGAGTCTACACTGAGTGTACAAAACATTAATAACACCTGCCTTTTCCATAACATAGACTGACCAGGTGAATCCAGGCAAAAGCTGTGATCCCTTATTGATGTAACTTGTTAAATCCACTTCAATCAGTGTAGATGAAGGGGAGGAGACGGGTTGAAGAAGGATTGTTAAGCCTTGAGACACATGGTTTGTGTATGTGTGCCATTCAGAGGGTGAAGTGTCTTTAAACGGGGTGTGGTAGTAGGTGCCAGGGGCACCGGTTTGTGTCAAGAACTGCAACACTGCTGGGTTTTTCACGCTCAACAGTTTCCAGTGTGTATCAAGAATGGTCCACCACCCAAAGGATTTCCAGCCAACTTGACACAACTGTGGGACAAGAGACACCTGTCTGATTCCCGCCTGTCTGAGTGGGCTAATCCATTGTGAAGGCTGCGGGGATGGCACACAAGCAACACCAGTAGTACCTTTACTATTAATTATCATCATTTGTCATCTACAATGTTTGTTTGGTTACGGTCATTTCTGTTAATGCATTCAATATACACTGCTCAAAAAAGTAAAGAGAACACTTAAACAACACAATGTAACTCCAAGTCAATCACACTTCTGTGAAATCAAACTGTCCACTTAGGAAGCAACACTGATTGACAATAAATGTCACATGCTGTTGTGCAAATGGAATAGACAACAGGTGGAAATTATAGGCAATTAGCAAGACACCCCCAATAAAGGAGTGGTTCTGCAGGTGGGGACCACAGACCACTTCTCAGTTCCTATGCTTCCTGGCTGATGTTTTGGTCACTTTTGAATGCTGGCGGTGCTTTCACTCTAGTGGTAGCATGAGACGGAGTCTACAACCCACACAAGTGGCTCAGGTAGTGCAGCTCATCCAGGATGGCACATCAATGCGAGCTGTGGCAAGAAGGTTTGCTGTGTCTGTCAGCGTAGTGTCCAGAGCATGGAGGCGCTACCAGGAGACAGGCCAGTACATCAGGAGATGTGGAGGAGGCCGTAGGAGGGCAACAACCCAGCAGTAGGACCGCTACCTCCGCCTTTGTGCAAGGAGGAGCAGGAGAAGCACTGCCAGAGCCCTGCAAAATGACCTCCAGCAGGCCACAAATGTGCATGTGTCTGCTCAAACGGTCAGAAACAGACTCCATGAGGGTGGTATGAGGGCCCGACGTCCACAGGTGGGGGTTGTGCTTACAGCCCAACACCGTGCAGGACGTTTGGCATTTGCCAGAGAACACCAAGATTGGCAAATTCGCCACTGGTGCCCTGTGCTCTTCACAGATGAAAGCAGGTTCACACTGAGCACGTGACAGACGTGACAGAGTCTGGAGACGCCGTGGAGAACGTTCTGCTGCCTGCAACATCCTCCAGCATGACCGGTTTGGCGGTGGGTCAGTCATGGTGTGGGGTGGCATTTCTTTGGGGGGACGCACAGCCCTCCATGTGCTCGCCAGAGGTAGCCTGACTGCCATTAGGTACCGAGATGAGATCCTCAGACCCCTTGTGAGACCATATGCTGGTGCGGTTGGCCCTGGGTTCCTCCTAATGCAAGACAATGCTAGACCTCATGTGGCTGGAGTGTGTCAGCAGTTCCTGCAAGAGGAAGGCATTGATGCTATGGACTGGCCCACCCATTCCCCAGACCTGAATCCAATTGAGCACATCTGGGACATCATATCTCGCTCCATCCACCAACGCCACGTTGCACCACAGACTGTCCGGGAGTTGGCGGATGCTTTAGTCCAGGTCTGGGAGGAGATCCCTCAGGAGACCATCCGCCACCTCATCAGGAGCATGCCCAGGCGTTGTAGGGAGTTCATACAGGCACGTGGAGGCCACACACACTTCTGAGCCTCATTTTGACTTGTTTTAAGGACATTACATCAAAGTTGGATCTGCCTGTAGTGTGGTTTTCCACTTTAATTTTGAGTGTGACTCCAAATCCAGACCTCCATGGGTTGATAAATTGGATTTCCATTGATTATTTTTGTGTGATTTTGTTGTCAGCACATTCAACTATGTAAAGAAAAAAGTATTTAATAAGATTATTTCTTTCATTCAGATCTAGGATGTGTTGTTTAAGTGGTCCCTTTATTTTTTTGAGCAGTATATTATTATAACAGTCTTACCATTGTCATTGTAGGAGTCGACACAAAAATCTACGCTACACAAAAAGCGTTGGTTTATTTAATTCCATTCACGAGTTGTCAATTTATTCATTGTCTTTTGTTTGGAGCGCTCCTGTCAATCTTGAGTAAGGACACGCACCTGATTACGCATAGAACTAGGCCTTGACTACCTGGCCTACGCGCAAATGTAGGATAAAAAAATGTGCCCATTTGGGGATCTGATACTATTTCTGAATGTCTTAACTCACTGTGGAGCTTCTCAAAGCAAGTAAACTAAGTCTGTTTTTACATCCATGGAGAATGACAATAGTTCCTCAATGTAGCCTATTTGAAAAATCTTTCCAGCTCTCTCCCTTTTGATAACCACTCAGCATGAAATCGGAAAAAATGTCATGCTCTGATCCTGTGGAAATGTCATGAAAAAGGCCTTCCTGATTACTTCTTATGCCTTTCGCAAATACCCTGCAGCTGTGTCTGTCTGTCTGTCCGTCCGTCCGGAACTCACTGGCCCAGGAAACTCAAGTTAATAGTTGATACAATGTTTCAAGTTCCTTGCAGACAGGCTACTGTATGTATAGTACTACTGTATGTATAGTACTACTGTATGTATAGCCAATGTGATTGATAGGATATTTATTTTTATCAGGATATTTTCTACCTGCGGGCTGCAATGTTGTTATTTGTTAGATGTGTAGGCTATTTTTACATATTGGCAATAGAAGTTACTTTTAGATTTGTATCATTTTCATTTAGATAGAATGTTGATTAATCACATGACATTGATTTTGAGATATGAAGAATTTATTATAAATGAAATAAAACTGTTCCATGAAAATGTGCATATGTAAATCGTAACTGGTGCGCAGATCAGTAGAAATGGTAGAATAACTTGGCACTCCAAATGGAAAAGGTTGCCGACCGCTGGTGTGGCCTATTACCCGGCAACTTCTGGAGCATAATGTCAGAATCTGCGAAGGCCAGCGGGAGGAGGTGGTTCGGGTTGGGAACAGGGTTTTTTTCTGGTTAGGCTATATTGATCTCTGTCTCCCTCCTTAGTAATTTGTGTGTCATACTTTTTCATTGCAGTACTTAAAGCATCAGGCAAAGTACTGTAGCCTACATATTGTTGATTTTATTCAAAAATAGGGTGTGTCTATATATGGAAAAATACAGATTTTAAAGAACAGACGACTCTAGGCCGACCAATGTTTTGTTTTGTCAGGGACAGCCCAAATTGGGCCAATGCCATCCTGTACAATATGGTTGTAAAGTGGCTGGGTAGAGCAGCACTCGCCCATTCCCTCACTGTTGAACTGAGAGAACATCCTCTGTACTGTAGTAGCCAGCTAGGGCCAAGTGAGAAGAGGGAACACATTAGCCAAATGGTGAAAATGCAAAACCACAAACACACCAACAGCATGACGGCAGGCTGGACCAGTCAGAGGGGACATTGTTAAAAGCCGAGAGATATGTTGCTCACAAAGTTCCCTGACAGGAGCAAGGCCCCAGTGGGTTTGTCCTCTCATGGATATTCAAAAACAACCCCCACCCAACAAAAAAAGGAGGGAAGAGAGAGAATACCTGGCTACCGGTTCGGAGGCAGGCAGAGTGAGCAGCAACATCTGCACCTGGCAACCGCATGTAACCAGGGACTAGCTTCACGGGATGGTTCAGTCTCTCTGCCCCCCTACCCCTTCCTCACCCCCAGCCTCCCCATCCCTCTCCTCTGCTCCACACCTCAAACGCATGGTTTTGACATTCACGCAGCTTTCAACACGTTGGGAGCGGGAGATTTATTCAGACAGAGAAACAGCAGTCCAGACTGGTTCTCAGTGCTAGGCTAGCCCCATGACAACCTCATATCTCAGACCTGGAATGAAGCAGCAGGGCTGAGGACGAGACAGGAGACAAGGGTGGAACCAACCGGATGATTCTTCCTGACATTTTTCTGGCAGATTTCGTAATAGACGTGTGTGGGGGGAAGACAATAAGAGTTGCGCATCCCGGAGCACATTAAAAACGACTGCCCAAATTAATCACACAGTTCCACCTGTCACATTCTGAAGAGACTTGCAATGAATTTGCCTTGGAACGAGAGGGAGAAACTTGCCCGGCGACATAAATACTGGCACAGCATCAATGTCTGCTGGGGGCTGTCTGCCTGAATACTGATTCGGGCCACCCTGGCTGTGAGATATCCACAAGGATGCAAAACAAGAACGGAGGCTTGTAGTGCATAAATTTCACTGTCAGCTTTCTCTCCAAAAATGTAACTGTGAGGTTATACAGAAACTATCAATATTTGTGCCTCAGCCAAACAAAAATAGTCTCAGAAGTACTTAACCACCCACAGATTATGATAAGACCTCATATTCACTGTTGAAAAGACAAAAAAGGTGAGACTGTTGAGTAATTTCATGTTGTCTGAGAGAATGGTCTAAATTCTCCTCAGACAGTGTCTTAAATAGCCATCTTGGTTTATTATTGGAGGGCGTGGTGAAAAGCACAGACTCCATACTGTTTGAGATCTCAGAGGCACTCTGTGTTGGCCTAATGGCTCATCCAGATACTTTGGGATCCAATGGTAGCTTTACGCATGAAACAGCCACAATTTCCTCCACCTCAATTTCCCTCCTGTGCCTCCAGAGATGAGGTGTGTGATATTATGTGCGTCCCAAATGTCACTATATTCCCTTAATAGTGCATTACTTTTGACCCTGGTCAAAAGTATTGCACTATAAAGGGAATTGGGTGCCATTTAGGATGCAGATATTGTCCCTGCTGGGGTACCCTGCCTCTGCCACCGCTCCTAGTGCCCCAGGACACCAACCACCAGCCATGTTGTTAGCAGCAGCCCAGGAGGTCTCCAGAGCCCTGGATCTCTCCATGGCATCACAGAGCAACACAGAGCATGTTAAGCACTTCTTCCTACAGGATTCAGACATCTATAATTCATGGAGGTGATGCTTCTTGCATGCCCCTCTCAGTCTCAACATGATGATGAGTCATCATAGAGGCTGGGGGGTCGAAAGGACGCTGAGATTATTCTGATTGCATAACAAACAAGGGGAAAATGCAACAAATAAACCTCTCTTCTGGGCGCACTACGGAAGAGCGCACAATGCCTTGAGTTGCTGTAAACCAAAGCTGGAGCAAACAAAACATTTCGATTTTTCAATAGAAAGGAAGAGAGAGGCCAGTGGTTATGTTTTCCCACTGTAAATAGTCTACCGGCACCACAGGGTTCATGGTCTCTAACACTGGGCTTCTACCCTTTACACAACTCGACTAACATTGTCACCACCGTTCAACCTTCTCAACCTTTGAGAAGAGAAAAAAAAGATATATAAAGTAGTTCCTCTTGACCCTTCCTGGCACCTGCATGTGAGTGCACCACCGGGCACTCTGATTTGATCAAAGGCTCAGATCTATACAGCCATTTGACCCTTGACCTTGCCTGGGGGCTGCATGGGAAGTCAGGTGATTACCAGGGGTCAGACCAAGGGCTGGGGAATAGGGAGGTATTGATCCAGCTGAAGATGGAGGCTCGGAGAGAAAAGCTCTGCGGGCGGAAATGATATCGACCACGAAAAGAAGAGGCCCCGGCTCTGATGTAAAACTATATTTGAGCTGGGGACCTCTGATATGGCTGTACAAGCAGAGAGCTGAGCTGAGAGAGAGAGTAGAGCGTATAGGAGAGAGATAGGGCTCTTTTCTTTACATTAGACTGTCACGCCCTGACCTGAGAGAGACGGTTTATTTCTCTATTTAGTCAGGGTGTGGGGTGGGCATTCTATGTTTTGTATTTCTTTGTTGGGCCGAGTATGGTACCTAATCAGAGGCAGCTGTCTATTGCTGTCTCTGAATAGGAATCATACTTAGGCAGCCTTTCCCCGCCTGTGTTTTGTGGGTAGTTCTTTTCTGTTTTGTATTCGTTACCTGACGGAACTGTTTGGCTTTTCGGTTGGTTTCTTTGTTCTAGTGTTTTCATTGTTAAATAAAGATAATGAACACTTACCACGCTGCACTTTGGTCCCCTCTCTACGACAGCCGTAACATAGACAGACACTGTGGTTCCTTGGGAGGACCTGAGGAGCTGACATACTATAGTGAGCTGGAGCACGGAGCCATGTAAATCATCCAGAGAACAATATAAAGATGAAGGATCTTAATTTGATCACTGTGTTGCAGGAGAACATTCCTGCAATGCAGTACATTTAAAACTTGTAGTGTATTTGAGGTTTAAAAAGGCTTCTGAAGTTCTTAATTTCCACTATTAAATTTCAGACTTGATTTTCCCTCATGGAAAATGTATTAACCCCTACAAAATGTCCATTAATTATAATCCACATTTATAATCCAAATACAGTGCATTCGAGAAGTATTCAGACCCCTTGACTTTTTCCACATTTTGTTACTCAATCTATACACAATACCCAGGCTCTGGCTGGGCCACTCAAGGACATTCAGAGACTTGTCCCAAAGCCACTCCTGCGTAGTCTTGGGTGTGTACTTAGGGTCATTGTCCTGTTGGAAGGTGAACCTTCACCCCAGTTTGAGGTCCTTAACACTCTGGCGCAGGTTTTCATCAAGGATCTCTCTGTACTTTGCTCCGTTCATCTTTCCCTCGATCCTGACTAGTCTCCCAGTCACTGCCGCTGAAAAACATCCCCACAGAATGATGCTGCCACCACCATGCTTCACCAGACGTGATGCTTGGTATTCAGGCCAAAGAGTTCAGATGCTTGGCATTCAGGTCAAAGAGTTCAGACTTCTTCCATTTAAGAATGATGGAGGCCCCTATGTTCTTGGGGACCTTCAATGCTGCAAACATTTTTTGGTACCCTTCCCCAGAATTCATTCAACCTCATGGCTTGGTTTTTGCTCTGACATGCACTGTCAACTGTGGGACCTCCTATAGACAGGTGTGTGCCTCTCCAAATCATGTCCAATCAATTACATTTACCACAGGTGGACTCCAATCAAGTGGTAGAAACATCTCAAGGATGATCAATGGAAACAGGATGCCCCTGAGCTCAATTTTGAGTCTCTTACTTATGTAAATAAGGTATGTCTGTTTTTTTTTTTTTTATACATTTGCAAACATTTCTAAAAACCTGTTATTGCTTTGTCATTATAAGGTATTTATGAGGCAAAAATCGTATTTAATAACTTTTAGAATAAGGCTATAAAGTAACAAAATGTGTAAAAAGTCAAGGGGACTGAATACTTTCCAAATGCACTGTATATAATCCACGCAACTTTACATGATGTTTTTTGTATTTTTTTTCAGTATAATAATTCACATTTCTTGTTGCTGCAGGATTATTTGAATTTGCTGCTGAAATTAAGATCCTACTTCTGTAGGCCCGACCCCGATCCTGCCAGGCAAAGCTAAGCCAAGCACGGCTTTATAAAACCCAGACCACGTGTAAACAGCCTCCATCAGGGACCGCTAGCCCAGCGGTCGAATCCAGAGAGTCCCCCTCTAAATTAAAGGACTGCCCTGTGCCTTCCAACTAGAAATCCCTCAGCCTTTGCTTTCAGTACTCGCTAGGGGAGGGGGGCTGAGGGGGTGTTGGCGGGCTCTCACAATAGTCTGGCTCTGGCAGGGAGAGGAGGGGAGCAGAATCTAATGGGACTGATAGGAGAGAGATGGGGGAGCATTTATTCATGAGGAAAAAACAAGCGGCCAAAAAGCCAGCAGCAAAGGTACTGGGAATACACAGCGGTATTATGCATACGCTACAGCCCTAGGAGAGAGGGAGAGAGGGAGAAAATGGAGGCGGAAGAGAGAATTGGAATAATACAGAGAGAGAGCGAGGCGAGATAGAGAAAGAGAAAAATACTGATTTACGGCATCATTTTAGCAACTCATCTTTCATATGGCCCCCTTGGCTTCCTGTTTTCTCCCCTTTCTCACCCTCCTCTGTTTTGATACAGCTTCTGCCTCCCCACCCCCCTCTGTTTTGATACAGCTTCTGCCTCCCCACCCCACCCCCCTCTGTTTTGATACAGCTTCTGCCCCCCACCCCACCCTCCTCTGTTTTGATACAGCTTCTGCCTCCCCACCCCCCTCTGTTTTGATACAGCTTCTGCCTCCCCACCCCACCCCCCTCTGTTTTGATACAGCTTCTGCCCCCCCACCCCACCCTCCTCTGTTTTGATACAGCTCCTGCCCACCCATCCCACCCTCCTCTGTTTTGATACAGCTCCTGCCCCCCCACCCCACCCTCCTCTGTTTTGATACAGCTTCTGCCCCCCCACCACACCCTCCTCTGTTTTGATACAGCTCCTGCTCCCCCCCAACCTCCTCTGTTTTGATACAGCTCCTGCCCCCCCCCCACCCTCCTCTGTTTTGATACCGCTCCTGCCCCCCCACCCCACCCTCCTCTGTTTTGATACAGCTCCTGCCCCCCACCCCACCCTCCTCTGTTTTGATACCGCTCCCGCCCCCCACCCCACCCTCCTCTGTTTTGATACAGCTCCTGCCCCCCCCCCACCCTCCTCTGATTTGATACCGCTCCCGCCCCCCACCCCACCCTCCTCTGTTTTGATACCGCTCCTGCCCCCCACCCCACCCTCCTCTGTTTTGATACAGCTCCTGCCCCCCACCCCACCCTCCTCTGTTTTGATACAGCTCCTGCCCCCCCCCCCCCACCCCACCCTCCTCTGTTTTGATACGGCTCCTGCCCCCCACCCCACCCTCCTCTGTTTTGATACAGCTCCTGCCCCCCACCCCACCCTCCTCTGTTTTGATACAGCTCCTGCCCCCCCACCCCACCCTCCTCTGTTTTGATACAGCTCCTGCCCACCCATCCCACCCTCCTCTGTTTTGATACAGCTCCTGCCCCCCACCCCACCCTCCTCTGTTTTGATACAGCTTCTGCCTCCCCACCCCCCTCTGTTTTGATACAGCTTCTGCCTCCCCACCCCACCCCCCTCTGTTTTGATACAGCTTCTGCCCCCCACCCCACCCTCCTCTGTTTTGATACAGCTTCTGCCTCCCCACCCCCCTCTGTTTTGATACAGCTTCTGCCTCCCCACCCCACCCCCCTCTGTTTTGATACAGCTTCTGCCCCCCCACCCCACCCTCCTCTGTTTTGATACAGCTCCTGCCCACCCATCCCACCCTCCTCTGTTTTGATACAGCTCCTGCCCCCCCCACCCCACCCTCCTCTGTTTTGATACAGCTTCTGCCCCCCCACCACACCCTCCTCTGTTTTGATACAGCTCCTGCTCCCCCCCAACCTCCTCTGTTTTGATACAGCTCCTGCCCCCCCCCCACCCTCCTCTGTTTTGATACCGCTCCTGCCCCCCCACCCCACCCTCCTCTGTTTTGATACAGCTCCTGCCCCCCATCCCACCCTCCTCTGTTTTGATACAGCTCCTGCCCCCCCCCCACCCTCCTCTGATTTGATACCGCTCCCGCCCCCCACCCCACCCTCCTCTGTTTTGATACCGCTCCTGCCCCCCACCCCACCCTCCTCTGTTTTGATACAGCTCCTGCCCCCCACCCCACCCTCCTCTGTTTTGATACAGCTCCTGCCCCCCCCCCCCCCACCCCACCCTCCTCTGTTTTGATACGGCTCCTGCCCCCCACCCCACCCTCCTCTGTTTTGATACAGCTCCTGCCCCCCACCCCACCCTCCTCTGTTTTGATACAGCTCCTGCCCCCCCACCCCACCCACCTCTGTTTTGATACAGCTCCTGCCCACCCATCCCACCCTCCTCTGTTTTGATACAGCTCCTGCCCCCCACCCCACCCTCCTCTGTTTTGATACAGCTTCTGCCTCCCCACCCCCCTCTGTTTTGATACAGCTTCTGCCTCCCCACCCCACCCCCCTCTGTTTTGATACAGCTTCTGCCCCCCACCCCACCCTCCTCTGTTTTGATACAGCTTCTGCCTCCCCACCCCCCTCTGTTTTGATACAGCTTCTGCCTCCCCACCCCACCCCCCTCTGTTTTGATACAGCTTCTGCCCCCCCACCCCACCCTCCTCTGTTTTGATACAGCTCCTGCCCACCCATCCCACCCTCCTCTGTTTTGATACAGCTCCTGCCCCCCCATCCCACCCTCCTCTGTTTTGATACAGCTTCTGCCCCCCCACCCCACCCTCCTCTGTTTTGATACCGCTTTCTGCCCCCCCCCACCCCACCCTCCTGTTTTGATACAGCTCCTGCCCCCCCACCCCACCCTCCTCTGTTTTGATACAGCTCCTGCCCCCCCACCCCACCCTCCTCTGTTTTGATACAGCTCCTGCCCCCCCACCCACCTGTTTTGATACAGCTCCTGCCCCCCCACCCTCCTCTGTTTTGATACAGCTTCTGCCCCCCCACCCCATCCTCCTCTGTTTTGATACAGCTTCTGCCCCCCACCCCACCCCCCTCTGTTTTGATACAGCTTCTGCCCCCCCACCCCACCCTCCTCTGTTTTGATACAGCTCCTGCCCCCCCACCCCACCCTCCTCTGTTTTGATACAGCTCCTGGCCCCCACCCCACCCTCCTCTGTTTTGATACCGCTCCTGGCCCCCACCCCACCCTCCTCTGTTTTGATACAGCTCCTGCCCCCCCCCCACCTTCCTCTGTTTTGATACCGCTCCTGCCTCCCCACCCCACCCTCCTCTGTTTTGATACGACTCCTGCCCCCCCCACCCCACCCTCCTCTGTTTTGATACAGCTCCTGCCCCCCCACCCCACCCTCCTCTGTTTTATAAATCTCCTGGCCCCCACCCCACCCTCCTCTGTTTTGATACAGCTCCTGCCCCCCCACCCCACCCTCCTCTGTTTTGATACCGCTCCTGGCCCCCACCCCACCCTCCTCTGTTTTAATACCACTCCTGCCCCCCACCCCACCCTCCTCTGTTTTGATACAGCTTCTGCCCCCCACCCCACCCTCCTCTGTTTTGATACAGCTCCTGCCCCCCCACCCCACCCTCCTCTGTTTTGATACCGCTCCTGGCCCCCACCCCAGCCTCCTCTGTTTTAATACCACTCCTGCCCCCCACCCCACCCTCCTCTGTTTTGATACAGCTTCTGCCCCCCACCCCACCCTCCTCTGTTTTGATACAGCTCCTGCCCCCCCACCCCACCCTCCTCTGTTTTGATACAGCTCCTGCCCCCCCACCCCACCCTCCTCTGTTTTGATACAGCTTCTGCCCCCCCACCCCACCCTCCTCTGTTTTGATACAGCTCCTGCCCACCCATCCCACCCTCCTCTGTTTTGATACAGCTCCTGCCCCCCCCACCCCACCCTCCTCTGTTTTGATACAGCTCCTGCCCCCCCCACCCCATCCTCCTCTGTTTTGATAAAGCTCCTGCCCCCCCACCCCACCCTCCTCTGTTTTGATACAGCTTCTGCCCCCCCACCCCACCCTCCTCTGTTTTGATACCGCTTCTGCCCCCCCCACCCCACCCTCCTCTGTTTTGATACAGCTCCTGCCCCCCCCCACCCCACCCTCCTCTGTTTTGATACAGCTCCTGCCCCCCCACCCCACCCTCCTCTGTTTTGATACAGCTCCTGCCCCCCCACCCCACCCTCCTCTGTTTTGATACAGCTCCTGCCCCCCCCACCCTCCTCTGTTTTGATACAGCTCCTGCCCCCCCACCCTCCTCTGTTTTGATACAGCTTCTGCCCCCCCACCCCACCCTCCTCTGTTTTGATACAGCTTCTGCCTCCCCACCCCACCCCCCTCTGTTTTGATACAGCTTCTGCCTCCCCACCCCACCCCCCTCTGTTTTGATACAGCTTCTGCCCCCCCACCCCACCCTCCTCTGTTTTGATACAGGTCCTGCCCCCCCCCCACCCCACCATCCTCTGTTTTGATACAGCTCCTGGCCCCCACCCCACCCTCCTCTGTTTTGATACCGCTCCTGGCCCCCACCCCACCCTCCTCTGTTTTGATACTGCTCCTGCCCCCCCCCCCCACCCCACCCTCCTCTGTTTTGATACAGCTCCTGCCCCCCCACCCCACCCCACCCTCCTCTGTTTTGATACGACTCCTGCCCCCCCCACCCCACCTTCCTCTGTTTTGATACAGCTCCTGCCCCCCCACCCCACCCTCCTCTGTTTTATAAATCTCCTGGCCCCCACAGCTTCTGCCCCCCCACCCCACCCTCCTCTGTTTTGATACAGCTCCTGCCCCCCCACCCCACCCTCCTCTGTTTTGATACAGCTCCTGCCCCCCCACCCCACCCTCCTCTGTTTTGATACAGCTTCTGCCCCCCCACCCCACCCTCCTCTGTTTTGATACAGCTCCTGCCCACCCATCCCACCCTCCTCTGTTTTGATACAGCTCCTGCCCCCCCACCCCACCCTCCTCTGTTTTGATACAGCTCCTGCCCCCCCCACCCCATCCTCCTCTGTTTTGATACAGCTCCTGCCCCCCCACCCCACCCTCCTCTGTTTTGATACAGCTTCTGCCCCCCCACCCCACCCTCCTCTGTTTTGATACCGCTTCTGCCCCCCCCACCCCACCCTCCTCTGTTTTGATACAGCTCCTGCCCCCCCACCCCACCCTCCTCTGTTTTGATACAGCTCCTGGCCCCCACCCCACCCTCCTCTGTTTTGATACCGCTCCTGGCCCCCACCCCACCCTCCTCTGTTTTGATACTGCTCCTGCCCCCCCCCCACCCTCCTCTGTTTTGATACAGCTCCTGCCCCCCCCCCCCCACCCCACCTTCCTCTGTTTTGATACCGCTCCTGCCCCCCCACCCCACCCCACCCTCCTCTGTTTTGATACGACTCCTGCCCCCCCCACCCCACCCTCCTCTGTTTTGATACAGCTCCTGCCCCCACCACCCCACCCTCCTCTGTTTTGATACAGCTCCTGGCCCCCACCCCACCCTCCTCTGTTTTGATACCGCTCCTGGCCCCCACCCCACCCTCCTCTGTTTTGATACTGCTCCTGGCCCCCACCCCACCCTCCTCTGTTTTGATACAGCTCCTGCCCCCACCACCCCACCCTCCTCTGTTTTGATACAGCTCCTGCCCTCCCACCCCACCCTCCTCTGTTTTGATACTGCTCCTGGCCCCCACCCCACCCTCCTCTGTTTTGATACAGCTCCTGCCCCCACCACCCCACCCTCCTCTGTTTTGATACAGCTCCTGCCCTCCCACCCCACCCTCCTCTGTTTTGATACGGCTCCTGCCCCCCCCCCCCCCCCCCCACCCTCCTCTGTTTTGATACGGCTCCTGCCCCCCCCACCCCACCCTCCTCTGTTTTGATACCGCTCCTGGCCCCCACCCCACCCTCCTCTGTTTTGATACAGCTCCTGCCCCCCCCACCCTCCTCTGTTTTGATACAGCTCCTGCCCCCCCACCCTCCTCTGTTTTGATACAGCTTCTGCCCCCCCACCCCACCCTCCTCTGTTTTGATACAGCTTCTGCCTCCCCACCCCACCCCCCTCTGTTTTGATACAGCTTCTGCCTCCCCACCCCACCCCCCTCTGTTTTGATACAGCTTCTGCCCCCCCACCCCACCCTCCTCTGTTTTGATACAGCTCCTGCCCCCCCCCACCCCACCATCCTCTGTTTTGATACAGCTCCTGGCCCCCACCCCACCCTCCTCTGTTTTGATACCGCTCCTGGCCCCCACCCCACCCTCCTCTGTTTTGATACTGCTCCTGCCCCCCCCCCCCACCCCACCCTCCTCTGTTTTGATACAGCTCCTGCCCCCCCACCCCACCCCACCCTCCTCTGTTTTGATACGACTCCTGCCCCCCCCACCCCACCTTCCTCTGTTTTGATACAGCTCCTGCCCCCCCACCCCACCCTCCTCTGTTTTATAAATCTCCTGGCCCCCACAGCTTCTGCCCCCCCACCCCACCCTCCTCTGTTTTGATACAGCTCCTGCCCCCCCACCCCACCCTCCTCTGTTTTGATACAGCTCCTGCCCCCCCACCCCACCCTCCTCTGTTTTGATACAGCTTCTGCCCCCCCACCCCACCCTCCTCTGTTTTGATACAGCTCCTGCCCACCCATCCCACCCTCCTCTGTTTTGATACAGCTCCTGCCCCCCCCACCCCACCCTCCTCTGTTTTGATACAGCTCCTGCCCCCCCCACCCCATCCTCCTCTGTTTTGATACAGCTCCTGCCCCCCCACCCCACCCTCCTCTGTTTTGATACAGCTTCTGCCCCCCCACCCCACCCTCCTCTGTTTTGATACCGCTTCTGCCCCCCCCACCCCACCCTCCTCTGTTTTGAGACAGCTCCTGCCCCCCCACCCCACCCTCCTCTGTTTTGATACAGCTCCTGGCCCCCACCCCACCCTCCTCTGTTTTGATACCGCTCCTGGCCCCCACCCCACCCTCCTCTGTTTTGATACTGCTCCTGCCCCCCCCCCACCCTCCTCTGTTTTGATACAGCTCCTGCCCCCCCCCCCCCCCCACCCCACCTTCCTCTGTTTTGATACCGCTCCTGCCCCCCCACCCCACCCCACCCTCCTCTGTTTTGATACGACTCCTGCCCCCCCCACCCCACCCTCCTCTGTTTTGATACAGCTCCTGCCCCCACCACCCCACCCTCCTCTGTTTTGATACAGCTCCTGGCCCCCACCCCACCCTCCTCTGTTTTGATACCGCTCCTGGCCCCCACCCCACCCTCCTCTGTTTTGATACTGCTCCTGGCCCCCACCCCACCCTCCTCTGTTTTGATACAGCTCCTGCCCCCACCACCCCACCCTCCTCTGTTTTGATACAGCTCCTGCCCTCCCACCCCACCCTCCTCTGTTTTGATACTGCTCCTGGCCCCCACCCCACCCTCCTCTGTTTTGATACAGCTCCTGCCCCCACCACCCCACCCTCCTCTGTTTTGATACAGCTCCTGCCCTCCCACCCCACCCTCCTCTGTTTTGATACGGCTCCTGCCCCCCCCCCCCCCCCCCCCCCCCCCACCCTCCTCTGTTTTGATACGGCTCCTGCCCCCCCCACCCCACCCTCCTCTGTTTTGATACAGCTCCTGCCCCCCCACCCCACCCTCCTCTGTTTTGATACAGCTCCTGGCCCCCACCCCACCCTCCTCTGTTTTGATACCGCTCCTGGCCCCCACCCCACCCTCCTCTGTTTTGATACCGCTCCTGGCCCCCACCCCACCCTCCTCTGTTTTGATACAGCTCCTGCCCCCCCACCCCACCCTCCTCTGTTTTGATACAGCTCCTGCCCACCCATCCCACCCTCCTCTGTTTTGATACAGCTCCTGCCCCCTCCCACCCCACCCTCCTCTGTTTTGATACAGCTCCTGCCCCCCCACCCCACCCTCCTCTGTTTTGATACAGCTCCTGCCCCCCCACCCACACCCTCCTCTGTTTTGATACAGCTCCTGTCCCCCTCCCACGCTCCTCTGTTTTGATACAGCTCCTGCCCCCCCCCCACCCCACCCTCCTCTGTTTTGATACAGCTCCTGGCCCCCACCCCACCCTCCTCTGTTTTGATACCGCTCCTGGCCCCCACCCCACCCTCCTCTGTTTTGATACTGCTCCTGCCCCCCCCCCCCCACCCCACCCTCCTCTGTTTTGATACAGCTCCTAATCCCCCACCCCACCCCACCCTCCTCTGTTTTGATACGACTCCTGCCCCCCCCACCCCACCCTCCTCTGTTTTGATACAGCTCCTGCCCCCCCACCCCACCCTCCTCTGTTTTATAAATCTCCTGGCCCCCACAGCTTCTGCCCCCCCACCCCACCCTCCTCTGTTTTGATACAGCTCCTGCCCCCACCACCCCACCCTCCTCTGTTTTGATACAGCTCCTGGCCCCCACCCCACCCTCCTCTGTTTTGATACCGCTCCTGGCCCCCACCCCACCCTCCTCTGTTTTGATACTGCTCCTGGCCCCCACCCCACCCTCCTCTGTTTTGATACAGCTCCTGCCCCCCCCACCCCACCTTCCTCTGTTTTGATACCGCTCCTGCCCCCCCACCCCACCCCACCCTCCTCTGTTTTGATACGACTCCTGCCCCCCCCACCCCACCCTCCTCTGTTTTGATACAGCTCCTGCCCCCACCACCCCACCCTCCTCTGTTTTGATACAGCTCCTGGCCCCCACCCCACCCTCCTCTGTTTTGATACCGCTCCTGGCCCCCACCCCACCCTCCTCTGTTTTGATACTGCTCCTGGCCCCCACCCCACCCTCCTCTGTTTTGATACAGCTCCTGCCCCCACCACCCCACCCTCCTCTGTTTTGATACAGCTCCTGCCCCCCCCCCCCCCCCACCCCACCTTCCTCTGTTTTGCTACCGCTCCTGCCCCCCCACCCCACCCTCCTCTGTTTTGATACGACTCCTGCCCCCCCCACCCCACCCTCCTCTGTTTTGATACAGCTTCTTCCCCCCCAACCCACCCTCCTCTGTTTTGATACCGCTCCTGGCCCCCCACCCCACCCCACCCCACCCTCCTCTGTTTTGATACAGCTTCTGCCCCCCCACCCCACCCTCCTCTGTTTTATAAATCTCCTGGCCCCCACCCCACCCTCCTCTGTTTTGATACGGCTCCTGCCCCCCCACCCCACCCTCCTCTGTTTTGATACAGCTTCTTCCCCCCCAACCCACCCTCCTCTGTTTTGATACCGCTCCTGGCCCCCCACCCCACCCCACCCCACCCTCCTCTGTTTTGATACAGCTTCTGCCCCCCCACCCCACCCTCCTCTGTTTTGATACAGCTCCTGCCCCCCCACCCCACCCTCCTCTGTTTTGATACAGCTTCTGCCCCCCCACCCCACCCTCCTCTGTTTTGATACAGCTCCTGCCCCCCCACCCCACCCTCCTCTGTTTTGATACGGCTCCTGCCCCCCCCACCCCACCCTCCTCTGTTTTGATACAGCTCCTGCCCTCCCACCCCACCCTCCTCTGTTTTGATACAGCTCCTGCCCTCCCACCCCACCCTCCTCTGTTTTGATACGGCTCCTGCCCCCCCCCCCACCCCACCCTCCTCTGTTTTGATACGGCTCCTGCCCCCCCCCACCCCACCCTCCTCTGTTTTGATACAGCTCCTGCCCCCCCACCCCACCCTCCTCTGTTTTGATACGGCTCCTGGCCCCCACCCCACCCTCCTCTGTTTTGATACAGCTCCTGCCCCCCCACCCCACCCTCCTCTGTTTTGATACAGCTTCTGCCCCCCCACCCCACCCTCCTCTGTTTTGATACAGCTCCTGCCCCCCCACCCCACCCTCCTCTGTTTTGATACGGCTCCTGCCCCCCCACCCCACCCTCCTCTGTTTTGATACAGCTCCTGCCCTCCCACCCCACCCTCCTCTGTTTTGATACAGCTCCTGCCCTCCCACCCCACCCTCCTCTGTTTTGATACGGCTCCTGCCCCCCCCCCCCCCCCCCCCACCCCACCCTCCTCTGTTTTGATACGGCTCCTCCCCCCCCACCGCACAGCAGAGCAACAGCGGCAGACAGCATTGGAAATTTAAGTCGGGTTTAGGAGAAATTAGCAGAGGAAGGAAGGAAATGGGATGTTGACTTGAACTGGCCCTGAGGGCAGCTGAGAGTCTCCCTGCTCTGCGCGGCGTGGCACGGGCTCCACTGGCTGCCTGACAGTTTGATGGAGCGAGTGGAGGCTTCCCTGAGGCCTGCGCCAACGTCTCTCACACTGATGTAGCTCAGTGAGGAACAGATTGAGCCTCTGGGCATTGCTCTGTACAGTTTCTCTCTCCTTCTCTGTCCTTCCCTCCCTCTCGCTCGCTCGCTCCCTCTTTCTCTCTTGACCCCTCCCTCACAGAAAGAGAGAAAGGGGGAGAGAGATAAGGCTTCCCCTTCCCTGTAGTTCTTGTTCTCTCGGTCAGCATTGTGATGAGCACTACAGATGCCGTTTATTGACGTCTAGTCTATGCAAAGGGCTAGGGAGGGAGAGAGGGAGAGAGACAGAGGGAGGGAGTGAGGGGGAGTCAGCGGCTGTGAGGGCACAGACTTAATGAAAAGAGTCTTGCAGCAGCCCACTGTGCGCTGGTCATGAGAAGCATGTGCCACCGGGGGGCTCTACTGCTAATTTCGGGGGCCAGCCAAGCGTTTCACGCTAGACTTGTCATTCGGCCATAGGGGCATTCATGCTGGGTGACAGCAATTGCCAGAGGGGGCCGTTCTCATCCCTCCTTTTCCTCCTTCCATTCCCTCTTGCCTCCCACCCTCTTTTCCCCTCTGCAATGATCAAAAACTGTCATAGGCAGGCTAAAGAATTACAAATGAGTGTCCTGTGGCACTGGTTGGGACTGGATTCAACTCTCTCTCTCCTCAGTTGGCCAGGACAGTATAGCTCCTCTCCGCCCCCCTGCCGGTCTGGCTGTAATACATGTGCAGGGTTTTCTACTGTATCTTGTTCTACAACCAGTTAACACAGCATTAATCTACAGCAAAACAAGAGGGTTAATCCCAATCCCAAATCTAATAGAAATACTACTATGTGAGCTCCTGGCCTGAGATGAGAGTAGCATCTCCCACACTAAGTCTCCATCCCAAATGAAACCCTATTCCTTATATAGTGCACTACTTTTGATCATAGGGCTCTGGTAAAAAGTAGTGCACTATATAGGGAATAGGGAGCCATTTGGGACGCAGCCTAAGGCCCAATTCCTCCCCTGCCACATGTTACTGTCTGTATGTCTGTCCTAGAGGTAAAAGCTGGCCAACAGGTCTTTAATCAGTGACATCGACTTCCAGAGGATTTGGCTTGCTCTTGGGTTCTCTCTGAACTTGGATATACAAGAACAAAGTCATTGGAAATCATTAGAGGAGGAAGGATGGAAGACAGAACTCTAGGTGCAGAACCATAGCTTTACTGAGCTGCCCAGTGCCCAGGCAAACTAACTTTCCTCACCCTGGGCTGAAATCCTCATCACAGAGACTACTGTTTAGAAAATGAAAGGGCAGACACTTGTTTTACCGACACTACTGACAGCTATGGAGAGAATGAATAACACTACTGATGGAGAGAGAGACAGAGAAAATAAAGAGATGTTAACAGCTGGTTCTATCCTACTTAAAAAGCAATGTCTACCTTAGGTATGTCAACTGAGAGAGAGAGGAGGGGGAGATACTGTATGTAGTCAGTAATGAAGGGTTGGAAAGGGGGATGGGGTGGGTGGGTGGAAGTGAATTAACCTGAGAGAAAGAAGGAAACTTCTGTTAATCTCTCCAAAACAAGCTATCATGAGAGATGGAGCAGGGAAGAGAGACAGAGCGAGAGAGAGAAAAAAAGAGAGAGAGAAGAGAGAGGGATATGAGCGAGAGCGAGGAAGGAGGAGGGGAGAGGAGGAGCACATCCTCAGGCTGTGAATAATTTAGAGGAGCACTGGGAAGACGAAACAAAGACAAACACAAAACACTGGCAGCGTTTGACCCAGAGCTGCAGCGAAATCATCACACATCAAAGTCGAGAGCTCTCTCTCTCTCTCTCTCTCTCTCTCCCTGTCTTTTTATCTCTCCCCTCCCTCTCTCTCTTTCCCCCCTCCTTCAATCTCTTCCTCCCCCTCTCTCTCATGGCTCCCCCTCACAGCCAGACAGTGAAGAAACAGCTGTGCTCTACTCTTGTTTCTCCTCATATTCTATAAGACCCAAAATAATGGCTGACAACTCAGTTCCCACTGACTCCTCCCCCAGCCAGCCAACCAGCCTTCCCTGTCCTCAGAGAGAGGAGAGAGACATGACGCTGTCTGCCGCTGATAATACTGAACCAGGGAAGGTGGGCTCAGCCCACCCCTCATGGAGCTCAGCCGTCACTGCAGAGACAGTCACAGTGCCCATCACCGTCAGGAGCTTCTCTCTTCTGCCAGACGTAAAGACAACTCTGAGACAAAGCAGCTAAAATCAGCAGGAAGATATGGCAGGATAGGGTAGGGACCTATATATAAGACGGTAGGGTTGGGTACTATACTGCAGACGGCAAGGTACAGCTGGGTACTATACTACAGATGGTATGGTAGGGTTGGGTACTATATTGCAGATGGCAGGATAGGGTTGGGTACTATACTACTGACGGTAGAATAGGGTAGGGTTGGTTACTATACTACTGACGGTAGAATAGGGTAGGGTTGGGTACTATACTGCAGATGGTAGGGTAGAATACTATACTGCAGATGGTAGGATAGGGTACTATACTGCAGACGGTAGGGAAGGGTAGTATACTGCAGATGGTAGAGTTGGGTACTATACTAAAGACGGTAGAGTAGGGTAGGGTTGGGTTGGGTACTATACTGCAGGTGGTAGGGTAGGGTACTATACTGCAGATGGTAGGGTAGGGTACGGTAGGGTAGGGTACTATACTGCAGATGGTAGGGTACAGTAGAGTTGGGTACCATACCGCAGATGGTAGGGTACGGTAGAGTTGGATACTATACTGCAGATGGTAGGGTTGGGTTAGGTACAATACTGCAGGTGATAGGTTAGGGTACTATATTGCAGATGGTATAGCAGGGTTGGGTACTATACTGCAGAAGGTAGGGTAGGGTTGGGTACTATACTGCAGACAGTAGTGTAGGGTACTATACTGCAGATGATAGGGTAGGGTATTATACTGCAGGTGGTAGGGTAGGGTACTATACTGCAGATGGTAGGGCACGGTAGGGTCTGGTTCTATACTGCAGATGGTAGGGTACGATAGAGTTGGGTACCATACTGCAGATGGTAGGGTACGGTAGAGTTGGGTACTATACTGCAGATGGTAGGGTACGGAAGAGTTGGGTACCATACTGCAGATGGTAGGGTACGGTAGAGTTGGGTACTATACTGCAGATGGTAGGGTACGGTAGAGTTGGGTACTATACTGCAGATGGTAGGGTTGGGTACTATACTGCAGATGATAGGGTAGGGTTCTATATTGCAGATGGTACGGTAGGGTTGGGTACTATACTGCAGATGGTAGAGTAGGGTTGGGTACTATACTGCGGATGGTAGGGTAGGGCTGGGTACTATACTGCAGACAGTAGGGTAGGGTAGTATATTACATAGTGTAGGGTAGAGTTGGGTACTATACTGCAGATTGTACAGTAGAGTTGGGTACTATACTGCAGACCGGAGGGTAGACTAGTGATGGGTACTATACTGCAGATGGTATGGTAAGATAGAGTTGGGTACTATACTACAGACAGTAGGGTAGGATAGGGATGGGTACTATACTGCAGATGGTATGGTAGGATAGAGTTGGGTACTATACTGCAGATGGTATGGTTGGGTAATATACTGCAGATGGTAGGGTTGGATACTATACTGCAGATGGTAGGGTAGTGTTGGTTACTGTACTGTAGATGGTAGGGTAGGGTTAGGTACTATACTGCAGATGGTAGGGTAGGGTTGGGTACTATACTGCAGACGGTAGGGTAGGGTTGGGTACTATACTGCAGATGGTAGGGTAGGGTTGGGTGCTATACTGCAGACAATAGGGTAGGATAGGGTTGGGTACCATACTGCAGATTGTAGGGTAGAGTACTATACTGCAGACGGTAGGGTAGGATAGGGTAGGGTTGGGTACTATACTGCAGACGGTAGGGTATAATACTGCAGATGGTAGGGTAGGGTTGGGCACCATACTGCAGATGGTAGGGTAGAGTACTATACTGCAGACGGTAGGGTAGGATAGGGTAGGGTTGGGTCCTATACTGCAGAAGGTAGGGTAGGATAGGGTAGGGTTGGGCACCATACTGCAGATGGTAGGGTAGAGTACTATACTGCAGAAGGTAGGGTAGGATAGGGTAGGGTTGGGTCCTATACTGCAGACGGTAGGGTAGGGTGTAATACTGCAGATGGTAGGGTAGGGTAAGGTGGGGTTGGGTACTATACTGCAGACGGTAGGGTAGGGTTTAATACTGCAGATGGTGGGGTAGGGTGGGTTGGGCACCATACTGCAGCTGGTAGGGTAGAGTACTATACTGCAGACGGTAGGGTAGGATAGGGTAGGGTTGGGTCCTATACTGCAGTGGTAGGGTAGGATAGGGTAGGGTTGGGTACTATACTGCAGACGGTAGGGTAGGGTATAATACTGCAGATGGTAGGGTAGGGTAGGGCACCATTCTGCAGATGGTAGGGTAGAGTACTATACTGCAGAAGGTAGGGTGGGATAGGGTAGGATTGGGTACTATACTGCAGACGGTAGGGTAGAGTTTAATACTGCAGATGGTAGGGTAGGGTAGGGTTGGGCACCATACTGCAGATGGTAGGGTAGAGTACTATACTGCAGACGGCAGGGTAGGATAGGGTAGGGTTGGGTCCTATACTGCAGACGGTAGGGTAGGATAGGGTAGTGTTGGGTACTATACTGCAGATGGTAGGGAAGGGTAAAATACTGCAGATGGTAGGGTAGGGTAGGGTTGGGCACCATTCTGCAGATGGTAGGGTAGAGTACTATACTGCAGATGGTAGGGTATGATAGGGTAGGAGTGGGTACTATACTGCAGACGGTAGGGTAGGGTAAATACTGCAGATGGTAGGGTAGGGTTGGGCACCATACTGCAGATGGTAGGGTAGAGTGCTATACTGCAGTTGGTAGGGTAGAATAGGGTAGGGTTGGGTCCTATACTGCAGATGGTAGGGTAGGATAGGGTAGGGTTGGGCACCATACTGCAGATGGTAGGGTGGAGTACTATACTGCAGACGGTAGGGTAGGATAGGGTAGGGTTGGGCACCATACTGCAGATGGTAGGGTGGAGTACTATACTGCAGACGGTAGGGTAGGATAGGGTAGGGTTGGGTACTATACTGTAGATGGTAGGGTAGGATAGGGTAGGGTTGGGTCCTATTCAGCAGACGGTAAGTTAGAGTACTACTATTATAGTGCGGATGTAGCAGAGCAGTAAATCACATCTGTTCTCTCTGTCTGTTATTAGGGGGAGGAGAGGTTAAATGGAGTTCATTGAAACACCTTTCATCAGGACACCATGAATCACAGCACCTGTTGAGGTCCATGTCTGTGTGTGTTTCAAGTTCTATTAGTCGTACGTACAGGATACACATGATATACACCGTCCAACCAAATGCTTACTTGCAGGTTCCTTCTCTAAAATTCTACAACAATAAGAAATAATGAAAGATAAGAATACGCACATAAATTAAATGGCTCAGTAGAATAGAATAAGCATTTTAGAATAAGTATAATACAGGAGGGCAAAATGTATAGCATGTTGTGATGTGTGTGTAGCCTTCAGAAAGTATTCATACCCCTTGACTTATTTCACATTTGTTACAGCCTGAATTCAAAATGAATTAAATATATGTTTTTTCTCACCCATCTACACACAATACCCCATAATGACAAAGTGAAAACATGTTTTTAGAATGTTTGCTAATTTATTGAAAATTAAATAAAGAATGATCCTATTTACATAAGCATTCACACCCCTGAGTCAATACTTTGTAGAAGCATGGCCATGATTTCAGCTGTGAGTCTTTCTAGGTAAGTCTCTAAGTGCTTTCCACACCTGGATTGCGCAACATTTGTCCATTTGTCCATGGACGTACGGCTAAATTCTCTAAAACAACGTTGGAGGCAGCTTAAGGTAGAGAAATTAACATTAAATTATCTGGCAACAGCTCTGGTGGACATTCCTGCAGTCAGCATGCCAATTGCACACTCCCTCAAAACTTGAGACATCTGTAGCATTGTGTTGAGTGACAAAACTGCACATTTTAGAGTGGCCTTTTATTGTCCCGAGCACAAGGTGCACTTGTGTAATGATCATGCTGTTTAATCAGCTTCTTGATATGCCACACCTGTCAGGTGGATGGATTATCTTGGCAAAGGAGAAACACTCACTAACAGGGATATAAACAAATTTGTGAACAACATTTTTGAGAAATACGCTTTTGAGCACATTAAACATTTCTGGGATCTTTTATTTCAGCTCATGAAACATGGGAGCAATACTTCACATGTTGCGTTTATATTTTTGTTCAGTATTGATTTTCAAGTAGATTTGAGTCAAAACTGACTGAACCTGTGCTTAGGTCCATTCCATTTCATTTTTATCCTGAAAAACTCCCCAGTCCTTAACGATTACAAGCATAACCATAACATGATGCAGCCACCACTATGCTTGAAAATATGGAGAGTGGTACTCAGTAATGTGTTGTATTGGATATTCATTGTGTGTTTATTTTTTTATTTTACCCATCTACCAATAGGTACCCTACTTTGCGAGGCCTTGGAAAACCTCCCTTGTCTTTGTGGTTGAATCTGTGTTTGAAATTCACTGGTCGACTGAGGGACCTTATAGATAATTGCATGTGTTGGGTACAGAAATGAGGTAGTCATTCAAAAATCATGTTAAACAGTATTATTGCACACATACTGAGTCCATGCAACTTATTTGACTTGGTAAGCACATTTTTACTCCGGAACTTATTTAGGCTTGCCATAACAAAGGCGTTGAATACTTATTGACTCAAGAAATTTCAGCTAATTTGTAAAAATTGCTAAAAACATAATTCCACTTTGACATTATGGGGTATTGTGTGTAGACCAGTGACAAAAAATCTAAATTTAACCAGTTTTAAATTCAGGCTGTAACACAACAACTAGTAGCTTGTTAACGAGGAAGGGGGAGGTGGAAGTTCCCAGGTCTGGATGGTTTTGTCCAACATCACCGTTTACAGTATGGAGTACCGAAATAATGAAAGCCAAAAACAAACAAACCAAAAAAGTAGCATAAAAAGCTACCTTTTAAAACAAAGAGCTACTGTACCCCCCCCCCCCCCATCTCTCTCCCCCTTTGTCTCCAGTCTCTCTCCCCCTCTGTCTCTCTCTCCCCATCTTTCTCTCTCCCCCTTGCTTCGTCTGAGCGGAGGCTGATATTAATGGGATGTCCCTTGTTTGTAAACGTGCCAAGTTGTGTGCACCACCGCAGGCTGTCTATTACAGCAAGCCTCTGGGGTGCCTGCTCCATATGGCGTCACATATGGCACTCAGCAGCATCAATTAATGTTGTTATAATACTGATTTTATGAGCTGTGTTTTCACTCCTCTTCATTTCATCTCCCCTACCTCTCTCTACCTCTGTTGCTGTGTGTGTGTGTGTGTGTGTGTGTGTGTGTGTGTGTGTGTGTGTGTGTGTGTGTGTGTGTGTGTGTGTGTGTGTGTGTGTGTGTGTGTGTGTGTGTGTGTGTGTGTGTGTGTGTGGGGGGGAGAGTCTGTGTAGCTGTGTGAAGCTTTTCGGCCCCCTGCCTTCCCCTGCTTCCTAACAACCTGTTTTTTCCCCATCAGAGGACTTGGGCTTTTAAGCCTGTGAAAGCGGCGTGGATCCACATAGAAATGTCCTGAAACATGGGGCTTTGCTCCCATCCCGCTTTAATGTACTACAAAGGTTGCACAATTGACAACGTGTCAGATCGTCCTACAGCAGAGGAAAGAAACAGCAAAAAAGTTGAAGACACTTCAATTGAACCAGAAAGAGAAAATGAGATAATATGAATGTATAATAGCGGATGGAGGGGTCCTTTATCCATCTCTTCTACCTCCTGTAGGTCAGCATTAGGCCTCATTAGAAGGCTAATTTGTAGTTTAAGTGTATGTACTGTACAAAGCCATTCTCACACAGACAGACGCATACATGTTGTAAAGAACCGGGTGGTTTCTAAACCGAGTGCCTTTGGTGTCTTGATCTGACGGGGAGGAGAACAAGATAGCAGCAGAAAGAGGCGGTGGCGCCGTTGGTACGGCAGAGCGGCACTTAAAGGGCTCCCACGCCAACACACACGGCAAGCTTCGTCAGAGAACAAAAGAACGAGAGAACGACACAATTAGAGGAGAGATCACTGGCAGCCTGGGGAGGAAAGCTCCTCCCGAATCAAGAGCCCCCTTGAACAGAACGGAACTCTCTAGTTTGAGGAAGAACACAGTCAAAGGGGCTTTAAAACGTTTCGGATGGCTAATCACGCTCAGGATAAAAGAGTTCCGTTGTGTAGAGCGGCGTGTACAGCGACGGTGTCTGCATAGAGATCGGGAGGGGGGTTTAGGGGGGAGCTTCCTCGTTCTGATTCTTCAGATTCCTTCGTCTCTGATTCTGATTGTTTTTCTTTCAGCACCTCTTTTCATTTCAGGCAGGCAGGCAGACAAGGCAGTGAAGCCAGGCAATGAAGGCAAGCAGGCAGGCCTGTCTGAAGGTGCAGTCAGACTCAGATGCTTTGTAGTGATATTTCCAGCAGCACAATCTCATTACCATGTGGCATTAGGAGAGACACAGTGCAGAGGGTGGATTGTCATCTCATGCTGTCAAAAGTTTAGTCACGGAATAGAGATACACTGACTAACTTCTATGATCTATTGCTGTATATTTCCCAGACTTTGGCTCTGCATGCTAACACAGTCTTGTGGCGCACAGGACACCTGGGTGCGAATCCTGGTAAGTCACACAATACGTTCCCCATGCCCATAGAGCTGATAGGGATTCAACTGAATCACATGGGTAAATTAACCCCTGTCTGTAATATCCAGTGAGGTCCGGAATGATTGGATCCTTGATAAAGACGAGCAAAAAAGACAATATAAGATAAATAATAGAAATACTGAGCTATATTGTATACCATTTTTTTTCTTCCAATTATATTATTTTATACTAATACAATTGCTAAGAGAAATAGATTTTGTTTAACAAGTAATACAAAAATCTCTAAATGTTTTATGAGATTGGAGAACACATTGGGAGGGATCTTAGACCATTCATCCATACAGAATCTTTCCAGATCCTTGATATCGTTAGTCCGTGCTTATGTATTGCCCAATTAAATTCAAATCACAGGTTTTCAATGGGGATCAAGTCCGGAGACTGAGATGGCCATTATAAAATGCAGATTTTGGGATCAAGTAAGAATTTATTTGTGAAATTTGATGTGCGCTTGGGTTATTGCCTTGGTGGAAGATCCATGTGTGGCCAAGTTTCAGCCTCCTGGCTGAACCTACCAGGTTTTTGCCTAAAATGTCCTGGTACTTGGTAAAGTTCATAATGCCGTTTACCTTAACAAGGGCCCCAGGACAAGTTGAAGCAAAATAGCCCGACAACATCAAATATCCACCACCATATTTGACAGAAGAGATGAGGAATTTTCACATCGTTGGTGTGCGTGGCCAATGACCTCCATTTTCGTGTCATATGGCCATTGTACCAGTTCCAATCCAAGTGCCAATGCCGTTTATCAAACCTCAGGGTGTGCTTTGGTCAAATTACATGAAAATAAAGCTCTTTGGCCACGCACGCAACATACAGTTGAAGTCAGAAGTTTACATACACCTTAGCCAAATACATTTCAACTCAGTTTTTCACAATTCCTGACATTTAATACTAGTAAACATTCCCTGTCTTAGGTCAGTTAGGATCACCACTTTATTTTAAGAATGTGAAATGTCAGAATAATAGTAGAGAAAATTATTTATTTCAACTTTAATTTTTTTCCTCACATTCCCAGTGGGTCAGAAGTTGACATATATTCAATTAGTATTTGGTAGCATTGCCTTGAAATTGTTTAACTTGGGTCAAACATTTCGGGTAGCCTTTCACAAGCTCCCCACAATAAGTTGGGTGAATTTTGGCCCATTCCTCCTAACAGAGCTGGTGTAACTGAGTAAGGTTTGTAAGGCCTCCTTGCTCGCACATGCTTTTTCAGTTCTGCCCACACATTTTCTATAGGATTGAGGTCAGGGCTTTGTGATGGCCACTCCGAAAACCTTGACTTTGTTGTCCTTAGGCCATTTTGCCACAACTTTGCAAGCATGCTTGGGGTCATTGTCCATTTGGAAGACCATTTTGTGACCAAACTTTAACTTCCTGACTGATGTCTTGAGATGTTGCTTCAATATATCCACATCATTTTCCTTCCTCACGAAGCCATCTATTTTGTGAAGTGCACCAGTCCCTCCTGCAGCAAATCACCACCACAACAGGATGCTGCCACCCCCGTGCTTCACGGTTGGGATAGTGTTCTTCAGCTTGCAAGCATCCCCCTTTTTCCTCCAAACATAACGATGGACATTACGGCCAAACAGTTCTATTTTTGTTTCATAAGACCAGAGGACATTTCTCCAAAAAGTACGATCTTTGTCCCCATGTGCAGTTGCAAACCATAGTCTGTCTTTTTTATGGCGGTTTTGGAGCAGTGGCTTCTTCCATGCTGAGCGGCCGTTCAGCTTATGTCGATATAGGACTCATTTTACTGTGGATATAGATACTTTTGTACTTGTTTCCTCCAGCATTTTCACAAGGTCCTTTGCTGTTGTTCTGGGATTGATTTGTACTTTTCGCACCAAAGTATGTTCATCTCTAGGAGACCGAACGTGTCTCCTTCCTGAGCGGTATGACGGCTGCGTGGTCCCATGGTGTTTATACTTGCATACTATTGTTTGTACAGATGAACGTGGTACCTTCAGGCATTTGGAAATTGCTCCTAAGGATGAACCAGACTTGTGGAGGTCTACAATTTTTTTTCTGAGGTCTTGGCTGATTTCCTTTGATTTTCCCATGATGTCAAGCAAAGAGGCACTGAGTTTGAAGGTAGGCCTTGAAATACATCCACAGGTACACCTCCAATTGACTCAAATGATGTCAGGTAGCCTATCAGAAGCTTCTAAAACCATGACATAATTTTCTGGAATTTTCCAAGCTGTTTAAAGGCACAGTCAACTTAGTGTATGTAAACTTCTGACCCACTGGAATTGTGATACAGTGAATTATAAGTGAAATAATCTGTCTGTAAACAATTGTTGGAAAAATTACTGTGTCATGCACAAAGTAGATGTCGTAACTGACTTTCCAAAACTATAGTCTGCTGACAAGAAATTTGTGGAGTGGTTGAAAACAAATTTTAATGACTCCAACCTAAGCGTATGTAAACTTCCGACTTCAACTGTACGTTGGGTGTGGCCATTGAAAGAAGTGGATCTTTCATCAAGACAATAACCCCAACCACACATCAACATCCACAAAAAAATGGTTAATTGACCACAAAATCAACATTTTGCAATGGCCATCTCAGTCTCTGGACTTGAACCCCGTTGAAATCCTGTGGTTTGAATTAAAGAGGGCAATGTTTTGTATTACTTGATATAGAAAACATTTCTTCCTCTGAGCAATTGTATAAGCATAACATTATTATAATATATTTTTTTGCATACAATATAGCTCAGTATTTATATTATTTCTGCAGTCTTTTTCCTCATCTTTATCAAGGATGACAATAATCCTGGACCCCTTCATTGGTCTATAAGTCAAATGTCCAGCTCTGCGATGCAACTATAAATACTCTGTTACCCCTAATATCTGTGATGTTGATGTCTTTCAGTTACAGTACATCTACTTCATCTGAACACATACTGTACTGTATTACATAGTCTTAGGGTAAACAAACAACTAACAACAAGAAGCTCTTTGTATTTTAAAGGTGAAGAAGTTTGAGAGGGCAACAACATCACACACCTCTTGAATTGGGTGAGAGTTTAGCTCAGAGGTTTCACTTCACATGAAATAAGCCTTGTCAGTTCCTTCTGGGTGTCCTCTCTGTCCTCTCTAAGTTGATTTCACACGGGGCCCTCCAACCTTCCGACCAACCAAATTTCTCTCTGTTCTGTTGAAGAGGCTGCCAGAGGATTGATTGAGCAAAGCGCCTGGTTACCATGTGAACCCGGCCTGTTGCTGGGGAGACCGTCACAAAGTGCTTCCTGGGTAATTTTCGAGGTCACTGGTTTGGTTTGTGCTTAGCTGTGTGGGCCAGATGGGCCCACCCTAATTCAAGGCCCAGCGGGAGCTCTTTCATTAGGCACTGTGAATACCCTCATTCATCCCCACAACCTCAATTGGTCACGCTGCGTCAATGCACAACGCCCAGGACAACCTTTTCTCTCTCTACCTCTTTCTCTCTGTGTCTCTCTCTTTTCTCAACTTTGTCATGGTGTTTTTTTTTGTTCTGGCTCATCAAAGATATCTTCAAAGCCCAAAACGTGAGACTCACAAACACACCAGTCAACACATATAGATTTGTGTTGGACTGCAGAACCAGACAGTGGGGAAGTAAGATACTAACATTCCTTTCTTTGTTTTGTTTCTAAACTTTAGAAAAATGCCATTCATACCAGCTCCATTCTAGTACACCATTTGTGATCCCAAAACCTCACATTCTCCACAGCAGGGGGGATATCAACCCTACATAGACAATACCTCTGACTTTGCATCAGTAACATCAGAGTACTACGCCACACTGCTGCTCACAGTTCAGTCTGATGTATTCTGCAGACTCACAGATATAATAGAACATACTGTAGCATTGTATCTCTCTGGCCTAGCTTTAGCATAGTTCAGGCTGCTGTGTATTCTCCATAGAGAGCCAAACTGAAGAGTCTAGCTGAAGAGCCTAGCTGAGGAGCCTAGCTGAAGGGCTTAGTTGAGCTCTACTCAGGGCCATTGCAGAGCTAATCCCCTCTGTCTGCTGTAATGTAATGGCTGCAGCCGCTGGGTCGGTTGGCCCTTGCTTCTCCCCTTCGCCTCTACCCAGGCTCTAACTGAGTCTCAGATCTGGCCTAGTGAGAAGTGACTAATTACATGTAGTTGTTAGTGCCCCTGGAATGAGACCCACTCCAAGCAGTAGCAGGCTGTGTCTTTTCTCCCTTTCTCCCTCAGCCTAGTGGGCTGGACGCCGGGCACGATGCGGATGAGACCTGGCATCTTCAACGCTAACCTTAACCTTGAAGAGGACTGCCTGCTGTACCAGAGAGGACAGGCAGCCATCTTAGACTGGAGAGTGAGAAGAGGAGGTGGAGGGGGTAGAATGACACTTCTTTATAAACCAAAGAAGACAATGGCCAAAAGTGAAGGAGGATGACAACAGAGTCCATACGAGCACAGACAGGGGGTGTGGAGAGACGGGGATGGGGGCGTATCCATAACAAAAACATGGCAGGAGTCCTCAGTGATGTTTAATGCGCCATTATAGCACACATACTGTATGCAGCTGCTAGAAACAAGATGGCGGCAGGGTGGAAGACAGGTTTGATTAAGACTGGAGGCTTGTTTCCAGTGACGCACAGGAAGGCTGCATGGCTGATGTGATGCCTGCTTTCCCCAGGCAAGGCAGACATAGCGAGAGAGAGATAGAGTGAGAGGAAGACAGAGAGAGATAGAGAGAGGGAGAGAGGAAGACAGAGAGAGATAGAGAGGAAGACAGAGAGAGATAGAGAGAGAGGAAGACAGAGAGAGATAGAGAGAAAGAGAGCGAGAGAATTTGCCTCTATAAGAGCTGACAAGTCTTCTCTCCTCCTTCTCCTCCTCTTTTATGTCATTATTTTGTAAAGTGCTGCAGTGCTATCTATGTCATTTTCGAACTGCATGCCACTATGCCACCTCGAGCCTCAAGTAGAACAAAAAAATAGATTACACTAAAATAAATAATTTACATTTCCAGCGTAATATTTCTAAATTAAATTTCAACTCTAAAAATTGTTCATCCCTTAAGCATATTGTCTAAGGGAAAAAAACGAAATAGTCTTTAAATGAAATTAACTCTTGCGTTTGAGGCATATTTTAAACCCCAGCAATCCATTACTGTGCAGAAAAAATAAAACAACCCCCAGCCACTGTTATGATTTAAGTCCATGTTCTAGAGAACAAACGCCTACCCTCCATCCCTCCATCCCCCTCCTTATCCCTCCATCCCTAACACATGATATTAGTGCCGTGAGTTGGTCTCTCCATGAGAGATTAACCAGGTTAAAACTTCCAGGCAGCTCTGCGGTGGGGATGCTCTCCCCCCTCTGGGGTCTGCACTATCATTTGCAGGAGAATAACTTCAGTAATGAAGAATCCAGGCCCATATATTCTACTGGCCTCACCTTCCTCTCCTTTTCTCCCCGCCTCGTCTTCCAACTACACTGAACAGCTAGTAAAAATTCCCTTTAAAACATTCTTAGAGCAGTTTTACCTCCCAGCAAGCACAATTATGGAACTTTCATTTCAATTGATTTATGTGTTGGGCAGGGGATGAAAAAACAGGCTGTGAAAGGGAGAGAGCGCACAGGCCTTTAACAAATAGGCAGACAGGCATACAAGCCACGTGTTACAGTGGGAGGAGAGAAGATGGGGAGGAGATGCAAGGGAGGGAGTCAGGAGGGTCTGGGGGCGTAACGGAGATCGAGCAAAGGCGGGGGGGGGGGTGGTGGGGGGGGACACACACATAGCTATTCCACTTGATTAATAACACTAATCAAATTATACAGTGTTCCACTGTGCTATGAAATCTAGGGCCATAATGTGTTCTAATGGCGAGTGTCATGGAGCTAAACTTCAGGGGGGAAACACCGCGCTGCTGCATATGACTGCTGCACATCTTAATGAAGGCAGTAAAACATCAATTTCCAGAACCATGCACGCAATGAAAGGGAAGATTGTACTGTAGCACTGCACCCTGGCTCCCCATACTGTAGCAAATATGAAAAACAGTAACAAAAGACTGAGCAAGACAGAGAGGGAGGGAGGGAGGGAGGGAGGGAGGGAGGGAGGGAGGGAGGGAGGGAGGGAGGGAGGGAGGGAGGGAGGGAGGGAGGGAGGGAGGGAGGGAGGGAGGGAGGGAGGGGAAAAAAGAGAGGGAGGGAAGGGGGGATAAGAATATGGGGGGAATAAAAAACAGATATCTGTGGGGATTTAAAGGAGAGAAATACGTTGATGTGGAAAAAGGGGGGAGGATGATAGAGGAAACACGGTTTGCTAGAGGGATTGGTGATCCTTCTCAATGTTTTATTTTGGGGGAGAAATCCACCTTTGACACGCACAATCTCTTGCCTGCTTACGGATGAGCCGGGATGCTTTGCTACGTCTGTTATCCTTAGAGGAGCTGACAACAGCCACATTTCATTACTATTTTAAGACTGATGTGCCAAACCCCAGCTTCCATCTATCTATCCAACCCTTCACCCCTCCATCCATCCCTGCATCCATCTACACAAACCCTGCCTGTACAGCTGCTGGTAACTCCATTGCTTCTTCTCAGCAATACCAAAACAACAGCCATTTCTCAACTAAACTAAAAGGTGGGCTGGATGCTGGATACTGCAGGTGGGAGGTGGGGGAGAAATTGTTATTTTTCCTCCTTAAGCACAAAGCCATGACTGCAGAGCAGAGGCCCTTTGTGTTGCTATAGTGTCACTGGTAATGCTATATTAGTTGACAATAAAAATGTTTCAGTGAAAAATAACAAAGGAATAAGGCTAAGGCCTTGGCTGTATTCTACCCTCTGAATCTACCTGTCAGCTGAGTACAACACAGCAACTCTGCTATGTATACTTTCATGTATCCCCTCTCTAGACACAGGAAGTCAGAAAGAAATAAAACACTGAGGTTCGGATTAAATCAACTAAATTACACATGATGCAAACAATCAGATCAGCTGTTATGCCTCAATAAAAGCAAATATTATTTTAGTCTTCAGGCAGATTTTGTGTAACAAACCCGAGAAAGCACAGATTGTTATTAAAATCAAGTAAAGTGCTTTGTAAACAACAGGTGTAAACTAAGAGTGAAATACTTACTTACGGGTCCTTTTTCAACAATGCGGAGATAAAGATAAAAATACAATATTTTTTTATAAAATAGTTTCAAGGAATATATACACAATGAATAATGAATAACAATAGCGACTAAAAATAACATGGCTATATACAGGGAGTACCGGTACCAAGTCGATGTGTAGGGGTACGAGGTAACTGAGGTAGCTATGTACATATAGGTAGGAGTAAAGTGACTAGGCAACAGGATAGATAGACTGTAGCAGTGTGAAAAGGGTGTGTGTGTGTGTGTGTGTGTGTGTGTGTGTGAGTTTATTTGGTTTCCCATTAGCTTTTGCAGAAGCAGAAGTTACTCTTCCTGTGGTCCACAAAAAACACAAAACACTGATAAACTGATAGACAAGGACAGTCAGACAAATTTAAAATACAACGACATACAAACAATACAACTACAAAATAAAACAAACAACACAACCAAAGAATAATGTGTGTGTTAGTGTATCTGTGTGTGTTTGTGTTTCCCCTCACACTCCCCGCCGTTCCATGAGATGTTGTTTTATCATTTTTTAAGGTCATTTTTCTGTTTGCTTGAGTAATTGGAGATGGAAGGGAGATCATAGCTCTGTATAATACTGTCCGCTGGCGTGAATTTGTTTTGGCCTTGGGGACTGTGAAGAGACCCCTGGTAGCATGTCTTGTGGGTTATGTATGGGTGTCTGAGCTGAATGATATTTGATTATGAAGAAAACATTTTCGTCACTAATATTTCTCACAAACTAAACTCTCATCAACCCTCAACCAGGAAAGACTGGCATGCATGTTGTTGATGTTAGTTCTGTATGTGCAGTAAAGGGCAAGGCGTGCTGCTCTGTTTTGAGCCAGCTGCAGCTTTGCTAGGTCTTTCTTTGCTGCACTTGACCATATTACCAGACAGTAATCAAGATGGGACAAGACCAGAGCCTGAACAACTAGTAGTTGATTTTTATGTCAAAAACACAGAACTTCTATTTATAACAGACATATAGCAGACATACCCATATTCACAACAACTTTGTCTATATGACTTGCCCATGATAATTGACCATCCAATGTTATACCTAGGAGTTTAGGTTCCTCACCTTGCTTAATGGTCACTCCCTTTATACACAACTCCAGTTGAGATTTAGGTCTTCGAGAATGTTTTGAACCAAATACAATGCTTTTAGTTTTAGCTGTATTTAAGACCAGTCTATTATTAATCATCCATTCTGATACTGACAGTAACTCCTTATTTAGAATGTCAGTAAGCTCACTGGCTTTTGGTGCTGACGTGTGGAATCATCCGCATGCGCAGTCATTCTATCCAATAGAAAAACTCTCTGGGTTTTATTGGATTAATAACCTCCAACCATGTGATGTGATGTAAAGCCATAGCAAGTGAGTTGCTTCAATGACAATTTATGATCAATAATATCAAATCTAACAATACAGCTCCAACTATCATGTTATTATACATTTATTTTAACCAATCATCAATCATTTGAGACAGTGCAGTACAAGTTGAGTGCCATTCTCTTTATGCATGCTGAGGGTCAGTAGTTAACTTGTTCTCTGAAAAATCGCATTCTATTGTGTCAAACACAATTCTCTCCACCAATTCACTAAGGATAGGCAAGAAACGGATTGGGTTGCTGTTCAAATCAAATCAAATTTTATTAGTCACATGCGCCGAATACAGTGAAATGCTTACTTATGAGCCCCCTAACCAACATTGCAGTTCCAAAAAAAATATGAGTAAGAATAAGAAATAAAAGTAACTGGTAATTAAAGAGCAGCAGTAAAATAACAATAGTGAGACTATATACAGGGGGGTATGGCTTGTGGGTAGAACTTGTGGGTAGAAGCTGTTTAGAAGCCTCTTGGACCTAGACTTGGCACTCCGGTACCGCTTGCCGTGCGGTAGCAGAGAGAACACTCTATAACTAGGGTGGCTGGAGTCTTTGACCATTTTTAGGGCCTTCCTCTGACACCGCCTGGTGTAGAGGTCCTAGATGGCAGGAAGCTTGGCCCCAGTGATGTACTGGGCCGTACACACTACCCTCCGTAGTGCCTTGCGGTCGGAGGCAGAGCAGTTGCCATACCAGGTAGTGATGCAACCAGTCAGGATGCTCTCGATGGTGCAGCTGTAGAACCTTTTAAGGATCTGAGGACCCATGCCAAATCTTTTCAGTCTCCTGAGGGGGAATAGGTTTTGTCGTGCCCTCTTCACAACTGTCTTGGTGTGCTCAATCCATGTTAGTTTGTTGGTGATGTGGACACCAAGGAACTTGAAGCTCTCAACCTGCTCCACTACAGCCCCGTCTGTGGACCTGTAGTCCACAATCATCTCCTTTGTCTTGATCACGTTGAGGAAGAGGTTGTTGTCCTGGCACCACACGGCCAGGTCTCTGACCTCCTCCCTATAGGCTGTTTCGTCGTTGTCGGTGATCAGGGCTAACACTGACGTGTCATTGGCAAACTTAATGATGATGTTGGAGTCATGCCTGGCCGTGCAGTCATGAGTGAACAGGGAGTACAGGAGGGGACTGAGCACGCACGCCTGAGGGGCCCCTATCTTGAGGATCAGCGTGGCGGATGTGTTGTTACCTACCCTTACCACCTGGGGGCTGCCCGTCAGGAAGTCCAGGATCCAGTTGCAGAGGGAGGTGTTTAGTCCCAGGGTCCTTAACTTAGTGATGAGCTTTGAGGGCACTATGGTGTTGAACGCAATGAATAGCATTCTAACATAGGTGTTCCTTTTGTCTAGGTGGGAAAGGGCAGTGTGGAATTCAATAGAGATTGCATAATCTGTGGATCTTTTAGGGCAGAATGCAAATTGGAGTGGGTCTAGGGTTTCTGGGATAATGGTGTTGATGTGAGCCATGACAAGCCTTTCAAAGCACTTCATGGCTACAGACGTGAGTGCTACGGGTCGGTAGTCATTTAGGCAGGTTACCTTCGTGTTCCTGGGCACAGGGACTATGGTGGTCTGCTTAAAATGTGTTAGTATTACAGACTCGGACAGGGAGAGGTTGAAAATGTCAGTGAAGACACTTGCCAGTTGGTCAGAGCATGCTCGCAGTACACGCCCTGGTAATCCGTCTGGCCCTGCGGCCTTGTGAATGTTGACCTGTTTAAAGGTCTTACTCACATCAGCTGCGGAGAGCGTGATCACACAATCTTCTGGAACAGCTGGTGCTCTCATGCATGTTTCAGTGTTATTTGCCTCGAAGTGAGCATAGAAGTATTTTAGCTCGTTTTGTAGGCTCGTGTCACTGGGCAGCTCTCGGCTGTGCTTCCCTTTGTAGTCTGTAATGGTTTGCAAGCCCTGCCACATCCGACGAGCATCAGAGCTGGTGTAGTACGATTCAATCTTAGTCCTGTATTGACGCTTTGCCTGTTTGATGGTTCGTTGGAGGGCATAGCGTGATTTCTTATAAGCTTCCCGGTTAGTGTCCCGCAAAGGGTTCTTTACTATTTTTAGGCAGTGGAATTACTTTAGCTTCCTTCCACGCCTGTAGACACACACACTCCTTTAGGCTTTGGTTAAAGATATAGCAATACAGTATGGAAATACAATCTGCTACCATTCTCAATTGTTTCCCATCAAGGTTGTCTATACCTGGTGGCTAATCATTATTGATGGATAACAATAGTTTTTCAATCTCTCCCACAATAACTTGACCAAATTCAAAAGAGCAATCCTTCTTTTCATTATTATGATTTATGATGGTTCACTGTTGTTATTTCACTTCTGAGTTTTCCACTTTACTAGTGAAATAGTCATTGAACTGATTGGCAATATTGAAAGGTATTATTATGAATGACCCATTAACTTCAATGAACTATGGAGATTAACTAAGGTGATAACTGCCAAGTTATAATAAGGAAAACTCCACCCAGAAACTATATTTTGGTATTTGTTTCATTAGTCCATTGTTGACATAGTCCCAAAATCTTTTGCATGTAAGCAATCACGTTTTATGATGCTGCTTTTTGCATCATATGATACAAAATGCATCATACTGGCTCTATTTCTGTGTTTTAAAAGTTATATATTTTGAAAACTTACCCAGTCATTGTTAATAATGATTCCCAGAGAGTTCTGAAGTCATCTCAAGATGACCTACAGTTTGTTGTCATCTTACTGCAAGTCTCTTTTATGCCATCCACCTCTGCCTGGGAGAACTGCAAACTGTTCTTAAGGTCCTGGATCTCTCTGGTCAGATATTTCATTATTTTGTTAGTTGAGTCCATCAGTGTTTGGACAGAGCTCTTGAAGCTATTTTCCTGTTGTTGTAACAACTGCATGTAGAACCCTTTTTCTTCGTTTAAAACCCTTCACCTGTGATAGAGAAACACTGTTCTTTCCATGACTCCCATCTTTAGCTTCGGATGCCATGGTAGCAACGTAGGCTAACGCTGGTACTCCACACAGTTTCAGAAAGGGCAGGTCACAGGGCAGATTTCAACAGCAACAAACAGCTGGGATTTAGACAGCCACAAGCCTGGGACAATCCACTGTCCCAGCAACAAGGGAAACATTGCTAGCTTGATAGCTGGTTAGCTAGGCTAGCTGCTACGCCAAGCAGCTCTTCAAACCTTTGGTTGGCAGGATCCCTGGATAGATATTTCGGTCCCAGCAACTGAGGATGCGTCACGGGATCCTAATTCAAAAGGTATTTAGTAACCAAACTTCTTCAATAGAACACTTTTTCAGAGAATTTCAAAACATCAAACCGAGCTCTCCCTCATTCCGCGTTCAACACGTGATGTACCGGAAGTACTGTTCAACACGTGATGTACCGTTCAACTAGTGACGCTGTCACAGCTTTCGGAAGGATCGGACCAATACGCAGCTTGATCGTAGTTCCACATCTTTTATTCAGTCATGAAACTAATGCAATAAACCATAAACTTGAAATACAAAACAAGAAAGCCGTGACGCAGAGCAGGCATACACTACTCACAAAATAATCACCCACAAAACACCAGTGAGACAAACATCAACTTAAATATGGCCTCCAATTAGACACAACGACAACTGGCTGCCTCTAATTGGAGGTCATGCCAAACAAAAACTAACCTAGTAATACAAAACTAGGAACTAAACATAGAAATACAAAAACGGACAAACACCCCCTGTCACGCCCTGACCTACTCTACCATAGAAAATAACAACTTACTATGGTCAGGACGTGACAGACGCACTTGACATACGCAGCGTTTACCGTGAATGCAGTCATTGAGGGTGAGTGTGTGGGTAGAGTCAGTGCAAGAGTGTAAAAAAGGGTCATTGCAGGTAGTCCGGGAAGCCATTTGATTAGCTATTTAGCGGTCTTGTTTAGCAGTCTTATGGCTTGTGGGTAGAAGCTGTTCAGGGTCCTGTTGGTGCACTAGTATCGCTTGCCGTGCGGTAGCAGTGAGAACAGTCTATGGCTTGGGTGGCTGGAGTATTTGACAATTTTTTGGGGCCTTCTTCTGACACCGCCTGGTATATAGGTCCTGGATGGCAGTGAGCTCGGCCCCAGTGATGACTGCCTGTAGCGCTTTGTGGTAGGGTACCTTGCAGTTGTTGTAACAAGCGGTAATGGAGCCAGTGAAGATGCCATCAATGGTGCAGCTGTAAAACTTTTTGAGGATCTGAGGGCCCATGCCAAATCTTTTCAGCTGCCTGAGAGGGAAAAGGCGCTATCGTACCCTCTTCACAACTATGTAGATGTGGTGCGGACCAGTTCTAATTCCTTATTGATGTGGACACTAAGGAACTTGAAGTGCTCAACCCGTTCCACTACAGCCCCATATTGTAATTATTATCATAATTACGTCTTGTGTGGGTTTTTTTTTACTTGTGAGCAGGCAGCCTACATCAGGAAGAAATACCATTATCATTTTACGGAGATTCTCGTTTTGACTGGCGCCATTTCTATTTCCACAAAAACAGTTTGGCTATCGCCGTGCACAAAATTCAATCAGGCTGAATTACATGTCTATCAGATCAAAATGTAATTGATTTGAAAGGCGACATGATATATAACTACATGACAGTGGGGAGGCTCCTAAGGGACCAGCCTATGGGGAACTCATTAACGCTAGCTAGGTTCTGAATTATTGAGTACTAAAGCTAAAGCAGCGACATTGGGGAAGAGGAATCCACTGTAATAACTTCTTAAGTGTTTGTCTCAACTTACAGCGGTGCAATCGAAGACGTCTGTGGCCCGCCCGCACATCAATATTATAGTGAGTGAAGTTGTAATGGTCTATAATTGAAAGGGTTCAGATGAAGGTAGGGTCAGGTCAGTGCATACATATATGTCATCCTATCTCTCTCTCTCTCTGTAACTCTTCATAGACGGCATCGTCTCTCTCTCTCTCTCTGTAACTCTTCATACACGTCATCGTCTCTCTCTCTCTCTCTCTCTCTCTCTCTCTCTGTAACTCTAGCTTCATACACGTAATCTCTTTCTTTCATCTCTGTAATGTGTGTTATAAAGCTAGGGTCAGTGCGTACATACTTATCATCCTATCTCTCTCTCTCGTCTCTGAAACACATGCTACTCCTGTGCAGTGATGTCACATCCTGTCTCTATGTTGTTCTAGTAGGCACACCAACACTGAGACTGGGGTGGAAAGGTTAGCGGTTAACTAGCATTAGCTCACAGTAGCAGCACAACATGCTGTGCCCGCAGTATGAGAGCTGTATCCCTGTCCCTGTATGCACTAGTACTAAAGTAGACACAAAGAGCTAAAGTGAGACAGTAGCAGGCGTGCTGTGCTCTGGGGGACCCAGTGTGCTCTCTCTCTCTCTGCTCTGGGGGGACCCAGCATGTCTCGCTGACCCTGAGCACGGGCCCACAGGGCCTCCCTGAACCCTCCGTGGGCTGGCAGCAGGGTCCCTGTGGAAAAGATAAAGATATAAAGCCACCACAGCGCCGTGTGGTGCGGCTTGGTGAAGTGGGGCCTCCACATCCCGGAGGTGCCGAGTGGCTGCCTACCAGCCCTGGAAGACTGGGAGAGCAGGCTCTCTGAGGCCCCCTCTCTGCTGTCTTTCTTTCCCTGTCTCTATCTCTCTTTTTATGTCTTTCTCTCTCTCTCTTTCTGTCTCTCTCTCTCTTTATGTCTCTTCCTCTCTCTCTCTCTTTGCCTTCCTGATAGCTTTCCCAGAAAATGAGAACTCAATTAATTCTGTGGAAATGAGGGCTACGGAGGAGGAGGCCCTGGAGACCAGAGAGAGAGAGCGAGAGAGCAGAGCGGAGCTCCCTGTCGATTCTATGGCCTGGTTAAGGAAAACACAGGCAGAGCTGTGACTGGGTGCACAGGGGAGCAAGGAAGCGAGGTGTGCATTAAGTCTTTAGCCAAGTTAATCCTGTCTACAGTTCAAACATGGCTGATGAACGCTCCTCATTACAGAGCCAAGTGGAGCGAAGGGGGACATGATCACAAACCAGTCACACTGGGAGAGAGAGAGAGAGAGAGAGAGAGAGAGAGAGAGAGAGAGAGAGAGAGAGAGAGAGGGCTGAGCACTAGCTAAATGAGCTCAAAGCCCGGAGATGTATTTAAAACAAAGCTGACACTCAATACCTCCCAATACTTGCACATACATTACTCAATACTTGGACAAAGAATATCTCTCATAACCTTTTAGTGACTTAATGCATTCCAACTGTCAAGCATAATCATACTGCCTAGAGGCACAAAGGCTGATATAATCTAAACAAACAAACATATTCTGATATGTTGTGGCTTGAGTATGTGAGAGGGAATCTTCCTATGAGTGCTATGCCTATGTATGTATATTCTTAAACTATCTAATACATGCAATCAATCAACCTGTGTGTATACATATTACATATATTATAGAATCATACAAAGCTATACAATGACCCAAATACTGGCCATAACATCTTTGCCTCTGTCTGCAGTCTGCACATATAGAGAAGTGCAAACAAGGGTGAAAATGGTAGGAGTGTGTGTGTGTGTGCACATGCATGCATGTGACCCTTAGCTTATGTGACCTCACCTTATGTCTCCCAAACGAGGGCTCGCCTCTTTTTAAAGAAGTGAACTGCAAAGAAGAGACAACAGTCATTAATCGGTGTGGGTCTGTCTGTCTACCGCCACCGTGCTTGCCTAGCCTGGCTTGGCCTGCTGCTATATTAAGATCTGGTGCACAGCCATCCCGCCTGGCGTACGTACGTCAGCTCTTTTTCTCCTGGCCTTGCAGAGCTAGCAGAGGAGGGCGCAGCTGTTGCAAGAGGATGTTGCCAGGTTTGAGGTCACAAAAACACAGAGACACTGAGAAGCAGGAATGTGACGGTATGTTCAATCTTAATGTCCTCCTCCACTTACACTACATGACGGTGGTCCTGTGTGACTGAGTTAGTAAGTGTGTGGCACTAGTAATGGCAGGGTCATGGGTTAAATGCCCGCGGGGTCTTATATCCTCAACTATATGCACTCAGTGTTCTAAGCCACTTTGGATAAAAGGTGTGTTAGGCTATGCTAGGTTTGCAAACTATAAGCAAGGCTAGACAGTGCAAATAACTCAATCTGAACATAAACCGTTTTCTCAGACATTGGGCATATTTTTCCATGTGTGCTTTGTTGTCTGTTATATTTAATATCGAGCCCAAAGGAAAGAGAGTGAGACACAAATATATATATTTTTTTTTTTTCTGCACTTGTAAAGATCATACATCACCTAGTGAGGCGTTATATACGTAAACCCCTTCAGTTCATCAGAGTCAAACTTTCAGCACTCAAAGATATTTCCTGGCGTACATTAAGGCTTCCTAGCTTTATATTACTCTACCTCAAGCTCCCATTTACCCCTACCCCCCTAACCCAATCCCCCTGCCCCACATTCCGCCTCTTAGGAAAACCTAGTAAAACTGGCCAGCCAGACAGTTCCACAATTTCATATGATAAATAACATGTATGTTAAGAGTCAGGGGGGATTGTAGCCAATGTGTTTCCAAGAAAATCAGTCTGCCACCAGTACTTAAAGTGATTGAATAACCTGTAAACAGAAGCTGCAGGCTTTCTTGCTCCTGTCTGGGAGATACTAATATGGTTGTGCTTGGAGCAAACTAGCTAAGAAAGGAGAGGAAAAATGAAAGAAGTGAAGTTCATGAACTAAGCAGTAAGTGCAGGAGCTTTTAAAAATACCTCTCTGTCTCTGCACTTTGCCTTATCCGTGAAGCCAAACTGCAGACCGAGGAAACACAAGGCTAAAGAGCGATAAGCGTTGAGCCAGTCATAAGACACCCCGGTTCAATGGATGACTGTTTCCTCACATTACCCAAATTAAAATCAAATCTGTCTTTAAAGGTCTCATAAAAAGCCATATGAGGATAGTTTCCTTGCCACCCCCCTCTCTCCCTCTCTCTTTTCTCCCCTTTACACTTCTGAAGAGAATCAATTATCCTTTGTTCACATTTCTTATAAAGTCCTCTTTGCTCTCATGCCAACATCTTCTCCCTATCTGTAAAATCCATCACAGCCATTTTTTGGCAGATTTGCCGGGGAGCCACAGTATATCCAATTGAGAAAGTTTGGAGGAAGCAGATAGGGCTTGTTGATGTTGCAGGCGACATTAGGCGCGAGATAAGCGTGAAAATGACTTAAGCACACAATTTAGTCATTATGCTGAAAGAAGGCCTTTGTTGTGTCCTCAATGCGTCAGCTGACAGTGATACTGTATTTAGACTATAATAACAACAGCCAAAACAGCACACAACTCTAACATACCTAGATGCCATGAATGAAAGCCAGGTGGGCTTTTAATAAAAAGAAGCATGTGGCATTTTAATACGAGACAGACAGTGGTTTAACAAGTTTGCCATTCAGTGCGAAATGTATCCGGTGACTCTAGGATGTCGTACATGACAAAATCTGTCCTAAGTATTTGACCAAATCCTTGTTTTAGTGTTTCCTCTGTTTAAAAAAACAAAAAGTGTTGCAGACCTAAAAGACGTGTTAAATACCCTAGTATAGAGACAGGCAAGCAAGCAGGCTATTTAATGTAGGCCTGCTGCCTAGCTGTAAGCTCTTTAGCGTAGGCCTACTGCCTAGCTGTAAGCTCTTTAGCGTAGGCCTACTGCCTAGCTGTTAGCTCTTTAGCATAGGCCTGCTGCCTAGCTGTTAGCTCTTTAGCGTAGGCCTACTGCCTAGCTGTAAGCTCTTTAGCGTAGGCCTACTGCCTAGCTGTTAGCTCTTTAGCATAGGCCTGCTGCCTAGCTGTTAGCTCTTTAGCATAGGCCTGCTGCCTAGCTGTTAGCTCTTTAGCGTAGGCCTACTGCCTAGTTGTTAGCCGTTTAGCGTAGGCCTGCTGCCTAGCTGTTAGCTCTTTAGCGTAGGCCTACTGCCTAGCTGTAAGCTCTTTAGCGTAGGCCTGCTGCCTAGCTGTTAGCTCATTTGCGTAGGCCTGCTGCCTAGCTGTTAGCTCATTTGCGTAGGCCTGCTGCCTAGTTGTTACAGCCTTTGTGTGGTTGAGGTTTTCTGCAGAAAATGGTGTTAACTGTAGCAAAATGTGGGGAAGAAAGAAAGTGCAGAGTAAAATGTTAAATCCCTGAATGTAACAGCAGGCCGTTTCACTTATGGTGAGCCATAGTGCTACTGGAGAACAACATATGTGCCATTTGTGAAAAACACACAAAGAGAGATATGAGTTGCTAATGTGAAAATTAGTGAGAGTGAGCGAAGCCACAGACCGACCTATTAGTAGCATGGGCTGCCTCGCCTGAGCAGAGACCTGCCCTGATGACAGACAGAGTTAGCCTTGCAGAGCAACCTACACTTCAGTTTACCACCACCAAGCCAGAACCCTTCAATCATTCAGCCATCCTGCCTCTGACCTGCTGCTAGCGAAACCAAGATAAGAAACGAAAGACAAGTTAGCCATTTAGTTTTGTTTGTCCTCTCTGGCCTCCTTTAGTTTAGTGAAACCTAAACCACATTAGGGCCTTAATCCCTAGATGAGAAGTGGGGATGCTGCTGCAGCAGCAGACAGACAGATAAGGATGAGACACCTGGTGAATAACACCTTTGTGATGGACCAGACCACAGAGGAAGCTAGGCTCAGACTTGGCCCTGTGTCCCACTGCTAATTTGATGACCGTTACCCCTACTGACTACACTCAGCTTCAGAGGCAGGCCGTATCCTTTTACTTCCCTCTGGTCACCTTAAAATAACAAGGTCCGCTGCATCAACAGAATAGATTAAATTGAGCAGAAATGAACCCAGTTCAATGGCTTTGGCTCCGGCCTGTGGGAGGTTCCAGGAAGAGATGACAGCCCTGTTGGAGCCAGAGCATCAGTTGACTCTGACAAATTATTCAAAAGGTTTGTTGTGATTGGCCGGTGCTCGAGTACAGGGGTCAGGACAGGGGTGGAGCTACACAGCATTTACAACGTAAAGCTGAAATCCTTAATTGAAACAATAACAAAGCGGCCACCCCTCTGTTTTGCTAAAAGCTGAGGGATGGCCCTGGATAAATCTAACCACTCTCAAATTCATAGAGGGAGCTAAGAACGCAAGGACTAACCATCCATGATATAAAAATCATAGTTTTAACCATGTTTTGAGGCTATACAGTGTTTGTTTACATTTACTTTGTTTACAAACATTGGAGTAAAGCGTTTATTTTGGGTTCTGATGAGGCATTTAAAAGTTATATTCTTCAAGAATCAATGAGTATATATCATTCATTTATACGTTCAAAATGGATGTGGCTATTAAGGATTCTAGCTTTAAGTTTAAAAAGGAAGTGGCACTACACTGTACATGTAGGAAACGCTAAATTTACAAACCTAAAGTGTGTTTAAATCATATACTGTATACTACTGTGAATCAGTAGTATGTGTCTACCAGTGGCTATACATCTCCAATTACAGGTTGTATTGAATGTGGTAGAATGGGAAGCACCGCCACCAAGCATCTCAAGAGAAATCATGCGTGGCTGACAGGAAGAGGAGCATGTAGGAGGACTCCTTTAATAATTGTACCCTCCATGTATTCACCATCACAGGCATAGGTCAACCTGAAATTTGTAATTATAGTAATTGTAAGCCCGGCGAATGGGCCTCCAATACACCCTTCACCATTACGTTGAAAATATACTGTGTGCCATCCAGGATGAGCCCACCGAAAGCAAAGTATATGTCTCAGTTGATGAGCTCTGCTATGACAGACGGTGGAGAGCTGTGGAAATGAAAGACGGTGGAGAGCTGTGGAAATGAAAGATGGTGGAGAGACTGTGGAAATGAAAGATGGTTGCGAGACTGTGGAAATGAAAGACGGTGATGAGACTGTGGATATGAAAGACGGAGAGCTGTGGAAATGAAAGACGGAGAGACTGTGGAAATGAAAGACGGTGGAGAGACTGTGGAAATGAAAGACGGTGGAGAGACTGTGGAAATGAAAGACGGAAAGACTGTGGAAATGAAAGACGGTGGAGAGACTGTGGATATGAAAGACGGTGGAGAGACTGTGGATATGAAAGACGGAGAGCTGTGGAAATGAAAGACGGTGGAGAGACTGTGGAAATGAAAGACGGAGAGTTGTGGAAATGAAAGACGGTGGAGAGACTGTGGAAATGAAAGACGGTGGAGAGACTGTGGAAATGAAAGACGGTGATGAGACTGTGGAAATGAAAGACGGTGGAGAGACTGTGGAAATGAAAGACGGTGGAGAGACTGTGAATATGAAAGATGGAGTGCTGTGGAAATGAAAGACGGTGGAGAGACTGTGGAAATGAAAGACGGAGAGTTGTGGAAATGAAAGACAATGGAGAGACTGTGGAAATGAAAGACAGTGGAGAGACTGTGGAAATGAAGGATGGTGGAGAGACTGTGGAAATAAAAGATGGTGGAGGGACTGTGGATATGAAAGACGGTGGAGAGACTGTGGATATGAAAGATGGTGGAGAGACTGTGGATATGAAAGATGGTGGAGAGACTATGGAAATGAAAGACGGTGGAGAGACTGTGGATATGAAAGACGGTGGAGAGACTGTGGATATGAAAGACGGAGAGCTGTGGAAATAAAAGACGGTGGAGAGACTGTGGAAATGAAAGACTGTGGAGAGACTGTAGAAATAAAAGATGGTGGAGAGATGTGGATATGAAAGACGGTGGAGAGACTGTGGAAATAAAAGATGGTGGAGAGACTGTGGATATGAAAGACAGTGGAGAGACTGTGGATATGAAAGACGGTGGAGAGACTGTGGAAATAAAAGATGGTGGAGAGACTGTGGATATGAAAGACGGTGGAGAGACTGTGGAAATAAAAGATGGTGGAGAGACTGTGGATATGAAAGACAGTGGAGAGCCTGTGGATATGAAAGACAGTGGAGAGACTGTGGAAATGAAAGACAGTGGAGACTGTGGATATGAAAGACAGTGGAGAGACTGTGGAAATAAAAGATGGTGGAGAGACTGTGGATATGAAAGACGGTGGAGAGACTGTGGATATGAAAGACGGTGGAGAGACTGTGGAAATAAAAGATGGTGGAGAGACTGTGGATATGAAAGACGGTGGAGAGACTGTGGATATGAAAGATGGTGGAGAGACTGTGGATATGAAAGACGGTGGAGAGACTGTGGATATGAAAGATGGTGGAGAGACTGTGGATATGAAAGACGGTGGAGAGACTGTGGATATGAAAGACGGTGGAGAGACTGTGGAAATGAAAGACAGTGGAGACTGTGGATATGAAAGACAGTGGAGAGCTGTGGAAATGTCTCAGTACCTGTCATAACCACCACTTCTGACAGTCTGTCACTGTGGCAGAGCCCTGAAGAAACCTTTACAGTTGTAAAGTGGGCTAGATAAAGCACGGTGATATGAATAGCAGGGTTCCGGGTTTGATTTCCACATTGGCCATATACTGTATATTAAAGTCGCTTTAGACACTGCTAAATTACCATTTATAATTCATTCCCATACATAGAATAAATAACATGTCAACACTAGAGTGTGCATGATATTCTAAACTGAGGTGAACCACATCTTCAACCTAAGCCAACCCAAACAAATTCAGAGAGATACACACAAACAGCAAATGTGTATCCACATGTACCAGTACCGAAAAAAAGACCCACTTAAAAGCCTACTGCACAATAGCCTGGCAATTAGCGGGTAGAGAGGAGGAACGACAGATCGGTTACAGTTGTTGAATGCTAACTACAGCGTTTTACGGTGGCGAGGAGATAACGAGTTACTGCGTCAGAGAGAAGTGTGTTGCCGCGTGCGGTCTTTAACGAGGAGCTGTGGAAATCTATGACACTTAAAATCAGTGACAATGAATTGCTACTGGGCCTGTCAGCGAGCAGCGTCTTCCAGCGCCTGGCCCTCCTCCCTTTGTCCTAATGAAGGCAGACATTAATTTCTCCTCTTTCAGAACTCATTCTAATGCTTTAGATGCAAGGAATTAGGCTTACTCAGCTCTGCTCTGTCTGGACAACAACAACAAAACTGGTGAGACTGAGAATAATTCAATCTATAATGTGTATAGATGCAACTGAATACATATAGTTTGCTATACTGTCATAGTTTTCTACTTTTACATTTCCCTCAAACAGTTAAGATGCTCTGACACATCAGTGGCAACAAATGTCTCTAAAAACTCCACCATCACCTCCTACATGCATGTCCCCACGACCATTAAGCTGTTGTTATGGCAGCCATATAGTAGACAAAACAACGAGCTTATAGAACTCATAGATATGAACAGAACATATACAAATCCAGGGTCATGTTGAAGGAAAATACTCTGTGGGTGGGGGGCAAAGCAAAGCATGTGAATTAAAGTCCATTCCTGCCCATTTTAGCAACAGGATACAGGGCTTGGTAAAATCCCAGGGTTAATATGGTCATGTTATGAGCCTATGCTCTGGAATCTGGGCTAGATGGAACCATTGATATGAGCTGAGCACTAATGCCAGGGATGAATGCTTAAGATGATCCATACCTCATGATTTATAGAAATCCCAGAGACATACTTCAAAGTTCCACCATTGGCCCAGACAGACCCTTTTAAACTGTGGTGATGCGTGACTGCTCGGACTTCTGCTGTGTTAATCCAGCTACTACACTACCAATAGGTAGGCTAGGCTACTACACTCCCTCCCTGAGGCTTTATCAACAGTATACTGTACACTACACTGTTTTTATAGACAATTACATCAGTTACAGTGGCTGCATGGGGCATATAGGGCTATACTAGTGATAATATTAGGTCTAATAGACATGCTGAATAATTTAAGCAGTCTGTTTTCAACTCTCATTCTCTACCAAATTACAGAGTATTTAAACTGTGTGAGGCAAGGATGTGCACAAAATGTGGGCGTCTTACTGTCGTTTAGCTATACCTCAAGTCTGTGTTTCAATATGGGAAACAATTCTAATGTTCCTATGGATCATCTAGTCCACTGGTTAAAGTTAGACGGTCAAACTGAGTAACTGAGAAAACTAAGTAGGGTGTAATATGATTTGATTTTAGACACACATGTGTGTTTTGTCAACCTATCATGATAACAAAAGCACTATCTTCTGGGTGAATCTATAGATGATAGCATAGCATTTAACCTAGAATAGCGATGCTTTGCTATTGTAGCTTGTTCTTTACCATGGGCTGCAGTCTAGTTAAATAAAGGTTAAAAGTCTACTGGTAGAAGAGAGAGGAGATTAAGGAGAATATATTTTGAAACCAGAGAGGTTGAGAGAGACAGAGAGAGAGATAGACGGACGGACGGACGGACGGACGGACGGGGGGGGGGGGGGGGGGGGGTATGGGAGATGAGATGCTGTTCTGTTCAGATGTCAATAAAAACAGGTGTTAACCAGATTAGCTAAAATGTTAAGAGGCAGGCTAATCCTCACCCAGATCCAGCAACGATCCACCCGGCCACAGAATACTAATACCCAGGACGCACCATTAACTCACAGACCAGGGTTGAGTGGGGGTTGGGCGGAGGGGTTTAGTAAGAGCACTATAATAGTAGTGATCCGCCAGTCAGAGACAGGCCCATATCCATCAGTACTAAGCTACATACAGGAAGAGAAGAATGAGAGCTGTTATCTTCTCTCTGAGAGAGAGGGCTCCTGTCTTTGAGTGGTCATTTCAGGCCTTTGACCACCTCTTTCCTCCTAACAATTGACTTTAACACAAGGAGCACTGTATCTATGGAGAGAGCAAAAACGTCCACTTTGATGTTCCATCTAATGGTAGCCTACACTGGATCCTGTTCTAGTACTCTCTTCACTCTGCGTATCAAGCTATGGTACATTTGACTTGTTATCAACAATGTCATAAAACATTCTGTTCTGTCCAAATGGATAATAGAACAGAAAATGCGTACCATGCTTACAATAAATACATTTCTAGGAGGCGCCATGTTATGGCTACCCTGAGTATTTGCACTTTACCTCTACCTACATGTACATATTACTTCGACTAACCTGTGCCCCCACACATTGACTCTGTACCGGTACCACCTGTACATAGCCTCGTTACTGTTATTTTATTGCTGCTTTTTAATTATTTTTTCTTTTTGTTTTTTGTTTTTGTTTTTTTCTTTCTTTATATATTTTGTACTTCAGTTTATTTTAGTAAATACTTTAACACTTGTTTTTCTGAAAACTGCATTGTTGGTTAAGGGCTTGTAAGTAAGCATTTCACTGTAAGGTGTTGTATTCGGCGCATGTGACAAATACAATTTGATTGGATTTGATTCATCAAGCAGGCCTTTTAACAAGATTGACCATCCTCACCACAGTTCAGCTCACTCCTATCAGCGCAGTTTCTTGCAGTCAAGTTTGTCATTATGTGTTCGTACCTCTATATACCATAGCGTGGGTTATTATCACTGTTCTCCCTTCCAAGAAGATCAGCTGAGCTGTTTGCTGTCATTTATTTCAGGTAAATGTGGTAGAACTTTGTGGAATATAATGCCCTGTTGTCCTTCAGCGATGAAGAGCTATTTCAAAGAACTGAGAAAAATCTGTCTCAAGAGGAGCACAAAAATCTAAGTTTAAATAAAAGTGCACCAAAGTTAAAGATCAAATGCAGCCATTTTATCTCAATATCAAATCATTTCTGGGTAACATTGAAGTACCTTACTGTGATTTTTTCTAATTAAAATGGGAAAAAATAAACAAAAATAGCTTCTTAGCAAAGAGCAATTTCTCAAGCAAGAATTTTGCTAGGACTGTCTGGGATTGGTCTGAGTGGGGAGGGGAAAACTGAAAACTAGCTGTTTGAAACTCTCTTTCTTACTGATCTATTACTTAACTTACCACCTGGTGATGTCACCAGGCAGGCCAAAACAGGCTAAAATTTCAGGCGGTCTTATCAAACAGCTCTTACACTAAAAGAGCAATTTTCAAAAATGTCACATCATTATTCCTACCTCATAGTGTGAAAAGATACACCACCGTTCAAAAGTTTGGGGTCACTTAGAAATGTCCTTGTTTAAAAAATAAAAAAGCAAATTTTTTGGTCCATTAAAATAACATTGACTTGATAAGAAATACAGTGTAGACATTGTTAATGTTGTAAATGACTATTGTAGCTGGAAACGGCTGATTTTTAATGGAATATCTACATAGGCGTACAGAGGCCCATTATCAGCAACCATCACTCCTGTGTTCTAATGGCACATTGTGTTAGCTAATCCAAGTTTATAATTTTAAAAGGCTAATTGATCATTAGAAAACCCTTTTGCAATTATGTTTGATTACAGGCGCAAAGAACTTTCTTCTGAAACTCGTCAGTCTATTCTTGTTCTGAGAAATGAAGGCTATTCCATGTGAGAAATTGCCAAGAAACTGAAGATCTCGTACAATGGTGTGTAGTACTACTCCCTTCACAGAACAGCGCAAACTGGTTCTAACCAGAATAGAAAGAGGAGTGGGAGGCCCCGGTGCACAACTGAGCAAGAGGACAAGTACATTAGTGTCTAGTTTGAGAAACAGACGCCTCACATGTCCTCAACTGGCAGCTTCATTAAATCGTACCCGCAAAACACCAGTCTCAACTTCAGCAGTGAAGAGGTGACTCCGCGATGCTAGCCTTCTAGACAGAAACTTTAAGAAAGTTTCTATGAATCATTTAGTTCTAAACTGGTATAAAAAGGCCAGATTCCACATTTAGGTATTTTGTATTCATTATGTATTCATTGCTGCAGCTAAACATTTTTTAACACAAACAAGTATCACCTTGCGCAAATGTGTAATAACACCTCTGACAGAGAAAAAGCACAACCTCACACATGCAGCGGCAAGCAGTGGTGCCTACAAGTAAACAAACCCGCAATCTGATTGTGACAACTCCACTCTCTCTCTCTCTTTCAACGTGGAATCTGCATCCTTTGCTATTCTGTAAACAACAAACACCTTAGTAGGGAGAACAATTCATTGTGACAGACAGCAATCACTGTCGCACTCCACCCACTTAGAATGGAGCCTTTGCCCCCCTATCTGATGGCATCCCATAATCAACTCAGCAGCCGACGACTAGGCGGCTAGGCTCACAGGCATGAGGGCTCACAGGGCTGAACGATCACAGTTCGGGCGTCCTCATTTGTAAACACCACCTGCTTGTTCACACACCTCCTTGTTGGGTGGTATTAGCGTGAGCGTGAAATTAGATTCTGCATACAGCCAGTCCAGCTTGCACCACATCTGACTTTACTAGCAAGCATGAAGAATGTATGGTCACTTAAGTGAGAGAGGTTGGGTTGACGGTGGGTGGGAGGGTTTGGTTGGGGGGGAGGGGGTTGGTGACATGCATACAGCACAAATCTGCCGCAGGGCCCTCAACTATTTAAAAAATGTCAGGTGTGAATGTTCCGTATATAGAGGGGAGTGATGCAGTAGATATGTTCATTCTCTGTTGTATGTGACTGTTGATGTGATACTGTATCAATAAACATGCATATGGGTGTATTATTCCTATATTCGATCTAATATTACAAACAAAAACTAAAGCAGGAAGTACCAGTGACTCGCTTAATACGTAAATGGTCAGATAACGCGGATGCTATAGGTCAACATTCACAAGGCCAGACGGATTACCAGGGAGTGTACTCAGAGCATGCACAGACCAACTGGCAAGTGTCTTCACTGACATTTTCAACCTCGCCCTGATCGAGTCTGTAATACCCACCTGTTTCAAGCAGACCACCATAGTCCCTGTGCCCAAGAACACTAAGGTAACCTGCCTAAATGACTACCGCCCAGTAGCACTCACGTCGGTAGCCATGAAGTTCTTTGAAAGGCTTGTCATAGCTCATATCAACACCATCATCCTGGAAACCTTAAACCCACACCAATTCCCATACCGCCCCAACAGATCCAGAGATGATGCAATCTCAATCGCACTCCACACTGCCCTTTCCCACTTGGACAAAAGGAACACCTATGTTAGAATGCTGATCACTGACTACAGCTCAGCGTTCAACACCATAGTGCCCTCAAAGCTCATCACTAAGCTAAGGACCCTGGGACTAAACACCTCCCTCTGTAACTGGATCCTGGACTTCCTGACGGGCCACCCCCAGGTGGTAAGGGTAGGCAACAGCACATCTGCCACACTGATCCTCAACACCGGGGTGCATGCTTAGTCCCCTCCTGTACTCCCTGTTCACCCATGACTGCGTGGCCAAGCATGACTCCAACACCATCATTAAGTTTGCTGACGACACAGCAGTGATCACTGATCACCGACAATGATGAGACAGCCTATAGAGAGGTCAGAGACCTGGCAGTGCGGTGTGTCATCGCCCCATCTGTAAGTAAAACCAAATATCATTTCAACAACCTCTCCCTCAATGTGAGCAAGACAAAGGAGATGATCGTGGACTACAGGAAAAGGAGGGCCAAACAGGCCCCAATTAACATCGACGGGGCTGTAGTGGAGCGGGTCGAGAGTTTCAAGTTCCTTGGTGTCCACATCACCAACAAACTATCATGGTCCAATCACACCAAGACAGTCGTGAAGAGGGCACGACAACAGCTTTTCTCCCTCAGGAGACCGAAAAGATTTGGCATGGGTCCCCAGATCCTCAAAAGGTTCTACAGCTGCACCATCGAGAGCATCCTGACCGGTTGCATCACCGCCTAGTATGGCAACTGCTCGGCATCCGACCGTAAGGCGCTACAGAGGGTAGTGCGTACAGCCCAATACATCACTGGGGCCAAGCTTCCTGCCATCCAGGACTTAGAGTACCAGTCAAAGTTTGGACAGTTTACTATTTTTACTATTTCCTACATAGTATAATAATAGTGAAGACATCAAAACTATATTAAATAACACATATGGAATCATGTAGTAAGCAAAAAAGTGTTAAACAAATCAAAATATAGCTTATATTTGAGATTCTTCAAAGTATTCTCTCAACCAGCTTCATGAGGTAGTCACCTGGAACGTATTTCAATTAACAGGTGTGCCTTGTTAAAAGCTAATTTGTGGAATTTCTTTCCTTCTTAATGCGTTTGAGCCAATCAGTTGTGTTGTGACAAGGTAGGGGTGGTATACAGAAGATAGCCCTATTTGGTAAAAGACCAAGTCCATATTATTGCAATAACAGCTCAAATAAGCAAAGAGAAACAACAGTCCATCATTACTTCAAGAACTTTGAAGGTTTCTTCAAATGCAGTCGCAAAAACCATCAAGCGCTATGATGAAACTGGCTCACATGAGGACCGCCACAGGAAAGGAAGACCCAGAGTTACCTCTGCTGCAGAGGATAAAAGTTCATTAGAGTTAACTGCACCTCAGATTGCAGTCCAAATAAATGCTTCAAAGAGTTCAAGTAACAGACACATCTCAACATTAACTGTTCAGAGGAGACTGTGAATCAGGCCTTCATGGTTGAATTGCTGCAAAGAAACCACTACAAAAGGACACCAATAATAAGAAGAGACTTGCATGGGCCAAGAAACACGAGCAATGGACATTAGACCTGTGGAAATCTGTCCTTTGGTCTGATGAGTCCAAATTTGAGATTTTTGGTTCTAAGCGCTGTGTCTATGTGAGAAGCAGAGTAGGTGAACGGATTATCTCCTCACCTGTAAATCGCACAGTGAAGCATGGAAGAGGAGGTGTGGTGGTGTGGGGGTGCTTTGTCACTGATTTATTTAGAATTCATGGCACACTTAACCAGCATGGCTATCACAGCATTCTGCAGCAATACGCCATCCCATCTGGTTTGTGCCTAGTTGGACTATCATTTTTTTTCAACAGGACAATGACCAAAATCAACACCTCCAGGCTGTGTAAAGGCTATTTGACCAAGGAGGAGAGTGATGGAGTGCTGCATCAGATGACCTGGCCTCCACAATCACCTGACCTTTACCCAAATGAGATGGTTTGTGATGAGTTTGACCGCAGAGTGAAGGAAAAGGAGCCAACAAGTGCTCAGCATATGTGGGAACTCCTTCAAGACTGTTGGAAAAGCATTCCTCATGAAGCTGGTTGAGAGAATGCCAAGAGTGTGCAAAGCTGTCATCAAGGCAAAGGGTGGCTACTTTGAAGAATCTCAAATATTAAATATATTTGATTTGTTTAACACTTTTTTTGTTACTACATGATTCCATATGTGTTATTTCAAAGTTTGATGCCTTCACTATTATTCTACAATGTAAAAATAAAGAAAAACCCTTGAATGAGTATGAGTCCAAACTTTTGACTGGTACTGTATATACTAGGCGGTGTGAGAGGAAGTCCCAAAGTCATAGACTGTTCTCTCTGCTACCACACTGCTGCAACTCGCTGCTTAGTATCTATGCATAGTCACTTTACCCCTACCTACATGTACAAATGACTGTGACATCGGGTGCTGTAGGTGTCATGGAGGGCAGGTAGTTTGCCCCCAGTGATGCGTTGTGCAGACCGCACCACCCTCTGGAGAGCTTTGCGGTTGAGGGCAGTGCAGTTGCCGTACCAGGCTGTGATACAGCCCGACAGGATGCTCTCGATTGTGCATCTGTAAAAGTGTGTCAGGGTTTTCGGTGACAAGCCAAATTTCTTCAGCCTCCTGAGGTTGAAGGGGTGCTGTTGAGCCTTCTTCACCACACTGTCTGTGTGAGTGGACCATTTCAGTTTATTTGTGATGTGTACGCCGATGAACTTAAAACCTTCCACCTTCTCAACTGCTGTCCCTTTGATGTGGATAGGGGGGTGCTCCCTCTGCTGTTTCTTTAAGTCCACAATCATCTTCTTTGTTTTGTTGACGTTGAGCGCGAGGTTGTTTTCCTCTTCTGTTCAGTGCTCTAACCATAGAGCTAGGAGCAGAGTGATAACTGATGCAGTAGAACTTAGTTAGTGTTGTGTGTGCCTGACATTGACGTCTCTTAAAACACACCTATACACTATTTATTCTACCAAACACTTTAGTCACTCAGCCACTCAACAATGACAGGCATAACGTTAATCACACAGAAATCCCTGCTATCGACAGTATTTAAGAACCACACACGGCCTAAGACAAGTTTGTGCTTGAGCGCTAGTGTTTGGCTAACACAACGGGGGCACATGCCTCACACCTTCTGCGTGATCGCACATAGACAAATCAGGTTTCTTTTGACAGATTTCCTTCCTGAGGTATGATTACATTTCACTGGGAACAAAATGGATATTTACGAGGCCTTAGCTCTTTTTGAACCTGCCTGGCAACACAACCCTAACAACATTCACTTAGTTAGTATACCGGGTGCACTGCTACGTGTGCTTTGTCAAAGTACCCAGACACATCACCTTTAAGCTGCCATGGCCTTGCATCTGGTTGAATATCAATAAAGGTATGAACGGAGAGGGAATGCGAGAGAGAGAGAGGGAGAGAAGAGAGAGAGAGAGAGAGAGAGGAATAGAGAAGGAAGAAAAGGAAGGATGGAAAGGAAGAGAAAAAAACACAATTATAAACCTTCATTTCTTCAGAGAACCATAAAGTCCTCTCCCAGAAGAGCCGCTGAGCACAAATCCATTTCTTTCAGTCGATTACAAGCACAGAGGTTCTCACCTTCATTTGTGAGTCTAATACTCAAACAGTTATGTAGAACACATACCAATTAAACAATTCTGCTCAAATAAGAGGGCCGTGATCTGACGTGATTATGGAGGCCAGGCCCCACGGGAGACCGAGTTATCTGCTCAGGAGCATGGAGAGCGATAGAGCGATTGGAATGGAAAAAAACGAATACTGTATGAAATGTTCCCATGGTAATAAGGCAGGGAGATTGCGTTAATATCGGAGGAGCCGTGCGGAAAAGGTCACTGGATATCTGTAACGCCCACCAGAGTCATGTTGATTGAGGCTGTTCAAACAGATCTGATAATGCTCTCCTCTCTCGCCGTGATCGTCTGACGAGAGAACCAGTGAAAGGTCTAGTGTTTGAGAGCGAGAGAAATTTGTCATTTGTGGAAATTGTGCCTACCGCTGTGCTCTCTCTAACTCAATTTCATATTCACCATGGCAGCTTTTTATGGTTACACCATGCCGCCAATGAAGGGAACACAATTATGAGATGGAAATCAATCAAATCGTTTCGTAAAGGGCTGTGAAAGTTAACGCGTGACATGTTTATCGGTGTAAAAAATGTTGACGGCGTGAATCTCGTCTCCATTTCTTCACCGCGTGGAACCTTTTAAGCGCACGTGCTCCCGCACCGAACCTTTTAAGCGCAGAACACAACACGGAACACAGCTGCAGTCAATGCTGTCGCCTTTACATAGCTAATGAGTGTGTGCCTCTAGCTAAAATCATGTCAAAGTTATGCCCAATATTACCAGAGCTATGTTTTTCGACCTGCCACGGATAAGTGCACATGTCACGGACCGTTTTAAACTACAGTACACGCGGGCTGCTATTTCATGATTTGATAACAAACAACATTGCTTAGCAACCTGATAACTTGACCACTGACTAGGCTATGCACAAATTTGGATGGCAGGAAGAACTGAAGAGGAATAGGCTCTTCAAAGAGATGCTTCAAAGGTAGGCTGCATATGCAAGAGTGGGGTGTGTTTTATTGTGTGTGTGAGAGAGAGGATGTGTGTTTCATGTTTAAGTTTTTAGTACAGTGAAATGCCTTTCTTGCTTGCTCTTTCCCAACAATGCAGTAATCAATATCATAGCCAATAGTGAGAGAGACGAGGTGTGGGAGGGAGAGTGTGGAGGCCTATATGTGTAAAAGTATCTGAACAGTACAGATGGTTACAGTGTTTTCATAACATTGTTGGACAAGTTTAAAAGCTCTTTGTTCTTTGCATCCATGGTGCCAGTTCTTTTTTCCTGTAGTCACACTACAGTTCTTTTTTCCTGTAGTCACACACACACATCCTAGTGGTTAGAGCGTTGGACTAGTAACCCAAAGGTTGCAAAATCGAATCATTGAGCTGACATGGTAAAAATCTGTCGTTCTGCCCCTGAACAAGGCAGTTAACCCACTGTTCCCCGGTAGGTCGTAATTGTAAATAAGAATTTGTTCTTAACTGACTTGCCTAGTTAAATAAATGTAAAAATAAAATAAAAATGTAGAATGCCTGAAGCTGTAATAGTACTTAAAGCTGTGTGTGTGTGTGTGTGTGTGTGTGTGTGTGTGTGTGTGTGTGTGTGTGTGTGTGTGTGTGTGTGTGTGTGTGTGTGTGTGTGTGTGTGTGTGTGTGTGTGTGTGTGTGTGTGTGTGTGTGTGTGTGTAAAAGAGAGCGTGTCTGTGCTGTGCACAAGTGTAAACTTCAAGAACATTGATAAGAAGGAGTAGGCCTACTGAAACATTGATAAGAAGGAGTAGGCCTACTGAAACATTGATAAGAAAGAGTAGGCCTACTGAAACATTGATAAGAAAGAGTAGGCCTACTGAAACATTGATAAGAAGGAGTAGGCCTACTGAAACATTGACAAGAAGGAGTAGACCTACTGAAACATTGATAAGGAGTAGGCCTACTGAAACATTGATAAGAAGGAGTAGACCTACTGAAACATTGATAAGAAGGAGTAGTCCTACTGAAACATTGATAAGAAGGAGTAGTCCTACTGAAACATTGATAAGAAGGAGTAGACCTACTGAAACATTGATAAGAAGGAGTAGGCCTACTGAAACATTGATAAGAAGGAGTAGACCTACTGAAACATTGATAAGAAGGAGTAGGCCTACTGAAACATTGCAAACATTAATAGCTATGTTAGTGACTTTTGTGTAATTTATTAATATATTCTGATAATTTTGTGTTTCAGTCCTGTACAATCAAAGTATGCCTGTAACTCAATGCATTGCTTCTTAAATGGAAAAATCTTTCAATTGGGCCAAATTTCAGCAAACTGAAAAATGTAACTAATGTCATTAACTAAATTAATTATTTGACAGCCCTAGTTTCGTATAGACCTAGTTATGGGCCAATATTCATAGCAATGTTTTGATTTATGTATATTCATAATCACAAAGCAGAACCAAATGATTTGCTTCAAAAATGCTACAATATGGGCATTGCGGCATTAAAGCCCATTCCTTGTTAATGTTTAAATATCTATCCTTGCCAACCGCTCAAGAAATGAGACACACTAAAGGCGTTTTCATCCCCCCATTTTATTTCACCTCATGCTAATACCGGTGCCATTTTCTCTTGATTTGAACGGCATGGATGCCTCTGTCTCTCTTGCCAAGATATATTGAGATCAACACATTGTCATTCTACGCCCAGGCGCACCTTAACCACCGTCTCACTGCGGGGAGATTTATGATAATTCCTAATAGCTTGTGATAGGATACAGCACATAAACCTATGTGAGGGAGGTATGTGTTTCTATGGTAACCCTCCCTCCGTTTGCTGCTAGCCCTATGCAGCCCAGCGCTGTTTAAAAAAAACAACATTATAGGTGCTCCTCTGTCTATTTGAATGCCAGAGGTAAAGAAATGTAATGCAGATCACAAAGTGGAGACACAGATGTTTTCCTCGTTGCCTTTTAATCTCATATTCCCTAGGCACCCAGCGAGAAACACTCCCCCTTTAGAATGGTAATTGGACGCAATGAATAGCAAATAAACAAAACAAAAACAGATCCACATTTATATTGAGTAGTTTAACACTTTGGAATGATCACCCTTTATAGTCACTATTAACACTAGCTAGAGAAAAAGAGAAAGAACAGATGCAAATAGTTGATTTATTTTTTTACAGGCAAACAGACAGACTGGTTTTCCTGGAACTGAAGCCTTGAGGATTCACCCATGTAATCATTAAACGGCTCAGCAGACAGACAGGAAGGACTTACAGGGAGAAACTAACACTGCTTCAGGTTAGTATAGGATAAGCCCAGCCAGCAGCACAACGCTACCTTAATATACTGCAACACACTAAGGTTGGAAACAGGGCCCAAAATAACTGAATAATCAAGTTGATTCATCTTTAACCTCCACATCCAACAGTCACTTTGTAAATAACAATTTCCTCCTTATATTTTGTATTGTTTGACTGATCATCTCTGCATTTCTCTCTGGGTTCCATGTGTCTACAGTACCATCTGCGCTTATAAAAACCTTCTTCCCTGAAATTGCTGCTCAGTGAATTCATAGCTTGTAAAAGTTAGGATACTGATTTAATTGTCAAGTGTTAGCAGTCATGTTATGGTGAACACTCCTTCTTCACCTCTCCTCCATTTAACCCAACAATCCGAGACCAGGAAGTCCACTGGATGTGTTGACTACATGGTGGATATCTCTAGTTATACTCCATGACATCTGAGGAATGAATTGAGATATTTTAGAGGTAAAGTGCCTTCAGAAAGTATTCACATCCCTTGACTTTTTTCATATTGTTGTGCTATAGCCTGAATATAAAATTGTTTAAATTGAGATTGGGTGTCACTGGCCTAAACACAATACCCCATAATGTCAAAGTGGAATTCTGTTTCTATACATTTTTACAAATTAATAAAAAATCTAAAGCTGAAATGTCTTGAGTAAAAAAGTATTCAACCCTTTTGTTCTGTCTAGCCTAAAAAAGTTCAGGAGTAAATATTTGCTTAACAAGTCACATAATAAGTTGCATGGACTCACTCTGTGTGCAATAATAGTGTTTAACATGATTTCTGAATGACTACCTCGTGTGGCGCTAAGCTGATATACAGTATACAATTGTTTTAAGATGGTCATACTATGGATTATTTAGCTATTTAATTTAGAATTTTAGGACCTCTTTCATATTCGTGAGCGTTTCCTCTTACCATAGAGTGGTCATAATATGATGCTAAAGACGTTTTTGTGAGAATACCGATTTTCGGGATGTCTCATGGTCTAACAAACACCACTCTAGCTCTGCCATCTTTCACCACAGATGCGGAAGTGCATCCTGTTTGGTGGATGCTGTGGATGTGCTGGATTGATACGCATCCAATGCAAAAAAACAGATATCTCTAGCTTAAACTGATGGATTTTGATGGTGATTTTTTTGTTGTGTAATTTAGATTGATTCTAGGGGGTTAATTACACGTTGGATGGTGTATCAATACACCCAGTCACTACAAAGACCGAGGCGTCCTTTCAAACTCATTTGCCGGAGAAGAAGGAAACCGCTCAGGGATTTCACCATGAAGACAATGGTGACTTTAAAACAGTTACAGAGTTTAATGGCTGTGATTGGAGAAAACTGAAGATGGATCAACAACATTGTAGTTATTCCACAATACTAACCTAAATGACAGAGTGAAAAGAAGGAAGCCTGTACAGAATAAAAATATTCCAAAACATGCATCCTGTTTGCAATAAGGCACTAAAGTAAAACTCAGGGGTGTGAATACTTATGTAAATTAGAAATGTATGTATTAAAAAAAAACATGTTTTCACTATGGGGTATTATGTGCAGATGAGTGAGAAAATCTATTTAATTCATTTTGAATTCAGGCTGTAACACATCAAATTGTGGAATAATTCAAGGGTTATGAATACTTTCTGAATGCACTGTATTTCATTTCCATTATTTTGCTTCTAACATCTCTTCTTTTTTCCTAGGCAGGGATGATATGGCTGCTTCGTTAGAGGAGAGATCTCAAATAGCTATCAAAATGTGCCAAACATTTACTTTGATAACTCCATCAGATGACGGCTGCCTGAGTCTAATGGTAGCAATCTGAATATCCTGAGATGCATACTCTCCGAGAGAATAATGGAATGCAGAATCAAAGAGGATAAAAATAAAGAATACTTTTTTTCTCATAAAATGGCACCTAATGCACTTGAGATTTGTAGGCTATTTAACTATGCATGCATGACACAGAGTATCCCTGATTCCTGTGCTGCTCCAGCAACACACAGTGTGTTCTGTGGGTCAACATGACAGCATGTTAGGAGAGGGCAGACTTGAGGCTACATCAAACCACTCGGCCTTGTACTACTATACCACTGTTCCACCCACACAGAGCAGGGCAGAGCACTCACTCTCAGCTGCAGGTTACAGTCATGGGATGGCTATATCCTCTAAGCAAGAGTAAAGCAGAAATAAAAAGATAGATAAATAGAGAGAATTGTGAAAAAGGAGTGAAAGAAGAATGAAGGATATAGCAAATGCACGAATATGTCAGAAAAAAGGAAAAGAGAGACAGAAAGAGGGAATGAGAAAAAAAACTAAAGGAAGGACTAATTATCCAATTAATGGGCAATTAAGCTCATGCAGCCTAATGGTCTGTGTTGGATTTGGTAATGGCTCTGCTACCAGATTGAGAAGCCAATTAAACACACTGTGTGCTGCTGTGGAGGAGACAGACTAAACACAGTCATAGAGTATGTCCCAAATAACACCCTAATCCCTATATAGTGCACTACTTTTGACTGAACACAGTCATAGGGTGAATCCCAAATGGGACCCCCTTCCTTGTTAGTGCACTAATTTTGACTAAATACAATAAATAGGAAATAAGGTGCCATCACTGTAATAACACTGTAATAACACTGTAATAACACTAATAACGCTGTAATAATCTGTGTACGTGACCAATAAACTTTGATTTGATTTAATAGACACTACGATGGGACAGTCTATGTATTAACCACACCTCAACAAAGACTATCCACAGTGGCATACTACTTAGAATGCATGCTTCACTTTAAGTGGTTTGCTTGTATGGACATTGGAACATACACTATCTATACAGAACTGTACATATGATGGGAAAAGTCACACTGAATTATACATTTAGTGGAAATCTAACCTCCCCTAATTAAATTCAACAAAGCATTTCATTAGGCATTTAATTATTTCATATAGCACATTTAGCTAATGAATGCTAATTGTATTCAAGCTAATAATTAATCACACACACTATTTCTAGAGTCAACTCGATTCGGAGATAATATGAATTCTAACGAATGTGTTTGTTCACCAAGCAGTTATGAACTGCATCGAACTGGCAAATGAGAGAAGAAGACATTTGGGTGATGTTTAAAAATGCTTTTTCAACTATGACCGTTATTAGCTTTGACTAATTTCCTCCCTTAATTAGATCCTCTTGGAGGGATATTTTTGTGAAATGAATAATGCACATAGACTAATTAGCAATATAAATATGAATCGTGATGTGTTCTATCTCATATAGCGTGTGGATAGTGTAGACAGGTAGTGAAAAATATGGGTTATGTTATTGCGAAGGCACTAGCTAGCTTACTATTAGCTTTACAACCAGGACTGGGTCACATTTCTAAGCCAACAATAAACTCTCTTTTGGCATATTCTGCAATTATCCAAATGATATAGTTAATTCATTCATGAAAACAATGTTGAAAGAAGTAAAACCTTTTTAGGGCCATTAGTTCCATCTATTCAATGCCTGTGCTAGACCTCACATATGCCTTGCGCTATCAGGCCAGGACTGGCTGCCATCCCTCGTAGCCTAGGGAGGAAATAAGGATGGATCTCAAAATTGAATTTGGACTCAAAGCCATGAATCGCAGGATGGTGGTGAAGAAAAGCAGATGGAGAAACCATTAACAATTAATTGACTTGTCAAACGGTCAGCCCACACATCAGAGAGGAGCAATAATTGCTGATGGAAAGTGAAAAGGGCTGTCGGGGCCTACGGGCGAGGAGCCGCGTCTCAGAAGCGTTCGTCATCTCCTCGCTAGGTCTCCACAGGACATGGCCTCCACTCCAGTCCCCTGCAGCCCTCTAATTACAACAGAGGAAAAAGTGGCTAAGAAATATTGGAGCGAAGGTCGGCTCAGTATCACCCTGCCACTAAATATCAAACTAATTACCTTTCAGACAAAAAAAGAGCAAACAAAACACAAGACACGATCTAAAAAGAAAACCCCCCTCCCCTTCTGTTCATTGTGTAGACTAGAGCAGTGGTTCTCTACCAGGGGTACTAGGACCCTGGGGGTACTTGGCCTATCCACAGGGGGACTTGAGAAGACTCATGTGCCCATAGGCCTTCTGGTAAAATGCACGAGGGGGTACTTCAGGGGTAGCCCGGGCAGAGTAAAATTCAGTTGGTGGTACAGTAAGCAAAAAAGGTTGGGTGCAATAGTAAACGCAGACCTGAGGTGTAACACAACTTGACTTTCTGTGGCAGGGTAAACTCAATTTACCCTTGAAAGACCCTTTTGAAAGGTAAATATTTCTGGAACACATACTCTGACAAGAAAATGTCAACAGACGAAGAACATTGTGTTGGCTAACCTCGATAAGACCACTCATATAAGTAAAACGTTACTCAACATCTATGCAGTTAGTAAACCTTCACAATCTTTATTGTGGTGCTGGAAGACTGTGCAAATACACTTAAACCATAGAAGGCTCTTTCTGAGGTTTACTCTTTAGTTGAAATCTGTCTGTCTCTCTAGGGGCTCACTTTAAACAAATCTACAGGGGTCTAGAAGGCTAGGGTGGGACAGTGGGGGTGCGTCTGAAATGGAAGCATTTTCCCTATATAGTTTCAAGTATTCATGTCACATGCACAAGTACATTGAAATATAGTGCACTACCTTTGACAAGAACCCCTATTCCCTACATAGTGCACTTATTTTGACTAGAGCCTATGCGATATAGGGAATAGGGTGTCATTTTGGGCACAGCATGGGCTCCGTTAGGTAGAGTTTCCTCCCCTCCCTAGCCAGTGGGCCAATGTCAACAGGACAGGGTGGAAGTTAAACCGGAGAGGCAATCAGGGCGGCCGTGTCTGCGGAGACTGGATAACCTGAGTTCAGGCTCTGTGTAATGGAGTGCCTGTGACTCCCGTAGCAATGGGATCACTAGACGGTGTCCCCTGGGCCCAGGTTCTGCGACTCCCGCAATCTGGAGCCGATCTCTATCTTTTTCACTTCCACTGCAGACACAAAATGGCAGACAGTCCCCCCCCACTCTCTCTAGGTTTTAGCCACAGGTATGCAAACAATTAGACGCACTTTGTCCCGGCCATGTTTTATTGATTTCTTGTCTGATTGCTTCTAATCAAGTCCTTCACGGGTTTAATTTTCTGTAACTGGGACTGTTTGAGCAGCTTGGTTTATGTTCATGTAGGTCACATAAACATTTTCTTCCCCTCAGGTCTTTTCATCTCGACATTGCTTTTAGACATATATATATATATATATATATATATATATATATATATATATATATTTTTTTTTTGTAGATCCTTACAAAGAATGATTCAACTAAACAGTGATCAGCTGACAAACGAGTGGAAGTAAATGGAGAATTTAAACGTTCCACAAGGAGAGACCAGGAAAAATGGAGAGGTTAAAGAGTTAGAAACTTGTCTCGAATGACAGATTTCTCATAGTAATGTTGGAGAAGGTTAAATAGGAGCCCCTTAACATGGCTGTGCTCTGCTGGAGCAGGCAGGGCTAGACCCATAAAGGTAGGCTCGGTCGGGAACGCTTTGGAACAACAAGACGCTGGCAGGAGCACGGCGGGCCCACAGCTTGCTCTAGTTACCAGACTGTTTTAAATACTTCACTCAATGTGAATCCAATTACCGACAGCCTTTGTTTGCTCAGACAAAAGCAGCAATGTTCAAGGTCTGTGTCTCTCTGATTTTAATCAATTCTCCAGGGAAGTGTGTGTGTGGGAGATACAGATCAGGTTTGCCATAAGTCAGTGAAAGACGTGTGTGTGTGTGTGTGTGTGTGTGTGTGTGTGTGTGTGTGTGTGTGTGTGTGTGTGTGTGTGTGTGTGTGTGTGTGTGTGTGTGCGCGTGTTCACTTTGTACAAGTGTGAGAATGGAAGAGTGAATGAGAAAAAAATTACATAGAAAAAGATTCTGGAAGTATGAAAAGCTTTTTAAAAGCATTCACAGCTTGACAACAGTGGCAACCTTGTGCATCAAGCTGCACTTTTTTTAATCCCCTCTGCACAAAGTTAGCTTGGGTATTGGCTGACAAGTTTAACCTCTTGTTTTTGAGTAATGAACACAATAGCAGCCGTACAGTTTGTAATGTGATAACAGATTATATAGTTAGTAAATAAATATGTATTGGTAGCAGGTAGTGCCTGCCTGCCATATACACAGAGAGGTGGTGTATCATGTGATTTTACTACAGCAGATGTTCTCACAGCCTGCATCATTAGAGGCATAGGGTAGAAACCACCTGTTCATTACTCTCACAAACCGGCCTGACAACAACCATCTTCACATCGCCTTTCCAATAAAAAAGAAAACGGAGGGAGGGAAGGAGGGAGGGAGGGAGGGAGGGAAGGAGGGAGAGAGGGAGGGAGGGAGGAAAGGAGGGGTGAAGAGGAACCGAGTCAGATCAGAAGCGGTCTGCCAGTGCCTGCCTCATTTTTACCCGTTACCCTTTAAAAAGAAAAGCCCCAAAACCCATCCCTCCCTCCTTCCTTCCTTCCTTCCCTCCCTCCCTCCCATCAGCGTTTTTATTGTTGCATTGGCTGTGTTGCCCCTAATGAATTCTAAAATGGAAGGATTTGCATTTCAATCTGGAGACCTCCCCTCTCGGAGGCGATAAAGGCTTCCCCCAGCACTAAATCACATTAAGCATGCAGCCATCTTTTGTAAAGGACCCCCAACAATGTCATTGCGGTTACCCTCACCAACATTATGCCGAGGGCTTTTGTCGGCCTGTTTACAAGCTAAATAAATAGCTACACAAAACATCTGGAACCACAAAAGATACCTTAAGTGGGGCTCTTTAAGAACCTCCAGAGCACAGACCCAGCACAAGGAGGTTAACCCCTTCTGGGCCTCGTGTAAAAGCACCGCCAATATCTCCGACAGGAAAATAACTAGCATTTTTTTCTTTTAAGCACTACAAAAGGAAAGGTTTTCACAATTCAGGGAGTATGCACTGCAGTACCCAGAAATGTGGTTGTTTGTCATTTCTGCCAGAAATTGAAGAGAAAGATCTTTACTAGAACAATTAAGACATAATGACCATTAACAACACCTCACTTTGTACCTAGTCTTTCTCCAGTACTACTGCAATAACACTACTCTCTTGCTGTGATTTGAGGTAGTTCTCGACAGTGAAAACACATCAATATTAAAACTGACTTACGGGAATACAGACATATTTTTACACTGGACCGGCAGGGGGTTTTATCTTTCATTGATGTGTCTGGCAAATAGAACCTTCATTTTATTGTCCTCTTACCATTTATAAAGTGAACAGAGATTGATTTTAGCATAATAAAAACAGCATGGGATGTGTCCCTGTAAAACCCTCTGGTATGCTATGTGCTGCTATTAACAAGGGAACTGCACACAGATTCTTGGACTGGCACACTATATCCACTGCTAGACAGCTCCACGTTTCACACCCACAGACAGTACAGTAGGTGTATCTATTTCATAAGTGGAGATCTAGGAGGAAAGGTTGGAGTTGGAGGACCATTTCCAGGAGCCTTGAAGGAACGTCAATAAAAGCTGTGTTGAAGGTTTAAGTGCATCACAGCAGTGCAGTGCTCCGAATGGGGATTTGATGACTTTTAGGGGTGCCAGGCCAGGCCCAGCGAGCGACTCCACATAGCAGCGTGAGCATGGGAATCTAATCCTGACAGTGTGTGTGTGAACTTAATGGTCCGTGGCCCATTCTGCCTTCTCAAACCTGGAGGTCAAGCTCACTTTATGGGGTCACTTTGCCCAAAGTTTATGAGGCTGATTTGTAGTGACAGGGGCCGTTACCCTGGGGTGTGCTCTCTGACCAAGGGAGTGTGTAGAATGTCTTCAGTGTTGTATAGGATGATATGTCATCTGGAGAGTTTCTAGCACACAATCAGTCATCAAACAATGCATAAACACTAGCACAAACGCACACAAGCTGCAAAACACCATCTCTAGACTGATCAGAATAGTGTTATTAAGCATATGGGTCATTGCTTCTCTAAACACTATGGTGGATGCCCATTTACAAAAAATGAATATCATTACTCAGGGATTGATATGTCATCCCTAACAATTGATGAAACAATTTTGCCTGAAAATTGCTCGCAGCCATTGTAGCCTCCATTGGTTATGTTTATCCTGCTAACTGAGTGTGAGGCGAAAACAAGAAAACACAAAAGTGAAATTCTTCCGCAGTTAAGCCTGATTCTAATTGAACATTTCTGTGTAGGGGTAGAAGTTGTCTTGGCCTTGACCCTGCTTCCCTCGCTGCCTCACAACTCAGATGTACTTTTAATCTCACTTGATGAAAAAAAAACATCTCAACAACAACCAAAAACACAACAAAAATGGATTGATCTTCAGAGGGGAACAGGTAGCCTAATGACCTTCCAAATACAATTGGTCAGAGCTTTGGGAATGTATATGCAAATGATCAGAGGTCCTTTTTGGATTAAATTCATAACTCCTTCCTCAATAAGATGTCTGCTTATCTCTTATCTCCCAACTTTTCCTGATTAGACTTTTCCTCTGCTGAGTGAGTAACAGGCAGACATGCTGAAATGAAACAAGCCCAGGGGAAAGAGAGAGAGAGAGAGAGAGAGAGAGAGAGAGAGAGAGAGAGAGAGGAGGAGAGAGATTTAATACATCTAATAAAGCCTATGCAGTGAACCCAAGTGAAAATCTGAAATCTCTACATGCGCGAAAGAGACATCTTTCATGTCTGAAATAAAAGGTCAACTGCAGCTGCCTGGCACACAAGTCCAAGCCAACCACTAATCGTCTCACTTCCCCACCCCGTCTCCCAGAATTACAGCGGCTGTTAAGTGCGCCTAATGAACGCCGTAAAGCTGCCCAGTAAAACAGGCATTTGGCCAGCTGCTGAGAGAGAGAGAGAGAGAGAGAGAGAGAGAGAGAGAGAGAGAGAGAGAGAGAGAGAGAAGGCCTACTCCTGGATCAGACTCTACCCACGCCGGTGCAGAGGATGACCGCCAACAGCCAATGAGGCCATTTCGCCGCAGGTGGAGGAATGGAGGGAAGAGGAAGGGGGGTAACTGCCTCTACATTATTAATGAGCACTAATATTTCAAAGGGAAGACGACAGGCTGAGCACTGACCATTAAAAATCAAACGGTGTGACCTTGTTAAGATGGATGCCTGGTCCCGGCTCTCTCCCCTGGGTGCCACTGAACCCAGACTGAGCTGCCAGGACGCTGCACTGTATTGAAGGTGGCTCGTCTTCTATCCATGCAAGCTGAAGATACGGGGCTCCCTGAGCTTTCAGTGTCATTTAATGAATGAAAAGCAAGCTGTGAGGTTTTAGACTGGCTGGGGTTTCATGGCTCCATTGGAATGGCTTGATCGCAGTAATAGGTGGAAATGAAGGATGCTTGAAAGGCAGCATAAATCTCAGAAACTGCTAACTTAACCTCCATATTGTTGTAAAAGTCCAGGAAGGACACTCTAAGCTTTGTCTACTGTAGGCCTACAACATTAGCCAGCACAGGCAGCACACTCAGCTTCACAATATTACTGTGACTAGGATTATCAGAGAATATAAATATAGGAAGACTTTACTTTGTAAACATGCCCAATTTCCCCCAGAGGCTGAATACAGCCGAATACAGCCGAATACTGCCAATTCAACATGTTGATAAAACAGCAAATTGGCTACAGTACATGTACAGCACACAAACCGTTAGATACTCTTCTCTCTCATTGAGGATAGTCAGATCCTGATAATATGATCCATTTGTAGTGTTGGTATTTGGCCCGTACCACCTTAACTGTGCCACTATGTTCCTCCCAGTGTAAAAGGCTGGCCCAGGTCACTGTTGTGATTTATGGAGCAGTAATTAGCCCCAGATGACAGTGATGAATGCACTACACTAACACCTTTGTAGGCCGCCTTGTTAGTGAACATCTGAGAAGCCAAGCAAAGCTATCATTTAGGACAAGGCTCTTAATTACCCCGCATGCACAATTATGAATGTACCACATACAGCCGCCCAGCTGTTTTGATGCAGTGCAGGGGGAAAGAGAGACGGAGAGAGAGAGGGAGGGACAACGCTGACAATGCTCGGCACAGATGTGTACATGAGATAGCTAGAGGAAAACAGCTCAAGGCCATTTTTCATCTGCTCAAGGAGTCAAGGAAACCCTTTCTCTCCGGGATAATAAAATATTGGTTAGGTCAAAAGGTGTGAGATGGAAGGAAGGAAGAGGAACAATCAGGTGTGAAAAAATGAAATGTTTTCTTCTTACAGTTTAAGTGAAAATAGTGATGAATTGGCCAGTGGGCACATCTCCACAGGGCAGGAGCTTATGGCCTTCAGTGGCAGTTAGGAACTGACCGATTCCAACTGCCTGAAACGGAGACCTGAAACACACACAACCCAACCCCCTTCATTCTATTCCCCAGTCATGTCCTCTAGTCTCCCCTCTCAGCCACTCAGACAGTCTTTGAGGCCTTAGGGCTGTATAGTGCCAAAACGAACAGGAAAAAGATCTCAGCTTGGCCAGTTCATAGTGCCAGAGTGAAAAGTGCCAGAAAGGAGCCACTTTCTCTTCTGTGAGGGTTTTAGGTCCTTGTTTGACACACTGTATCCTGAGGAGAGAGCAAGAGCCCCTCTCTGAAATCCAAGTGCACACTTCCCACTTCCCACAATCACCCTCCTGCCGTCTCGGCGCCAGGTCATAGAGGTCAACAGGGGTCGTCTCCTCCACTCCGCACCAAGCCGTGCCCTGGCCATTTATTTAAAAATGTTTAAAGCTTTATTTAAACCCAAATTAGAGTTTCCAAACAGGAAGCAAGACCCAGAAAGGCTGGTCTCATTCTCTAAATATTTGGATGCCTGGTAATTTGCTTTTGTGATATGAAATGATTTCCTTTGGAGTTAAGAATGAAATAATGATTTCCATCTGCGGTGGAGCTGGGGGGGAGAGGCGGGGACACGTGAGCGTGTGTGTCTGAATGTACGGATGGGGTCACAGAGAGTCAGCGGGAGGGCACAGTGACATGCAGCTCTGTGAACTGCCTGAACCTGAACACACAGACACAACACAACAGACCGAGCTAATGACATAACACATAACCACAGACTGATGGACATGCTGTACACCAGAGGAGGCTGGTGGGAAGAGCTATAGGAGGACAGGCTCATTGTAACGGCTGGAATAGAATGAATGGAACAGAGTCAAACATGTGGTTTCTATATGTTTGATGTGTTTGATACCGTTCCATTGAATAATGGACATTGAAACTAAAGGGTTGTGCAATAACACTATGTAACCCTCAGGGAGCTTGGACATTAAGGGGATATGTAACATTGAGTATAGGAGCGACAGCTACGTAATGTGGGAGGGGTAAGAGTCCTTAACCTGTCATTCTGGTTTAGTTTTTTTCATGGTGTATGTTTGATGTTATGTCTGGCCTATGCCATGTCTCTCACCAGATCACAGTGCATTTTCTTGTCCTTAAAAGCAAATATCTGTGACAATCAGACAAAGAAATATCTCATCTAATGAATTCCATTCCAGCCATTACAATGAGCCTGTCCTCCTACAGCTCCTCCCACCAGCCTCCTCTGGTGTACGCACGTACGCACGCACGTCACAGATACAAAAAAACACTCCATAAATATGCACAATGTAGAAATGCAGTATACAGAATGTAATTGTTCCGTCTTGGCACATCTTGTCAGAATAGAAAAGCAGACCATCTGGTCATCCAGTATAAGAGCTGACACATATGATGAGTTCTGCTATAGTATACACTAGCTTACTCATCTCCACCCAGCAGTATGGTGGAGTCTGCAGTCTGCTGTTATGTTAAAACACAACTATGATCCTATCTATAGAGCACTCTGGGGAATTCACAAAGGTACACAATTGGCTGAAAACATCAGTAATTAAATGGGTTTTGACAAGTGTTTAAAGCCATATGTTAGACATAGAAATGGAAATGAAAGGTAATTCTGTTATTTATGGCTCATCACACACACAAAGGCCTGTCGTTTCATCATGCGATGAGGAGGGGGGAAACACTAGATTAACTAAAACAGGGGGAAGAAAAAGAGGGAGGTGTGTCCAATGTAAACACACAGTAAATAGTGGATTGTAGTGGTTGAGCAGCTAAGACTTGATGTGTACAATAGAACAATAGATCTTAAGGAAAAAAATAAAAAGCTAAAATCACCTAAAATACAACACTGGATTGCTTTGAATTATGACTCTTAATTTAGAATAATAAATTTAGAATAATTAATTTAGTGGAATTTATTTAGTGGAGTTCACTTAGTGGAGTCATTTTAGTGGAGTTTACTTAGTGGTGTAATTTTAGTGGAGTGCGATATGTTCACAAACGCTATTTATTCCCCAAAAATCTCCAATTAAGCTGCTATGCTGTTAAATTGAATTGACCTCAAACCTCAGAAGAGAGAGACTGCTCTTCTCAGATGAAATGAAACACCCCAAATAAGAAAGAAAAGCCTAGTTCAATCACAAACACCCCGAAAAGAGCAGAAAATTATATCAGAACTCATACAGGAGTTTAAAACTAGGGCTGGGCCACTTGGAAATACAGCAGGTATTTTAAACACTGTGATGTGAACCAGATATTATTCCAGAGGAGAGGAACATTAATACAAGGTATAGCAACTGAAATGACAGGTGTCATCAGTTTTGTTTCACTAACCCTCTGTATGCATCAGGTCTATGCAATGCTGAACTGTAGGCCAGAAATACCAATTACCACATGTTCATATGACTACAGCATTGTCAGAGATGATGGCTGAGGAGGATAAATACCAACCCTTACCAGGGACATGGTGCCACGGATGTTAATACATGTGTTGCCTAGTGTACCAGTAAGGTGTGAATAAAAAAGAGAGATTGCCTCTGACGGTTGGCTCCACCACTGTGTTTCAATTACCATGTACATCTCCCACATTCCAGCTGCCTGCCGCTGCCTTGTTCTGGAACTCAGACAGACACACTGTATATTGGGTTAACCCTTTCACTGTCACACACACACACACACACACACACACACACACACACACACACACACACACACACACACGCACACGCACACACACACACACACACACACACACACACACACACACAACGGCTTCAACAGCAACGGTAGTAATTTTACATACACAGCATCCACTTGGAATAAACACAAGCAAACCGAGCCCTCCCTCCCGCTGTGTGTTGTCAAAAGCAGTCATAACAAAGAGCTGAGGAAGAGAGCGAGGAGAGGGAGAAAAGAGAGGAGGGTGAGGGAACCCAACCCCAACCAGCCCGTTGGCATGAGCTGAGGCTTGGCTGTCATCCCCAGCCTGTCATCGGGACAGCCGCCACTGGCAACCAGGGTGGGGGGTGACACCTCCACATCACTCTGCCTGGTGTGAAGGCAGCACCCCCTCGGCCTCGCTACAGTCCTCTATCTGCTGTGTGTGTGTGTGTCTCTGTAGGGGGGTATGTGTGTGTGTGTGTCTCTGTGTAAGGTGTGTGTGTGTGTGTGTGTGTCTCTGTAGGGGGTATGTGTGTGTGTCTCTGTAGGGGTGTGTGTGTGTGTGTTTGTGTGTATGTGTGTATGTGTGTGTGTCTCTGTAGGGGGGTATGTGTGTGTGTGTCTCTGTAGGGGGGTATGTGTGTGTGTGTCTCTGTAGGGGGGTATGCGTGTGTGTGTCTCTGTAGGGGGGTATGCGTGTGTGTGTGTATGTGTGTGTGTCTCTGTAGGGGGGTATGTGTGTGTGTCTCACTGTAGGGAATATGTGTGTGTGTGTCTCTGTAGGGGGTATGTGTGTGTGTGTGTCTCTGTAGGGGGTATGTGTGTGTGTGTCTCTGTAGGGGGGTATGTGTGTGTGTCTCTGTAGGGGTGTGTGTGTGTGTGTCTCTGTAGGGGTGTGTGTGTACCACAAACAGTTTGTAACACCTTAGTCTGTAGTCTGGTCTAGTTAGGCATCCTCTAAACACTGTGATCATTCCTTATGTGAAGCACATCCCCACAATGCCTGTGCACTTTACTCTGTAGTCCCTAATTATAGGTGTACCAGAGAATGGGGGAGGGAGGGGAGGAGTGGAGCGAAGGATGAGGATGGGGATGGAGAAGGGGGAGGAGAGGAGTGGAGGGAGGGAGGGAGGGAGGGAGGGAGGGAGGGAGGGAGGGAGGGGGGGGAGGATGGTGAAGAGAACAGCAGGGTTTCTCATCAGGCAGAAATGGTCTCTCTTCCCTTGTTTATTGGCACTGTGGTAATTGCTGCACTGGCTCATTTGAGCTTGTCGTTCCTCCAGATAAGGCCCCGGTATTAAATATGACAAAAGATTGATACACATTCACAGATTTCATACCCTTGTGAAATAGGGAGTTATTGCAGATTCCGAGGCGAGATATCAAAGATGCGATTTATCATTTTCACAAAGGTAGACTGCAAATGATCAGGTATCACTCTGCATAACAATGATATCCCTTCAGTGAGAGATGATTTAGTGCAATTAAGCACGTGGCAAAACAGAGATTGCAAGAACAACTAAGTCAGAGCAACATGGATGAATTGAAAGGATGAATAGATTTGATGTAAAAACATAGTCTATGTTACAATGGGTTGTAACCAACAAATATATGAATGACAGAATATCCACATGGTTGGACTAACTTGGGAAACAATATAACTACAAAAATGAATACATTTGGACCAAGGGAAATGAGTTCCATCCTGCTTCATAAACCCAATTTAGTGTATCAATATCACTGATGTGAAAGTAGAGTAAATTGAGCAAACAGTCATTCCGACATTGCATATTAACAAAAGAAAAGGAATGCCAAAGTTAATTTCAAGCTGTGTCTGGATAGAATAATAATATGGTGTTTGGCAAAGAGAGCATGAAAATGGGTGATACCTCTGCTCCAAATTGAAGGAAGCAGCGTGTTCACAGTTCATTACCACTTCCCTTCTCTCGCTAATAAAAAAAGCTACAAGCTCCAATGTGTCAACAGGGATGTGTTTTAATTTACAGACAGAGTGAGAGAAAGAGAGACCAAGAGAGAGAGAGAGAGAGAAAGAGACAGAGAGAGAGACAGAGAGAGAGAGAGAGAGAGCAAGAGAGACAGAGCGATAGAAAGAGAGAGAAGGAAAGAGAGAGACAGAGTGTGAAATGAAGTGTAATGTTTAGTGTTCATTTTTTATTGTTTATTTCACTTTTGTTTATGATCCATTTCACTTGCTTTGGCAATGTAAACACTTGTTTCCCATGTCAATACAGCCCTTAAATTGAAATGAATTGAGAGAGAGAGAAAGAGAGAGAGGAGAGACAGAGAGAGAGAGAGAGAGAGAGGAGAGAGAGAGAGAGAGAGAGAGAGAGAGAGAGAGAGAGAGGGAGAGAGAGAGAGAGGGGAGCAAGAGAGGGAGAGAGCGAGAGCAGCTCCATCTGAATAGTAAAATAAGTCATTGTAAAGATTCAATATTCTGCTTGATTAGAGCTGAGGGATGTGCGTAATGTGAATGTGTGTCTGGCTGCAAGTGTGCACATATGGGAAAGGTTTTAGGTTCTTCGGGGAGAGAGAAAACGTTGATGATGAAAATACAGGTCTTCCATGCAGCCTAAACAGGCCTGAGAGAGAGAGAGAGAGAGAGAGAGAGAGAGAGAGAGAGAGAGAGAGAGAGAGAGAGAGAGAGAGAGAGAGAGAGAGAGAGAGAGAGAGAGAGAGAGAGAGAGAGAGTCATAAAGCCAAGAAAGGAGAGCATACAGATCTCATGTGTGGCTTTTTCAGAGTCAACACTAGTTATTAGCTGAAATCAAATGATCCTACAAGTGCCACAGGCAGGCCCGGCGCAGTTTGGCAAGAACTTTATAGATTCCATTAGAAGGAGTCTAAAGGCATCACAGAGAATGGATGTTCCCCATCAATTGCTAACATTTCTGACACTCGAAATTAAAAGTATTTTTCATCTCAGACTAAGCCCTCGAACAATGGCTGTGAACAGGCAATGGCCATATAGACTGTTAAAGATGGAGCTTTTACTAATATGAACTATTCCTATTATTAACATCCTGCCAAGCCAATCACCAGTCAGCCCCTGCCCAGCCAATCCAAAGTCAGCTCAGCCTTATCTCCCTGCACCATAAAGGTTGATGTGCTGCTATACTCTCTCAGGCAGGACTTTGTCCCAATCCTCTGCTTTCCAAATCAGCCGGTCGTGGTGACAGCATTGTGCCGACTTCCCCCAACAATTAGGGAATGGATTATGTGGCTCCCACCGAGACCATTATAGGTTGCCGCTACTGCCGCCACTACCCATAATGCACTATTATTATCTCCATCTGTGAGTTAAGCCAGTTAATAGACTGGTAAATACAAAAACATTTGCATAGCTATTGTCTTAGTAGTAAGTATAACTTTGTCTCCGATGACAGACTTTATAAATTATATGTGCAACAAAGACACATAAATACATATCTAATGTGTTATTGAAAAACAAAGGTAGAACCGAAGGTAGAAAATCAATGTTGCACATTAAACAGAGAGGGGATGAACATCGAAATACACTGAGCACCGTGCAACTGCAGTCACGTCTGAGTACCTTGTCACATTTAATCCAAACAAATAAATAGATATAGAAACATTTTTATAAATTAATCCCACATTTCACAGGCCTCTCTTTCCCAGCAGGCATTCAATGACTTCCATCCAATTTAAGAGACTGTCTCGAAACCAGAGAGAGGAATTTATTCTGTGCTAATAAAAACAGAGCTTGTCGGAGAATAACAGTGAGCAACTCATTAAAAGTATAAGACAAGCTCTCTATGTGCAAATGGCTCCTCAGGTCTGAAGGTGAAACTCACGACAAGAGGCCAGGACATGTAGACCACAGGGCTGATGAACAGAGCCTTAAATGTGATTGGTTTTTCTCTCAAATGAAAGTCTGTGCTTCTGAGAGAAAAAAAAATTAGAGAGAGAGAGAGAGAGAGAGAGAGAGAGAGAGAGAGAGAGAGAGAAAACAGAGCTTCATTTGATTTTAATACTTTTGTTGCTCGTCAGGAATCTCAGGTTTCCTATACTGAACATGAGCAAAGACACAGACAGACAAGCACACTAATATAGTGTGAATAGAAACATCACTCCCAGGTAAAAGAAGCGAGCCCGTGGGATACATAATCCCCCATTAGCCCAGTGGTTGATTGTTGTCAGGTTTTGGATGCACATACCGCCCCGGGTGCAACAGCGTAGCGGTTTTAGCACACAGCACTGCTAATTATCAACCATGGCAGCCATTAAAAACACAACCGGAGTGTCTGCGGAGCTAATTTGTCAAATTACATCTTCGTAACTTATGAAAAGACCTAACATTACCCTAAAGGCTTGCTTTCAAGGCAGAGCTGAGTAAATGTTAAATGAAAGCTATTCTGCTTTGCCTCCACGGTACCACTGAGATCCAGATAGCTGCTGGGGCTTTGAGAGAGAGGTGGGCTAGGCTGCCCTGCTGGGTGATAGCTAAGCAGTCTAAACACCCATCCTCTTCTCCCCAGAGCCAAACACCCCCAACCACCCTTGTCGCAAAGCTAGCTTCATGTTTATTTATCCACTCATTAATGTGGATTTTTTTTCAGGGATTTATCAGTAAAAACAATATTTTGTGTCAGCTGTGAAAAGCATTGGCCCTCACTGTAATGGATTGTGACTTTAGCAGTCACAGCAATGAAGGCCTATGGCAGCTCTGCTGACAAGCATTCCCAGCCAGAGAAGGGAGAGAGAGAGGGGGAGTACGATCATAATGACGTATCATTTCAGAAAATAAGGAAGGAAACCAACTGAAATGGTTGTTAAATTACCAAGATTGCTAAAGACACATGTATGTGAATAAATATGAAGCATATAATATGTGTAAAACGCATGTTATATTAGTTTACAAATAAAGTATAAACTATTTATTAGTATATGACCTACTGCTTGAATATGTAGCCTACAATATTGCGTCACCAAGCTAACATCATACAGCCCATGCAATCTCAGATCATCAGATACTTAAAAAAAAGAGATAGCTATGCAGACAAAGTAAGAGAACACGGGAAGGTCTACAATAAACAAGCAAGATGATGTCATCAAGTCAACCCATTTTTCTTCACAACAAGAATGGCTGTAGCACTTTGGCTGTGGGTGATAGCATCTCTCTGTTGTAACACAGCCAGTCCCAGAGGGAGTGAACTCCTGGGCTATTTCAGACCAGATTCATGCCTACGTGGGGCCTGGCTCATCTAAGTGTGTGTCCCAAATGGCACCATATTCCCTATAAAGTGCACTACTTTTAACTAGGTTAGTTAAGAACAAATTCTTATTTACAGTGCCTACACTGGCCAAACCCGGATGACACTGGACCAATTGTGCGCTGCCCCATGGGACTCCCAATCACGGCCAGATGTGATACAGCCTGGATTCAAACCAGGGACCGTAGTGACACCTTTTGCACTGAGATGTAGTGCCTTAGACCACTGCGCCACTCGGGAGGCCAATGAGTAACTATAACTTGGCTATATACACAGTTGTCCATCATCTCTCACTCTCTTTCCTTATCTCTCTTTCTTTTTTCTCTGTCATAATCACATACCAACTCTTACTAGCACATGTTATGTCTCTCTCAAACTAGGTTCTATATTCTCACCAAAAAGCAGGCAAAGTACTTCAGATACCATGTTGACTTCTAACGCCACAAAACCTCACTCCCCAAGCCCCTTAATCCTAGAGAGCTGTTTCAGAGCCTGTCCCCAAGGTCACCCAAGGTCACCAGTGGATAGTGAGTTTCCCGCAGTTAACAGGACCTCTGCAATTTATCCTACATGATTTGTTTGGCCGAGGTAAAAGTCAGCCACCGGCTCCGACCAGGGAACCAAAATGAAACCAAAATATATCTCTTTCTCAGCTCTGTGGGGATTGGGTAATGGAATGACACAGGGGATATACTGTGAACTTTAATGGCTCACAGCATTGTACCCCCTGAAATTCGATAAGTGAGCACAATTGTAAACACAAAGGATTAACTTTGATCTTGATATTGCATGTACAGCATTGATTTATCCGGAGAAGAATGGAGGTTGTGCTGGATGGCAGTGTTACTGCTACATAATGGCTGTGTTGCAGGGAGAGGCCATCTCTCATCCTCAGTTTTGTCCTTCAGGTGTTTTGTATTCATGACTCAGAATGCTCTGATTGATAGGGATTTCTAAGGCTAGACTATCACATCTTGCATCTTTTTCATTGGCTGTACAGGCACATGCAAAACAGACACAGCCTCTCCCAACTGTTATTTTCAAAGTTGTAAATCGATCTTGTAATCAGCAAGTCCAATCTTGTGAAGCTGAAATACAAAGCAAACAACCACAGAGACAGAAGGAGGGAGGGAGGGGGAGTGGAAGAGGGGGATGGGGAGTGGAAACTATTTCCACTGTCAGTTTGCATTGAACAGCCTCAGAGCTGTGCTTTGTAAAGTTTCTCGCCTTTTCAGAAACCGCCTCAGCATCTATAAGGTTCTCCACAAGATGAGCTCAACTGATACTCTGGTTCCCACACACTCTACCTTCTGAAATTTCACAAATGATAGCGGTTACTGACTGAGAAGAGCCTGATAAAATCTCACCTGATTAGATGGAGAAAAAAACACGCTGTGTGAAAAGGCGAGAAATGAGAACAGAATCTGCGCTCATCCGGCCTCTGAGGTTGGTGTCTCAGTTTCAATTGACATCTCTGTCTGGCTTGGCCTGGCCTGTGTGTAGCACGGAGTGTAGCATGGAGGACGAGGTGTGAAGACCACCTACACCTCATTTATTTTCTCTCTTAATCTACCTCACTATTATCTCATTCACACGTTTTGTTTTTAAACGAGGCAAGATTCAGCAGTTGTGTTGTTTCAGTATTGTTGTTTAGAATTAGCTATTCAAATGCTACAAAAAATGGTGGCCATGTTTTTAGGCATCATTTATCTCCACTGCCCAAACTAATTTAAGACATTTTAGGGAGTCGTTTTTTGGGGGGCATCCTAACCAACATAATGCTCTTGTTTCTATTCCAAGTAGGAATCATTGTAACACCTAACAATCACGTAGCATCGTCTTTGTCTCAATATAATCTTGGTTTGCCTTAGCAACATGATGTTCCACAACACCATGGCTGCCACATGGGAACTATGTGTCCTGGTTAAAAAAAGGTTTCATTTATTATTACGTGTTTTACCTTTCTATTACTTCTCTATTTTCTTTCTCTCTGCGTTGTTGGGAAGGGCCTGTAAGTCAGCATTTCACTGGTAGTCTACACCTGTTGTTAACCAAGCATGTGACAAATACAATTTGATTTGAACCACTGAGTGCAGTTGCAGTCTCCTAAGCCCCTATACCAATCAAATGCTTGCAGCCAGGCCCGCTGCTGCTGACCTTCCCTTACTTCTCTCTCCTTCCCATATAATACCATCCAGCTAGGCAGCCCAGTTCTAGCCCAGCCAGGCTCCTCTCCTCCTTCTCCTTCCAGAAGCATTAGCATAGCTGGCTGCACAGGGACGGCTGCTCCTTCAGTAATGTCATGGGCACTTTAACATGATGAAGCGTGCGGTGGCCCCGCTGGCATGAAAAATTCACCCGACCCGTCCGCCGAAGAGGAGAGGGATTAACTTTGCAACAATGATTTAGAGGAACAGATGTGTGATCTTTAAGGCATGCGGGCCTCTGTTTTGGGTGAGCGACCAATTTTAATTCAATTTGATATTTGTTTTCGAACTGCCACTCGGCTGACAGGTTGACTCGGAGGCTTGAGCCAGCCAGGCCAGATAACAGTAAATAGGTGGGATCGGATCAGAAACACAACACGCCAGGGCGGCAGGTTGGGGCGTTAAGGCCTGGCGCCATCGCTATTGCCATCCATCAAGGTGGCAGTTCAATTATTGTCAAATAAGTACCCCTGTCTAAACCCATCTTTTATTGTTAAGTATGGATCTATCTCTGGATCACAGAATCTACCTACCAGATAGGAAGGAACCATCTCATATACATGATAATAAAATTGATTCATAAATGGATTCATATCCATTGTTTGTGTGGCAAACAAATCTAAATGAATCTGAATCTGAATCACTGGCTGAAGGAATGGATTGCTGTTCCATCTGAGGACCCTGGAATCTGAAATGTGTACGCGATTGCTTTATATGGGCTTTCTCAAGCCAAGGTGTATACTGTAGCATGTGCAACATATCATTTCATCTCAACAGGTTTGGGCCTTTCTCCTCACACACCAGCTTCAGTTTGACTGACATACACTACATGACCAAAAGTATATGGACACCTGCTCGTCCAACATCTCATTCCAAAATCATGGGCATTAATATGGAGTTGGTCCCCCCTTTGCTGATATAATAGCCTCCACTCTTCTGGGAGGGCTTTCCCCTAGATGTTGGAACATTGCTGCGGGGACTTGCTTCTATACAGCCACAAGAGCATTAGTGAGGTCGGGCCCTGATGTTGGCTGATTAGGCCTGGCTCGCAAAAGTGTTCGATGGGGTTTAGGTCAGGTGTCTGTGCAGACCAGTCAAGTTCTTCCACACTGATCTCGACAAACTATTTCTGTATGGACCTTGCTTTGTGCATGGGGGCACTGTCATTCTGAAACAGGAAAGGGCCTTCCCCAAACTGTTGCCACAGAGTTGAGGACAGGACAGGGGTATGCGCGATTCCGTCCGTGATATGCCAAATAAAAATGTGAATCACATTTTCAAACAGTACATGTATATTTTCCAACGGGGCTAAACATTTGGGTGAGTTTGTTTCTCGCCTCAGTAGCCTCGTTTCACTACAAAAAATAAAATGTAAACCATCTAGTGTTCAGCGAAATAACAACACAATGTCAAATACAGGTAGCCTAGGTCAAATAATTAACATCCAATCAAATTAACCATTACTCTCTCAGCGGGAAACCTTTACACATGCGCAGACATTTAGAAACGAAACATGACAATTTGAAAAATAAGCCACAGGAGTTTTTTGAGCGAGAATGAAGAAGACTTTCGAGTAGTAAGACATGTATAAAAGCAACAGATACCATTAATAAGAAGGGTCTAGAAGCGTCTTATATGGTGAGCTACCGAGTGGCTAGGACAGGCAAGCCCCATACTATTGTGGAGAACTTAATTCTTCCTGCTGCCGTGGATATGGCTGGGCCAATACTGGGGGAAAAGGCCCAAAAAAATATACAGATAATGCCTTCATCAAACAACACTGTTTCACGATGCATCAGTGACATGGCAGGAGATGTTTTGAAACAATTACTGCAACAGACGTGGGGGGCCTGGCACAGCTCCTGGTATATGTACGTTATGTTTATGGGGGGTCAATTAAGGAAGACATCCTCTTCTGCAAACCACTGGCAACCAGGACAACATGAGAGGATATTTTTAAAGTACTGGACAGCTTTGTGACATCAAATGGACTTTGGTGGTCAAGATGTGTTGGTATCTGTACTGATGGCGCAAAAGCCATGACAGGGAGACATAGTGGAGTGGTAACGCGCGTGCAAGCAGTTGCTCCCGACACCACTTGGGTACACTGCAGCATCCACCGAGAGGCTCTTGCTGCCAAGGGAATGCCTGACAGCTTGAAAGACGTTTTGGACACTACAGTGAAAATGGTTAACTTTGTTAAAGCAAGGCCCCTGAACTCTCGTGTATTTTCTGCATTATGCAATGATATGTGCAGCAACCATGTAACACTTTTACAACTTAGTGTGTTGCTGGTTATCAAGGGGCAAAGAATTGACACGTTTTTACTAATTGAGAGACGTGCTTAAAGCTTTCTTTACTGACCATAATTTTCACTTGTCTGACTGCTTGCATGATGACGAGTTTCTCACACGACTGGCCTATCTGGGTGATGTTTTTTCTCGCTTGAATGATCTGAATCTAGGATTACAGAGACTCTCCGCAACTATATTCAATGTACGGGACAAAATTGAGGCTATGATTAAGAAGTTGGAGCTCTTCTCTGTCTGCATTAACAAGGACAACACACAGGTCTTTCCATCAAGGTATGATTTTTTTTGTGTGCAAATGAACTCAAGCTTACGGACAATGGGAAATGTGATATAGCGAAGCACCTGAGTGAGTTGGGTGTGCAATTACGCAGGTATTTTCCTAAAATTGACGACACAAACAACTGGATTCGTTATCCCTTTCATGCCCTGCCTCTAGTCCACATACCGATATCTGAACAAGAGAGCCTCAACGAAATTGCAACAAGCAGTTCTGTGAAAATTACATTTAATCAGAAGCCCCTGACAGATTTCTGGATAGTTTCTTGCTTTGGCAAATCGCGCTGTTAAGACACTGATGCCGTTTGCAACCATGTTCCTCTGTGAGAGTGGATTCTCGGCCCTCACTAGCATGAAAACGAAATACAGGCACATACTGTGTGTGAAAAATGATTTAAGACTGAGACTCTCTCCAATACAACCCAACATTGCAGAGTTATCTGCATCCTTCCAACACACCCTTTTCATTAACCTGTGGTGAGTTATTCACAATTTTTGATGAACAAATAAGGTTTTATATGTAAGATGGCTAAATAAAGAGCAAAATTATTGATTATTATTATATTATTATTTGTGCCCTGGTCCTATAAGAGCTCTTTGTCACTTCCCACGAGCCGGGTTGTGACAAAAACTCACACTCATTCTTTTTGTTGAATAAATGTATTGTATAGTGTGTGTGACAGGCTTACAATGATGGAAAATAACAACATTTGAAAGTGCGCTGACCCTGGTGCTAGAGGGGGTAGGCAGCTGGAGGTTGAATGTTTGAAGGGGTACGGGACTATAACAAGTTTGGGAACCACTGATCTAGGATGTCATTGTATGCTGTAGCCTTAATATTTCCCTTCACTGGAACTAAGGGGCCTAGCCTGAACCATGAAAAACAGCTCCAGACAATTAATCCTCCTCCACCAAACTTCACAGTTGGCACTATGCATTTGGGCAGGTAGCGTTCTCCTGGCATCAGCCAAACCCAGATTCATCCATCGAACTGGCAAATATTGAAGCGTGATTCCTCACTCAAGAGAACGCGTTTCCACTGCTCCAGAGTCCAACAGTGATGAGCTTTACACCACTCCACCCGACGCTTGTCATTGCTCATTGTGATCGTAGGCTTGGGCCGTTGCTGCTCCTAGATATTTCCACTTCACAATAACAGGACTAGAATTTGACCAGTGCAGCTCTAGCAGGGAAAAAACTATAACGGTGCCACCTTGAAAGTCCCTGAGCTCTTCAGTAAGGCCATACTACTGCCAATGTTTGTCTATGAAGATTACATGGCTGTGTGCTTGATTTTGTACACCTGTCAGCAACAGGTGTGGCTGAAATAGCCAAATCCACTCATTTGAAGGGGTGTCCACATACTTTTGTATATACAGTTGAAGTCAGAAGTTTACACACACTTAGGTTGGAGTCATTAAAATTTGTTTTTCAACCACTCCACAAATTTCTTGTTAACAAACTATAGTTTTGGCAAGTCGGTTAGGACATCTACTATGTGCATGACACAAGTAATTTTTCTAACAATTGTTTACAGACAGTTATGTCACTTATAATTCACTGTATCACAATTCCAGTGGGTCAGAAGTTTACATGCACTAAGTTGACTGTGCCTTTAAACAGCTTGGAAAATTCCAGAAAAGTATGTCATGGCTTTAGAAGCTTCTGAAAGGCTAATTGACATCATTTGAGTCAATTGGAGGTGTATCTGTGGATGTATTTCAAGGCATACCTTCAAACTCAGTGCCTCTTTGCTTGACATCATGGGAAAATCAAAAGAAATCAAACAAGACATCAGAAAAAATGGTAGACCTCCACAAGTCTGGTTCATCCTTGGGAGCAATTTCCAAATGCCTGAAGGTACCATGTTCATCTGTACAAAAAATAGTACGCAAGTATAAACACCATGGGATCACGCAGCCGTCATACCGCTCAGGAAGGGGACGCATTCTGTTTCCTAGAGATGAACGTACTTTTGTGCGAAAAGTGCAAATCAATCCCAGAACAACAGCAAAGGACCTTGTGAAGATGCTGGAGGAAACGGGTACAAAAAAATCTATATCCACAGTAAACCGAGTCCTATATCGACATAACCTGAAAGGCCGCTCAGCAAGGAAGAAGCCACTGCTCCAAAACCGCCATAAAAAACCCAGACTACGGTTTGCAACTGCACATGGGGACAAAGATCGTATTTTTTGGAGAAATGTCCTCTGGTCTGATGAATCAAAATTAGAACTGTTCGGCCATAATGACCATCGTTATGTTTGAAGGAAAAACGGGGACGCTTGCAAGCCGAAGAACACCATCCCAACCGTGAAGCACAGGGGTGGCGGCATCATGTTGTGGGGGTGCTTTGCTGCAGGAGGGACTGGTGCACTTCACAAAATAGATGGCATCATGAGGAAGGAAAATGATGTAGATATATTGAAGCAACATCTCAAGATATCAGTCAGGAAGTTAAAGCTTGGTTACAAATGGGTCTTCCAAATGGACAATGCCCCAAGCATACTTACAAAGTTGCGGCAAAATGGCTTAAAGACAACAAATTCAAAGTATTGGAGAGGCCATCACAAAGCCCTGACCTCAATCCTATAGAAAATGTGTGGGCAGAACTTAAAAAGCGTGTGTGAGCAAGGAGGCCTACACACCTGACTCAGTTACACCAGCTCTGTCAGGAGGAATGGGCCAAAATTCACCCAACTTATTGTGGGAAGCTTGTGGAAGGCTACCCGAAACGTTTGACCCAAGCTAAACTATTTAAAGGCAATGCTACCAAATACTAATTGAGTGCATGTAAACTTCTGACCCACTGGGAATGTGATGAAAGAAATAAAAGCTGAAATAAATAATTCTCTCTACTATTATTCTGACATTTCACATTCTTAAAATAAAGTGGTGATCCTAACTGACCTAAAACAGGGAATTTTTACTAAGATTAAATGTCAGTAATTGTGAAAAACTGAGTTTAAATGTATTTGGCTACGGTGTATGTAAACTTCTGACTTCAACTGTATATGGTGTATGTTGTTGATTCTTCTCTCCACATTCCATCAACAGCTTAAAAAACAGTCTACAAGAATGAATCTGTTGGTTTATAGTTTGCTGAATTAACTGGTAGGTAGGAACCTTGAGGTGCTTGTTCTTGACTCAAAGCCCATGTGAAAACTTTATGTAAATAATTTCCAGGAAAGGTGGGTGAGAAATCTTGGAGTGGGATTAGGAATACCACGGCTGTGAAAGCTCTACTCAATCCATTTCCAAACTGTCACGGGGCCTTTAAGAAGCAAACAAACCCTCTTTAATCTATCTTAATCATACTTAAGCATGAATGTTTCATGTGGAAATTCCTGGTTACAATTTAAAGGCTTTTTGCTCCTTCCTGGGGATAACCCCGCTATGGTCGTAGCCAGCTACGTTCCTGATAACACAAATCCCATTGGTGACAAGAAAGCCTCACGAGGCGTACACAGAAGCTAGGCTACATATGTATATCTGACTACAAGAAGAAAAATAAGAACTGTGGCGTCTGCTTCCAAAAATTGATAATTAAGTGTAGATAATGTATTCACTTTGAAACAACAACATGTTCTTAGATGTTCTAAAAATGCAAGGACAGAGTTAGTGATTGGTTCTTATTAACAACAGTGTTCTTAGTAGCATTGCAATATGCAAATTACAGGCAAAATAAGGAATTCCAGGCGACAGTGAACCTAATATTATATTCGGAACGATGCATAAGCGAATGTTATGATGATTACATTTGACTTGCAATGTTTTCCTTTTTGCATAGAAACAACAACAGCTGGGAGGAGGGATGCAGCCTATTCCCCAAAGTAGCTTTTCAGCTCCTGCTCATGCCTTACTTTAAATAAATCTCATCGTAGCAGTGACAACAAATGTTTAGATTTCTCCTCCTCCCTTCAGAAGCTGTAGAGATAAAAGTCAAACCCATCTGTCTCAGTAGCAACTTCTCTCTCTCCCTCTGGTTGTGCCGTGCCGGAGAGAATTTATCACAGCTCTAACGCGTTATAGTAAAGTGCATCTGCATCCTCTCTGCTCTGCTCTGCTCCCCATCGCATCATTATCCTCATCGCCTTTCACTTTCCCAGCTGAGCCCCCTTGGATGGAAAAAAACAGGGTGACAAATAAACAACGGGTAAACACGTTTAAAAGGATCTGACGGCCGGTAATGGAAAAAAGGCTTCCGTATTGTTATAACCTTTCACGTTTGTTTGGCTTACGGAAGGAAGAGCAAGCTATTGTCCCTGTCAGCTAATTGGATCAAGGTTGTTGTGTGGGGAAAAAAGTGAATGAATGGTTGAATAAGGTACATGCTGGACAAAAGACGATGGAACTGAAATTGCTTCGAAAATTGTTTTCTTTTCCTATTACCCATGTGAAAGAATGGAAAAATACAACATAAAATGAAATGTCTGAATACACAAGACAATTGTCCTTCAGTATTTTTTCTTGTTCTTTTCAATTGTCTCTATCTATTTGGAAAGTCTGCATCTACAAAATACAGGTCTACTCCAAAATGAACTGCAGTTTAAAAGCCCTCTTTTATTGCGCATAGCTAAGTGATGTTATTTGGCACAGAGGAGACATTACAGCTCAGAAACAGAATATCACTGATCCAATTAAAACCTGGCTCCAAAGTGTCACCGGGGTCTCGCTGATTCCTGCCCTGAGCACACGCCATTTTCAAACAAGCCACTGTCAAAGCAAGAGATAGGAACACGAAGCATGAAAAAAAGAAAATAGAGACCTAATTTCCAATCTAGCGACGGATGCCTCCCCTTCCCTCCGACGCAGCTCGATTTAACCTTGAGGAGTAATGAGATCTGACTTGCTTAAATGTTAGCATTCTTAAATCATCAGGAACTGCCTCAGAGGAGACTATAATCACTGTGCCAAATTGCTGCGCTCGCTAATTTCTTTTCTCCCCAGCATTTGCTTGCAGTTAGTGTCGATTATTCAAGAACAGCCATTTAATGCTCCCGGGTCCCAAGAGGTGTTACATTAAAATGTAATAACTTGCAATGTAAATGAAAACAAAAATCATTACTGTTTTATCCCCTTCCTCCACCACCTCCCTCCACCATGTCCCTCCCTTTCTCCCTCCCTACCTCCCTCCACCACTACCTCCCTCCCTACTTCCCTCCACCACCCCCCTCCCTTTCTCCCTACCTCCCTCCCTCCACCACTTCCCTCCACCCCTCCATCATGGGAGTAGGGATCTAATTCTCGGCCCATCTGGCAGACGTGATGAAGCCGGGCCTGGCCAGGACGACCCGCTGCCATGGCTTGACGCTCTGCGGAGGGAGGGAAGGAGGGATGGTGGGAGGGAGAGCAGGAGGCTAGGTACCAGATTTGCCTTCTCTAGTCTGGGAACGGGGAGACATGGAGACAGGGAGCCCACTGAGACAGCAGGGCCCGCTTAATCTCCCACATGTCCAGACCTGTTCCACTCTGTGGTGGGCGGAGCGGTGTCAGTGGAGAACAGGAGGGGGTCCACACTGTGGCGGGCGGAGCGGTGTCAGTGGAGAACAGGAGGGGGTCCACACTGTGGTGGGCGGAGCGGTGTCAGTGGAGAACAGGAGGGGGTCCACACTGTGGTGGACGGAGCGGTGTCAGTGGAGAACAGGAGGGGGTCCACACTGTGGTGGGCGGAGCGGTGTCAGTGGAGAACAGCAGGGGGTCCACACTGTGGCGGGCGGAGCGGTGTCAGTGGAGAACAGGAGGGGGTCCACACTGTGGTGGACGGAGCGGTGTCAGTGGAGAACAGGAGGGGGTCCACACTGTGGTGGACGGAGCGGTGTCAGTGGAGAACAGGAGGGGGTCCACTCTGTGGCGGGCGGAGCGGTGTCAGTGGAGAACAGGAGGGGGTCCACACTGTGGCGGGCGGAGCGGTGTCAGTGGAGAACAGCAGGGGGTCCACACTGTGGCGGGCGGAGCGGTGTCAGTGGAGAACAGGAGGGGGTCCACACTGTGGTGGACGGAGCGGTGTCAGTGGAGAACAGGAGGGGGTCCACACTGTGGTGGACGGAGCGGTGTCAGTGGAGAACAGGAGGGGGTCCACACTGTGGTGGACAGAGCGGTGTCAGTGGAGAACAGGAGGGGGTCCACTCTGTGGTGGACGGAGCGGTGTCAGTGGAGAACAGGAGGGGGTCAGGGGTCACGTTAACGCAGGATTCTGCTATTTTCACGCAGAAAAGCAAAGATAAAACACAGAAAAATATTCTTCCTGCGTTTTTATAAACGCAGATCTAAATTTGTTTCTTATTGTAAATTCTGCTCGGCTTTAGTCAGGGTTCGCTCCAAATCATGAATGTAAAAAAAGTAATTTCGTGCTTCAGTTGCACTTCTCCACTCAGATTAAATATATCTGCTCTCGTCATTGGATCATCAGACAGTGCTTTGACTGATGTGTAGGCTAATTTTCTCCGGTAATTTCCTCAGGTGTAGTTTTTCTCCAGTAGAAAGTTAAAATGCAGGATTAACTTCAAGCAAATCATTAGGAAGGTAACTGGCTACATTCTTTCTATGAAAAACATTAGAAATATTATGGCCCTGCATCGTTATCACAAAAAATACGAGGCAGCTAGCCAAATAGCGTTGCACTTCTGTCTGTTGTCATCTGATAAAAAAAAGTCTGTTGAATGTGTTGCACTATCTTAATTCCCCTTATCTAAATTCAAGCAATAAAACACGGTTGACTTTCAATATAAAACGCAGGTGAAATGGTTTAAAATGCAAATGTTTCTATTTTCTGCATTTTGAAAATGCAGATTTCTGAAAGCTAATGAAATCCCTGGGTGTCCATACTGTGGTGGTGAGAGTGAACAACAGGAAGGAATCGCCTTTGCGGTCACTGTCCCTGTGGACATGAATCTTTAATATGATTCTGGTTGGTTGGGGGCCCATGGAGGAGGTCTGGGAAGAACGTGATACACTCTCCCACTGGGAGAGGCCTGCCTAGTAGTGAGGCAGGTACAGATGACTGCTCTGTGTGATGTAGGGAATGGGATTATGTTTGGGATCCTTTGACTGGATAGAGAACTACATGGAGGGTCGTGGTAGACTGATGAATAATTGGCTAAATGCCAACAAATATTTAATTGAAGATCTAAGCAAAACATAATTTCTCACATTATCGTAAAATATGTGATTATATATCAGAACCAGTGTGTACTATTTCTGTTTCATCCAGGCTTCAAAGACAAAGCAAAGACACATCTTGGTCACATAGTGTCTATGTCAGATGAGAGATAGTGAAACAGGTGACTTTCATATCAACAGGTGCATGGGGCCTTTGAGGAGACAAAGACAAATCGTGTTTACTCTTCCCTATCTGTCTGGTGTACCCAGATACACAGACATTAGTCTGGTGTACCCAGATACACAGACATTAGTCTGGTGTACCCAGATACACAGACATTAGTCTGGTGTACCCAGATACACAGACATTAGTCTGGTGTACCCAGATACACAGACATTAGTCTGGTGTACCCAGAGACACAGACATTAGTCTGGTGTACCCAGAGACACAGACATTAGTCTGGTGTACCCAGATACACAGACATTAGTCTGGTGTACCCAGATACACAGACATTAGTCTGGTGTACCCAGATACACAGACATTAGTCTGGTGTACCCAGATACACAGACATTATTCTGGTGTACCCAGAGACACAGACATTAGTCTGGTGTACCCAGATACACAGACATTAGCTTTATGCTGACTAACTGGGGATTTACATATAGTCAAATAACATCAATAATGACCCAGAAAGAGTGAGGCTGCTGAAAGTAAGCCATCCAGCCTCTCTACACTGTGAGATCAGACATCTGCCAGTGCGACTACATCACTGGTTGAATGCCACATGAAAACCCGGATCAGCAATTATGATTAAGCGGCTTTATCTTAAGACAAATTCATCTGCAATTTTGGAGATCAGATCTGGCCCGCGTGTGTGAGAGCACGTAGATGGGAAACACTATGCAGGCCCTGGCCTGAGGGAGGGGATGTCAGGGCTTGGCTGGTCAAGTCCTCTCACCGCATGGTGCTAGTAAGCTGTTGTGGGGAGGGGGGTGGTGGAGGAGCCAGGGGCTAGTCAAGGCCCCCTTATCATGAGCTAGCCAGCATGGGCGTTCTGCACACCACCAGGGTGGACTTTGAACGTTCAAGGCCCGCTGTTGTTTGCCTCGTGCAGCGCCAGCGAGCGCCCACACGCCTCACACACACATTACAGGAAATCTGGGTTGTACCTGCTCTGCGCATCTGTTAGCCCCAGGCCAAACCACAGTGAAACGAGGTGACATCGCATCAAAAACCACAAGCTCTATCTCTGTGCTAATGTTTTTTTTACTTTCTCAGAAAGAAGAGCGAGAGAGAGAGAGAGAGAGACAGAGAAAGAGAGAAAAAACACAAAGAAAGCAGCCAGTAGTAGGTGAAGCTGATGAAGAAACGGAACCAGGCTCCTGCAGCTCCTCCCCAGTGTCACGACGGTTGAAAGGAGAGGACCAAGGTGCAGTGTGGTGAGCGTACATATTCTTTTTATTAGAAAAGACGCCGAACAAAACAATAAACACTACCCAACAAACCGTGAAGCTAAAGGCTATGTGCCATAAACAAAGTCAACTTCCCACAACACAAGGAGGGAAAAGGGCTACCTAAGTATGGTTCCCAATCAGAGACAACGATAGACAGCTGTCCCTGATTGAGAACCATACTCGGCCAAAACATAGAAAATAAAGAACATAGAAAAAGGAACATATAATGCCCACCCTAGTCACACCCTGGCTTACCCAAAATAGAGAATAAAAAACCTCTCTATGGCCAGGGCGTGACACCCAGACTATGCTCTACTCAGTATGTGGCCTCAGGGGGACGTAATATACAACACTGTCATTAACAGTTCTTTCCCTCATAAACAGAGCAAAATCAGCTGGAAGTATAATTATACCGCTCCTCCTGTAATCTGCCACCTTGCCTGCTGCTCCACCAGACAGAACCTGGAGAGAGGGAGGGAGGAGGTGTGGGAGGAGGGCTTGTGTCGCATGTCGACTGTCAGATATGGGGTAAGGCAAAGGAGAAGAAAAAAAACATGACAGAAAACCAAATTAGTGAGTGTGTTGGCGCTGGGAGTCCCAGAAGCAAGGCTCAGGGGCTCAGATGGGGGAAAAAATTGTGGTTTCGTTGAATGATTAGAAGACGATCGGCAGAACATGACCTACTTAATAACTTTTTGTATGGTTTCGCGAACGTGGAGGGGATATGATTGGCTCTGGTGAGTTTCTGGAGGGGGGAAAGCCAAAGATAATCCTATGGAATGTACTGTAGTATTATCATCTTGTGTGGTTACTTTGTAACCTTAACTATGTAAAAAATGTAAAACTAAGGCCTTGCTGTGAACCACTGAACCGTGGCATGGCAACAAAAGTTACAGCCTGCATTAGGGCTAAAGACATTCAGATGTTAGGCCTTCAAATGAAAAATGAATAAAGTATCACCTAACACCCTTAAAAGGCTATGAGCCAGGGTTTTAGTACCTTTAAAATGAGCTAAGGAAGTGTTGTAGGAGGTGTGAGAGTCGCAGAGAGCGAGGCGACGGACAAAAAGAGATGAGAAAAACGCTAGATTCAAATGAGAGACTGCAAAAAGGCAGGCAGGCAGGCGAAGGCAAGTGCTGTTCATTTTTCCGCCCCTGAAGTCCCAATGCTGGAATCCACCAGGGCCATAAAATAAACATTTTAGCAGTGGTGTTAATGTGTCAGCCCCAGGCTCCCCTTCATTTCAGGCTTTGTTTACGCGGTGGTGGGAGCTCTCGGTGGTGGGAGCTCTCGGGGTTCGGCGAGGCCCACGGGTCTTTAGTCTCACAGTAGAGGAGGTTTACTCTGCTCTCAGCTCTGCTCCAAATCAAATCAAATGTTATTCATCACATGCTTCATAAACAACAGGTGTAGACTAAAAGTGAAATGCTTACTTATGGGCCCTTCCCAACAATGCAGAGAGAAAGAAAATAGAAAAATAGTAAAAAGGGTGCAAAAAGGGTCAATGCAGATAGTCTTGATAGCTATTGGTTAACTATTTAACTAACTATTTAGCAGACTTATGAATTGGGGGTAGAAGCTGTTCAGGGTCCTGACTTGGTGCATCGGTACCGCTTGTCGTGCGGTAGCAGAGAGAACAGTCTATGACTTGGGTGGCTGGAGTCTTTGACAATTCTGACACAAGCCTGCAGCTATCTGTTGCATAGCGCCTTTTGTTCTTCCTCTCTCAGTAAGATTTGGCCATCACAGGTATGTTTCCTGCTTGTTTCCTGAAACAATCGTTAGGGCGCTCGGGAAACAGACTAGGCGGAGAGAGGATTTCAATAGCTAGGCACAGCAGTGCAGTAAGATGTTTTCACATGTGGGAATGGAGCATAGAAAAAGTCAAGACAAGATGCGCTGTCTCTTGAAAGAGGGCCTCAAAATCACAAAGATGTATTTTTTTTACCAAATCTAAAATGGTTTCCGGTGGATACCTGGAGGGAAAGGACATGTGTCTGTGTGTCTCTACCTTTGACTAATATTAAACTAGTCACGCTGAATTAATTACCTGCAGCGGTGTAAAGAATTACCATGATTTATTATGTTCCCTTCAGTGTATAATCAAGTTGGATGGAGCGAGGTTCTTGTAATGCCAGGATTGTTGGTTCGATTCGAAAGACCACCCATGAGTGAAACATTTACAGTATGCACACATTACTTTTATCCAAGTCGCTTTGGATAAGTGTCTACTAAATGGCATATGTTATATTTACCGTATACAGAGAGACAGAAAAAGAGAAAGAGAGAGAAAGGGAGAGCGAGAAAGAGCGAGGGGAAGGGAAATGAAAGGGAAAAAGAGAGGAAGAAAGAATGATAGAGCCGGTGCCATTTTGAATACAAATACACCCCTCTTTGGTGACATAGTAAGGCCAAGCCCTCTAATCATATTGATCTGCACATACTAATCTGCTTCTGTGCCAGATGACAGCAGGAAGGTTAGTGATCCTGGTTAGAAGAGTTAGCATCACGGCCTCTCCACCAAGATGGCCACTGATTAGCTTTTAATGTGGCCTCTGAGCTTTGAGCTGGGAGGAGAGGAGGCAGAGAGAAAGAGCCAGGGCTGATTACATGAATGAATGCCTCTGACTGACGAAGTGAAGTTATTCACAACCCACAGGAGGCTACTCTCTCCGCTCTCTCTCTCACATTTCTCTCCCTCTCTGCCCTCTCCCCCTCTTTCTCTCACTCTCTCCCCTCTCTGTCCTTCATTTCCCTCCCCGGTGAGAATGCAGCCAGAAATCACTCCCCAGACAGATGGATGTTTGAAATGGGAGGTTTAATTTATGATCAGGTTTAGGGTTGGATAATGATATCGAGCATTGTAATTTGCTGATGCAAATGGTATGTTATAATGGGCTATAAAAGCCATAGTAAATCTAGGAGAATGGCCAAACACCCAGATCCTTCATTACACAGCTTATTAAAGCATTCAAGTCTGCATTCAGAGATTTTAGAAATGAAAGTAGCATGTAATTGGGCCTTGATTGTGGTGTATGTAATATATGAGTAGAATTATCACTTCATTTGTCTAGAGCGCCCATATACACTGTGTACAAAATATTAGGAACACTTTCCATTTCCATGACATAGACTGACAAGGTGAATTCAGGTGAAAGCGATGATCTCTTACTGATGTAACTTGTTAAATCCACTTCAATCAGTGTAGATGAAGGGGAGGAGACAGGTTAAAGACAGATTTTTAAGCCTTGAGACATGGATTGTGTATGTGTGCCATTCAGAGGGTAAATGGGCAAGACAAAATACTTAAGTGTCTTTAAACAGGGTATGTGTCAGGGATTTCTTCGTCTTCTGACGATATAACGAAATCATCGTCGGAAAAGGTAGACCAATACGCAGCAGGTATGTGATTGTTCATTTTGAACATTTATTCACCTCAAAATGAATACAAAACAACAAACAAGAAAACGAACGATTCACTGACAGTCTGGTAAGGCACAAGGCTAAACTCAGAATGATCACCCACAAAAGCAAACACAAACACACCCTACTATATGGGACTCTCAATCAAAGGCAGATAGACAACACCTGCCTTCAACTGAGAGTCCCAACCCCAATTAATCAAACATAGACATACACTCACTAGACTCCACATAGATATACCTAAACATAAACCAAAACCCGGAATTACTAAATCAAACACCCTTTTTACAAAACACACCACCCTGAACCACATAAAACAAATACCCTCTGCCACGTCCTGACCAAACTACAATACTAATTAACCTTTATACTGGCCAGGACGTGACAGTATGGTAGTAGGTGCCAGGCGCACTGTTTGTGTAAAAAACTGTAACCTCTGTTGGATATTTCAGGCTCAACAGTTTCCTGTGTGTATCAAGAATGGTCCACCACCAAAAGGACATCCAGCCATCTTGACACAACTGTGGGACGCATTGGAGTCAACATTGGCCAGCATCCCTGTGGAACACTTTCGACACCTTCGACACCATGCCCCGACGAATTGAAGCTGTTCTGAGGGCAAAAGGGGAGGTGCAACTCAATATTAGGAAAGTGTAAGTTAATGGGGAATGCCAGCGGTATACAAATCCTGAAAGCATCGTCACTTAGTTACTGAACATTATGGACAGACCTTTCTCTTAAATTGGGCCAAGTTGGTGGGGGGCATCAACCAAGAAAAACAAATACATATTTACCCTATACCCCTGGGGTCTGTGTGTTTCAGTGTGACATAAACATGGTTGATCGTAACTCTGAGATTCATTTAATAATCTATTAGATCTACATAGAGCCTTGTACATTGTCTAATATTAGTTTTACTATAACAGTGGTTTGGATTGAGAAAGGGCTGAAATGAACCATTAAAGTCACCTCTAGAGAAAAATGCCACAGGGCCAAAATCACTTCACAGCCCTCTAGGTCATTCTACGTTGTTTTTCAATCACTAATATCAATTCCATTCGAAAAGCCATATGCGGGTATGCAGTGATGCCGAACTCCCCAACTCTTGCACAAAGCCTTAGGCGCAAAGCCAAGTGGGCAAAAGCAATTAAGAGTTCATTTAGAACAAGCGAACTATGCCGGCTGTTTCTGAGGCCAGGCCTGCACTAATTCACCATGTCGCCTTTTTATTCAAATGACCTCTCCCAGAGTACCTTTTGTGTTGGCGGATTTTAAATGGCATCTCCACCCCTCCACCATAGGGGCTGTGCAGTCATTGGAAAGGGGATTTTGTGTCCACCGCCATTCAGCGTGCCGGGCACCCAGAAGCCTAAAGCTTTTATCTGGAGCACATGATTGATGTGTTGTGGGCCCTGCTGTGGTTAACAGCCATTTTTATCTGTTGCTAGTGGCAACAGCCGGGCTCCCCCTGCGAGAGGGGAGCAGCAGGCCCCTGCTCTGAAGCAGGCCCGCACACAGGCATAATCAAATAGGGTTTTCAACCCGGACAGCCCTTCTGGAGCGCCCCTGACAGACAACACCCCACTAGAGGGGCGGACAATGTCAGGGCTCCAACCCTATCCTGCTGGGCCATTGGTTTATTTGACTAATTTTCACAATGTGCAGGGGCCGCTGGTATGTAGCTAGACACCTGCAAGACGATGGAAACTATGGCCGAACAGAGGGGGTCTGGGATGGGGGAGTTTCAAGGTGCGACAGGGGAGACAAATATACTGTGGACAAAGATAGAGAGAGAGTGAAAGACAGAGATACAGAGAGAAAGAGACAGAGAGAAAGAGAGAGAGCAATAGAGAGAGAGCGAGCGAGAGAGTTTTAATGTAGGGGGAAAGATAGGGCCTTCCACAGCTCATAGGATGTATTGGTGGGTAATATGTGACGTTACATTCACTGAGAAACATATAGATTTTTATAGTAAAATCACATTAAATATGTTGTATAATTTCCCCTCAATTTCCTTCTTTGGTTTTTATAACAATCGGTTTATTTAACATTTAATCGGATGAATCGTGTTGTTTAGTTAAATAAACCGTGAAGCTTTTTAATAGAGCTTATTATGTATTTGATAAAGATCTTTAGTCTTTAAATCTTGCTTGTCAGACAAGGACATTTATTTGGAACAAAGCGGAGGTCATGAATGCCAAATCAATTAAATTAGGTTGTTTTAGAAACGCACAGATGACTTTGCGAATGTTATGTTTGAGTGTAGACTCATCTAGCATAAAATAGGATGAAATAATCCAGAGCAGGGTAATACCCAACAGGTGTGTCTGTGAGCTATAAACACTCCAGCTGAACCCAGACATCCCGGCTAAGGTTGTAACCGCCAACAACATACTGATAAACCCTCCCAAAAATGTACAGTATCAGCATTCCAACTGCATCTCAGTACAAGGTCTATCTACAATCATTGTGAATAGTCTGGAAAGCCGGACCCTAGGCAACACAGTGACTAGGGTCAGGTTTCAATGATGGACTCTATTGGCACAGAGGACCTACGTCAACGCCTACGTCTCTAATTTATCCACTTGAATAAAATACAAACTAGTTGCTAGCAAGATGGAGATCAGAGGTTATTTTTAATGAGTGCATTTCACAGGTGGCTAGTTTGCATCAACTAAATTTCTTTATTTAACTAGGCAAGTCAGTTAAGAACAAATTCTTATTTAGAATGACAGCCTAGGAACAGTGGGTTAACTGCCTTGTTCAGTGGTAGAACAACAGATTTTGACCTTGTCAGCTCGGGGATTCGATCTAGTAACCTTTCGGTTACTGGCGCAATGCTCTAACCACTAGGCTACCTGCCGCCCACTAAAAGCACTACAAAGGTTTTGCATGCAAACTTTGGTTTTGAATCGCAACGTTCTGGCATGTCTGCCTCGTGGTTTGTTGGAATGTCAGTCCCTGGATGTTTGTTTTGTTATCGACGTAGGCAGTGACATAAAGAGTCCATCATTGAAAGGGTCTGGCCCTAGTCCAGCGTTTCCCAAACTCGGTCCTCGGGACCCCAAGGGGTTCACGTTTTGGTTTTTGCCCTAGCACTACACGTTGGGCTGATAAAAGCTTGATGATTAGTTGATTATTTGAATCAGCTGTGTAGTGCTAGGACAAAAACCAAAACGTGCATCCCTTGGGATCCCGAGCACCGAGCTTGGGAAACCCTGCCCTAGTCACTGTGTTGCCAAGGGTCGGGTTTTCAAGACTGCATTGTGAAGGGGGGAAAACAAGAGTTGGGCCTTCAGTGGATCAGTGGCTTCGGCTCAATCGCTTCGTCTGGGTGAAAAGGAGCTGTTCTTTATTTTCATAAACTGTCTTCCTCTGTTCTATTTCAAGCCTGCAGAGGATATTGGAGGGGCAGATAGCCACATGGTGATATTTTAACATTTCTCTCCGTCTCTTAAAGCCTATCTCGCCGAGCGAGGCACAGAGGAGGACTGGAGGTTTTTATCGAGGGCCCCAGAGAGAAAGATAAATCACCAGAAAGACTTAGGGACAGGGGCCATCTCCTTCTCCTCTCCCCTGTAAAAACAAGCAGGTAGTGAACAGCTGAGGAAATGGGCCAGATATTGTCTCCCAAACGTGTGACACTATAATAAAGCCAGAGGAACACAGAAGAGAGGAGAGGGAAACAGGAGAGGGAAACAGGGAAACAGGGTAACAGGAGAGGGAAACAGGACCTGAAACTATTCCACATCTACTTTTACCTCAGACTGATAGTGGTGCTCAGTGGTTATGCTGTATATTACCTGTTATCAGCGGTCCAGTTTAATACAGATTAGTGTAAGGAGTCGGATGTGTACAGCTCATGTATGCTAATGGAGAACTAGCCATATTGTACGTTAATACATGCTAACATGTACCTATAAATATGATGTTCCAACAATATATCATTTTTTACACCTAAACCTACGGCTTCAGTCCTCCTACAGCTCCAATTCCGTATGTGTCTACATCTGAACGTCTTCTTTTACGTCTCAAATGAACCTCTCTGATAAAGCAGCCTGGCAGGCATGCAACGTCAGAGACATATGTCAGGGGAAACAGCGGAGGCGTTATCTCCTATAGAAGTGGAAAACAAACTGTCAAGAGAGATTGGGATTTTGACCTCTTAGTGCCTTGTGACAGATAAAACCACCCCCCACCTACCTGCTACCCATCTCCTTCCTCCAGCCACAACACCTCCCGTTGGCTGCGTACATTTCTCCCTCTCTCAGACAGGCCCCTGGGGGTTCCGAGGCCCCATTTCAGAGCCCAGTGCACCTGCTGATAAGGGCCCCTGTGCGGCCCCAGAAGCCAGAGTTGAGCGCACTCTGAGAGAGCTGACCCTCTGAATCATTCTGCCCACAAGCAGCCCAGAGGGCACCACCACCAGATAGGACAATGTGAGACTTCCTGCCCCTGTGCACTTTCTTGCTTTTTTCTTGCTTCCCTCCCTCCCTCCTTTTTCTACTTCCCTCTCTCTCGATCTTTGTTGATCTTACTCTCTCTCTTCTCTCACCCTCCCCCTGCCTCGCTATCCGTAAAGAACAGATAAAGAAAGGGGGCCTTCTCCTTCCTTCCTTCCCTCCACCAGACTCAAACTGACAGCTCAAGCGAAAGGGCTGCAGCAGCTTCCGGGAGGTCTTGTTTGTTTTCATCTCTGTGAGAGTATGCAGCCATGAGGGAATAGGAATGGGACATGTTCCATTTCCACGCAGCAGTAGCACCATAAGGACCCACACAGATCAATGTCTTTTAACTTAAGCTTTGTTTGGCTCTTTAAATGCTACCTCAGCAGATACTCTCCCCTGATTAGCAGTGACAAACCATTTATAGATGTTGTTTATTTGTTTGATAACACTAAAGCTACAATAACAATTGCCATGACACTCACAGGCAGGTCTAGTGTTGTAACGGGAGATAAAAGTCTCTCTATAAATTAGCCCTTTCATGTACACGCTTAGAAAACCGGGTTCCAAAAGGGTTATTTGGTTGTCCCCATAGGATAATCATTTTTGGTTCCACGTAGAACCCCTTTTGGTTCAAGGTTGAACTCTTTTGGGTTCCATGTACAACCCTCTGTGGAAAGAGTTATACATGGAACTCAAAAGGGTTTGACCTGGAAACAATACTCATCAGCTTTCTGCAAATAATGATAAGTGAAAAGGTTCATTAGGTTTGAAAAACACACATACTGGTGTGTAGTCTGCAAAATATGCTTTTAAATGGGAGAAATAGTTTCCTAGTGACACTAAGTGAACCAGTGCACATTATAAAAGGAATGGGCTGACAAGATTTTTTATAAACATTTTCACTTTGCACAAGAACACATTCGACTTCTTCAATTCAACGGTAACGAAAGTATAGAGCTGAATGTGAAAGAGATTCATAAGATAGGCATACATAATAACAGCTATGCTATGGGTTTTCTAAAAGGATAAGGTAGTATATTATATTATATGTATAGTGGGAAAATTACTTTTGCGTATCAATGCAGGCACTCACTTTTAAAAAAAGGCTTTTAAGCATAATGTCTGACAACTGAATCAAATGACTAGATGGAAGGCAGTTGGAGGAAGACACCTCCTCTAACACTTAAACTGCTAAACCACTGAATGGCTGCCTGCCTGCCTGGCCTGACAGGATGAATGTCAATAAAACAGGCACATTTACCCAAGGTAGAGCAAGACACTCTATGGGGCCCTGGTCAAAAGTAATGCACTACGTAGGGAATAGGGTGCGATTTGGGGCTCAGTGTCATCCCTTCCTTCCTACAATTTAACCGGTCATTCAAGATTAATGTCCCTAATTTCATGATTTCTCCATTACTCTACTTAACATAATAAAAGTATCGAGCGGCGGAGCCATAAAGAGGGTCGTTGGAGATTGTAATTCTGCCGTAAAAGTCATGAAGCATGAAAATGTCACTTACCGAGTAGCCCCGGCCTGACAGCGAGTGAGTGGAGCTCTGTAGAGAGAGAGGAGAACAGGGTTGACCTTTAGGGGCCTTGAGCCAGCCGCTGACACAGAAATGATGAAGCCGCTATAGTTTAAAATCAATATTCATGTTAACCTTCTGTCTCCCATGTTTTTGGAGTGAACAACAGCTCAGATGAAACATGAATACAGTATACCACTACATAAATATACCATTCCATTGCATCACCCTTAACAACCCATCTTTCATTGATCTGTGTAAAAATGATTTAGTGGAGTGGGATAACATTTACAGTATACAGTGGGGGTAAAAAAGTATATGATCCCCTGCTGATTTTGTATGTTTGCCCACTGACAAAGAAATTATCAGTCTATAATTTTAATGGTAGGTTTATTTGAACAGTGAGAGACAGAATAACAACAAAAATATCCAGAAAAACGCATGTCAAAAATGTTATAAATTGATTTGCATTTTAATGAGGGAAATAAGTATTTGACCCCCTCTCAATCAGAAAGATTTCTGGCTCCCAAGTGTCTTTTATACAGGTAACGAGCTGAGATTAGGAGCACACTCTTAAAGGGAGTGCTCCTAACCACAGCTTGTTACCTGTAAAAAAGACACCTGTCCACAGAAGCAATCAATCAATCAGATTCCAAACTCTCCACCAAGGCCAAGACCAAAGAGCTCTCCAAGGATGCCAGGGACAAGATTGTAGACCTACACAAGGCTGGAATGGGCTACAAGACCATCGCCAAGCAGCTTGGTGAGAAGGTGACAACATTTGGTGCGATTATTCGCAAATGGAAGAAACACAAAAGAACTGTCAATATCCCTCGGCCTGGGGCTCCATGCAAGATCTCACCTCGTGGAGTTGCAATGATCATGAGAACGGTGAGGAATCAGCCCAGAACTTCATGGGAGGATCTTGTCAATGATCTCAAGGCAGCTGGGACCATAGTCACCAAGAAAACAATTGGTAACACACTTCGCCGTGAAGGACTGAAATCCTGCAAAGCCCGCAAGGTCCCCCTGCTCAAGAATACATATACATGCCTGTCTGAAGTTTGGTAATGAACATCTGAATGACTCAGAGGACAACTGGTGAAAGTGTTGTGGTCAGATGAGACCAAAATGGAGCTCTTTGGCATCAACTCAACTCGCCGTGTTTGGAGGAGGGGGAGGAATGCTGCCTATGACCCCAAGAACACCATCTCCACCGTCAAACATGGAGGTGGAAACATTATGCTTTGGGGGTGTTTTCCTGCTAAGGGGACAGGACAACTTCACCGCATCAAAGGGGCGATGGACGGGGCCATGTACTGTCAAATCTTCGGTGAGAACCTCCTTCCCTCAGCCAGGGCATTGAAAATGGGTCGTGGATGGGTATTCCAGCATGACAATGACTCAAAACACACGGCCAAGGCAACAAAGGCTCAAGAAGAAGCACATTAAGGTCCTGGAGTGGCCTAGCCAGTCTCCAGACCTTAATCCCATAGAAAATCTGTGGAGGGAGCTGAAGGTTCGAGTTGCCAAACGTCAGCCTCGAAACCTTAATGACTTGGAGAAGATCTGCAAAGAGGAGTGGGACAAAATCCCTCCTGAGATGTGCGCAAACCTGGTGGCCAACTACAAGAAACGTCTGACCTCTGTGATTGCTAACAAGGGTTTTGCCACCAAGTACTAAGTCATGTTTTGCAGAGGGGTCAAATACTTATTTCCCTCATGAAAATGCAAATCATTTTATAAAATTTTTGATATGCGTTTTTCTGGATTTTTTTGTTGTTACTCTGTCTCTCACTGTTCAAATAAACCTACCATTAAAATTATAGACTGATCATTTCTTTGTCAGTGGACAAACGTACAAAATCAGCAGGGGATCAAATACTTTTTCCCCCCACTGTAAGTAATGGGGTGTAGTTCAGGGTCAAAGTTGAGTTTTGTATGCATGTATGGACAATATTGAGCGATTTCAGTGACAACACAAATTGTATTTGTATTACATTACATTGAATTTATTGAATTTGAATTGAATTTTTTTTTAATTTCTGCACTTTTTTAAATCATTGAATTCATAAAGGTAACTTGTATTTCATGATTTGAAACTGAATTTTATGAATATTGCATTCAGTTTTCAAATTCAATATCAATTTAATTGAATATTAAAATTAAATAATGATATATTCTGTTTCAAAATAGTAGATATTGCATACATTTTCTGTGTATCAAGTTTACCAACTATAATTTAAAGTTTATCACAGTTTCATATATTCAACTTCTCAGATGCATTCATATTCAGTTCTCTAAATGTAGATTCTAAACCAGAGACAACATCCTGGTACTTTATCGAGCCAGGAAATGTAGAGAAGAACAGATAGAATGAAACACTCTCTGTGGTAAAAATAAGCTTCTTGCAGTTTCTGAAGCCAATGTGAATGGTTTAATGTATTGTCTTCCTATGAATTTGTCTCTAGCATTTGAACTGTTTTTTGGCTATAAGCTATTATGACCCCATTCCTGAAAGCCTAGACTCTCTGGAACATGGACGTGCCTTCTGTTCGCCTCACAGGCCGCGCAGGACATGTTAGAACGTAGTGTCACAAAAAACGCAATTTTCCCCTATAAGAATATAGTTTAATAGCCCCGTCAAAGCCCTTCTAAGGATAGCCTTTCCACTCCCTATTTAATCGTGCTCTTGTGACTGACTGGGTTCGCAGGACAGTGTTAGCCCACAGCTAAAGCCCATAGGGATGAGTTCAGGAAGCTAACAAGTCTTCAAGTCTCCAGTAAAGTTACTCATCAAAAGAGCGTGGTTCATCGAACCTCCTCAGTTACATTTCAACCCCCTTTGACCGCATACTCAGAGATCATGGCACCAATATAACTGACTGGGTTCAAAACAGGCCTACTGCACAACAACAACACTTTCTGTGGCAAACAGAAGCAGCAGGATCTGTGCACCCCATTTAATGAGAGTGCAACAGGGGTAGTTTGGTGATCCATGCATGTGAGGAGCAGCCTTGCCTGAGACCTGAAGACGTGTTAGTTTGACTGACGGGGTTCAAACCCAGGTCTCCTGTACGCCAGACAAGGCAACGTTTCAGGTCTCAGACAAGTTACCCAGAGTCTAATCTTTCAGGATTGGGATCAAAATAGTTTAAATGAAATGAAACGAAACATGCCACATTGGCTTCAGAAAACGCCCAAAGTTTACCACAGAGAGCAGTGTTCCTCTACCTTTCCTGATTGGCAAAGTACCACGATGTTGTCTCTGGTTTTGAATCTGAATTTAAAGAACTGAATTTGAAAACTCAATCTGAATGCATCTGAGAAGTTTAATATATGAAACTTTGATAAACGTGAAATGATAGTTTGGAAACTTGATACACAGTAAATTAATGCAGTATCAACCACATTGAAACTGAATATATAAATATTGAATATGAATATTCCATAAAATTAAATTTTTAAACTGAATTTAATATTCATTCAATTCAGTTTCAAAACATGAAATACAATTTCAATTTATGAATTCAATGATTCAATGTGTGCATTACAAATGAATAAATCTTAAATTCAAATTCAATATCCTAATATAAATTCTAAATTATGGAATTCAAATACAATTTCTGTTGGCACTGAAATCGCTCCATAGGACAAACCCAATAATGGTTGTCATTGGTTGTCTGATTCACTTATATATAATGTCAAATACACTGATACTATATAATAACCCTGTCATGTGTATGCTGACATAGTGTGCTCGCTTCTGTTGATAGACGAGGCCTCTGACAGGGAGAGTCCATCTCTCTCTCTTTTTATCTCTCTCTCCGTCACTCACTCAGGTCACAGTCAGAATACCAATCTCCAAATCTCCCTCTCCTTCCTCTCCTTCCACTTTCCCCCCTTTATTCCTCCATTTCGATTGGCAATTTGCAGTCTCAGGAGGGGACTTTTCTGCTAGACCAATTTTGTCCATAGTACCTCCAATCCCTCCATCTCTCCATCCCTCCCTCCCACACCTTTCTCTGCGCTTTAGCCCTCATCAGTGCCTCTGTGCCTTCTGAATCACAGTCTCAACCCCACTGTGACAATTAGGGAGGTGTCCTACTGTGAACCGGAAAGTCAGCTCTGCGGGAATCAAAAGACTATTCCCTCTCCATTCACCCCTCCTGTCCCCACCGCCTGAGATAGAGAGAGGGAGAAGGAGGGGTAGAGGTGGAAGGCAGAGGGGCAGGGCCAGCCATATATGTGAACACAAAGGGGCAAAAGCGAACAACGTATGTGTAGTGTGTGTGTGAGTGAATGTGCGTGCGTGCATAATGTGTGTGTGACTCAGTAACAGGAGGCCAAGGCCATTTGGAATTAGCCTTACTATGCAGGGTTCATTCAAGTTGGAGCGTTTGGAGTAGAAAGAGAGGCTTATTTAAATGATAATGAGGGACAATCCATTGGATTTAGTCTTGGTGAAGAGAAGAGGGAAGAATCCATTAAAGCAGGCAGCGGTTCATAAGCCATGGGGCTGGGATTCAGCTAAACACTCTCTCTTAAAAGCCATTATACATGGCTCTCAATGGATTTCTGAAGCGCTTAGGACTTCAAAAGGATTTAAGAACCTGCCCCAGAGAGGCAGCAGTGAGGTGGGGGAGGATAGGGGGGAGTCAGGGGGGTGTGGAGGACGCTGGCTGCGTTTTAGGGTTAACTAAACAGCCCCGGAGAACAGAAATGTTGCTAAATTCGCCCCCTAATCCTCTCCCCATTTCCACGCCCCCTCCCCCGGACCCTCAAAGCCACGGCGACAAGCAGGGCGGGGCCTGGCAGTTGGTTTTCTTACGGGCCAGACTATTGGTTTTTGAGGTGCGGAAACTGAAATGGGCCAATCGGGGCTCGGCAGAGTGTGAAGTGTGTGTGTGTGAAAACGGGGACAGCTTCCAGCATGCAACCAGCAGCAGGCCTCCCACTCCAGCAGGAGTGGGTGGCTGGGCGGGTGAGACCCCAGCAGTACTGCCACCCTCTCTCCCCGCTAAACTCTCTCTCTCTCCCTTCCAACCCCCCCCCTTGCACACGAACACAGAAGCACAGAAAATCTCCCTCCACATTTCCCTAATCCATGCCTGTACGGCAGCTTTCTGCCGGGGACCAGCTGAACCAGGGCCTGGTCCAACAACACAAAATCCATTTGGCTAATGAATCACGGCTACAGCACAGAACATAATTAGTTAAGAACTCTTATAGCCTGGGACCTCTTTAATGTAGGAATCAAATATGAGTTATGCATTTAATGAAAATGACTGTTTGTTCTCTCATAGTGCAGAGGCAGTAGTTGAAAAAAGAAGACAGTGATAGGAAATCCTTCCTCTCCAGCAGTGGCCAGACAGGTCTCGCCCTGAGTGGGCCCAGCTCTGCTCAGATACCCTATCTGTGGTTTAAAGAGATGGATAGCTAGGGATGGATGGCATTGCTACAGCGATCAGCGTCTTTGCACTATCTATTTGGCAGGAGATTAGAGAGACATGCCATATCTAACACCGTCGACGATTACAGCATGCAATTTGAACAGTTCCCCCGCTCCTCCTACCCGTACCCCCAACACCCTTCACTGTCGCATTTGCCTGTCAGAACTGTCATCCGCCAGCACCCTTTTATCTGCCAAACCCGGCACTTTCTCCTGACTTTTTCATTAAAAAACAGCCCAAATTCATGAGAGAGAGAGAGAGAGAGAGGAGAGAGAGAGAGAGAGAGAGAGAGAGAGAGAGAGAGAGAGAGAGAGAGAGAGAGAGAGAGAGAGAGAGAGAGAGCGCAATAAGGCTTAGAAAAGAAGGGAAAACGGAAAATATCATGTGAATGGGGTGGGGGAGTGTTTTTTTCTCTCTCTCCACATCTCTAGATTTTCTTTAGGAATTCTGAATAGCTTGAACAACACATTTAGTTCATTAAAATCTTTTCTCGCCATAATTTTTCCTCGATCACTTCTTTGACTGTAGAAGTTGCAACCCCCCCTCACACCCTTACATCCTCCAGCTAAATGAACTGTCTGATTGAATTTACTGAGGTTTGGGAGGCCTGGTTGACAGGCATTAGTTAGGAAGCATATTCTACATTGATTTAAAATGACCCGCTTGGGGATTTTGCATAAATTCGTATTACTTTTCCTGTATCTAAATTGCATTATCTCATCCCTAGCGCCAACCGACAACCTAGCTGCCTCCGTTTTCTATACCACCCACTCGTCTTTTAAATGTGCTAGCATATGAACGCACACACGGCAGTAATTGGAAAGACCTTTAACTCTTTGCTGTCCTGGTCGGCGAGGGTCAGCTACCACCTAGTGGAACAGCCTTAGGTCACATCTACATAACCATAGCAGGCTTTGAATGTCGCAGGGCGTTTAGCCTGCGTCCCAAATGGCACCCTAATCCCTATGGGGCCATATAGGCCCTGGTCAAAAGTAGTGCACTAAATAGGGAATATGGTGTAATTTGGGATGCAGTCCTAGTGTGATAGCTGTGTGTCTGTGTGGCTTGGCTAATAGTTTTCTGCTTGTCGCTGTTGATCAGGACGGTTTTCTATTGCATGGGGATTTATGACGTGTGAGTCTGGTCCAGTATGAGTTGCTCCACAACCTACCCTCGAACTGCTGCCTCTCTCTCTCCTCCCCAGGGCCCCACAGCCCTAAACCAGCCTGCTGCTGGTCTGGTCTCCTGTGAGGTGGTCTGGAGGAGATACAGCCCTAATTAACCATGTTGTAACAAGGTAGGTAGCCATGTTGTATTTTTTTATTGACTCATGATGTGGCATGTGTTGATATATTCAGCTAATGGTTTTGCTTTTCTGGTTATTGCAAAACAGTTTACTTTGGCCATAGCATATTTGGAGGATTGTGGGATACATAATAACGTAGCCAGGAGGGTCTGATGGTCTGGGGGTCTGATAGTCTGGTGGTCTGATGGTCTCTGGGTCTGATGGTCTGGGGGTCTGAGGGTCTGATCGTGTGGGGGTCTGAGGGTCTGATGGTCTAAAGGTCTGATGGTCTGGGGGTCTGATGGTCTGAAGGTCTGATGGTCTGAGGGTCTGATGGTCTAAAGGTCTGATGGTCTGGGGGTCTGATGGTCTGGGGGTCTGATGGTCTAAAGGTCTGATGGTCTGGGGGTCTGATAGTCTGGTGGTCTGATGGTCTCTGGGTCTGATGGTCTGGGGGTCTGAGGGTCTGATGGTCTGGGGGTCTGAGGGTCTGATGGTCTAAAGGTCTGGGGGTCTGATGGTCTAAAGGTCTGATGGTCTAAAGGTCTGATGGTCTGGGGGTCTGATGGTCTGAGGGTCTCTGGGTCTGATGGTCTGGGGGTCTGATGGTCTAAAGGTCTGATGGTCTGGGGATATGATGGTCTAAAGGTCTGATGGTCTGGGAGTCTGATGGTCTGATGGTAGGCTTGGACGGTATCCAGATTTTCATATTGTCATACTGTCCTTCTCTTATCCTGTGATTTACAGTATTACCGGCATAACATACAAGGAAAGCGCAAGAAAAGCCCATTGCGTCTATTTTACCAAAATGCTAACACAATTGGCACAAACTAAAAGCAAAATCACATAGAAGCTGTTAGCTAAATGCTAACGAGTGAAAAATAATAATAATTGCAAAGACAGGCAAATCCAGCTCATAAAGTTATACAAGTATAGCTAGTAGCTACCAAATTTTATTTTCGGTGAGTGTGGACATCTACAAGCAAACGGGAACGAGAGAAATTGTGCAAATTAACAAAATTGTGAATCATGGTTTTCTGAAAGAAGAGCAGCATGTGTACATGGTGCAGAGGAAAACAAAAATATTAGTAAGAAGCACATGGACCAAATGGCAGCTGTACAGACAACTCATTTAGAGCTCTTTGACTTCTGTCAGAAAGCCATTATAAGATATCTGATGGCAAACATTTAGTAATGAATTGCATACAAGTGTAACTTCATCACCTCATGTACGCCGCACAACAGAGATCGCCGACAGACATAGAACGTTATGGACTCACCAGCACCTGCTGTCTCCCGTTGTGCTATTTACAAAAAAACACCTGAATGACTCAACTGTTCTTGGGAACTACAGTAAGCTTCATAATGTAAAATTATGTGACAGGTGAAATGAAGAATACAACCTGCTTTATTTCCTAACGTATAGCACAAGTTGACTGCAGGTATTTACTTAAAAAGTAGCTACAAATATTAAAATGTATTGAAAAACTTCAAATAAATACTGTTGACGGTATTGATGGTAAAACCATCCGTGGGTTTTTCCAAATACCCCGGTATACAATATATACGGTATACCTCCCAAGCCTATCTGGGGGTCTAATGGTCTGGGGGGTAGGACTGGCGGGTCTCTCTTACATTTACATCTCTTACCTCACTGAGGTGCTCTTTAGACATGCTCCTGTTGGGTCTGTTGATCTCCTGCATGGCCTCATCCTCATCCAGCCTCACCGGGCGCACCTGCAGGGCCTTGGTCTAGAGGAAAGAAACAGAGGAAGAAGCATTCGTTATTATACAGTACAAAAATAATATGTTGTGTATTATAATGCATTATGAAGAGGGTATCCATAGAAAGTGTTACCAAACATTTGTCATAGAATAGAGACAAAGTATAGCTTTAGTAAGACTCGAGTCAAAGAAGACCAACTTGATACCACATAAAACTCGACAGCAACTCCAAGATACAACACGACCCAAACTCCATGTGTAATGACATTTGGCATCGTGTGGTCCATTCACACTATGGGAACCCATCCATAACACAAAGGCAAACTGGTAGCGACATGTCTCAGTATCAGTTCATAGTTTGAATGTATGCAAAGCAGCACTGGCAGTAACCAAAATGTCTGCCTGAAAGTAATGACTTTCACATTGATTTTACATTTACGTCATTTAGCAGACACTCTTATCCAGAGCGACTTACAAATTGATGCAACACCTGTATCCAAGAACAATCTGCAGTTTATTGTTTACAATCTGCACATAGCGGATATGCCCAGTGGTACACCACTGAATGATGAAGTTGCTTCTTTGGGTCTGCCAACTTGAGAGTATGTGTTGTTTTGGTAGGGGCTAGACAAACAAGCCATGTGAGGAGCGTTGGCTTGGCAGCAACCCATATTCCTAGGACAGATGGGAGGCAGCCACACTGCCACAGTCGGAGGAGGAGATAGGAGATAGGAGGTAGCCCTCCCCACCGCTGGAGCACTTCATCCTATCAGCCCTCTACAAGCCCCTCTCTGAAGACAATGGGGACGGCTGATGGCTGCCTGTGGGGTGTAATCCATTTGACTAGCAGCCTGCTCTGGTCCCTGGTGTCGTAGCACGCGGTGGCTAGCCTCGGTCTCCAGATCTCCACTGTCATTTAAACAGATCACTGCTACAATTAACCTTTCCCTGTAAATATCAATTATGGCCCCCGGCAGGGTAGAATTAAAAGGGTCATCAGCTAATCTGACAGGTCCTGTATTGAGGCGGCGTGGCGGAGGCATTGCCACCTGGCTGAGAGAGAGAAAGAGAGGCAAGAGGCTGGCCTGGCTGTTTGTCTGCCCTTCTGTATGTTTGCCCAGCGACCAGTGACTAGCAGCAACAAGCCAAATAGACACAATTCCTTTCTAATTACCCTGCCTGGTGAGGCCCCGGTCAGGCCAGATGAGGCCTGCTGATTGGATGAAAGGTGCTAGCATGGTGTTGAGGTCAGCAGTGACAGCTCGGCAGAATGGCAGAATGCTACGTTAACATACTGCAATCAGGGTGCAGACAGACAGACAGGAAGGAACGAAGAAAGGAGAGTGAGACCCTGTAGGTGGTCGTAATCAGGTGTCTGCCGTCATACAACTCTCACTCTTTCTCTTTCTGTCTCTCCATTTCTCGATCTCTCTCTCTCTCTGCATCTCTCTCACTGGCTGTCAAACTAACCATTCCTTGAATCTCAAAATGGATGGCAGGCTTTATGATTATTACTTTTGTTAGGGAGAGCAGCACAAAGAACCCAGCCCACTTCCAGACAATGGTGGAGAGGGAGGGAGGGAGGGAGGGAGGGAGGGAGGGAGGGAGGGAGGGAGGGAGGGAGGGAGGGAGGGAGAGAGAGGGGTTAGGTTAGGTTCACGTCATCTTGTCAAGTCAAGTGCAGTTCACTGAGAGCCAGGGAGACATTCAGGCACTCTGATTACTTTGTTTACCAAGCATCAGCGCTGACAAATCTCCGAGCCAAAGTGTTAACACCCACTCCAGCAGGTCTTGTAGTGGTGGATCCTCAGTCAGCAATCACATTGATTATTGATCAGAGTAGAGGGGCTAATAAGGTATCCAGCTTAACGATGCGGCCTGCCTGCCTGCCTGGCTGTTAGGAGGCTCTCTAACCTATTGTTCAGCAGGACGGGAGGAATTGATTCAGGCTTACATTCACCGCCTGTGATAGAGACTGCCGGCCCTGTTGGCCATGTCAGACTGTGATTAAGGGTGTGTTGAGTTCAGGTCCAAGGAGACGCTTTAAACGGTTGAGATCTATCAGTATGTCTTTCTTTTTTTTACTAAGGGCATGTCTGAAGTGGCAGCCTATTCCCTATGTAGTGCACCACTACATAGAGAATCATTTAGTCGAAGACTACATAGAGAATAGGGTGGCATTTGGGACACAGTCTAATTTGTCTCTCACTAGCACTGAAGGGCAAGGCTACATTACAGAGGACTTGTGGGCGGAGCTAAAGGTCTCATCTGAGATCTGATTGGCCAATCCTGTGACAAAGATCAAGGTCAACATGGCTCCCTGAAGCACTGAAGGATCATGGGAAGTCTTTGAAACGCACTCTGGGTAACGCTAGGGGGAATAGCTCTCTAAAGGGCCCTGTTTTAGACAACGCAGAGAATTGCCAGGCGCAGCACTGGCAAGGTTAAACAGGTTGAGTTCAAGCGGCAGTGAGTGGTTCTCTGCTCCCCATTGAAGGCGCTCCGCAGAAATAAAAAACTACACAAGTAACGTGTGTGTTGTACATGAATAATGCACTGGAAATTAGGCCCATTAGTCTGGGTATTGAACATGTCTGTTCTGGGGACAGACTCTCTCTGGAGGCTCTGCTCTGTGCTCTTTAATTAGCTTCAAAGGGCCCTCTAGCATCTTAATTTCTCCCAAGTTGAGTAGCTGCTGACTGCCGATTTGAGCCTGCTCATTTACACTGAACTGAACTGCAGGGGTTTATAAAGAAAGGGAAAAAAACTAAGAACAAACCACACTTGTTGTGACATTAATAAAAACAGCAGTGTTTCAGTGAGTCTGACATAGTCCATTCACGCTAGGCTAAGCTACTGTAGGCTAGGTTAATCCGCCTCTCCCCCATGTCGATCAATCTGCAGTCAGCCACCCGCCGGCAGGGAGGCAGGCAGGGAGCTGGTGGCTGCTGGGTGATGCTTTGTTGTCATGCTCTTTCTTCTCACCTTGCAGGGCAGCCATTTCAGGGCCTCTGCGTCATAGGGGTCTCCACCGTCCTACTCCAATTAGAAAGCTTTCAGCCCCTCAGCACCTCTCCCTCTCTCTCCTCATTCTCCTCTCCCCGCCCTTTCTTCACCTGTCAGCTGTAGTCTGGGAGGTTGTGCTTCAGCCTCATCCCGGTGTCAGTCCTTATTACCCTCATCCAGACCTGGACATCCTCCTGGCTGTTTCTCTACCTTCATCTCCTCTCTTCACAGCTCCTCTCTGCTGGCCATGCTGTGGGGCTGTGGAAGTGCAACGGTCGGCAGGGTGGGCAAAAGGAGATGCAGGGGAGGAATAGGGCGTTTGCCAGGATACAGATCCTTCCTCTAATTTGTTCTGAAAAGTGTCCTGCGCAAAGGACCCTCACCCCCATTAACCCAACGAGACGCAGTGAGGGAGAAAGACTCTGCTGCTGGGGGACAGGGGGGAGAGGAGGGAGGGGGAGGTGGCGTGGCCCAGCCCAACAATGCTGTGCATCAGGCAGGCAGCAGCAGAGAGAGGCACCTCAGTGCCGCAGAGCACCGGCTCAATCTATCTGTTCATTATTCCCTGCCAGGCTGGGGCACAGACAAGTGCACTTTAGGGCCACAGGCCAAATTGATTCATCTGCCTTCATTTTCTTCAGGCTCAGAAGTGGCAGCTGCTAGGAGGCAGGGGAAGGAAGGAGAGCGAGTGGTACTGGAGTTCCTGGCTTTGTTCCTCCTCAGCTCAGCAGCCCCCGACACGTCGCTTCTGCCTCCTCCTCCTCTCACACACCCCCACCCCTCCTCCTTCAACATTACATCCACCTCCCTCCCTCCTACTGCAATGGTAACAGCCACAACACTCAAAGTCCCAGGCAAAAAATTGCCCAAGGACAAAGTAGTGGACTTACTACAGGTCCCAGCATATCCATTACGTGTCTTAATCATGTATTATTCATCCACCTCGTAATAAATGACCACATAAAAAGGGTACGCATATGCTCCCATAACTCTCTCTGGATACAGTGCAGTCAGTCAGGAAGGACTACATCATATTTGCGATTGGAACAAATATGAGCTTGTGAAATTGCAACAAGATGGCGTTTCTATTCTTGGCAGTGACACCGGGATAAGAGAACACAGTCACTCGCCAGATTAAAATAACACTGACAGAATACACAAATGAGCTGCAGCACATAAACAAATGAACAAGAACAACCCACCAGCCAGTGTGTGTTAGTGTGAGGATTATATACAGTGTGTGTTAGTGTGAGGATTATATACAGTATGTGTTAGTGTGAGGATTATATACTGTATGTGTTAGTGTGAGGATTATATACAGTATGTGTTAGTGTGAGGATTATATACAGTATGTGTTAGTGTGAGGATTATATACAGTATGTGTTAGTGTGAGGATTATATACTGTATGTGTTAGTGTGAGGATTATATACAGTGTGTGTTAGTGTGAGGATTATATACTGTATGTGTTAGTGTGAGGATTATATACAGTGTGTGTTAGTGTGAGGATTATATACAGTATGTGTTAGTGTGAGGATTATATACAGTATGTGTTAGTGTGAGGATTATATACTGTATGTGTTAGTGTGAGGATTATATACAGTATGTGTTAGTGTGAGGATTATATACTGTATGTGTTAGTGTGAGGATTATATACAGTGTGTGTTAGTGTGAGGATTATATACAGTATGTGTTAGTGTGAGGATTATATACAGTATGTGTTAGTGTGAGGATTATATACTGTATGTGTTAGTGTGAGGATTATATACAGTGTGTGTTAGTGTGAGGATTATATACAGTATGTGTTAGTGTGAGGATTATATACAGTATGTGTTAGTGTGAGGATTATATACAGTGTATGTTAGTGTGAGGATTATATACAGTGTATGTTAGTGTGAGGATTATATACAGCATGTGTTAGTGTGAGGATTATATACATAATGTGTTAGTGTGAGGATTATATACAGTGTGTGTTAGTGTGAGGATTATATACAGTGTGTGTTAGTGTGAGGATTATATACAGTATGTGTTAGTGTGAGGATTATATACAGTATGTGTTAGTGTGAGGATTATATACAGTGTGTGTTAGTGTGAGGATTATATACAGCATGTGTTAGTGTGAGGATTATATACAGCATGTGTTAGTGTGAGGATTATATACAGCGTGTGTTAGTATGAGGATTATATACAGTGTGTGTTAGTGTGAGGATTATATACAGTGTGTGTTAGTGTGAGGATTATATACAGTGTGTGTTAGTGTGAGGATTATATACAGTGTGTGTTAGTGTGAGGATTATATACAGTATGTGTTAGTGTGAGGATTATATACAGTGTGTGTTAGTGTGAGGATTATATACAGTGTGTGTTAGTGTGAGGATTATATACAGTGTGTGTTAGTGTGAGGATTATATACAGTGTGTGTTAGCGTGAGGATTATATACAGTGTGTGTTAGTGTGAGGATTATATACAGTGTGTGTTAGCGTGAGGATTATATACAGCATGTGTTAGTGTGAGGATTATATACAGTGTGTGTTAGTGTGAGGATTATATACAGTATGTGTTAGTGTGAGGATTATATACAGTATGTGTTAGTGTGAGGATTATATACATTATGTGTTAGTGTGAGGATTATATACAGTATGTGTTAGTGTGAGGATTATATACATTATGTGTTAGTGTGAGGATTATATACAGTATGTGTTAGTGTGAGGATTATATACATTATGTGTTAGTGTGAGGATTATATACAGTATGTGTTAGTGTGAGGATTATATACAGCATGTGTTAGTGTGAGGATTATATACATTATGTGTTAGTGTGAGGATTATATACAGTATGTGTTAGTGTGAGGATTATATACATTATGTGTTAGTGTGAGGATTATATACAGTATGTGTTAGTGTGAGGATTATATACAGCATGTGTTAGTGTGAGGATTATATACAGTATGTGTTAGTGTGAAGATTATATACAGCATGTGTTAGTGTGAGGATTATATACAGCATGTGTTAGTGTGAGGATTATATACAGTGTGTGTTGGTGTGAGGATTATATACAGTGTGTGTTAGTGTGAGGATTATATACAGCATGTGTTAGTGTGAGGATTATATACAGTGTGTGTTGGTGTGAGGATTATATACAGTGTGTGTTAGTGTGAGGATTATATACAGTATGTGTTAGTGTGAGGATTATATACAGTGTGTGTTAGTATGAGGATTATATACAGTGTGTGTTAGTGTGAGGATTATATACAGTATGTGTTAGTATGAGGATTATATACAGTATGTGTTAGTGTGAGGATTATATACAGTATGTGTTAGTGTGAGGATTATATACAGTATGTGTTTGTGTGAGGATTATTTACCACACACAGATAGCTAAGTAGGAGGCCTCCTCCCTCCTCCTCCCTCCTCCTTCTCCCACCTCCTCCTCCTCCACCACACAGTAACAAACAAGTCAACCTTAAAAACCACAAACGCCCATTGCCCTAATTCAGCGTTCCCCCTCAGGAGAGATCGGAGTCCCACTGGCCCTGTCTGTACCAGATGAATAGTAGAGTGGAGCTGGGCTCCCCTTGGCCCCTCATCTCATCCCTGCAGCGCTCTCCAATCACTCTCAGCATATGTCTCCTGGGGGAGAGAGGAGAGGAGAGAGCCCAGAGGGAGGGGAGGCACACCTGAACATGGACTCATCCCTCAGTACCTCTCCCAGGGGCCTTAAACTCTCCCCAAACACCTCCCACCCAACCCCCAACCCCCCAGCAACCCCTCTGCCCCTCCCAACTCTGCCCCGCTCACCTGCCAGGGTCATTAAAAAACCGTGTCTGCCCTGCACTGATAACCACACAGCCCCTAAGGACGCACACACACACGCACTTGCACCCGCGCACGAGCACACACACACCCCTTATCCCAGGGAAGCATTTATCAGTACTACTAACAACAACAATTAGGCCAATGATGTTGAAATGGTAGTAATGATATTAGAAACGAGAGCAAGAGCAATCCTCAGAATTTGTGTTCTCTTCATTACCCGAGTCAACATCAGCGGAAAATTATGCAGATCTATCCTTCTCTCTCTTCCCCTCTCTCTCTCTCTCTCTCTCTCTCTCTCTCTCTCTCTCTCTCTCTCTCTCTCTCTCTCTCTCTCTCTTCTCTCCCCCTTGTAAAATACACAGGCTTTGATTCCTGCATACATTATTAGTGTTGAAAGTAGGAGCGTGTCTTGCAAATGGTTACGGATGCTAATGAGATACGTTCAAATCATTCACTTCACTTTGTGTTGTTGTTTCTATTTGAAGCTCAGCTTAATTATTTGCAAGTCAAAGTTCCCTCAACTTAAAAAAAATGGAACATTCAAAGAGAGAAATAAGTAAATAAACAGCTGGCCTCGGGGTTTGACAGCATTACCCGACACCTTCAATGGTTGAGATATGTTTTCTGACTTTTTTTTTCTTCTTACATTTTGTATTACTTGTTATTTTTGGACTGTATTTGGCATTTGATTCTTGATTGATATTGTTATTGTACTGCATTGTAGAGGAGAGTTAGCAAGCAAGCACTGTACCGTGTGCACGAGACCAATAAACTTTGATTCGATTTTGATTTGATGTTTTAGAAAGACAGATAGACAGGTATTCTTTGATGTAGTTTGTTTTCTATATGATTAGATATCTTCATAGAGAAGATGATAACAGCAGGCTATTAGAGAGGATCTACAAATAGAACATTTTAAATATACAGTCACTGCCATGCATAACGCAGTAGAAAATGTCATTACTAGAAAAGATGCCAAATGCATACGAGACACACTCATTAGAGTGGGTTGGTTGTATAGATACTGTCTCTATCTATCTACATTACATAACCAAAAGTATGTGGACACCTACTCTTGTGGCTTCCATTCAGCCACAAGAGCATTAGTGAGGTCAGGCATTGATGTTGAGCAATTAGGCCTGGCTTGCAGCCGGCGTTCCAGTTCATCACAAAGGTGTTCGATGGGGTTGAGGTCAGGCCTCTGTGCAGGACAGTCAAGTTCTTCCACACCGATCTCAACTAACCATTTCTGTATAGATCTCTCTTTCTGCACGGGGGCATTGTCATGCTGAAACAGGAAAGAGCCTTCCCCAAACTGTTGCCACAAAGTTGGAAGCACAGAATCATCTAGAATGTCATTGTATGTTATAGTGTTAAGATTTCCCTTCACTTGAACTTAGGGGCCTAGCTCGAACAATGAAAAACAACACCAGAACATTATTCCTCCTCCACCAAACTTTACAGTTGTCACTATGCATTCGGCAGGTAACGTTCACCTTGCATCTGCCAAACGCGGAATGAGGGAGAGCTCGGTTTGTTGTTTTGAAAGTTTATTGAAAGGTTTCTTAGTAGTTAGCTACCTCTTGAGTTTGGATCCTGTGACATGGTTGGCATCAGTTGCTGGGACTACAACTCTCTGTCCAGTGATCCTGCCAACCAAGGCTGGGTCTAAGGAGCTATTTGTCATAGCAGCTAGCTTGGTTTTCTTGAGGGCTTGAACACAGCCCGTGACAGGGTTAGCCATTGTGGCTGGGACTGTGGATTGTCCTGGGCTTGTGGCTGTCTAGATCCCTGCTGTTTGTTGTTGTTTACAATCTTCCCTGCGACCTGCCCTGTCTGGAACTGCGAGGAGTAACAGCGTAGCCTACGTTGCTACCATGACAAAGACCAAAGCCGGCGGGAGTACCATTGAGAACAGTGGTGTCTCTCTATCACACGTGAAGGATCTTTAAAACAAACAAAAATAGTTCTACAAGCAGTTGTTACAACAACAAGAAAGTAGCTTCAAGTGTTTTGTCCAAATACTGGTGGATTCAACTAATAAAAGAATGGACGACATGACCAGTGAGGTCCAGGACCTGAAGAAGAGTTTGCAGTTCTCCCCAGGTCAGCTCGATGAGTTTAAACAGGAGAACAGCAAGATGCCAGCAATCTGTAAGTCATTGAGAGAGGACATCAGTTTTGTATGTGAATCCATGATAACAATGACAGAGAAATCACATTATCTCGAGGGACAATCAAGGCAGAACAACATTGATGTGGACGGAATTGCAAAATCTCTTTGGACAAAGTGGGGGAAATATTCTCAGAGAAACTGAAGACGGATCACAGGCAGATTGAGGTGGAGCGCGCCCACAGAACTGGAAAACCCACCATCAGCCCAGGTGACAGGCCCAGGCTGATAGTGATCAAGTTCCTGAGGTTCAAGGACAAGGTAGCTGTTCTGGAAAGAGCCAAGAACTTAAGAGGAACGTATATCTTCCTCAACGAGGTCTATCCTGAAGCTGTGCACCAGAAAAGGAAAGAACTGATCCCAGCCATGAAAGCTGCCAGAGCGCATGGGGACATGCTTACATCCACTATGACAGGCTCATTGTCCACCCTCCCAAAAGCCTGGAAGGGATGACAGAGCCGAACCTATGGGTTCGTAACTTCAACCCCGCAGCACACACACACACACTTACACACACCAACTGATTAATGGACTGCTAAATGTATATTTTTTTTATATTGTTTGCTCTTTTCCATATTATGTCTAGCTCTGATAAATTACACAGGAAAGGGCTGAAAATAGCCCATATTAATATATGTAGCCTTAGAAATAAGGTTCATGAAATCAATAACTTGCTAACATCAGATACCATTCATATATTAGCCATTTCTGAGAGTCACTTAGATAATTCCTTTGATGATGCAGCAGTAGCAATAGAAGGATATAACATCTATAGAAGAGACAGAAATGCTTATGGGGGAGGTGTTGCTGTATATATTCAGAGCCCTGTAATGCTCAGAGAATACCTTATGTCAAGTGTTACTGAAGTGTTGTGGTTGCAGGTTCACTTCACACATCTAAAGCCTTTTCTTCTGGGGTGTTGCTATAGACCACCAAGCTCTAACAGTCAGTATCTAAATAATATGTGTGAAATGCTTGATAGTGTATGTGATGTAAACAGAGAGGTCTACTTTCTTTGGGACCTGAATATTGACAGGTTTTCATTAAGCTGTCCCCTCAAGAGGAAGCTTCTAACTAGGCTCCCGTGTTGCGCAGCAGTCTAAGGCACTGCATCTCAGTGCTAGAGGCGTCACTACAGACCCTGGTTCGATTCCAGGCTGTATCACAACCGGTCGTGATTGGCCCTGCATCGTCCGGGTTAGGGTTTGGCTGGGTTAGGCCATCATTGTAAATAAGAATTTGTTCTTAACTGACTTGCCTAGTTAAATAAAATAAAAAAATGAAATACCAGTGCCTTCACCTGGTTCAGGTCATTAATCTGTTAAGGCTCCATGGATTCATTGTTAAGGCTCCATGGATTCATTGTTAAGGCTCCATGGATTCATTGTTAAGGCTCCATGGATTCATTGTTAAGGCTCCATGGATTCATTGTTAAGGCTCCATGGATTCATTGTTAAGGCTCCATGGATTCATTGTTAAGGCTCCATGGATTCATTGTTAAGGCTCCATGGATTCATTGTTAAGGCTCCATGGATTGATGAGGAATTGAGAAACTGTATGATTGAAAGAGATGAGGGGAAAAGGAGTGGCTGCAAATCTGACTGGCTGACTTACTGCAAATTGAGAAATCATGTGACTAAACTCAAGAAGAAACAATATAAATTATGGAAAAAACTTTGGAGTACTTTAAATGAAATTATGGGCAGAAAGACAAATTCAAATCCATCTTTCATTGAATCAGATGGCTTATTCATCACAAAATTAGATGTCAACAACAACAAACCTCCTTGCACTGACAACTTAGATGGAAAGCTACATAGGATGGTGGCTGACTCTATAGCCACTCCTATCTGTCATATCTTTAATCTGACAAAGTCTTTCCGCTACCCAAGAGTGGTAAAGCGGCCTTGACTGGTTCTAACAGCAGACCTATCAGCTTGCTGCCAGCTCTTAGCAAACTGTTGGAAAAAAACGGTGTTTGATCAAATACAATGATATTTCTCTGTAAACAAATTAACATCAGAATTTGATCATGCTTATAGAGAAGGGCACTCAACATGTACTGCACTGACACAAATGACTGATGATTGGTTGAAATAAGAAGATTGTGGGAGCTGTACTGTTTTGGTGCAGCCTTTGGTATTATTGATCATAACCTGCTGTTGAGAAAACGTATGTGTTTTTAACCTCTGCCATATTGTGGATTCAGAGCTATCGATCTAATCGAACTCTGAGGTTTTTTTTTTTATGGAAGCTTTTCTAATGTGGTGTACCGCAGGGCAGCTCTCTAGACCTGCTACTCTTGTATGCTGATAATTCAACCATATATGCATTAGCAACCACAGCTAATGAAGTCACTGAAACCCTTCACAAAGAGTTGCAGTCTGTTTTGGAATGGGTGGCCAGTAATAAACTGGCCCTGAACATCTCTAAAACTAAGAGCATTGTATTTGGTACAAATCATTCCCTAAGTTCTAGACCTCAGCTGAATCTGGTAATGAATGGTGTGGCTGTTTGAACAAGTTGAGGAGACTAAATTACTTGGCGTTTCCTTAGATTGTAAACTGTCATGGTCAAAACATATAGATTCAATGGTTGTAAAGATGGGGAGCGGTCTGTCCATAATAAAGATATTATCTGCTTTTTTGACACAATTGTCCAGTCATGTGGTCGAGTGCTGCAAGGAAAGACCTAGTTAAGCTGCAACTGGCCCAGAACAGAGCGGCACGTCAGGCTCTTCATTGTAATCAGAGGGCTGATATAAATACTATGCATGCCAGTCTCTCTTGGCTAAGAGTTGAGGAGAGACTGACTGCATCACTTATTTTTATAAGAAACATTAATGTGTTGAAAATTCCAAATTGTTTGCATAGTCAACTTACACACAGCTCTGACACACACACTTACCCCTCCAGACATGCCACCAGGGGTCTTTTCACAGTCCCCAGAACAAATTCAAGAAAGAGTACAGTATTATATAGAGCCATTATTGCATGGAACTCTGTTCCATCTCATATTGCTCAGATGAACAGCAAACCTGGTTTCAAAAAACAGATGAAGCAACAGCTCACAGCACACACAACGCCGCTCCCTTATTTGACCTAGATAGTTTGTGTGTATGTATTGATATGTAGGCTGTGTGCCTTTTTTAAATGGATGTAGTTCTGTCCTTGAGCTTGTCTATTAATGTTCTGTATTATGTCATGTTTCATATTTGTGTGGACGCCAGGAGTAGCTGCTGCTTTCGCAACAGTTAATCAGGCCCCCTAAAAAATACAAATTCATCACTCCAGAGAACGCATTTCCACTTCTTCAGAGTCCAATGGCGGCGAGCTTTATACAACTCCAGCCGACGCTTGGCATTGCACATGGTAATCTTAGGCTTGTGTGCGGCTGCTCGGCCATGGAAACCCATTTCATGAAGCTCCTAACGAACAGTTCTTGTGCTGATGTTGCTTCCAGAGGCAGTTTGGAACTCGGTAGTGAGTGTTGCAACCCGAGGACAAACAATTTCTATGCGCTACCCGCTTCAGCACTCGGTGGTCCCGGTCTGTGAGCTTGTGTGGCATACCACTTTGCGGCTGAGCCATTGTTGCTCCTAGACGTTTCCACTTCACAATTACAGCACTTACAGTTGCCCGGGGCGGCTCTAGCAGGGAAGAAATTTGACCAACTGACTTGTTGGAAAGGTGGCATCCTATGACGGTGCCATGTTGAAAGTCACTGAGCTCTTCAGTAAAGCCATTCTACTGCCAATGTTTGTCTATGGAGATTGCATATCTGTGTCAATTTTATACACCTGTCAGCAACGGGTGGGGCTGAAATAGCCAAATCCACAAATTTGAAGGGGTGGCCACATACTTTTGGTGATGTCGTGTAGATAGATAGATAGATAGATAGATAGATAGATAGATAGATAGATAGATAGATAGATAGATAGATAGATAGATAGATAGATAGATAGATAGATAGATAGATAGATAGATAGATAGATAGATAGATAGATAGATAGATAGATAGATAGATAGAGTTCGTTGTCCTAATGCATTTTTTTTAAGTTGTTATTGTAAAAGAGAATGTGTTCTCAAAGACTTACCTGGTTAAATAAAGGCAATAAATCAATTAAGTTTGATAACTGTATTACACAATGTAATATCCTTTACTCTGACTTTCATGAATACCAAAGTGGTTTTATAACAACAGGATGTATCATTTATTAATCTCTATAACCTCATAAATCAGCTGAGATAAGAAATAAGGTGAGGCATAAACACTGTTATCACCAGATAAGACAGGTTCTGAGGAAGTTTTAACCTTATGTCGAAACGACCGAATGTAGCCTACGGCTAAAGACTGAGATTCCTGTGTCCCTTGGCCTTGCCTTATGCACCTTGATGCTGACTGACTGAAAATAACACAAACGATTATAAGTTAGCCTCTCCCTCTCAGAGGGGAGAGCAGGCTACCAGAGGGGAGAGAGAGAGCAGGCTACCAGAGGGGAGAGAGAGAGCAGTCTACCAGAGGGGAGAGGGAGAGCAGGCTACCAGAGGGGAGAGGGAGAGCAGGCTACCAGAGGGGAGAGAGAGAGCAGTCTACCAGAGGGGAGAGGGAGAGCAGGCTACCAGAGGGGAGAGAGAGAGCAGTCTACCAGAGGGGAGAGGGAGAGCAGGCTACCAGAGGGGAGAGGGAGAGCAGTCTACCAGAGGGGAGAGGGAGAGCAGGCTACCAGAGGGGAGAGAGAGAGCAGTCTACCAGAGGGGAGAGAGAGAGCAGTCTACCAGAGGGGAGAGGGAGAGCAGTCTACCAGAGGGGAGAGGGAGAGCGGGCTACCAGAGGGGAGAGGGAGAGCAGTCTACCAGAGGGGAGAGGGAGACCGGGCTACCAGAGGGGAGAGGGAGAGCAGGCTACCAGAGGGGAGAGAGAGAGCAGTCTACCAGAGGGGAGAGGGAGAGCAGGCTACCAGAGGGGAGAGAGAGAGCAGGCTACCAGAGGGGAGAGGGAGAGCAGGCTACCAGAGGGGAGAGAGAGAGCAGGCTACCAGAGGGGAGAGGGAGAGCAGGCTACCAGAGGGGAGAGGGAGAGCAGTCTACCAGAGGGGAGAGGGAGAGCAGGCTACCAGAGGGGAGAGAGAGAGCAGTCTACCAGAGGGGAGAGGGAGAGCAGGCTACCAGAGGGGAGAGGGAGAGCAGGCTACCAGAGGGGAGAGAGAGAGCAGGCTACCAGAGGGGAGAGGGAGAGAGGGAGAGAGAGGGGGAGAGTGAGAGACAAAGAGAGAGGGCTGTGGCTGGGAGGCAGAGCCAGCAGAGCCAGCAGAGCCAAAGTCTGCTTCCAAATGGTACCATATTCCCTATATAGTGCACTACTTTTGATAGGGGCCCTATATAGGATTGTGCACTATATAGGTAAAATGGTGCTATTTGGGACTCAGACAGAGCTCTGGGTCAGTTTAATGGGAGGCAGATCAACACATGTAATGAATCAGCCTAGGCTAATACTGCTCCCTCTGATGTCTGACAAGTCTTCCTGCCCTTGGAAACATTCTAGGACGTTATCTCATGTCTGCACAAACTGCCAGTGCATTTGTGTGTAGAAGTTTGTGCACATGAGTGTGTAGGAAAGTGTGTGTGTGTGTGTGTGTGTGTGTGTGTGTGTGTGTGTGTGTGTGTGTGTGTGTGTGTGTGTGTGTGTGTATATTTGAGATTGTTTGTGTGTCTGCGTGATGATGTTTGTGGATTCCCGGACAGCTGCACAAATCCCCTGTGGACTCATGTTCCGACAGCTGCTTCTTTTTATTAGGCTTAGGGATGCATGTGTATGGAGGGGTGAGTTAACGCAGAACTCAGCAAGGGACACATGAAAGACGTAGGACCTAATGGGAAGACCACGGCTGTTCAAATGGTAACAACAAACCAATATATCATTTTGCCGTGCATAAATCTGAAATCGTCAATCACATATTGATTTGCAGGATATAAATGCCTGTGCAAATCTCCCAGGGGCTTCTAAAACACAACGTATGGATTTTACAAGAAGAGATAAAAACTCAATATGGCTAGAACTGAACAAATACACAGTATATTTTCTCTGACCCTAGAACACCCCTCACCACTGTGAACCCTCAATGCTCTCATTTCAAGAGGCATAGAGCCAACCTTACGTTACATCAAAGGCTGCAGAGTGAAACTAAATCATTTATGAACCGTACCGAACACAGGGAATGTCAGCCAGAACATTTACACATGGTTTATATTTGACATAATTGCTAAGTTTGGGAGGTAAACTTGACCACGGAAGAAGATAAGTACAGTACATATCCTCCCAAACCTTGGTTATCCCCAGCAAAGCCTGGCAAACCAGTAGCACATCATCTCTGTAAATTGGAATGGTAGAGTTATGTCTTTCATGCTGTTATCAGAATTGTACGGGAAGGTCTGCTCAATCCAAGAGTACAACCAATTGATTACAGCATTACCCCAAAAATGGAGGAGGCAGGTGGCAGTGGGAGGAGGTAGGGAACTGGTCTGTCTGCCCAATATAAAGGATCAAAACTGGCGGAGGAATAAAAATTGCATAAATAGGAAAGTAAACCAGTTTAATTTGAGGACCAGGATGGTACAGGGTGTATGAGTTGATATATAAAACGACGCAAGATTCAAGACTTGGAGCTTTTCAGCTAAAATTATTATATAGAATTCTTGCCCCCAACAAAATGTTGAATATTTGGGGCATACAATCATCGAAGCTCTGCCGATTTTGATGTGAGGATCCAGAATCAATAGACCATTTATTTTGGTATTGCCCTCAGGTAGCCTGTTTCTGCTCTCAGGTTCAGGAATGGCTGAAAATGCATAACAATGATCTAAAATTGACCCTAGGAATTTAGGTCAGTCAATTACTAATATACTAATACTCTTAGTTAAAGCATTTATCTTCAACTCGCAATCTGTGGATTCTATTCAATTAGATAGATTGAAATCGTATGTTAAACATCACAGCATAGTTGAAAGATATGTGGTGTGTAGAAATCCAAAGAGGTGGCCAGCAGAGATAGGTGGGATGGGCTGAAGGAAGCTGAGGGTTGGGATGTGGAATTGGAGACAAGTGGGAGTGGAGTTGCTGGCCAGGGGATAGAATGATGGTCAAAGATAATAGTATAAAAAATAAAGTCAAAATTAAACATCACAAAAAGTAAGTTTGAATGACACTGAGGGGCAGTGTTTTTACAGCTAATGCCGGTTTGCCTGAGGCTGATGCAGTGCAGGTGTTTTTACAAATGTATATACACACACACTCAAATGCACACAGGTGCACACACACACATGTAAATAGTGTAATAGATGCACTCAACCAATATTCAGTTGGCTTTGCTGTTATGATTTTTGTTGTCCTTGATGTATTTAGTTTTGTTGCGTTGTTGTTTTCTGTTTTCTGTTTGTCTTTCTCTTTTTTCTCTTTTGTTCATTTTCTTGGCTATTGGGGGGGGTCTTGGGGGTGGGGAATGGAATTATTTTATTTTTATCTTATTTTTCTCGTGGGGGGGACTCTCGGATGGTTGAGGGGCAGCTCTTGGGGAACTGTGGGGGGGATCTTGGATGGTTGAGGGGCAGCTCTTGGGGAACTGTGGGGGGGGGATCTTGGATGGTTGAGGGGCAGCTCTTGGGGAACTGTGGGGGGGGGGATCTTGGATGGTTGAGGGGCAGCTCTTGGGGAACTGTGGGGGGGGATCTTGGATGGTTGAGGGGCAGCTCTTGGGGAACTGTGGGGGGGGATCTTGGATGGTTGAGGGGCAGCTCTTAGGGAACTGTGATCTTGGAGGGCTGGTGGCCTGGCGGTTGGGAACTTGGGCCGGTGGCTGATGGATCGCTGGTTCAGGTCCCCGTTTTTTGACCTTGTGGGAGATCTGTCGATGTGCCCTTGAGCAGGGCGTTGACCCTGGTTGCTTCTGTGTGTCGCTCTGGATGGGAATCCATTAGATGACTAATATGATG